>NC_041005.1:5002500-5627500 GCF_004193775.1 Glycine soja
CTTAATTTTGATATGATATTATAATATTTTATGTGTGAGAAATAAACTTTTAAATATTTTGAAAGACATTTCATGTTTAAACGTAAAGATAAAAAAATTAATATTTTCATTGTAATTGAATTAAAAAGTTATTAAAAAATTATTGTCTTTTCATATATTAATATATATAAGTAAATTATCAAATAATTGTCAATTCTGTTTTTTAAAAGATACATGAACATAAAAGAAAATTATAATTTCATTCCATTAATTCCTTAAGATATTTTATAATAATAATAATAGTATCCAGTACTATAAACTTTTGTACATTAGATCACATTCATTTTTAATTGATTTTAAGTTTTTCAAGTACATAGCCAATTATAAGGAAATGCCAAAAAATAAGAGAGAGAGAGAGAAACTATAGCAAACTAAAGTTATTTTAATTTTAGCAAGTAACGAATACCCACAGGCACAGATAGTATGATTTTTACCCTGTTCTGTTAACAAATGAGGAGAGAAAAATCCGTTTAAATTATATATGGATATCCATTTGATAATTCATGATGAATTTTACTCATGGGTATTTGTAGGATAATTTTTTTGTCATCCCTAATTATAGTTCTCAGCGATGGCAATTTGAGGGATTTAATTTTGTACACTATGAGTTGTGTAATATATATGGAGTGTTGCAAATGGTTTGGTTGGTGGTTTTTCTTGTTCAATTTTCATATATTTGTGTTAATTTAAGGGGCAACCTAACTGTTGCTGGTAAATATTGATCTCTCATAACTGACATAAACAAGTTTACGATGACCTGATTAAGAATGATTATGCAATTGTCAATTAGGGGTCAATAAACGTATCATTTTGAGACAACTTTTGATCATCGATCAGCGTATACTTTTAACTCTACTTATGAATGATTTTCTTGCAATTTTCATAGACATTTATAGGCCAAGCTATTCAATATTTATCAAAATATATAAATACCAAAATATAAATAGCATGTTAAATTTAACATGATATGTACGTAGGTGTTTGTTTTAATATGAAATATGAAATGCAACTACAACTTCTAATAAACAGTTAAACTTTCATATACACGTGTCTTCAGTTTATTGGAGCTAAATCTTATTTACAAGATCTAAAATAAAATTTGCTGATGTATGGGGCATGGTGCTTTGCTGATGATAGTGCGTAGTCAGCAGTTGCATTAGCCTAACATGATTACTAGTAGCCGGTAGCTGCTACTGCTAGTAGGTTGCCATCCATTTTTTCTCATCACTTTGCCCAAATATTTGGTGTCAATATGAAAAGGACACATTATGCTCTTAACTTTGTAAATGAAAAAAACTAATTCTGAATTTCATTTTGGAGTGAATTGAGGTGAAATCAAAGGAATTGAATATCCTGCAGTGAAAAAATCATTATAGGAAGTACAGTTTTATATTTCATCATACACTTTTTTTATTATTAATTAAATAAAATATAAAACAGACAAAAGTATGTGCTGTAAAGTTTACTGTCATTTATTTTATTTTGCTTTAATGAATTTTGGGAGTTTAAAACCTTCAGCAAATGAATTTTAAAATATTATTCATTAATCCTAAATTTAAGAGTTTCAAATTGTCATAAATTATATTTATAAATTTGCTACATCAATAGATTTTTTAACATCAACTTCGGAGATGAAAATGAGTTATTTCCAAATAAAATAATTAAAAAAACTCCTTTTAAATTTAAGAAACAAAAAGATATTTAAGTCTTTTTTTTTAAATTCACATCATTTAATTACTTACACATGTCATATGCTCGTATGAACTTCTTTAGTCATGTCATAAACACCTCCAATGATGTCAACCACAAAGAACTAAAACTATATTTTACGAAATTCAAAGACTCAAGAGATCATATTTGAATTTGGAAGAAAACAATCAATACAAATTTGAAAAATCAAAATATATTTAAGGGAAATTTTAATATCTTTTAATTTCTACCTGTATCAATTTAATTCCAATGGAAAAAATAAAGGAGATTAACAATAATATGTGCAAAAATGAAAATAAAATTTTAATATAAAATTAAAATGAACAGTTTTTTTTATAAATATAAAGGTCAATGAGTAATTAAATCTTCTTGTTCCTATAGTGTTTGAGTACATATGAAATATAGTTTTAATATGAATAATTATTTGATGGATGATATCAAAGATTACGTATGCACCAATATTAAACCGAAGAGCTTAATTTTATTAATTTTTTTGTTAATTTTTTTATATTATATACCAACTAGATAGAAAGTATCTTAAATTTGATTTTTAAAATAGTTACTACAAAACAATAGTTTTAAATTAGGCAACAATCATAATTAGATAACAATATAAAAATATTTTTACTATATGAACATATTTTAATTAAATTGTAAAAAAAAATATTTCTTAAGAAAATAAATAAATAAAATTAATTTATAGTTAAAAAATAAAGATTGAATAATAAAGTGATAGCCAGCAACCCCTTAATTCAAGTGTTATTAAGTTTGATTATTTTAAGGAAGATTTCAATTAAAGTGTTATGGATAAAAAAATGTTATTGGAACTTGAGAGGAAAAATTTTATTAAAAATTATCATATTTTTTTTATAAAAATTAATTATCAACAAATTTAATAAGTATTTCGAATCAATATAATAGTGTATCTTTGAAAGAAAATAACAAACTGGTGATATTTAAAATATAAAACCTAGTAGGAAATGTTTGATCGTATTTAAATTAATATAAATAGTTTGTCTTTTAAGACCTTTCTTGAAACTTAGATAAAGTAAATGATTACATATTTGACAAGCAACTATTATTATATTTTTCAAAATAACATCAACCAGACGTGCACTAAGTGGAGAAAATTATTAGCATATCCCATTTGCTTTGTTGTTAGTCCACTTCGAGTGGAATTCCAAAGTCGCAATCGAATCGTTGATTCGTTGCAGTACAACGATGTTTGAGCAGAGAGCTGCGATGAGAACACGGAATTGCTATCAACCTCTCGCAATAATGCATGACATGCCCATACTACAACCTTGGACACTTGTCATCTACCATTTTCATTCCCATAACATTCTATTCAAATCGCTAAAAATAAATAAAGACTTTCGCTTTCTTAATATGAGACACGTGTATAAAAAATGTTGGTACACTTAAATGCTTTGTTTATTGAAGATTCATAACATTGATAAGTTTTATTTTATTATTTTTTTATTGCATAAAAATATATATTAATTTTTTTTAATTCTGCGTTCTATTTCTTTAACCATTATCCCATTTGTCTTATTTATTTCTTCAGCTATTAACGTTTATTATTCAAACCAAAAATTAAACACACACTTCATCAGTTGTCAAAAAATATTGTGTCTCATGTCGACACACCACCCCTGCCCATGATAATTCCCTTTCAGAAACTTCGGTGCTGAAAAAACAAAAACTGCGTTCCACTACGAATTTTAACAGTGATCTATCGCCAACCACTTTTATTCGAGGGTTTAGTTTTTTTTTTTTTTTTTGTTACGATGATTTAGGTTGTTTAAATGAGACTTTAGGTTTAAAATTCTTTTTCCTTATCATATAAAGAGAATATTAATTCAGAAAAGGGTTATTGAAAAATATTTATACTATGAACATATTTTAATTAAAATTTAAATTTAAAACTAGTATTTAATATTTTAAAAGAAAAAATAAAAATTAATATAAAAGTAAAAAACAAAGATTAAATAACAAAAGTTTGTTTCGTTGATCAGGATTGAACTCGTATACCACAAGGACACGAGTTCAAATTCCATTGTTAATATGAAGATTTTATTAGGTGATCTGTTAGTAATTTTTCAAATACTCACTGAACCTTGAGGCTTATTCTAATCCTAATTAGTTCCCGGGACTCAATATATCAAAAAACAATTATGACTTTTTAAATTATATTATTATATGTTACAATACTTTTTATATTATTAGTTTTTTTCCGTCTTTTCTTATTATGTTAATTATTTTATTTCATATTTTATTTTTTAATCCCTTTTCAATGATAAAATTTTTTATACAAGTGCATTAGATATATGATCTCAATTTGAATAGTAATAATTTTAATACGAGTAAAATATATTTAGTCTTTCCACATACGTTTGACTAATTTTACTTCCTATACAATTTTCTATCATTTTTTTTAGCCATTCTCATTAAATCTTATCATTAAATAATGATATAATACTTACGTACTAAAGTTTTGTATTTGTAGCTATGGTTTATTTTTTAATAATGGAGTTAGGTCTAATGGAATGAATTAATTTTTCACAACATAGTAAATGAAGGTTAGGAATATTTACATTTAATATTCGATTGTGTCTTGGACATGATTCTCCAAACGAGGACACGGTGGGAAACCAAAAAATCATTACATTTTTTTAAGGGTATAAAACTATTAAAAATGTTAATTAAGTTTCCGAAAAAAGATAAAAAATAAGTTTAACCCAATAAGGAGTTTAAGCCCAAAAGTATTCAGAAAAAAAGTTTAAGCCCAAAAGCTTGCCCTCCAGAGTCCAGCCCAAAGTATTTCGCAATGTTATTTGTAATTGTGACTTTTTTTCTTCTTCTCAATAAACCCCTTAATGTTTTTTTAATATTTCTAAAATACCCCCTTGCATTCAAGGTGCCTCTCCCTTTCCTGTGGGCTCTGCAGTCTGCAATCTGCAATCTGCAATCTCCAGTCTCTGCTTCCTTCTCAACATCAATGTCGCCTCTCACTCACTTACTGCCTTTCTTTCTCTTTATTTTCATCACACTCTTATTCGCACATTTTCTCTTCTTTCATATTTTTTTTTTCACATTCTATAGATTTATTGAAAATTAGTTTCTAGAATGTTATTTAAAGGATTTTGAAAATCAGTTTCCAAAAATTTTAAGACACTTTTTTATTTGTTAAGGGAACATAAGTTAAGTAATAAGACTCCTCAACCATTGAAATGCAACACAACACTGTTACAACCCTTCAAAATGGGATGTGACTTTGGGCATCTTGCGAATCTTGTTCACTATTCACTTGCGTGTAACCATTGCCTGTAATGTGGCCTGTAGGATGCCATGCTCTATACAAAGCATGCCAAAAATTTCTGTTTCATAATTTATATAATATATTAAATTTTTAAAATATGCTATAGTTTTAATCCTTCTTAAGTTTACTTTTGGTAATGTATTTAATGCATTTTCGAAACTAAATTTCAAAATATCTATAAATACATTTTTGAAAAAAAAATCTTTTTAATTTTTTTCCAAAATATATTTTTGTAAAAAATATAAAAAATGCCGAATGAGAGAAAAAATGGAGCTGCAAATAGAATTGCTCTCCTTTTAAAGCCCAATGATTAAGGGTCTAAGACATTTGAATCATGCAACTCCAATTTGAAACTTGTGTCCTGCACCTCCCATTTTATTTGTGTGGAAAAAAAAATCATTTCACCGGGAATCTTTATTTTAAAATAATTAATTTAAAATAATTATTTTGAAAGATAATTTTTACCTTCTAAAAATAGTTATCCTTAAATAGGTCTTTGGAGCACTTATCCCTATTTTCAAATATCTTAGAATGACCATTTTGGAACACAAATTGAATTCCATATAATAGGCTTTATGAATTACATAAAATATGCTTCCAGAATAGGTTTTTTGGAAAATGCTATCAACATTCTAAATTGCATGTTCTGGAACAAATGTACACATTTTTGAAATAGGAATTATGGAAACTTTATTTTACTATTAGTGTTATGGAATGACCATTTCTTAAGCGAAATAAAAGCCCCTAGAATAACTATTTTGAATACAATTGCCGTTATTTCTCTTTCAGAAAGGGTTATCCATAAAACAACAACTTAATAAAAAAAATGAGAGAAAACACCCCTGCACGTCGACCCAACCTCACTGGAGTTGCGTAGTTGGAATAGAACAATGGCAAAGACGACACAAATGGAGACAAAGAGGAACAAACGAAAGTTTGTGAGATGATTAAGCGTGGACGCAAATAGAGACGAAGAGAAAACACAGTAAGAATCAAATTAGGAGGTGCAGAATTCAAATCCCAAAAGAGGAAATTTATAATATGAAAATGGTAGTTTGGGGATATTTAAAAATTGGGAGGTAGAGGATTCAAATTCCAAGAGTAAAGTAAGTAAAAGGCCAAGGCCATATAACAGATCTGATTCCAGAAATAGCCCCCAGGAAGAATCAAATTTCTTGTGCCCGCGAGCGAGGCAGTGGAAGAAGAAAGAGGTTTTTGATTCTGAGATCAAAGAAAGAATGGAGGACGACAAAATAGTTGGATACGTTACAGCATTCCTTAAGAAGAAAGGCTTCACGCAAACCGAGAAGATTTTCCAAGAAGAATTCCAACACAACAAATCCAACACTTCCAATTCACTTCTCGAACCCGACATTGCCAACCACCTCCTCGCCTTCTCTCAGTATTTCTCTACCTTTTCTCCTCTGCTGACGTGTCACTTCTTCACCACTCTCATAAACCCTATTATGTTGCTTTGCAGATTGGAGACTGGTCCTGCTAGGTTCCACGACGGCTACAGCAGACTAAGAACATGGACTTATTCTTCACTCGATTTGTACAAGGTAACGTCAAATTCGTTTTGTTAATTTAATTCTTCTTTTTTATTATTTCGCGTTTTTGTTACTTGACTTCCATATTCCTTGCAGCACGAGTTGCTCCGCGTACTTTATCCTGTGTTTATCCACTGCTTTATGGATCTTGTCGCCAAAGGACACGTTCAAGAAGGTAATTTGATTTAGAGGAGGTATAAATGTGGGACGTTAGTGCAATGCAACATGTGTTTTTTGTTTTGTTTTGTTCTTATGTTTTATGTCTGATTGTGGTTGGTGTTTTTCAGCTCGGAACTTCTTCAATACTTTCCGCGAAGACCATGAAATGATGCACTTGCGTGACCTTCAGAAGTTGGAAGGAGTTCTTTCTCCTAACCATCTTGAGGTTGGTTGCTATCTAAATTTTGTATTCGTTCTTTTAGTTTCTTGAATTTGTTGTTTGATCATTAGCAATTAGTGTATAATAATATAATAACGTACTTTCTCGTGCAGGAAATGGAATTCGCTCACTCGCTTAGAAAGAGCAAATTCAACATAAAGATATGTGAGGTAATAATGTCTTGATTCTCCTGGATTTGTTTAACGGCTATGCCATAATTTTTGTTTAGCTATTTTTAATTTGCAAATAATCAAAGTAAATATCTTAGTCAACTAGTTTCAGCAACATCCCGAATGCTAGTGCTCCTTCTGTGCCTTCTCTTATGTGCACAACTGTGATCATATGTGAATTTATTTGGACCGATATTGTGATGCTTTTGTGCCTTGGGGTTTTCAGGTCATAATATTATGTTGGGTCATGCCTATAATTTAAATGCAAATTACTTTATAGCAATTTGGTTTTCATTTAGCTTTAAGTTGTTGTAGGTCTACAGCTTTATCACTAGGTATTCCATTTGCTGATTTATATTCTGGATCATGCCTGCTCGTGATATGGCACTTCATCGCATTAATTTTATGAGTTGAAGTTAATGGGACTAAATTTCCTCCACCCTCCTTGAACCACATTGTATATTTGCATGAATGCAATCATGGTACATTCACTCACTGAACCACTGAGAGTATCCTAAAAGCCAAGTACTGAATTGTAAAAGACTAATATTCTATGAAATGCTTAACTCATCTCTCCTTGTGGAAAGATGACCTTGACACTGGGTTGTTACTAAGCAATTTTTTTTCCTGGATAAACTTTGCTGGTTGTAATGAAACTTATACAAGGCTCAATTGCATTAAGGCTTTCTGGATTTAAATGGTAATTAGAATCTTATTTAATGGGGTTTAACTTAAGTGAGCTTAGCCAAATTTCACACACCCTTCAGAATCTTTCTTTCAAAATAAATAAACAAACAAAATGAAACCTATGATAAAAAAGTTAGTATGCACCAGTTTTAGATATGACCAAGATTTTCTCTCTATTATTTTTCATGTACATAGTAAGGATGTAATCATAGTAAAATATGACCATTCCAGCATACAAAATAGCACACCATCTTAACCTAACCTTCTCAATAGTAAATCTTACAATAAGCGTCACACCTGTGTCTCTACTGCATACTGTAGGGATTGTGATTTAGGTAGCACCACATTGACGAGTGGTGAAAAATATTCATCATCTCAGTATAGTGTATTCACATGTTCAGGTGTGAAGCTTTAGCATCAGATCTAACTTATTGATTGAGAGGAAAAATTTGGGATGCATCATAATTTCCATGCTAATCTTTGACTAATTGGCTTCCCAGTATTTACTGTGGGCATTTATGGTATGCCATTGCTGTTGATTATCTTTATCTTCATGGATTTGATTCATTTAAGGGCTTAATGGAATTAACATGCCGGTGTTAAGACTCAAGATTAGCTTATATTTTATTTTATCAATATATGAAATTCATGAATCCACAATATATCCCTGGACTCTGTTCAAAAGGACAACTTATTTGGTCCTTTTTTTTAAAAAAATGGACCATTATTGTCTACTCTGTCTACATTGGTACTTGTTTCTTAATTTTCATCATGGTGATCTTTATGTTTTCCCATTAAAATAGAACTAAATATATGGGGCAAACCGATAATAGTTGATGTTTTGCCAGTATTCCTATGAGCTTCTGTTGCAACATCTACACAGTACGCAATCCACCACTATACTTGGTATTATCAATGAGCATATTAACTTTCAAGGTACTTTTATTCATTATAGATTTCATCTTCTCATTTGAACTGCCTTGTTATTGCATGCATTTCATCATTTTTTGTTGTAATATAGTAACCCCTGGACAACCTAGCTTAATTTCCGATGACCCGGAAGCTGTTACCCTAACTGGAAGCAGCCAGGAAGCAGCAAACCTGATAAATCAAAAAGAAATTCATTGGGGGGTGAGTCTATTATTTTGCTGATGTTGTTTCTGTTAATACAAGCCTATTTATTTACTTTTGTAAGTTCGTTGTAATAAAAGTGTCTTCATAGCAAGAGAAACACTTGAAACTTTATTTTCATTTCATGTTTTCACTAATAATCACAAAAGTATTGCTTTATTTTCACTATGTTTTCTGTTTTCAAAGATTTGTATATGAAATGGTGAAAAAACTTTTTGTTGTTTTACAATTTCTTGTGCAAATATTTGAAAACAAGAAATAAAGTGAAAGCTAGGTGAAAATTTCTTACAATTTCCAGACCCTGCTTCAAAAGAGTTCTTTGTTCTATTTTTCAAATGAATGGAAAATCTGATATTAATCATTAATGACTGATTCAGTAATTATCTGATTTAAATCTCAATATGTTTCTCCCATAGTTGCTTGAAGACTCTCTTGAAGAACGGCTGGAGAAGGCCGGGGCCTTGCTTTTAGACTCTGAAAAGGGTGAAGGGGAAGCAAAAGAGGGGGAGAATGATGAGACTAAGGTATATCTGTTCTAAAATTCACCTCTGACAATTATTCAAATTCATTCATGCTTATATGAGGAAATACAGTACCATTTATATCTAGAATGTAGGCCATTCTAACAAAGTATGTGCATGAATTTTAATTTAAGATGTTTCATTTGCTTCAGTTCCATTATTAATCCCATATTTGAGTGTTTTTTCACTTCAATTTTCAAATATTTATCTTTTAGAAAAGATCCATTGAAGGAGGAAAGCAAGGTGGTGCTTCAGTCAAAAAAGTAAAAAAGGACAAGGGTGGAAGTGCAACTGGGAAAAGTGCTAAACCAGAAGCTAGCACTGTACCTGCAGCTCCTCGAGTTAAGCCAGAACTCCCCTTGCCCGTAATGTATTCTCTCAATTCCATATCTTCATTTAACATGCTTTTGAAACTAGATGTAGGATGTGGATCAAAGCTGAAGGCAATCATGGAATTATGTTCTTTTGAAATTGCATGGTCAAATACTAAAATAATTAATGGCACTAAAGTTAGAGAAAAGCATAGAAGTCATTCAATCGGCATATCTTTTATCTAAATAGTTTTTCTTGTACTGACAATTTTTCTTCCCTATTATTTGATTAGTGTTCTTTTTGTTTAGCCAAATGGTCAAATAAAAAAAAAATATCAGCATTCAGTTGTTCATTTATTTTCAAAACTACTTAATTTAATAAGATTATTTTTCTGTTGTGGTTGGAAATTGGAATACAAATTACGCTTGTATTTTTATTTTTTAGTTCTTTTGCTTACAGAGTTTATCAAAGTTCTGAGACCGGGCCCTATTTCCTGCAATATTCTGCTCAAAATCTTGCAATTAGTTGAGTTAAACCTAGATTAATGTACTTCATTGAGTGAATTTTATATTTTATATTTTAAAAATATAATCAGATTCTAAGTTAGGCTCAACTCTAAATATTCTGTTTGCGATAAAAAAAATTTGCCGGTATAGCCTACTGGCTTTGTCAGTGGATTTTTCAGTGTGTTATAGATGTTTTATGTTTTAACATTCTGTGATACTTCATTCAGTGCTAGGTTGAATGCTAGTTTTGAACTAGACAGGAAGCAAAGTTTTGTATTTTTTGGGGTCATAAAAAAAGAAATTCTCATAGAGAGAGAAGGGGGTAACATCAAATAGGAGGAGGATAAGAAACCCTACAAAGAAAGAAAATCCAAATACAAACATAAACATGGAAAAGTTAAGAATGTAGCAAGGCAAATAAACTATGAGCTGTGTCTACCTCTAGGAAACTATGAGCATTGAAATTTCCCATTTCACTTGCTTGTGACAGCATAGAAAAGAGGGAGAGAAATTTTTCCCACAAAAAGATTCTCTCAGATGGATAGATTTCTCTTGTTTCTCTTTTTAAGTGGGCTCCAAAACTCTATATTTTTATCCTCGATTTCTCATTCTTGTTCCTTTTATAAGGATAAAAATAAATGTACACTTTCTTTCTCTTCACTCTTCTACTTATCCAAACGAAATAGAGAGAAATTTCTCATTTCAGTTCATCCAAATAATACATCTTTTTGACTATATTTCTCTCATCTTCCTCTCCTATATCTTTTATTGTCCAAACAAAGCATAAAAGACAAACTCTAAGAGGGGGAAGCTTCTTCTTTAAATGGGAGTTCCAAGTGGAAAGAGTGATCATACAACTATTTTCAAGTGCTTCACTTCTGTATATTTCGTTATCAAATGATGTCAGCTATGTAATGTATTAATAATTGATGTCAAAATTTCGATCTCAATCTAGTGCATTTGTAACTTCATTTCATTTAATTTCATAATGTTGCATTATTGCAGCCCAACTGAAGTGGAACAGTCCGTCCTGGAGGATTTAAGGAACCGTGTACAGCTTAGCAGTGTTGCATTGCCATCAGTTAGCTTTTACACATATATCAATACACATAATGGGTAATGTCCAAGACACATTTATCATTGTAATCTATATAATTTCTGTTGCCTAGTACTTATTTTTTTGCATACCATCTCAGTTTAAGCTGTTCATCAATATCCCATGACGGATCATTGATTGCTGGAGGATTTTCTGACTCATCACTGAAGGTTTTTTTTCTTCTCTATATGTCTCCTTCCATCCACCCCTCCAATAGAAAACCCTCTTTCTATGATGCAGTTTTAACATACTTGATGATTGAATTTCTAGTAATTTCTGAATTGTATACACAGGTTTGGGATATGGCAAAGCTTGGACAACAGGCCAGTTGTAAGTTTGTATTTGTAAATTTCTTTTGTTTAGACCAAGCTATTACTGTTGCATTCATTGCTTGACAAATGTGAATATGGTTATAAACAAGTATAATGGTTCAGAGAAGATATACTTTTTAACCTGTAACATGCTTCAGTAACCTAATGTAGTTTAATCGAGGCACTAAGGAAATCAACTTGTATTTTAATATTGGTGAGACATTTAGTGGTATAGTTTTACATACGAAACTTTTCGCTAAAGAGAGGTTCTGAGAAATACCTCTCTTCCTAGTCATCTAGTGATGGAATTATTAGACTTGGATAATGTGGAAGATAGCCTAAATCCTTTGTGGTGCATTATCGTTTAGTCTATGAGCATTGAAAATAAAAGTGGTTTAAGAATGTGATTCAGGGCAGTGTGGGCATTCTATTTCAAAATGATTGGGAATGGATCAGAACTCCCCCCCCCCCCCCCCCTCTAATTGCTAAAACTGTAAAACTCCCGGGCCCCAAAAATAAAACTGAGAGTTGAGTTGAACAAATAAAGTGATCGTGGTTGGAAGGAAGCTTATTTGAACATGAGCAAATAGTTTTGCTTGCTATAAATGTCTAGTTATCAATTTTGCTATCATTAGCTCTTTCGCAGGGTGAGAATGACACATCACAAAATGAACAAATATTTGGGCAAGGTGGTGGGAAAAGACAGTATACATTGTTTCAAGGTCATTCAGGGCCTGTTTATGCAGCCTCTTTTAGTCCTGTCGGGGATTTTATCCTTTCATCCTCAGCAGACTCAACAAGTATGCTTACTTGATCTCATTTTATGTTCTTTCCCAATTTGTTTCCTAACTTTTGGTAGTAATTTCTATTTTGTTTCTTTTATATTCCAGTTTTAATTCTGAACCTTATGAATCTTAAATGGTTATGCAGTTCGATTATGGAGCACAAAACTTAATGCCAATCTTGTTTGTTATAAGGGTCACAATTACCCTGTCTGGGATGTTCAGGTAAAACATTTTCTTCTGAACTTTCCTGTTCTGATAGTGAATGTAGAACAACGTACCAGTTGTTACACCAATAAAAATTTTAACATTAAAATATGGTGTCTATTTTTTTTAATTGCTTATACAAATATAGCATGTGCTTGTATATGCACGTTAGACCACAGTATTTTCTATATATGCTCCAAATGTCTTATTAATGTGGTCCACTTTATTTTGTGTAAAAGAAATACGATAAGACAAAATGAAGGATACAAAGAGATATCCTAACAAATGACATCAATGTAGCAAGGTCACTCTATCTCTTAGCATATCTGTGAGGGAAAGCCTTTATAAAGCCCACTCGGTCACTTTTCCTATTTTTATTATGGTATAATTAAAATGATAAAAAATAGTACTTCCTTGTTGCCTCTATGTAATATGTAATTTACTTTGCCGATAAAAAAAAAATGTAATTTACTTTGTAGTTTTTGCTGGTAAAATGTTTAGTATGCTGCATGCTATTCTAGAAAATAGAGATACCTTTGATTTTGTTAGTTACAATATGAAAGTTTTGTATGTATGACATTTGTGCATCGATGGATTTGTTGAAGAATCAATGCTTTGCTTTGTACTCTCAAATCAATATTGCAGCTTGCAAAATCTTGATTTCTTAGTATAAAGATATTTTATTACTCTTTTTTTCCTCCCTTTAGACATCATTCTTTGCATGTACGTTCTGAATGCTATGTTATTTATTTACTTTTATGGATGCAGTTTAGTCCTGTAGGGCATTATTTTGCCAGCTCGTCACATGACAGAACTGCTAGGATTTGGTCCATGGACAGGATACAGCCCTTAAGAATAATGGCAGGGCACTTGTCTGATGTTGATGTAAGTTATTACATTCAATATACTCTGTTGCTTTTCTCCATATATTGTTCTTTTTTGGGGTCTATATTTGTCACTAGCTCATTTAATTTTATAATTACATATTGATAATGATAGGATGGGCCTTTCTAGGCCCAAGTAGGATGTTTTTAGGAGTAGATAGTTTTGATATCATCCTTTTAATATTCAAGTTTTATTTTATATTTCCTAAAAATACTAGATAATAAAAAGAGTATGGTTGCCATTTGTTAGTGTTACTAATGTAATGTTTGCAGTCTATTGAGATACCAATGAGAATATGAATGTTTATCTTTTAGCTTTCTCTTTAGTTTTTAGGAGTAGTGTAGAATATAGCTCTCTTGAGCCTAACCGATTGCTTCAGATTCATGTACCAGTGATATATATGATTAAGCAGGGTTTTATGAAGTCTGTTTTGAAAGGGGAAAAATGATCTTTTCATCTGTCTCCCTATGAAGTCCTATAATAGTAGAGTTATTGAATTGAGTTAGATATTAAAAATATTTGTCACTGGAACCTATATTTTGCCACCTAATCTTAAAAGGTAAAAAAAGAGCTATACCAAAATAAATTGTGAATTGAGTTTGTAAATCAAAGTTTGTGTCTCAAGTCTTAAAAACTAATCATTATGTATTAAGCAACACCCCTTACCTGTTTTGTGATCTTTTTTAGTGTGTGCAATGGCATGCCAACTGCAACTACATTGCAACTGGTTCCAGTGATAAAACAGTTCGACTATGGGATGTGCAGAGTGGTGAGTGTGTCCGGGTTTTCGTTGGTCACAGGGTTATGATTTTGTCTTTGGCAATGTCTCCTGATGGTCGCTATATGGCATCTGGCGATGAAGATGGCACGATCATGATGTGGGACCTCTCTAGTGGCCGCTGTCTAACACCTTTGATTGGCCACACATCATGTGTCTGGTCCCTTGCTTTCAGGTGATCCCTACTGCACTACTTTATCATAATTAGTAAGGAGATTAATGGTTTTTAAGTTTGCTATCAATTTGGATGTATCAGTTCTGAAGGTTCTATTATAGCATCTGGATCTGCTGATTGCACTGTAAAATTGTGGGATGTAAATGCGAGCACCAAGGTTTCTAGGGCTGAAGAAAAGTAAGTTAGTCTATTATGGCATATAATTGTTTTGAATCGTCTGGCATAGGAAATCTTTCATTTCTAACTAAACCACTTTCTTGGGAAAATTTATAAAATGTGTTATTGCTCAACTTTTATAGGAATAATATATGTACTATCAATTATCATGGAAAAGTTTACTAACTTGACACTCAATTACCACGTGAAACTTTAATTCTCACTTATTCATAATTTGACATTTTCAAGGATCTTTTATTCTCAAATATTTTTCGTGAATGTTAAAATATTACTTGCACTAAATGTCATCTAAAGAATTTTCTTCTTATGGTAAGACCACTGATTACCCTTTTTACATTAGAAGTGGGAGTGCTAACAGCAGACTTAGATCGCTGAAAACTTTGTCAACCAAATCTACTCCAGTTTACTCATTACGGGTAAGGTCTCTTAAACGCTTTATTAAATGGCCATGTTAGTGTTGATATAATTTTGGTGAAGATTCAATCATATGATTTGATGCTTGTTTTCTTTTCATGGAAACAGTTTTCTCGAAGGAATCTTCTTTTTGCGGCTGGCGCTCTATCAAAAAGTGGTTAATATATTTGAGTATGTCTACTAATAGATTAGATCAGATCAAAGTGGTTGAAGCTGAATTTCTCGCCTAAAAAGCAACGCGCATCATAGTTATGTACTCCCTCTGGGTCCTATATGTAGGGCATTTTCGCAAGGATTAAGAAATGTACTTAGTTTAGTGTTGTGAAATTTGTCTGTAATCTGTATATTTTTTTTATAAGTGATCTTAAATTTAGAGATCATATTCTCTTTTTTCATTGAATGAATGTATTTCCACTTTTGTAATGACTAGTGATCGTTTCATATATTTGTGAGAATTCAAGGAATTAATTTATCACATTTATTGTTTATGGATAAAAAGTTGTGTGAAAATAGGTCGTGTGTAAAATAATTTTACACAAATAAAAATCATGCTAAGTTGGTTCATCTTTATAATAATTATTTTAAAAATCATATCAATTATAATGTGATTGATTGTGTAAAATTAATTTTCATTGCTACCGTATAGCCTTTAAATTAAGAAGTTATTATAGATACTTTCCTAAAAATAGTGTGATAGAGAATTTAGATATAATTTTACAAAAATTATCACAGTAAGCTCAAAAAAGTGTTTTAAAAGTTTATTTACTATATCGACCTTTTTTTTTGGCTGTAAATTTTGTCATGATTTTTCCCCTTTCTATGAATCAAAGTGCAATGTATAATAGTAAAAGTAAACTTTTTGTTGCGTACACGAACAGTACCCGAGGGGGTGACAGTTGGAGCAGCCTTGACAAGAAAAAATATATAAAAATGATTCAGATTCTCAGTAGCATTCCTAAATTTATAAAAATTGCATATAATCACGAGAACCAGAATAATGCAATTGTCAATATAAAGAACGAAAGTTTTGATATATAAGTTGAAATAAGTGATTTGGTACTTGATGCTCTTAACAAAGTCCAAGGTTTAATCTTTTACTTGGAATGGAGTTGTGATTAAAGATATTATTTTATCGCAAGAGAAAAAAATAATGAGTGTCAAATAAAAGTTTCAAATAAATATCGTCTGGTTACACAAACCAAATGATCATCATGCCTTGATTGAAAGCTGGATGAAACGCATACAATAATTTATATAAAATTATGTTTTGTCTATTTCTTTCTATCATCTTATCATTTACAAGATTTTAAATTCAATTTTTTCTTCTTCATTAATTTCTTCCCCTACTATCTTTTGGTTACACACTGATTTTATTTTATAAGTATCATTTATCTTATTGAAATCATTCTTAAAATATATCACCACATTATATGTTGTTTCCTAAACAAGGATCAGAACTCAAAAGGGAAATTTTATGGATAAATGGTGCATAAAATATTAAAGCCAATTTTAGCTAACGCATAGATTAACCAATGGAAACTGTTTTAGTTTAATTAGAAATCTTATGTTCTGCATTAAAAATTTGTATAAAAGGTTTCGTCGTCTAAACTAGTTACCAATCGAATGTTGACAGTGTCTGAACTTTGAATACCAATAATCTTACACATCAAAAAGAAAAACAAGGAAATTTTACTTTCAGAATCTGACTACAAAATTCCAATAGTAAAGCATATTTCTTCGTTCCAACTGGTAAGTTTGCACCTCGTGCCAAAAACTAGGCTAACATTTACAGACTGAATAGTTTAAAATTGATGATAAATTCAAACCAGTTCCAAAAACATCCTCTAATGATGACATGGATACCACATTCCCTCAACTTGCAAGTTGCAACGACCGGGCACAGTTACTGATATTTGAAGGGAGCAGCATTTACAACCACACGTTCACACAATTCTCATATCATAAATCATACTTTAGATATGCTTCCGAAGTGAGAGGTTTAACACACAATTCTCTTGTAATCAACTCATTGTTGTCTTCAGCATCTGTATAGTACTTCATTCTAAGCCGAAAACATAGGACTGAAATACTTCAAAAACAAAAACAAAGAAAGAAATCTTTTCAAATTATTTCCAAACACATCACCTATCACAAGGCAAATAAATAAGGCAAAATGTACTCTGTAAGGGTGAAATGTTTCCACAAACCTAAAGTAAGGTCAGCACAAGTACTTCGTTTCCCTCTGACTTTTATTCGTTTGGCATTTTCAAATTCCAATGATCCCAATATTTTGTCAGCTACCCCAGTACTTCAATCCAAGGGTGAATTTTGCTTTCTCTTCGGGAACTAACTCATCACTAGTGACACAGGCATGAACAAAAACAATTCACCACAAATACTAAATGATCCTTTCAATTAAATGTCAGCCCTAATAAAAAAAAATCAATGGAAGTTCAAAACAAAATTATTAAAATTAAAGTTCAAGTTTTCAAGGAATCATAGTTGATGATTTGGGCAAGAAAAAATATATACTAGAAGCACCCAAACGAGATAAGTTACAACTTAACAGACTATAATTAACTCCTAATAATACATGAATCAATATTAATAATAATTGGTAAGTTCAATGCAAATACCTACTGAGGACAACAAAGAAGATGATGAGAGCAAACAAGAAATTAAAGAATAAAAATTGTGCTTGTAAGTGTTGATGGAAGTGATTGTCAATTCTGAAACGATAATACTTGACTTTTGAGGGGGGAAAAGTATCAATTAGATAACACATTCATAATTACCGGTTTTGCTGAAACCTTTGACCACATGCACTTTGTTAGATTTTGTTATGTCACCATGAATTAAGCTATTGTCCCCAGCTTCCGTTTGATGCTTAATTACTGAGCTCCAAAATGTCACTTGAAAATGGTTAATCACCACAAATACAAATACATCCTAAATTGTAATGTTTCCTTAAAAAAACTTGAATTAGTTTGATAAGTTTCACTGTAAAGTTAAGTAACTTTTGTGCACTAGAAATTTCTTTAGCAGACAAAAGTTAAGATGCTAAATCATTTGCCTAAAAATTTGTAGACAGAACAATTGGACAATCAAATTTAAAAATATAGCCATATCAATCATTATTTGAATGTCTTATCAAAAGAAGTGGTTCACAATGATGAAATATTCAATATGACCTGCTAAGATTAGATAAGATTTAGCATATATAGAGAAAGCAGGTACATAGTCTCCAATTATGATAAAGTACAAAAGAAAACATATATAACTGGACACATAATTAAAATAATCATTTTGAACTATAAGCCATGACAGGGATTGAAAAGAAAAAATAACACAATTTCAAGTGAAACTCTTTGAAAAATCAAAACACAATACAAAGTTATAACTTAACTCGATTTGAAATGAAAATGAACCCAATTAACTAAAATGTAGGTTTGTAATTAAAAGTGTAAACAGAAAATGTTTTCACAAATCAAATAGCCTCTTAATTCTTTGTTGAATTTACACACTTCCATATATGTGCAATCTTAAATTCTACAGTATAAATTTTCAGCTTTTTTTTATACAAAATGCAAGCCATGGAATCAAACCGTTTAAATCAATTTTCACTAGGGACAGAAGTCATAGAATCTAAAGGAAAAATACTTAGCATTTGCTCACTTTGTCTTCCATCTCATTTCCACCTTATTTTTCTTCCTATCTCTCTTTTCCTAATTCACATATATTATTTTCCTTTTCTCTTCTTTCCATTCATACACCCAAAAAATGGGGTGTACACTTATCATTAATCGAATCTAATTAAAAGGATGCTATGAGTCTGCTAGGGTGGCAGTAAAACTTTGATTTTCTGACCTAGGTAGGGAACAATTACAGTGTGTACAGTAATACCAAAACAAAAATCATTAGATGCTGAGTAGCAACCTGTAACCCACAATAACAATAGAATCTTCTATATATGAATGAAATGTTTTTCAATTAATGAATCATGGGGGAAATATGTAGCAAACTACTATAAATCAATAATCCATACGGCATATGATTATGGTTCTGATTATTGCATAATAACAAATACTTACAATAACCCATCACCATATATTCATTATTTCTTTTTCCACAAAAAGCTTTACTTTTTTATTTTCAGAATCACAAACCAAATTGAAAGACAAAAAATAAGAGTGTCAAAGGAAATCCATTGACCACACATTTATAAACAAGTACAGTGGATACCAGACTTGAAAATATTGTGAAGTAGATGCATTTTAAAGACCTGGACTTGTAAATATCTCAGATTCAATTTGACAACCAAAAATCGTTTTCAAATTAATATAACCGAAAAGTAAATCTTATTCATATTTATACATGTGAAAACCATATCAGCTAATTACACACACACACAAAGAAAACTATATTTTATTGTTGATGGTTCAGTGGGCTTAAACTGTTAGCCACATGAAACTTCTGACTAATACAGAAATTCAAAGGTAACATTAAAATTTTGTCCTCATTTTAGTCATATATAGAAAATTATGGAACATATTCTTCAGATCATAGAATATAAATACAATTGAAGCTAAAGAATTCTAGGGAAAAAATAATAAAATTGCAAGCATATCCGCCACGTACTCCTAATACATCCACCAATTCTAAGTTGTCTTTTCGCCAATGGGGGTGCATATATTGTCTCCATCAAAAGAAAGCCAAAAATAAATGTGAAAAAGGATAGGTGGTACAAATTTTACAGATAAAACTCCAGAAAAATAAATTATAAAGCTAATAAATAAACATATAGAAATTAGAAAATTCGAATCCCTATTTGAAACTAAAAACTACAAAATCTTTGTGGCATTATAAAGATGACGGCTTCTGACAATTATAATAATTACAAAAGTGCATACAAACCAACATATAATGCCACAAAAATATAGAACAAAGATATTTTTTTAAAATAAATTGCATTAAAATTTTGTTTTGAAAACCTTAACAACACTAATTGAGGAAATAAATGGGCTCCCTGGCTTATTAATCTCCACTATCCAATAAAACTCGATTGAAAAAGGAAAATAATAGAATTGTTAACCTTCACAACTGTAGGAAGGACCATTGCCATAAGAAGCCACCGTTGAGGTTGATTAACATCGTTTGATTTTATGTAGTAGTATAACAGGAGTATGAGAAGTGAATTTCCATTAATTAGGCACTGCATGAATACGGTGTTGATTTGTTTTAAGTGGCAACAAAGCCTATGTTTGCCAAAAAAGAGATAGGCAAATACTATGTTTGATTGGTAATTAACTTTTTCAATAACAAATTGATGTTGCCTACAAGAATCACAATATCAAGCATGTTAGTCCCCATCCAATATATGACATCAATAGCAGCTAGAAACAGCTATTTCTAATAGAAAGGGAGAGGAAGCAATCACAAAAAAAAAAGAGTAGAAACAGTAACCAACATAATGGTGTTTCTTTTCCAACATCTACATACTCATGATTCAGGAAAGCAGCTAGTTATCCACAAAGAAGTAATTAAGAACGGTCAAAGCCTAAGCTTATAACTGTATTCAACTTAAGGAAAAATTATGCTGCAGCGTCAGCAGAATATTCTCAACCAAAAATCTTTTTTTCCATATTAAAATGCACCACGTAATTCAAAAGAAAAAAATTAACAAGAATCTCCTAAATAATGAAGATTTATCTAGGAGAATCAAAATCTTAGGATGTGAAGGAATCAAAATTATGCTATGCTATCCTCAAACTCTCAAACAATTTTGTAATAGCTCAGACAAACAACGTGCAGTACAGTTTAAGTTGATAGGGTTTATCAGATAAACCAACCAAAACCGGTTAACACACATACCCATCCAAAATTCCAGATATCCAAAAAACAAAGAATCTAGCTTAACCTGAGGTGGGCACAAACACTAGTCAACACTCAACAGGAAACAGTACCTCTTACTATGTAAATAAACCTCGTTCGCATGTGCAAAATTTATAAAATATAGGGAATGATGAACATGAAATCAGGAAGATAATGTTAGACAGAGAGAGCAAAAGAACGTTTGAGAGAAGAAAAATTGATGAGGACCATACTATATGACGTGAATGGTCCCATGCTATGCTATAGTATTGTACACATATTTTAAAAAAATGCCCCTAAATTAATCTGCACTAATAATGAGGGGGTTCGTTCTGCCACACGCTATAGAAAGTCACGTTTTTCCGTTTAATTATAGATAATATTAAATTACATAAAGACAAGTAAAACACTGCTATAATATAATATAATATAATATAATAAAAATCAATAAGATAATAGATCATCAAACTGAAACATAAAAATGAAAAATAAAATAGGAAAAGGAAAACATAGGAACGGCAAAACGACACTGCTTTTTACTGTTTGATATAATTAACCTGTTGAAGTAGCAATTGATGTTCTTCAGTTCCATCAGAGTGTGGAGAAAGATCGAGAGTGTGGGTGGGGTTGGGGTTTGGAATTTGGAACAAAGCAGAGCCAGAATTGAAAGGAATTTTCCAGCACTGGAAGTTGACAGAAAGAGAAGTGAGCACGCAAAAGCAACAGTATATAACTATACCAAGTGCTTCTGTGTGCTCACTCTCTTCTGTCAATTTCTAAGTTCCAAAGAAAGAAAAACTGAGTGGAGGGGTAAATACAAATACCTGCCCAAATTTGGAAAGCTTCACATAAAGAAAAGTGGATTTGGAAAAATCAAAAGGGGGAAAAATTCGGAATTGAATCAGATCTGGAAGAATAGAGAGATACCCATTAAAGGAAAAACGATGGACTTATTGATCCACATCCACCCACCATCTTATTCATCAACAATTTTATATAATTACTAGAAGAAAAAAATTTAGGGTTTGACACCAAACAAGAACATAATCTCAAAAGAAAAGGAAAAATAACAAGGATCTTAACGTATCAATTTTGTAATAATTAATTAAAAACTTGGGGGAAAAATAGATATCAACACAGTCATACCAAATTTAAGCATATTTTTCAATAATAATAAAAATATTCGTAATTCTTTTAACTAATATAAAATACTTGTTAAAAAAAGTAATATGAAATCAAGAAATAAGAGAAAAAAGAAAAGAAGAAAGATGAACTTGGTTTTGGTATTATATCTCTATCTATCTGAGTTGAGTGATGAGAAAGGCAAAGCCCTTACTCATGCAACATGTAGGATTGACACGTATGAGATCCCAACCTCCACCCACAAACGCACATACACACACCTCAGACTGAAGGTTGCAATGGTTGCACTTGCACCCTTTGAGAAATGGAGATGATGGAGAGCAGCTTTTCTCCTCAGAACACAGACCCTTAAATAGTTAAATGTCACAAGTGACACTCTTGAAAACGCTTTTTTACCTTTGGGGTTGTGTGGTTTTGCCTACTAAATCTATCTATCTTATGACCATGAAGCAAAGCAAAGCAAAGCAAAATTATTTATTTATGATGAGTTAACATTTACTACTCTGAAGGGGTGAATGTGAATGTGACGTTTAAGGAGAAGACAAATAGAACATGAACGACATGATAAAAAAGAGAGAGTGTGTGTGCAGTGGTGTGGGCGGAGTGTACAAAGAGAAAGAGAATATGATGGAATAATGAGCGTCGGATTAAGAAAGGGGAGTTCCCTGCCGTTTGATCAGTGAGGGTACCAAAATGTTGGTTACGGTAATGATGGTATCGGAAATTGGGCTGATTGGACTATGGGCCTGCGACATTTGGGGGAGACAAATAACGATTAGGATTCACTGCGACCACACGTACTGTAACGTTTCCCAAACATCACCTCACCCTGTTCTTCTTCTGAATCCTTTACCCCCTTTACTCATTTCATCTCATCTTTCTTGTACTCCCATTGCTTTTGCAGTTTCACTTTACCAACAAATCTTATCTTTTTACCAACAAATCTAACCCCTGCTCTTTATTAGGGCCAAATTTCTCATCTGTCCCTATGTTATAAATTTGAGTCTTCATCTTAATACAAAGATTATTCTTAAGCGATGATGTTTTTTAAATGTTTTTTCACTGAAATAAAAGTTAGGTAAGCTGAATATATCTTGAAAATTCGTTGGTTTTAACACTCATTGAATGTTATTTATAAATTATTCATTAATAAAATTCTGATATCAATGATAAAATTCAAACTCATATCATTATAAGATGTAAGTATAGCCTCAAGACTCACTTAGTATTTATAAATATATTACAAATTATTCATCCATATTGATTCTTATCCTTATCAAATGTATTGATCTTTGTTGGTTTTAAAAGTTTTTTTATGACTTGTTCTAATCTTATAATAATATGTTAATCATTTATTTATTTTAATCAATCATTTTCATCTTTTATTTTTAAACTAAATTAATATTTTTTACAAATATTAAGAGTTAAAAATAATTTTATATAACAATATAAATTGTTTATCCAAAATTTAAAATATAATTTATATATTTAAAAAAAATTATTAATTATTTATCATTCATTAATTAGTCTGATATTATTAATTGTTTTAAATATTTGAGAATTTAAAAATATAATTTACAGACAAAAATTATATATGATTGTCATGTTACCCAATGATTAATGTAACAGGTTAATTGACTATCAACATAGTTGTTATATCATCAATTAATACTTTTGACAATAAAAATTAAAATTAGTATATTTTTTTAAGGAACTAAAAAGTTTCTTATTATTTTATAAGAATGAAAAGATTATTTAAGTTATATTTTATATGTCTTGTTCTAATCCTATATGTTAATCATTTATTTCTTTTAATCTATCATCTTTCTTTTTATTTTTAAATCAAATTTTAATTATTTTTTTTAAAGAAATATTAGTAGTTGAAAATAATTTTATATCATAATAAAAAGTGTTTATCTTTTTTTGTTTTTCATAAGTTTTTTTAAAAAATAATTTTGTTTAAGATATGATCGAATATTAAGGAAGTATATTGGATTAGTGTTTTATGGAATTTTAAAAGACCATTTTCAATAAAAAAAATTCATATGGTATTCACTCAAGACTTTTAAATGATATAAATAAGTCTTGCGATATTTAATTAGGATTATCATAAAAAAAAACTCAGGAGGATGACAAAATAGGTAGATGTTCAATTAGGATTTTTTTTATAACCTATAAAAAGTTTTCTGGTATTAAAAAATATATTGATTGTGATGAACTGTTTTTTATGATGAATTTCATGTAACGTTTTAGTATAAAATATAAATATCACACAATTTTACCCAAACTCTTAAAGACTTTGTTTTCTACCCATTGTCAAACTTTTCTTTCTCTAATCACATATGATTCCTTATCACTTAGTCGAAGGTAGTATATACCTTTGCAATTGTCAACTTGTGCATTACACATAAAAAAATGTTTATTTTATGTAATTTACTCCCTTCATCTCTAATTATAAGATCTTTTTTAAAAATTTGTTTGTCCTTTTTTATAAAATTATTTACTAATTTTTATATGCATTAATTTTTTTCTCTACTTAGCCTTGCTTAATTATTTTCTCTTTAAGCATTGATGAGAAACAATTAAGTGGATAAAGAGATAAGAAAATGATAATTTTGATGTGATAGTATAAATAATTGACAAATTTGATGTGATTAAATAAAATGATTATTTTTTTTAAGGAACGTGAATTAATTTAAATGATCTTATAATTACTAATTAGGGAATGATGGAGTATAATTCATAATTTTTTAACAAAAAAAATATATTTTAAGTTTATGATGAAAAAAGTTTATGTTGTGATATATTGTTATTTTTAATTATTGATGATCTAAAAAAAATATTTGTATTAAAGTTAGAATTAAAAGATGTTAAAAATGATATATTAAAAGAGATAAAAAAAATTAAGCTAAACCATTCAGTTAATATTAAAATCATAAGATAAGATGATATATCATATGTATTTTAGAAACGTATTTAAATTTTTAAGATAAATATATATTAAAATTGATTTTTGATATTGTTACATGTCATTAAATCATTCAATTAACTAATCAATTAACTAATAATAAAATTTAAAAGCACGATATACAATATGAATGCTAGGATTCTAGGAGAGCGAATGTGAGGGGAAAAAAAAGTGAAGACATTAGAAAGCAGATAATATTTATATATAGGAGGATATTGTTTGAGGAGGATGTCAAAGTTTCTTGTTACAATATTTTTCTACCTTTGTTGCCATTGTTTTTTCAATATGGTCACCACAAAAGAGGTGACATATATACATAATTTGAAACATAAATGGTTAAGACTTTAAAACTCAGAATTCCCAGAACTGTAGTTGTAAAGACCCTCTCAACCACTAATTTAAAATCAAGCTCAATTATGAAATTTTGAAGATTAAAGTCGGGAAAAGAGTCCAAACTTCTGCCTCTTGAGGTTTGGAACGCCATGATGCCATCATGTTATATAATAATCGACGAACTGACGATTTTTATATATTATAGACAACAAGCTGACGATTTTTAATTAAGTAAGCATGAGCTAATAAAACAATTTACGTGCGTATAGTAGATTCTGCAAATAAAAAAATTAAAGTACCGAATCTGAATATACAGTTTCTTAGGTTACGTAACTACCAAAGAAACAAGAAAATAAGATAAGGAATTCTCTTGTTGTTTTTTAGGATGAGACATATATTAAAAAAAATCACAATTACATTATTTAGTGTGTGAAGAATTATAAATTTTTTATTTTTATTTATTTTAAAGTTAATTTAATTTTTGTATCGAAGGGTGTTAGTAGATAGATTTTGATTCTACTACTCACATAAGCATATCTATACGATGTTACCTATGAAGTCATTTGTCAAGTGATAATAAAAGATTAATTTATTCATCTATGTGATATATGGGTGATGACATAAAGTTACAATTGAAACTATAGGAATTGTTATATTGCATTAAAAGATTCAATTTCATTTACAATTTATTTCTAATTTGGACAAATTCAATTATTCTTATTTAATTAGAAATAATAAAGTTAGTCTCTCATGAGAAGCAATGTCTTATAGGATGCATGAAGGTAAGCTAGACTTAAAGATAATTAGTTACAATTTTTATTGTTGTTACAATCTTATTTTAAGATCATGTTTTAGACGTGCAAGACTCCTTGAAAAAATTGAGTTTGAAGGGGAAAGAAACATAAGAAGTATTGTCTTTAAAGAATAACTTGTTCTTGACAATAGATAAGTCTTTGTATTTACCATTGTTCAAGAGACGGATATGATAATTAAATAATGATGTTACTCTTAACATTATTAAAAGACAAGACAATACGGAGATTTCCTCTGAAGCACTACCTAAAATTCAAACTCAATATCCTTAAGAAGTGTCATTAAGAAGATCTTCTAGAGAAAAGAAAAAAATGTATTTTGAATGATTAGGTTATATTTCTTTAAGAACATGAATATGACATTAGAGTGAGGAGGCCTAATCGACTTTAATCAAGTCATATTGTGCTCTAACTCTCAAGTGGATTAATGCCATAAATGATTTAATAAAATCAATGGTTGAATATGACATTTGAGATATCGTCAAATTGTCTGAAAGTGTGAAACCCATAAGTTGTTGATAAATATCTATAGTCGAAACGGATTAAATGGGTAATTTTTGAGATATATAAAGATTGTCTTGTCGCCAAAAGTTTTACAAGGAAGACATTGATCACAAAGACACTTTCTTTTATATTTATTAAAAAGACTCTTTTAGGACTATAATGACACTATAGATCATGTTGATGATTGTTTTGCATAAATGGATGTAAAAATTACATTTCTAAATGAAAATATTGATGAAACAA
Source organism: Glycine soja (assembly GCF_004193775.1). Lineage (NCBI taxonomy): Eukaryota > Viridiplantae > Streptophyta > Magnoliopsida > Fabales > Fabaceae > Glycine > Glycine soja. The sequence continues at coordinate 5,029,527 of NC_041005.1, forward strand.
TTTATACGGTGCAACCAGAAAAACTTTGTTTAAGATGATCTAAAGTTTATAGTATGCAAACTAAAGAAATTCATTCATGCTTTTAAACAAGTCTCTCATCTATGGTATTACAAAATTCATCAAGATTATCTCTTATGATTTTTGAGGTAAATTTGGTAGATGATTGTGTATGCTATAAGTTCAGTAGGAGTAAATTTATTATTTTGGTATTATATGTTGATCACAACTATCATCACACGGTTTATTGTTGCAAAACAATTATATTACAATTTATCATGTATACTTAAGTTTATCTTTTTTATTGTCTTGAAATAATTTTTAGTGGAAGTCCTAAGGTGATATATGAGTAATCTTGGTATGCAACACTAGAAAGTAGTAAAGCGCATAATGTGCTAATTGATTGAAGAAAACAAGAAGTTACATGTTTTCATATCGAAAGTCTAGAAGTTTAAAGATCATTAGGTATTCTGATTTCAATTTTTATAGAATATCTTAATAGCAATCGATGCACATGAGGATCCACATTTAATCATATTGGTGGAGTTAATACTTTTTTTTTGCTACGAGACATCGTATTAGAATTTATGATTGCTAAATTATTATAACTAACTTGTTTGTTGTTGCCAACATTAAGAAGCTATCGAGTGTTTATTGGGACAATATCTTAACAGTATTATTAGGGATTCAACCAAGTAAAAATTTGTTGACATAAAGTATTTGGTTGTTAAATAAAGAATTTAGAAAATACAGATTTGTATAGAACATATACGGACTCATTTCATGCTAGCTGATCCACTTACTATAGGTCTGACACTTAAAGTTTTTTCATGAGCACACTAGTCATATGAGTGTAATTCCTAATAGTACCTTAGTTTAGTGGGAGTCTTGATTATGTTCTATATCTTATGGGTTACAAACATTTTGTTTGGATTCTTTGCATAAATAAAGTTGAAGTTTATCATTTCATTATTAGTTTGTTTTTTTTGCAATATTTATGTTGTGTTTGAATAGATCTTTATAAAGAATAAAATTTAAACCAATTGAAAATAGGCATGATTGAGATCACATTGCATGTAATTTCCATGTTGCTTATCCACATTGACCTATGTCATTAAGTATATTGATGTGGTGGTCATTGGGGTCTAGTTACATTTATTGTAGTGACGAAAGTGGCAGTGATTTCATTATTGATACATGAGATGCACCAGGTTGTTAAGGTGAAAGTCTAAAGGTAAATAGCGTACAAATGCGCGCTTAAAGATTTTGATATAATCGTTACAATATGCAACCCAAGTGGGAGATTGTTGGAATTTTCTATTCCAATAATTAATATGGGCTAATATTATAAGATAATTAATTAGCTATTTATCATTAATGAGTTTTATTTTATGTGATCAAATTAAGTGAGTCCGTTAGATAACTAAATCAGGTGATATGGACTTAAATGAGCAGTCAGTGTTGACCCGTTAGAGGATAATGAAAACCTTATCAGGTTAATACGCTATAAGAAGGTTATGGTCCCCAATACAGTGAGTCGTCAAACATAATTTCTCTTTTCCCCATCTGAAGAGTTACGAAGGTCTTGTTGAATAACAAAGAGGTTTGGATTGAGAAAGAACCATGAAACCACTGGTACCTACAGATTCAGATTTCATTGTATTTGTTTGATTAATCATTGTGGATCTAGATATTCTTAAAACTCTTTTTAATAATATAATAATGTGATGCGTTCATAGTGATTATTGGTATTTTATAAGGATCCCCTTAAAATTATAACATAAAATACATATATCTCCGATTAACATAAAATTTGTTACTCCAAATATTTAATATAATTATATATTTATGATTTAAACCTTAATTAAATTAAAATAACATCATGTGAATTGATTCTAATGTTTGATGATATTAGGTATTCTATTATGAGTATGCTATTTATATTTGTAATTTTTTTTTCAATTTTTTTCTTGTATCTAATCTTGTTTTGTGTTTTCCTCCTTTTTTATAATTATTCAAAAAACTAAGAAATGTTACAATAATTTGGTGTAAGTAAATAGTACTAGTATTTTTTTATTGTTGACTTTTTTAGTTATAAAAATAGAATTAATAACAAAAAAATGATGAATAAATATATGATAAATGTTATCCTTCCTTATGGCACTAGTTAATAAAGTAAAAGAGAATTTTATTTTTTATTTTTTTACATATTTTTTCCTCTGAAGAAAATTTTATTCGAGACACGATCGGAATCAAACACTAAATGTGGACACTTATTCTAATGAAGATTCATTGACTCAAACTTTAATTTATCATGTTATGAAAGATTAACCTCGTTCAATCCAATCCCTTAGTTTAATTTTTAAATACATAAAATTGTGTTACTTTATATGTGCTTTCATATGAATTTATATGAAAAAAAATATTGTTAATTGTTTAGCCGATAGATAAAAGTATTCTTCAGTTGGTCAGCAAGATCTAAAATAAATTTGGCGGTTGATTATTGAGAGTAACGTAAGGCATGAAGAGAAGAGGCGTATTAAAGTAAAGATATGAGGTTTTTGTGGTAATTTAGTCAGATATGTACGAGACAGAGGCATGAAACCCGTACGATGTGCACCCAAAAAGGAATGGTTGGCCTTTAGAGTAAAATTGAGGTGCCGTCCATTTGTTATTATTAATTATTTTGTTAGCCGTAGACCGTAGCAGACACAGGCAGAGGCAGGGACCGTTCCTTCGTACTTTGTACCCTCGTTATCTTTATGTTTTTCGTCTTTTTATTTTAACCTAAACCCTATCAACCAACCTACCCCCAAAAAAATGAGAAGAATTTCAAGAATTATTTTTTTATTAAATCATCTGAACAAAAAGAGTCCCATCTAGACTAATTTTGGTGATTGTTTTGACGATTAAGTAAATTAAGGATAAAATGTTAATTTTCCCAAAAAAATAATATTCTTATCAGGAATAATTTTAACTTTACAGTTTAAATCAACATCACTTGTACTCAAGTGACATTAAGCTAGGGACACTTGTAATAGGGGATAATATTAACTTTAGAACTTAAGTCAATGTTACTTATATCCAAGAGACACTTACTTAGAGATAACTATTATGGGGGATAATATTAACTCTACAACTTAAGTGGGTATTACTTATACTCAAGTGCTACTAACTTAAGGACAATTATTATGGTGTAAGTGTTGGGCTGTGGGTCAATTTTTCACAGAAAAGACCCAAAAGAACAACTTCACAAATACTAAGACAAGGCCCGAAAGGTCAAAGCCAAGAACAAGGCCCAAGAAGCTCGATATAAGAGAGAGAAGATTATAAAAGGACCTCTATCCCATGAATGAAGAGGCATTTACTCTCACACACATAACAAAATAACAACACCATTCAAAGATGACTCTAGCTGAAAATCTACCATATCTACATCGTGCAATCGCCACAAGCACGTCACTGACGCATCGGAGCTTGGATTCCGATTACTCCTGAACTTACATCACATTAAGTACTACGATTAAAATGTTTAATTTTAGCTATAATAAAAAAATTGGGCAAGATTGTAAGAGATGATAATATTTAGAATTAAATAAGTTAATTAAGTGTATTGTAGTCAAAATTAACTAATTAAGGGTATAATCGTAACTTCACCCCAATTAAAATAATTTAATTTGAACATAAATAATTTATTATAGTAACATTGATTTGAAGAAATTACTAATTTTAAACTTAATTAAAAAAAAGTATGAAGATTCATGTTAATTAAACTAAGCATAGTGACAAATGGTCTTTTTACACTTAGAGCTTAAATGTTTTTCCTAAGAAAACTACCTTTTGCCCACATGTTACTATAGGATGTCTGGATGTTTTGTTTGTAGGCATTTATTTATTTATTAGAATCCATCTTATATTCATTCACTTATTTTTTGACAGACAAAGTATTTATTCACTTATTATTATTGATATAATATGAGATGTTTGGAGTAAAAAAAATTACCGTTTTAGCATACTAATGTTTATAAGCTTATACAAAAACTTAAGTTAAATTGATTAAGAACTTATAAAAAAATACCTTTTTAAAGTTAAATATTTTTATGCTTAAAGTTAAGTAAGTGATGTTGTACTTAAAGACGTCTTGAAATCTAAATTTTAATTCATTCTGAATTATTAATGAGATAATTGCATACTTCATTTGTTCTAAAATAATAGTCTTTTAAGGTTGTGATACACTAATTAAGAGAAATTAATTGATATTTACTCTGAACTCATATTTAATTTAAGCAAAAAATTATTTTGTATCTTAAACTTAAATATAAATAAATCTGATTAATTTCACCCCTATTTTACAACTCTATTTTCAAGAACTATATTTTTTTCATGATATCAAATTACAACTAATGACATTTTAGGAATACCCTTATATTTTATTTGAAATTATTAAAATTAAATGATTTCAACTTTCTTAAATAATATAAAAATATTTATTTTTATTTATCAGTCTAGAGGAAATACAAATTTAGACTAAAACATTCTAAAATTTTCATCATAAATCATCCCATTAAACCACCAATAACAATACATTCCACTATCCATTAAGTTATTCTTATGAAGAATGTCTCTTTTCAATGCAAGTATTAATTGGCATTCTTAATTATGTCTAGGGATATTATTGAAAAATAGTTTAAAAAATTAAAATCACTATCATTTTGGAAAAAAAAAAATAAAAAGTTAAAAAGACCATTATCTTGGAATGAAGGGAGTATTTAAATTAATTTTTATTCACCAAAACTTGCTTAAGACTTCCAAGTGAAAATAATTATAGGAGCGCATTCTCTTAAATACTTTTTACTATTGGGGTGACATTTATTAAAACACGAAATTTTTTGGTCTCATTTTATATTTAATGAGTGTTGGTCGGTCTCCCCAAGGAGATTAAAATTTCTTTATGTTTGACTAATATACTCTTTTACAATTATATGCGTAAAAAACATTGAAACAAATTATATTTACAATCGAACATTTTAAATCACATAAGTATACATCAAAATTACCTAAATTAAATATAATATAAATTATTTAATTTTCAAGATATTTTGTATACTTATTTCCACGATAAATAAGACCATTATCCCAAAAAATAATATTTAATTTATTAAAATGTGTATATATATATATGGTTTAGTAGAGATATTAAATCATTGAATTTTTACAAATGCATAATTATGTTTATGATAATTAAGTAATATTACAAGCATAAAAAATGTAATAAGATGATAAATAAAACATCATATGGAATCAAATAAACGAGGGATCAATCATACTGATTTTTTTAAAAGGATTTCTTAAATATAATTATACAATATTTTTCATGACCATGCCCACAATAGTTGTATTCATAATAGCAACATAAATTAATAATATCTGACAAAATATTATAGAAGGCAGTATCACATATAAATATATGAATGAAACTTAAAATATAAGCCTTGACTAATATATGAACGAAACAAATTGATTTTTTAAGCAGATCATAATAATTAATAATGAAGAAATGTAGTATTAAAGCATGGGTGAAGTTTTCAAAAGACTCAAAGACAAGTGGGAATGAAAACATAACTGCGATCAGTTTACATCCGTACACCACGAGGGATCCGTTGTTGAGGAATCAAAGGCAGGTGGGGTGGAGACTCGAGAGAGTTACAACTTGCAAGCCCATGTGCATTGAGAACTTGGTTTCATATTATTCTGGGCATGGTCGATATTAAATTCTTTTTTTATAATTTATATGAATATTTTTTATATATTATTGATTATTTAGTTCAAATTTTAATTAATGTATATCAATAAATATTTAAATATATCTTTATGAAAATGCAAGATATCTATATTTCACCTAGAGAATGAAAAGTAAGACAAATGTGAACATTTTATATTTCTGAAAATCAACAGGTTTTGAAAGTATTGATTTTTTAAAATTTGGATCAGACATAGGAGTGTAATATTCACAAATTCACTTTTTCAGGAATGTGTATTTATACCTTGAAACAAACACAACTTTAAAATCATATATTATTTCAATGTCATGAACATGGTGTGATATAATTTATATATAATCTTATCCCTTAAGCACGAAATTAGGAATTTGATCTGAAGTCAGTGTATATCAAAAAAATTTTAGTAAAAAAAAATAATCTTTTAAATAAATCTTCATATCTCAAAAGAATAACTCACTCTCGTCACAAAGATATCCGAGTTCACCTTAAAAAAAATCCTATTTCGACATTGCTAAAAGAAAAAGTATGCTCTCTAAAAAAGAAAATAAGTATGCAATAGCATTAATTAAGAAATGAAAATAAATATCGGGGTAATAAATTGCGTATATTGTACGTTTCAAATTTATTCCGTGTACAGATTAAGATTGGATTTGGTTCAAATGAAAAAAAAAAGAGAGGAAAAGACTCCTTAATTTCATGCGTTTGGAATATTTTATTTAAAGTTAATTTTGACCTATTTTGCGAGATAAGTATTTGAGTATGTGATTGAGAAAACTTATAACAAAGTTTATATATTTGTAAGTTATATTTAAGTTATTTCATTAAATCTTTAAGATAACTCGGAAAATAATTTACAGGTTATATCAAAATATATAGTTTAACTTTATTTTCTTTTCAATCATAGAAGCAACTTATACATAATTAAGTATCTTATACGATAAATATTTCAATAAACACTTAATTAAGTTATTTATTTCAATAAACCCTTACTTAGTTTAATTAAAGAGATGGAAAGTAAAATACATGAGTCTACATGAGTAGAGTTGGATAAGGTTTGACTAAACTCATCACTTAAAGCAATCAAAATCTTCTTTATCAAAATGTTCTTTTTAGATTAGACTGAATTTGTGTAATTTTCTTGTCAAGCTCAATTGAACTAACCCAATTAATGACAAATTGAATCAAGTTTATAGGTAAAAATTATTTATATGGAAAAGGATGACTTTCGAAAAAATTTGAATAATCTTAAATTCCTCTATCGAAAAGAGAGATAGTGATATTGATTTCTTCATACCCATATTTAAAGGCATATAATTAATATTTGTAATCGCATAAATCATAGAAAAACCTTTGTAAGATCAAACACTAATATGTCTGTTGTAAAAAGAATAATTTAATCACTGGTCATTTATTTTTTTTATAAAAAAAACTATTAAAATTCAAATTAGCGAGGAGACAAAAAGGGATAAACAATTAGTAAAAGGGACAAGTGATGAAGATAAAAGAGGAAAGATTAAAAAGAGATAAGGGATTAATTAAGTATATACAAGTTAACAATAAAAGGAAGGTAGTTTGAAATTGTCGAGAGAATCTTTTTGGCTACCTGTAAAGGTGGTGTGTGAAATGCACTTTCAAATGAAATAAGAGAAAAAAATATATCGTGTAAAAAAATTTATCTAAAAATAATTAGGTGGACACATATCCAATATCTCATCCTTACACACCACCAATAAAAATTTACAACTAATAAAAAAAATTCAACTCATAAAATAAAAAAACAAATAATCAAATCGCACGATTTTTTCTCTAATATTTTCATTAACCCTATCTCTCTCCTTATATATCAAAACCTCTTGAAATATGTTTCTCTATTTTTAATGATTAGTACAGTAATACTTCCTTTTCTTTTACTTAATTTTTTGTGTAATACACATATAAAATATAAAAATATCACATGAATATTATAAGAAAAATAAAACCCAATACATATGATTATTATACCTTATAGATCTATAAATACATGTAAATTCTTCAATTTTGTATTTATCCTTTATTTTTTTAAAAAAATAAAATCTAATTCATAATCTCATAGATCAAATAATTATTTATCATATTAAGTAATATACCATTTAAAATAACTTTATAATTAACGTACATAATAAAATAGCTTATAATAGACATTTCATTCCCCCATCATAACTCATAAGCTAATTAAAAAAAAAAAAGGTTAACATTTTTAACAAAGATTTTGATACAGAAACAAAAGGAAGGAGAGACGGTTACGCCCAAACGGTAGTAAGAAAATCGTGAATTCTATTTATTTGTTTTAAATGTTAGTTGTTTTATTTTATAAGTTGGATTTATTTGTTTTTTACGTATTAGTTTTGTAATTTTTTTATTGATTGTGGGTAAGGAAGAGGTGTTGGGTTTGTATCCGGTCAAGAATTTCTCTTTTTTTTAATGTAACATTAGTTATACTTTTTTATTTATATCTCTTATAATATTATGATGAATAACGAAATCTATAAATAAATTAACGATAATATAAATTTAATTTTATAAAATTATTACTTTTTTTATTTGTTTATTATTTTTTTATTATGTAAAACAACCTACGATGACAACTATATTAGGATAACAGGAGGGATGATTTTTGACTTTGTAATTTAAAAATAAATTGTTATAACTATTAACTTAAAAATATTATATTAGTATAATTTATTTAACATATCTTTCAAGAAAAAGTAAATTTTGTGATTCAATATTCATCCTCTATTATTTTATTTGATTAAGTTAGGGTAGGCGTTCATGAATTATTTGATAATTTTTAATTATATTCATATATTTTCTTTTTTTTTTTCAATTGGATCCTTGAATACGTATTTATTTTTTAATGGAATCATTTCGACTAACTATTTTTATGAAAAATTAAGTAGATGGACTTAATTTGTGACATTTTTTATTATTGACTTCTTGACAACTCACACTCTAAGACATTCCACTCAACATCTTTGTTGATCAAATCTTCCTTCGATCATAACCCTCCGTAAGTAGTCTTTTTTTAGACCTCCACAATTTGCTTTAGTTGCTTCCAGAATCAATGATTATCCTCACAAGTTAACATGGAACATATCAATGTATTTTGCCCTCATTCACACTTTATGGGAAACTTCTCGAAAGGTCACCCATCTCATAACTACTTCAAGGTAAGCACACTTAATCGTGGAATTCTTAAGTGATAGTCTACCGAAAAGTAGATACATCTTGTCGGTATAGACAGTATCAATTAATTTTTATAAGTCATTCTCAACTACATAGTCTCATGCTTGTACAACCTTTGGATTTCTTTCATTTCAATGTAATTCGTCTGAGGTGTTACATGTCTACTAGCTTTTGTCTGATTCGTCCTCGAATCACACTACACTAGAATAAAGGTCGACTTTGGTACCATTTGTAACATTCTTGGTTGTCGATTTCTCAGCAACTCACACCTTACGACATGTCACACGGTAACACTTCATTCAGCATTCTTGTTGATTAAAACCCTACACTGATCAAAACCAATCCCCAAATCTAGTATATTCACATTTGTAGGTTTGCATTGGGTATTTTCACCTCCATAGGTTCTAAACTTAGTATTCTTAACCATGTTCTTCATCCAATATTCTCATTTTTTCTATTCACTCAACCTAAATATTCTATTGCAGGCCTTTTCAAACTCCATCTTACAACAACCTTGTTACAAACTCACATAATTAACTTAAGCAAATAACTTTTCATAATGTCAATTAGATAATAGGATCAAATTAAAAAATAAATTCAAGTTCAATGACCCAATTGAAACAAATAATTTAAAAACCTAATTAAAAATATCAAATAATCCAAAGATCCATGAAATAACTTAATCTTTATTTTAGAGTTAAAGATTCATTATTCTTACTCTTCCATGTTAAAAGCACACTCTTTTGTTGTTATCTCCATTATCGTTACTATCATAGATAACAATTACGGCAGTACAACAATAACAACAAAAGTGATAATGATACCACCACTATTTGAGTAAATTTTTTAATAGGTTTTTTAATTTTGGTCTTCCATTTAAATTTAAGGTTTTATTTTCTTCTTTAACAAAACTTTTAAGGATTAAAATTATTCATTTTCATTCTCACCTAAATAAAAAGATCATATATATAGAGAGAAAGATTTTTCTAATGTAAACACTCATATTTTTTAGCATGAGTGTAGTGTATTAACAAGCTCTAATTGGAGAATATCTTAAAATACACAATAATGTAACTTGCTAATGTACTCATACTAAAAAATAAGGGTGTATACGTTATGAAACAGGGTTTATCAACGTATACACTCTTTTATTTTTAATTTAAGTGCGTTAACAAACTACAACATTATGTATTTTAAGATATTCTCTAGTTATAACTCGCTAGAAACAGAATAACTTACTCCAAGAGTAATTCTTTTATAGTTACTTTTTATCTTTATTTTCATTTTCTTGAAATCTAATGATTGTAATTGATAGCTAATCTTAACCATTAGATTTCAAAAAAATTAATGATTATGATGAAGAATAATTCTTGTAAAATTATTCTAGGAGTAACTTAATTTCTCCTTGCGTGTGTGTGAATATAACAGAGAGGGGGGGAGGAGAATCTACTTCATTCATTCATTTTCTTGAAATTTAATGCTTAAGACAAATTATTTATTATAATTATTAGATCTTAAAAAATGAATGATGAAGATAAATAATAAAAAAACTTACTATTGAAATTAGTGGATTCTTTTATATATATTCTGACAAAGTGCCGTCTTTCTGATGCATGAATTAATCTCTTTCAAAAGAGAATATGCAGCTAGAAAAGAAAAAGTGGAGTTTGCAAATCAATTCAAAAAGTATAAAATTCTGAGTGGTGATCAGTGATAATGAATATATGTGCCTTTAGCAAGAGGACAAAAGCAAAGTCACTTTTGCATGACCCATACATTCAATTGGGTTTTGGCCTCTTGTATAATAGGTACACGACATGTAATTTCACTTTGCAGTAAGGTTTGACCCAAAAAAAGAGAAGAAAAGACTAATAAAAAATAATCATAAATAAGATGGAGAGAAAATAAACCTGCTACAATATATTATAAAAATCAACGATCAAAGGCAGCTAAAAGGTTTGGAGTTCTAACTAAACTATGAAAAGGCAAAACCACCACCAGCTATGGTCTGTAACAAGAAAGGGATTATTTGATCGTAGTCTGTGGGGGTGCAATTTTAAAATCGACGATCCACAGCAGGAAGGACAAAATTTTCTTATAAGGATTTTTTGAAAGATCAAAACCGTTGTTGATTAAAAATTAAAACTGAAGTTTCATGTCTCGTGCCACAGCAAATTTAATTTCATGAAACTGATTTTTGATATGTAGAACTTAACAAAAGTAAGATGAAATTGTTGAAGACATTTGTTTCCAAAATCACCGGTCTTTACTGATTATATATATACTGTTTTTGTGTTTGCACAAAGATATTTCCCAATTAATAGGAGACTAATTTTACCAAAATCTTATCCATTTGCACTCATCTACGAATATGATGAAAATTAAAAAGGTCACGCTTTCCTCCATGTGCTAATGAAATATGGACTGTTATTTCCTACACCTTCAAGTTGCTTCCTGCACCTCTTTTTCCTTTCCAGAATGACCAACCCATAATGTAAAATTACATTCCAAATTGATTAGAGATTTTGACTTTCAGAATAGCCAAGCCAGAAGGCAAGAGAACATTCAGGAACAGTACAAGGAGCAACTTGGAGGTGCAGGAAGCAACAGCCCGAAATATGTTCCAGTGTCAGGCCCACCATAAGAATTGCAATTCATATCAGGAGCATATAGACAATAAAAATAGAAGTGTATCTTAAATAAATAGTTCGGATTTATTAACAAAAAAAAAAGCTTAAAACATTCACCCTAACCTCGCAAAAAATTTAACATAAATGTGAAAAACGCTAAAGGCGAAGGCATTTCCCTTATTTTGCATACTTTCTTTTTGGGTGCCTGGTGGAGGTGGGGGTGGAATCAAGGTCAAAAAGAATGGAACAAAGTTTGCGCACTTCACTAGGAAAACAAATGGATCAATGTAAATTATGGAATACGTTAACTCACTAAAGATTCTCAGGAAGTAATATTGCGTTGATATCTATGTACTAGCTAATATTGAACGCTCAAACATGCAAATCGAAACCAAACAAACCGTACAAAGATTGCCTTCCACTTAGTGGCCCCCCAACTGGCCAACTTCAATAGCTTCCACTACATCAATTGTGCTGTACGTATTTCTCAACAAAACAACAACCACATCTAAAGCACTAAGCAATCCAAAAACGTTAATTCGGTAGATAGTAAGTAGTCATTAGTCAACCTGTCAGCATCAGGGAGTGCCAATGCATTCGTTAAATGAAGATTGCCAGCCAAATATTTTCAGGCGTTGCCTTCAAATAACATTCATCTAGTTTAGAAACAATGAAAAGTAACTAGAGATATTAGCCCATACTACAACTAAACTAGCCTAACTAACAATTGGAGAAAATAATGCCAGCAACAACGAGATAATTACCACAAATGATGAACAGCTGCCTGATACACGGCCTAAATTCATTTGATCACTCTGGCGAAAGGAAGAAAAAATTAAATGCTGTAAGCACAAGACAGGTAAGGAATAAACAGCGAGAATAAGTACCCACTTCCTTGTGACTTTGATGAACACGAAGTCTTGTCCTTGGCATCTTCTACCTCCCCTGCTCAAACATCTGAGTTCTCATTCTCAGAATATTTTCTCTTCGATGAACCAGATTTCACCTTGCTCTTACCATTAACATCAGTCTTTCCACCACTTTTGAGATGTTTTACTTTTGAAAGGGCAGTCTTCAGGGTTTCTTGCTTGGATTTTCCACTTTTTGGAGTTTCATGCTTAGACTTGGCAGGGGGTTTTGGCGTGCCAGTGTCATCATCCTTTGATTCAATTGAAGTATCAGTGATTTTGGATTTATTACTGAATTTTTTAGCAGCAACAGTAGATTTACTACTACCACCCTTGGATTTTCTACTAACTTCACCCTCAGGTTTGCTAATAGTCTTGGAATCTTTGGATTTGTTGCCATCTTTGGACTTCTGGCTAGACTTCGTGGATGCACCCTTTGATCTATTGGATGTTGCTGCTCCGCTGCTACAAATTGAAGTAAAAATTTAGATATCAAACAAGACGTAGTAGCACTGAAATGGATTAATTGATATTCACAAACCTTCTGGAAGAAGCATCCATCTTTCCTTGCTTGGTTGACTCACCAGCACTTCTTTTCCCTTTCTTCTTTGGTGGCCTGAATAGGATCAGAGAACGATGCCAATGTAAATAAAGACCAAATAAAGAAACAGCTGGAAAGCACACCATGTAAGCCACAGCATCAAAGAGAATCACAAAATACAGCAATAAACAAGACATGTCCATTTGAATCCTTCAAAACAAAGGGAAAACATTAAGCAATCTACTAACACATTCGTAATTGATAAAGATCAAACCAATGCAGTACATAGCCCAATTTCTTTGAGGTTTACAAATAGGCATGTCCTACAATTTGGCACTTTTCCATCTATATATATCAGTTAACTGGGCACATCAGTGTCAAAAAAGTTTCCAATAAATTAAAGCATATGAACAGTTTTTTTAAAAATAATTCTTCAAGCAATCAACACAATTTATTAAGTTCAACTGAAAGTTTGCAACCCTTACATGCTCTGGATTTCCAGCAGCTTCAATAATTAAAGGCCACAGATATATTGGAACATCAAATATACAACAAATACACTGGACCAACCAGAGAGGGGGGAATTTCAGAACTATGCTATAGGACAAATCATATCAAAAGCTCCAGGTTAAGTACACGGGCAAATCATCAGTCACAAAATACACATTTGCAAAACGAGTAGGTTCAGGTTTTGGGGTCATATATATCATGGTAGCTTTCTTTCAAACAACGTATCCAAGACATCACTAACAAGCACAAACAACAGCACCAATACACCAACTAAGCCAAGAACAGATACACAATTTCTGCCAAAGGGCAGCATCACAATATATGCATACCCCATAAAAACATGCATGAAAAATATCAGATAATACAGCCAAAAGATGTATCGCCAAAAAATGACATTATCAATATGCAGCACATACATATCAGTGGAAGCATCAAGACTTGCACGATCACTTCGTTCTTCCTGTCCACAGAAATAATTGCCATTAATTTAGACACAGAAAATTTGGTGTAAAAAGTACAAGGCATAGACCAACCTCATCTGCATCTGAGTCATCAGCTTCAATGACCTTCCATTTCTCCTTCACAAGATTTAATGTTTCTTCATCACCATCATCATACAAGACCTAAAAAATAGAGAACAGGTGTCAGAAGATAAAACAGGGTGCATTTGAATAAATTTTGAAAAAAGGGCTTTAATGAAATAGCTTTTTTTTCCACATGCAACTCTTTCAAGCTCATGAGAAAAGCACTAAAATGACTCTTTTTCATTGTTTGTGATTTACTTTTATTTTCAAGGAAAACCTTTCCAATTACCACCTCTGTTACTATATATAAAATTCTTTTAAGAAATTTGCTTGTCCCTTTACATAAGACCCTCTTCAAGTTGTTTATTGGATTAATTATTTTTTTTTACCAAAATACTCTTAATTTTTTTGGGGTCAGCCCGGAATACTCTTAATTACTTCAAAATTTTTGTAGTCAATAAATAAATACTATAAATTAATAAGATAAATTCATTCTCTCTCTTTGAGAATTGAAGATAACCAGCACACATTAATTAATTAGGTGGAAAGAATGAATTAGTTAAAAGTTCTTATATAAATGATTGACAAATTTTTTTTTTTGATCAACAAAATAATGTATTATATATATAAGATTAAACAGTACCAGAGGTACTGATACAAAAGAGGGATTTACAGTCCTTATATCTAGACACCAGCACTGAATGGTATTCTAGGTACTAGGAGAACATCTAGTTGTTCTATTTGTATCACCCATGATTGACAAATTTAATGCTACTAAACTACATTAACTAAATTTCTTAAATCCCTTGAATTAGTTAAAAGTTCTTATATATAGGGATAGAAGTAGAATGTCAAGTGTTTGATTTTTTTTCAATTTAAAAATTCATTTTTCTACCTTTTCCTTAAAAAAAAGGCACAAACAAATGGCCCATAACAGCAATACTGGCATTTTTTTTCGGCAATTTAAATCAATGCTAAATGTATCACCCCCCGCCCCGCCCCCCAAAAAAAATAAATCAAAATGCCTGAGATATTATGGCATCTAGACATTCTGACAAACAGTTAAAGATGCTTAAATGGGCAGAGCAACACAGAAGAGCAAAAAGAATACAAAGCTTTTTCTCAGTGATAGGAAGGGTAACTTAATAACTAATAAACTATCAAATCACCTTGTGCTTCTTTTTGGCAGAATCAAAAGAATCAATAACACCTTTGTAAAACCTGTAACAGATTATGTGTCAGTGAAAATATATAGTAAATACTTCTATTACATCAAAATGAACAGGCAAACTGATCAAGAATAGAATGTGCATGATGATATACCCTAGTTTAGATCAAACATATTCTCTCCAGCTATTTCACATCAAAGCTTTCCCACACTAAATTTTACATAAAGTACCTATTACAATTTATAAAAAGTAATTTTTTAATTATTATAAAGCACAGTTTAACATAAAAAGTGTTGAAATAAATTAAGAAAAAAACATATAAGCCAATAAGGGAAATCTTGAACTCAACCATCAAGACCACGATAACTTCAGCAGAAAGGTTTACCCAACGATACATGTAGTAATTGTAACTGTAATACACATAATGCAAATATCACGAACACAACCTTAGTCCACATTAAGAGGTCTAAAACACATGTTTCAATTCACAGACAACCACATATTCAAAAACTATATATTACAATTTAAAAGTAAATGCCAAACAGCACAAAGCACTTCCTGGCCCCTTGTTAACCAAAATTTCCAGTGATGGCATGCAAAAACTGAAGACATGCTAAGTACTTACTCACGATCATCAGGCCACCAAACTTTGACCCGTAAACCTACAAGGTTTTGACCATATTCCTTCGCATTAGACTCCTGATACAGCAAGCAGCAAGATAATTAGTGATCAGCGCGAGAAGACACTGAAAATTTTGGAATTAGAATGACACATCTAAATAAAGGATTTTTAATAAAGGAAAAGTTACCTAGCGTATATATCTTGGGAAGTTTCAATATTATAATTTAAAAATTCAGAGCAAACAGGATACATACATTTTCTTTTCCTGAACTGTGTTTCCTTTTCACATTTGTCTTGGGAGTCTCCTCAGAATTTTCATTTTTAGTTGACTTTGTACCAGACCGCAGGGAAGAAACCATTTCCTAAATAATTAGCAATGATTCCTTTAATGCTTTACTTCTAAAAATAACAAAGCAGCATAAAATCGTGTAGCAAAAATGTTGATAATCAGTAGCAAAGAAGCAAGCACTGTACAAAGCACAAAAAGATACCTTGTCCACATCCAGAGCAGATGACTTTGCTACATCTGTTTCAGAGTTAGCTTTGCCCTGCCTAACCTTTTTCTTCTCCTCCATCTGCCTTGAAGAGGGTCCACCACTACCCTTTTTGTTTTCATCTAATTTCTTTGCTGAATGCTTTTTAGCATCTGCACCATTTGTTGCCCCACTTCCTTTTGTCACTGAATCCACCACATTGGTTTTTTTCACATCAGACTTCTGACCAAGTGCCTTTTTCACTGACCACCTGACAGGTTTGGCTTCTGAATCACTAGCAGCTCCAGACACCTTTGAAACACCCTCAGCATCCCTATCTTTCTTTTTTGTTCGCCCAAGTTTCTTTGAATGATTTTCATCAGAGAAGCTATCACTTGGTGGAGAAGCAACAACTTCAGATTCATCATTGCATGCCTTTGGTGATGAAATCTTAGCATCAACTTCTTTGTCATTCTCTGGAGGTCCTGCTTCTTCAACAGAATGGTCCTCATGAGAGGAACTAGGAACTTTCTTCCTGTTGCTTTCATAGTCAATCAATTTCTTAGTTTCCTTCTCGTTAGCAGCAACATGACTCTTGGAAGGTTTAGCTGATTTAGTTGAAGAGCTTGATTTCTTTCGTCGTCTCTTGATAGCTTGTTCTGGCTTTTGTTTACTAGTGTCAAATTTTTCAGTGTCCAAATCATTATGCACCTCATGACCAGATATATTCAAACCTTCAGAGTGATTAGAACAATCAGCATCCTCTTGTTTTTTAATGGACTTGGAATCACCTAAAACATTATCTTCTCCAACACATGCAACACCATTCCTCATGACTGACTTTGGAGATATGTTCACATCAGTATTTTCTGGTAAAGAGGGTGTAACTTCACTTGAATCCTTTTTAACCACCTGATCAAACCACAATCAACATGTTCCAGTGTTCAATCCTGGAAGATCAAAATCTAGAACCACAGAATTGAAAAAACAGGTGCATTAATGGGGACATACATGTGTTGACTCCTCTGGTGATTGTTTTGCTGACCCACTCTTGTCTTCCTGAAAGAAGTCAAAATGACAAAAAGAAAAGTTCATGAATTTTCTCATCATAAAATGTTTCAAACATGAATTGACAGAAAACCAACAGAAAACTGACCACATGCTCACTAGTAACACATATATCATTTTTCTCCAAGTCATTAGATGTATCTTCTTGGCATATTGAAGCAAGTACTGTACTATAATCATCCACAGAGATACCCAAGGATTTCACTGCTTGAACCAAGTAGGGTTTAAGCTTGGTTGCACAACTATCAAGGACTCTCTCCCCCAATTTCTGGGCTATCGGAAAAACTTCCTAGATCACAATAATTATCAACATCAAAACAATGATAAAATTTGGACAACAAAAACAAGGTTCAAGTTTAAAATCGCAATCTACTAGAAACAATGAAATTGTAACTGTCAAACTGCAACCTCATTGTCTTTCTTAATGCTGGCCAGGAGTGGAGACAGCAGGTCTAAGGATATATCTTCACTTTCTTCTAGAACAAGGGTCATAATTGTTTCCATGGATGAAAACACATTTTCTGGATGATGTTCACTGAAATTTTCAAATGGAGCTAGTTAGAACCATGCCCCCCCGCATTAAGCATTTCCAACTGTCTAAAAAAATACCTTGGTATATATGTAACAACCATGTTGCACAGGTAAAAGTACGATTATTGGGTTCAATACGATACACAAATACAACAATATTAGTACATGTTTAAAAGGTATTAAGCACGAAAAAATAAAAACACATTTAACATAGTTCACACAGACAATGTACTAAAAGATCAAAGTCATCAAATCATGTTTGAGGAAGAATTATAGACGACAAAGTATTTGAAGCCATGATGATGCTAAACTTTACTATAGTCTTACCTTATAGCTTTAAAGAAATGCTGAAACATCTCCAAAATCAGGGCATCACATTCAAGGTCCAGCATTACCACACATGATCTGACTTTTGCAACAGTTTCAAGAATTGAGGTCCTCTTTGCATATGATTGGCTTAACTTATCATGTAGATTTTCAAACGAAGATACTATTAATTGAAAGACCTCCTGCAAGAAAATATCATCAGTAAAATTCAATTGATTTACTGATGTCTTTCATAGAGTGTAGGATAATAGTCAAGTCCATTCATATACTGTAGTAGAAAAAATCATGAACACCTTCATTTGATCATCATCGTAAGGAGCTTCAGGTGCAGTGATTCTTGTTATTTCACTGATGCAAGAGGCTACTGCAACTTTGACATCATCATCTGAGTGCCTTAAAAGTTTGTCTGCAATCAATGCTTTCAATGATGGAGAGAGTGCATTTTGCATGGAGTCGATAGGTGACTGCTCAACCCTTGATAGGCAACTCTCAACTTGCTGCAGTGTAAAGGAGAAAATAATATGTACAATCACAAAATTGTGTTTAATACTTTGACGAACCATTTAGCTAGGAGTTAGGAGAGAGGAACTTTTCAGCTGACACCCCTAGCTCCACATAAAATCCCTAAACCCATCATTGATAGCTTCCATCCCCATCATCACAGAACCAAACCAAAATAAAGCCGAGATATTCAACAGCAAATTAACAAAAAGATGGTGGGTGAGTCTTGCTGGATTTAGTCTAGAGGCAGCAGATTGTGGGGTACTTTGGTAATGTGGGTGGGGGTGGGGAGAACAAACATTACTACGGTGTGAAACCCCTCTGCCAACACCACTGAAACCAAGCCCAACATCCCTCAGACAGAGCATCACTGTTAGCACTTGGCACCACTCCAAACCCTAGCTTACTACACTCACCAGCAAACCAACAATTGATAAAAACTAAAGAAATAGGACCTAATTCAACTTTCTTCACTTACATCGTCTATTTCATACATCCCTAACCAAACAATTCCAGCATATTAGTAATATTACCAATCACCAATCAGAACCCCATAACTTTGAGGCGTGCAACAATTATATGATTATATTATCTTAGGATGTCTATTTAAACTTAACACATACGCTATAACACTTTATCCCATCACAAACAAGTACACGTCTTTTTTTCTACCAAAATCACAGAATAACGTTGCAGGAAGACACTTTCAGGAGCAAGTTTACCATTTCTAGGCTCCACTCCACTGATTAATTGATAAATCACAGATTAAAGGAATGGAAAACAGCAACCCCAAAAAATCAGATATTTGAAGGGAAGAAAAAAAAAAGGGGGGGAAAGGCGTTATTACGTCTAGGAGTGGGAGGAGCTCCTCCGCTGAGGAGGGAGGATCTAGGAGCTTGTTACCGGCTTCGAGAAGCTGCTCTTCCAATTCTTTATCAGTAGACCCCATTTCTGCGTCTCTTCCTCCTCTTGATCTGCTTCACTCCATTGATGCCCTGAAAACGCTCCAATCCAACGCTATTCGGGAGATTAGGGTTTTTTGCTTCCTTTCTTTCTTTTCCTGCGATGAATGAAAAACAGAGAGACAGAGTGACAGAGAGAAAACTAAGAAGGAGAAATGAAGGTTGGTTTTTGAGAGGAAAATAAATGTCTCATAAATCTGATAATATTCTCCTATAAATCTATCTATCAATATTACTTTCTTATTCACGCGAAATCATTTTTACAGTCAAAAAATATATTTTTATTCGTTTTGACAATCCATTGTGATATGATGTTGTTATAATTTATGAAGTGTTATTGTAGTAAATAATATTTAAATATGATGTTTGTTTATATTTAAAATTTAACGTTTATATATAAATCTTTTAAATATCAAAATATAGTAAAATTAGATCTTCGCTTTACATCAAAATGAATAGAAGAATTAAATTATTAAAAAAATAGATTAAGTTATAAAATATATTTTTTAAAATTATCAAAGTTATATCATTATTATATTAAAAAACACGAAGAGATGGACAATGTACCATAAATAAATAAAGTGATTATATTTATTACTTGATAGAAAATTATATATCTTCTTGGCTCAGTATGTCAAAGCATCCATGTCTTAATGGAACTTCTACAACGGCTTTTACATCCATGGTTAGAGGGATTTTTTTTTGTAAAATTGTAAATTTGGTCTCTCAGTTTGTCTTTAATTTCATATTTGGTCCCCCAATAAATTATTTCACAAATTTTGTCCTTCTATTTTCTAAAATTATGTAATGTTAGTTCCTCATACCACAATTTAATGTTGACCGTTTGTCACGTTCTTATTGTATGATGATTGTCACGTGTCATGTGTGTCATGTTCTGATTCGATGTCAACTCCATGAAAGATGAAATGCATTGTTATTTTTATTAACTAATTAGAACATGACACACATGAGACGTGACAGTCATCATCCAATAAGAACGTGACACGTAATAGTTAACATCACTTGCTAACGGTCAACGTTTAATTGTGACCTAAGGGATCAACATTACATGATTTTAGAAAATATGAGGACAAAATTTATGAATTAATTTACTGGGGGACCAAATTCGAAATTAGAGATAAAATGGGAGACCAAAAATGTAATTTTATCATTTTTCTTTTCTTTTTGTGCTATTGTGTTGAATAAATTTGCTTTGTCTTGCTGCATAATCCTCAAAATACATTTACCTTGTGTTTGGATGAAGGATTTAAAAATTTCTAGAAAATTCAAATACACGACATTTTAATTGCCTTAATTTAAATTCTTTTCATTTTGTAAACATTTTGTTTGGATGAAGCAATTTAATTTCTTGTATTTTAATTTCCTTGTTTTGATAAAGTAATTCAATTTCAATGAAATTCAAATTTTTATTTTTAAATAAAATGCAATACATATAAAATAAATAAATACTAACTAAAGTGCAATACATATAATCATTGGCAATTGATCACCAACAATTTTATTTTATCTACAACTTTAATTAGAAGCCAGTGGGCAATTACAATGAAAAATTAAAACTAAAACAAAAGAGAGAGAGGGTACTACTAGTTTTGAGATACTGCTATTAGAGTGTCTAACCGTATGAGACTATGCATGAGTTTCTCCACATTTGTATAAGAGTAATTTAGATTAATTGACATTCATGATGAGACACTTTTGATTTTGGAACTAATGTCTTATTGCCTTATTGATCCAATGATTTCACTCTTAAAATAGAGTTTTCTGCAGCAAAAAAAAATAGCCAAAACATGGTTTCTTCTGTCAGTACAAAACTTTTGAAAAGACCAGGCCTTACTGAATCAAAGTAATGTAAGTTAAATATAAAACAAGGAATATATAATGTAAATTTAAATGCAGTCCCAGGTATGAGGGCATGCCCAAGTTACCCAAGAAAAACCAGGATAGTATAATTGCTCACACATGTGATTATCCCATTCTTCTTCTGTCTATTCCTAATTTTCTGTGTTATTAAAGATATAAAAACCTTCCTAGAGATTGAAAGAGAGGTTTTATGCTTTTTAGCAGCCGTCATATGACTCCTTGGCCTAGTGAAGGACTTGGATATGTGAAGTCATACTGAGTTGGGTTTTGCTATATTAAAACTAACAGGGTAGACTAAGAATGGGCAAAAACCTCATTCATAGAATTTATCTCACAATGTCCATGGCCTTTGGCAAATATAGAGCAGTAGCAGCACCACATGGGAGTTTGACCAAAGTCAATGATAATAATAATTTAGACTTATCATAAACTTGACCAAACTTTTGTTTTAAATCATAGATTCTATATCATGAGAAAGAAAAGTTTCTTTAACCTTGTTCTAAGTCTAAAATTCACGATTCACAAACAATTTATATATTAGGAGTTGACAATAAAGTTTCAACATGAACATATTAGACATAGATCTACTGATAAACAAAATATTATACATGGATCATGGATATTTTTCTTTAAAGAGGGAGATTCTAAGCAATGGGTGGAAATAATACTCAAATCAGTATCATTATAATACAACCATAATTGTTAAAAGAAATCAACCTTTACATGTATTATTTCCAAAATCTCCCTAAACTGTTAACCATGATGGAGATTATGAAGACAAAACTTTTCATCCAAAATGCAATGAAGTTTGGAGAATCATTGTTTAGGACAACGTCTCGGGCTTATTTTATTCACAATAAAACAAAACACTTGGAACATGAACATACCTTAAAGAATTTGAGATTTTGGGATACGGCAAAATAAATATTTAAACAAAAAGTGGAGGTACTTGTTCATAATACTACATGTATATAGGAAGAATAAGTGGATAATTGAGATGCAGAAATTTGAGACAACCATTAACAAATGATTATTCAGATTAGAGATTATGGCTCACAAATACAAGTACAAATCAGAGGTATGCAATTCTCTTGATCAGCTTGATCAACTAAAGTAAATAAGGCACACAAATACAAAACAGTGAACACGCTTACCAACCCACATGTTGGCTTAAGCTCCAATACAATAAGAAATAACAGAGGACATAGCTAAAGGTGTCAAACAGAGACAAGTAACACAACTCACTTGGGCTTTCATATTCAAACAAAAGTAGAAATGAAATACGAATGTCAAAGAAGCATACAATACAATGATAAACAATTAAACGCGTGTGAAAGCAAGCCAAAGTGATTTAAATTAAACACAATCTATCGATTATATCTCTTTTATTTGATGCATATTCACAAACATATGGTGCTCACAACCTATCTCAACTCCAAACCCATCCAATTCCACACCCACCAATATATCAAAATCATTGAAACAAAATAAATGAAATAGAAAACAAAACATAAATCAATAAAATCAAGCGAACCTTGTAACTACAAAAATGAAATCAAAATCAAAGAAACATAAACTTAAGAAAAGAAAAAAACACAGATGAGAAAGAGAGAGAGAGAAACCTATCAGTGAGAGGAAGAAAAGATTGTGATGAACAGAAAGAAAAACTTACTTATCAATGAAGGTGGTAGCTCATGACACCAAGGTGTGCTGAGAGGGAGAGAGGAAGAGAGAGCTATAAAGAGTGAGCGTCCTAAGCATACAATATTTTATACAAAGTGAAGAATTTTAATTCCTTTATGTTTTGCTGAGATTTTGAAATTCTGTCAAGTTAATGTATTAAAATGTTTTACAAAAATAATAATTGAACATATTTTAATATCCCAGTTAAAATATTTTAACTAATTTAATTTTCTCATCCAAACATAGCATTATGGCATGGGCAAATGACTTTACTTATGCTACTAATAGAATAGCAAAGGTTTTCCAATTAGGAGTTAATTTCGTAAGCACTAATGTGCAAAATTAGTAGCAAGCATTAGGTGTAGGAAATTTACGCGGATGCATAAAATCTATCCCTATTCTTAGGCTCAAGAATCGTATATGGTTATTAAATTACAATAGTCTAAATCTTAATTTTCCAATTACAAGATTTAGATCATGGATCAATTTCTTAATGAGTGACAATAATTAAAACTAAAAAGGCATTAAACACAATTTCAATAACTTAATCCGTGTAAAAAGAAATAGGATTCAAAAGGAAAGTCCATAACAAAAAATTCAAACCATCTTTTAGCTAATTGTAGAAAAGGTATGTAGGATGAAAGAAAAATATGACTAAGTATTTTACCAACGTTTATATAACCTTCTTCAACGAAAAGAAAATAAATTATGTCTGATAATAGAAAGAAAATAGGAGGAAAATAAAAGTCTTGTTACCAATAGAAAAACAAAGAATGAGGTGTAATCTATAACATAATCTGCTAAAGACAAAATTCACTATTTATAAGAAATATTAATATTTTACTCAATTTATTTCTGATTTTGCCATATTATTTGTAATGGACTATTCTTTTGTGGACCAATTTTGTACCTTGACCCATTAAATCCCTCCTCCATTTCTAATAGGATTTCACAATCAATACTTTTTTTTTCTTATTTATTTAGCCTAAAATCATCGACATTGAACAAATAACACAGAAAATTCTTATTCTTATTTTTCAAATGGAGTTAATTTTTTGAACAATAGAAAATTTCAACTATCACGAAGTATTAAATAGACTATCTTTATATTTATATTACAAAAGTAATGTATATTGGCATAGTTTTTTCTCGCTTAAAATATGAGTAGTTAGGTAACTTAACTTACATATTAGTGCAATATACTATTGAGCTTCGTTTATTGCAATATCAATGGATAGTACAATTTTTCAGTTCTTTTAAATTGGAAAGGATCCGCATCCCTGTCTCGTAAATTATCTAATGAAGATTAAAAAATTTTAAAACAAGTTTTAACTAAAGTTTAATCTTATCAGTATATATCTAATATAATTAATTTTTATATTTTAAATTATTCAAAATATTTGTATATACTTTAAATATTATAAAAATAATAAAATATGTTCTTATTTACAATAACGGTAAAAAAAGTCATTTTTTCCATTTTACAATTAAAGATTACAAAAACACTTAAGTTTAAATGTATAAAATTTAACATATTAAATTTAATAACTTTAGCATAAAATTATTATTATTATTATTATTCATATCTTATGAACTATAAAATCACATTCAAAGTGTTGAAATTAAAAAACTTACTTGATTGTATCTTTTGATCCTTATGTTTGAAGTTTAGATTTATTGATTAAGATTTACTGATCTAACTAATTAAAAAAGCCTATTTACCTTATAAATCATTTGTAATTTTAGAAATATAATTATGGTAGTTATAAATTTTGTATTTTATATCAATCTTTTCATTAACCGAGGATATAACTCAATTGGTTGAGTAATATGTGAATTATTGTAAACTCGTGATATATGTTTTCAATTCCTAAAATTCTAATATATTTCTATCATCACTAAACAAGTAGAAGCTAATTGCTTACCTTGATTTTTTTGCAAATGAATGTTCTATTATCCATGATATTTTCTTTTATTTGAAAACATATAATTTTTTTAAACATTAATATTTAAAAGAATCTTCTTTTGTTTTATAAGACTAAGCTTTTGTTTAGAATTATTTTGTAGAAGATTATTATGGGATTTTATATTAGATAAAACTGAAAATAAATTAGTGTGAAGAAAAAATTTAAGAAATACGAATACTTGTATTTTGGTAAGATTTATGTTGGTCTCATTTTACTTTGTAAGACTTTGTGAATTTTTTATTTATATAATTTTTTAGAATTTTTAAAGTTTTTATATATATAATGTTAAACATATCATAATTATTAATTACTCTAGCATGGCTTTATTTTATTCTGGAAATATGTGTACAATATATATATATATCAACTAATTAATTTTTTTAATATTTTTGTTTAAACAAACTAAATTATATAGCAAGTGTTGTCAACATTTTCAATTATTATACGGCTTACTATTTTTTTCCCTAATCTTTTTTATCCTTATACTTTTTAATTGTATTTTTAGTCCTTTAACTTTTTTTTTTTCTCCTTATTCCTAATGAAAAAAAATTAAGGAACTAAAAGTAAGTATAAAAAAAGAGTTAAGAAACTAAAAACAAATAAACAAAAATTTAGAAAGTAAAAATAAAAGGTTTAAAAAAATTAAGCGTTAAAAAGATAATAGACCCATTATTATATATATGGAGAGAGATAGTTTGATGTCTATACATTCCGAGTGAAATAATTTTAGTTATTAAATCATAAATTATTGTTTAAATTATTTTAGAATAATTATTTTAAAAGTTAATTAATTTATCATATATGATAAATTATAATTGAATAATATAAATTTTTTTTACATTATCAATGTACAATCCTTTTTCATACTAAAAAAAAGATATCCACTCATTTAAGAAATTTTTGACATTATTAAAAATATGAAAAACTTTATTTTTTTTCATATTTGGTGCTTCAATAATAGTGAATTTTTTTTTCTTTTTAGACAATTTAATTTTTTAAATTTAAATATATATATATATATATATGTTTTTTATAGCATTAAATATAAATTAGTTTTAAGATGCAACAAAAAAGAAATAGTTTAAGATGGCGAATACTATTCTCGATATATAAGCCCGGTATATTGTAGTCGTTGAAATATTCGCAAATTTTTTTCCTTCTAAATCAAAACATATACTTTAAGGTAAAATAACATAGTAACTAACACAATAAAAATTCTTGTAAAGCTACACGACATGTAACTTTACTTTGCAGTAACGTTTGACCAATAAGAAAAGACTAATAAACAATAATCACCAATAAGATGGAGATAAAATAAAAGTAGAGAATTACATCATATTTTAAAAACCAACTATCATAAATCAACTATCATAGGCAGCTAAAGATTTGGGATTCTAACAACTAACAAATTATAAACAAGAAGGACATTCATATAAAAATAGTTGACACTAATACATTCACCCTAAGGCCCAAAAATATATTAACAAAAAAGGTTAAAATCACTAGTGAGCTCATGCCAGTAGTCAGTACTCACAGTAGTAGTGGACTGGCACGAAACCTGGTGAAGGTAAGGTGAAAATTGGAATCAATGTGAAATATCAATTATTGAAAACAATCATTTTCTCATAATGCTATATCGTAGAAACATCAAAAACTTTGGCCGCATACGTCTCAACGATATTATAATTCTTCAGTACAGTACAATTTTCCAGCCTAGTTTGGTAGAGACATTCATATTCAACGCAGGATGTCTGAGTTTAGGAATAAAAAAAAACAAGACAATTGATTGTTATGTAAACCGATTATTGAAACAAAACCAATAGATTATTTATTATTTTTTGTTACTTGTGACAATCGATAATGAAGAGGGCGAGCCCTGGTGCAGCGGTAAAGTTGTGCCTTGGTGACTTGTTGGTCATGGGTTCGAATCCGGAAACAGCCTCTTTGCATATGCAAGGATAAGACTGCGTACAACATCCCTCCCCCATACCTTCGCATAGCGAAGAGGCTCTGGACAATGGAAAGTGACAATCGATAATGAGTCAAAACAATCAATCATTTTCTATATAGCACTCAAACATGCAAAAATCGAAACCTAATAAAACCATATAAAGATTACTATCCACTTAGTGTTTCTCAACAGGCCAACTACAATAGCTTCCACCACATCAATTATGCTGAACGTATTGTCTCAACAAATCAACCACAGCTCAACACTGAGCAATGCAAAAACGTTAATTGGGTAAGTAGTAAGCATTCTTTAAATGAAGGTTGCTAGCCAAATAATTTCCATTGTTGCCTTTAAATAACATACATCTAGTCTTAGAATAACTAAAGATACTAACCCATACTACAACTAAACTGGCCTAACCAATAACTAAAGATAACAATGCTAGTACCAACGGGATAATTACCACAAAACGGTGAACAGCTACCTGATACACAGCTTAAAGTCATTTGATCACTCCGGCCACAGGAAGAAAAAATTAAATGCTCTGAAGAAGAGTAAACTGATAAGCAGAAGACAAGCACCCAGTTAAGGAATAAACAGGGGGAACAAATACCCACTTCTAGGTTTTCCGACGCTTTCTACTCTTCAGCTCACTTCCTTGTGCCTTTGATGAACTTGCAGTCTTGCCCTTGGAATCTTCTATCTCTCCTGCTGAAACATCTGAGTTCTCATTCTCAAAATGTTTTCTCTTCAATAAACCAGATTTCACTTTGCCAGTACCATTAACATCAGTCTTTCCACCACTTTTAACAGGTTTTCCTTTGGAAATGGCAGCCTTTGGTGTTTCTTGCTTGGATTTTCCACTTTTTAGGGTTTCGTGCTTAGACTTGGCAGAGGGTTTTGGTTTGCTGCTGTCATCATCCTTTGATTCACTTGTCTTGGAAGTATCCGTATTTTTTAATTTATTACTCATTTTTTTAGCAGCAACAATAGATTTACTGCTACCACTTTTAGGAGTGCCGTCCTTAGATTTTCTACTAACTTTATCCTCAGATTTGCTATTAGCCTTGGAACCTTTGGATTTGTTGCCATCTTTGGCCTTCTGGCTAGACTTCGTGGATGCACCCTTTGATCTATTGGATGCTGCTGCTCCACCGCTACAAATTGAAGTAAAAAATTTAGATATCAAACAAGACGTGGCACTGAAATAGGTTAATTGATATTCACCAACCTTTTGGAAGAAGCATCCATCTTTCCTTGCTTGGTTGATTCACCAGCACTTGTTTTCCCTTTCTTCTTCAGTGACCTGAATAGGATCAGAGAACCATGCAATGTACATAAGACCAAATAAAGAAACAGCTGGAAAGCACACCATGCAAGCCACAGCATCAAAGAGAATCACAAAATACAGCAACAAACAAGACATGTCCATTTGAATCTCAAAACAAAGGGAAAACATTAAGCAATCTACTAACACATTCTTAATTGATAAAAAATCAAACAAATGCAGCACATAGCCCAATTGCTTCACGAGGAATACAAATAGCCATATCCTACAATTTGAAACTTTTCCATCTTTATATATCAGTTAACAGATGAGTAGTATATCAGTGTCAAAGAAGTTACCTTCAAATTAAAGGATATTAAAAGTTTTTTTAAAAATATTTTTTTAGCACTCAACACAATGTATTAAATCCATCTGAAAATTCACAACCCTTACATGCTCTGGATATCCAACAGCTTCAATAATTGAAGGCCGCAGACATAATTGGAACATCAAATGTATGGCACAACAACAACTACCCTGGAATGAGCAGAGGAGGACACATTTATGCAACAAATAAGTGACAAGCACAGACAAACAGCACCAACTAAGCCAAGAACACACGGTCACAATACACAAATTGTACAAAAGGGCAACATCACAATACACACACCAGATAAAGATAGGATAATACATCCAGATGTAACTAAAGTAAATGACATTAACAATATGCAGTACATACATATCAGTGGAAACATCAAGATCTGCACGATCACTTCGTTCTTCCTGTCCATAGAAATAGTTTCCATTAATTTAGACACAGAAAAATTGGTGTGAAAAGTACAAGGCAGAGACCGACCTCATCTGCATCTGAGTCAGCTTCAATGACCTTCCATTTTTCCTTCACGAGATTTAATGTTTCTTCATCACCATCATCATACAAGACCTAAATAAAGAACAAGAAGATAAGGATTCATTTGGATAAGCTTTGAAAAATGTGCTTTTATGATATAGCTTTTCTTCACATGCTACTCTGTCTAGCTTATGAGAAAAACACAAATGATTTTCGTTTTCATTATTTGTGTTTCACTTTCCAGAAAAACCTTTCCAATTACTAACTTCGTTCCTATATATAAAATTCTTTTCAGAAACATGCCTGTCCCTTTCCATAAGACCCTCTTGAATTGTTTCTTTGCATCAATTAGTTTTTTTTTTACCCAAATAACCTTAATTACATGACAATTTTTGTGGTCAATACTATAAACTGATAAGCTAAACTCATTTGCTCTGTTGTGAAAATTGCAAAAGATGGCTAGCACACTTTATTGGAAAAAATGAGTACCAATAACCTGAAGGGTAATTTTCGAAAAGTAACAAATGATCTAGACTTTCCAACAAATAGCTAAAGACACTTAAATGGGAGAACAACACAGAAGACCAAATACAAAGCTTTTAGTGATGGGAAGGAAGGGTACAGAGATGTCTCTATAAACTGTCAAATCACCTTGTGCTTCTTTTTGGCAGAATCAAAAGAATCAATAACACCTATGTAAAACCTGTAACAGATTATGTGTCAGTGAAAAATATATAGTAAATATTTCTATCACATCAAAATAAACAGGCAAACTGATCACAAATAGAATGTGCACGACGGTATACCCTAGTTTTCAAACATATATTCTTTCCACTTTCCACCTATTTCACACAAAATTTTACATAAGATACCAATTATAGTTTATGAGTAGTACTTTGTGTAATAATGACAAGGGACAATTTAACATATAAACTGTTGAAATAAATTAAATCAACAAGACCGCGATAACTTAACAAAAAGGTTTACACAAAGATACATCCAGTAATTGTGCCTGTAATACAAATAATGCAAATATCATGAACACAAAGCAACATTTAGTCCAGATTAAGAGGTCTGAAAGCATGTGCTCCACATCTCAACACAACCAAATTTTAAAAAAACTAAGATTAAAATTGGAAAGTAAATGCAAAATAGCACAAGGCACTTCTGGGCCACAAGTTGACCAAAATTTCAAGTGAGGACATGTAAAAATTGAAGATATGTTAAGTACTTACTCATGATCCTTAGGCCACCAAACTTTGACCCGTAGACCAACAAGGTTTTCACCATATTCCTTCACATCAGAGTCCTGATGCAGCAGCAAGATAATCAGCAATCAGTGTGAGAAGAGAAAATTCAGGATTAGCAAGACATAGCTACTGAAAGAATTTTCCTAAAGTAAAAGATCCCTAACAATTATGACTTGGAAGTTTGAATATAATAATTTAAAAATTCAGAGTGAACAGGATACATACATTTTCTTTTCCTGGAGTGCGTTTCCTTTTCACATTTGTCTTGGGAGTCTCCTCTGACTTTCCATCTTTAGTTGATTTTGTACCAGATGTCGGAGAAGAAACCATTTCCTAAATAATAAACAGTGATTCCTTTAATGCTAATAAGCAGTAGCAAAGAATCAAGTACCGTATAAAGCTCAAAAAGATACCTTATCCACATCCGATGATTTTGCAACATCTGCTTCAGAGTTAGCTTTCCCCCGACCTCCCTTTTTCTTGTACTCCATCTGCCTTGAAGAGGATCCACCACTACCCTTTTTGTTTTCATCAGATTTCTTGGCAGAGTGTTTTTTCGCATCTGCATCATTTGCAGCCCCACTTCCTTTTTTAACTGAATCTACCACACTAGTTTTTTTCACATCAGACTTCTGACCAAGTGCCTTTTTCACTGAGTGCCTGGTAGGCTTGGCTTCTGAATCACTAGCTGACAGCTTTGAAACATCCTCTGCAGTCCCTTCTTTTACAGGGTCATCTTTCTTTTTTGATTGTCCAAGTTTCTTGGAATGATTTTCATCACAGAGGCTCTCACTTGGTGGAGAAGCAACAATTTCAGAATCATCATTGCATGCCTTTGGCGACATAATATTAGCATCAATCTCTTTGTCATTCTCTGAAGGTCCTGCAGCTTCAACAGAATGGTCCTCGTGAGGGGAACTGTGAACTATCTTGCAGTTGCTTTCACAGTCGAGCATTTTCTCAGTTTCCTTCTCATTAGTAGCAACTTGACCCTTGGAAGGTTTTGCCGATTTAGTTGAAGAGCTTGATTTCTTTCGTTGTTTCTTGGTAGCTTTTTCTGTTTTTTGTTTACTATTGTCAACTTTTTCAATGTCCAAATCATTATGCACCCCATGACCAAAAGTATTCAAACCATCAGAGTGATTAGAACAATCAGCATCCTCTTTTTTTTTAATGGACTCGGAATCAGCTAAAGCATTATCTTCTCCAACACATGCAACACCATTGCTCATGACTGACTTTGGAGATTTATTCACATCATCGGGATTTTCTTGCTGAGAGGATGTAACTTCCCTTGAATCTTTTTTAACCACCTGATCAAACCACAATCAACATATTCCAGTATTCAATTATAAAAAATTAGAACCAAAAGACACATAAATAGCAGGAACATAAAAGTAGGGGCATACATGTGTTGACTCCTCCAGTGATTGTTTTGCTGACTCACTCTTATCTTCCTGAAAGAGGTCAAAATGACCAAAAGAAAATTTCATGAATTTTGTCATCATGTAATGTTTCAAACATGAATTGACAAAAGACCAACCGAAAATTTACCACATGCTCACTAGTAACACATGTATCATTTTTCTCCAAGTCATCAGATGTATCTTGGCATATTGAAGCAAGTACTGCACTATAATCATCCACAGATATACCCAATGATTTCACTGATTGAACCAAGTAGGGTTTAAGCTTGGTTGCACAGCTTTCAAGGACCCTCTCCCCCAATTTCTGGGCTATTGGAAAAACTTCCTAGATCACAATAATTATCAACATCAAAACAATGATAAAATTTGGACAACATAAACAAGGTTCAGGTTTAAAATCACAATCTACTACATTTTAATTGTCAAACTACAACCTTGTTGTCTTTCTTAATGCTGGCAAGGAGTGGAGACAGCAGGTCTAAGGATATATCTTCGCTTTCCTCTAGAACAAGGGTCATAATTGTTTCCATGGACGAAAAAACATTTTCTGGATGATGTTCCCTGAAATTTTCAAATAGACCCCCACACGTTAAATGTTTCCAGCTGTCTTAAAAAATGCATTTGTATATATGTAACACTTATGTTGCACAGGTACAAGTACAAATAATGGTTTCAATACAATACATAAATACAACAATTTTTCTAAAAATCAGGATACAGATATGGCAATATATATTTAGTAAAATATACTACCTCAGTTCCGTTTTAACTGTCATTTAAGGTTGTTAAGTGAAAACCAAGAAATAGAATAAAATTTCTTGATTCAAATAAAATAATTGTGGGGTTTCCTATTTTGTTCTCTTTTCTTTTCACTCCACAATAAATGCATGTGTAAAGATTAGGAGAGAAGTAAGGGCATAATTGATAGAAGAGTAATTAATGTGATCTTGAACTTTGCAACTGACAGATAAATAGAAACAAAAATTCTAAAATATGTGACAATTAAAAAGGAGTGGAGGGAGTATTTATATTTATATATTGCTTATGTTTTATTAATTTAATATTTCTTGATATCTTCAATTTTCTTAATATAGTTGATATTTAGGTTAATTTACTAATTGCTATCATCATAATAATTTTGTTGGTCTTTAATCTCTTACAGAAGCTATTGAAGAAGCATAATTGTAGTCGAATTCAAATAAAAATGCTTGATTCAAGTCATGAAATCGATTCCTTCATTATCCAAAGAAAAAATGTACACAAGAGGGTTAAAGATAAAGGAACTTAAGCTCTAATACGGGGGAACCATACTATACATGTATCAGTATCCTCTACAGGGATACATAGTCAAATTTAAAATGTTCGTGCATCAGAGTGTAAAAATATATGGAAAGAAGTGATCAGTAATCACACAAGTTATTACGCGTTTACAAGGTATTAAAAACTTCGTACCCCATTGCCCAGAGGCTCTTCGCTATGCGAAGGTATGGGGGAGGGATGTTGTACGCAGCCTTACCCTTGCATATGCAAAGAGGCTGTTTCCGGATTCGAACCCATGACCAACAAGTCACCAAGGCACAACTTTACCGCTAGGTATTAAGCAGGAAAAAATAAACACATATTAAGATAGTTCACACGGACTATGTAGTAAAAGATCAGAATAATCAAATCATGTTTGAAGTAGAATTATAGATAACAAAGTATTTAAAGCCACAATGATGCTGAACTTGTCCAAAACAGGTACTATAGTTTTACCTTATGGCTTTCAAGAAATGCTGAAACATCTCCAAAATCAGCACATCACATTCAAGGTCCAGCATTACCACACATGATCTCACTTTCGCAACAGTTTCAAGAATTGAGATCCTCTTTGGATATGTTTGGCTTAACTTATCATGTAGATTTTCAAATGATGATACTATTAATTGAAATACCTCCTGCATGAAAATGTATTGGTAAAATTCAGTTGATTTACTGATGTCTTTCGTACAGACCATGATAAACAGTCAAGTCCATTCATATATTGTACTAGAAAAATTGTGCACACCTTCATTTGATCATCATCATAAGGAGCTTCAGGTGCAGTGATTCTAGTTATTTCACTGATGCAAGATGCAACTGCAATTTTGACATCATCATCTGAGTGCCTTAAAAGTTTTTCTGCAATCAATGCTTTCAATGATGGAGAGAGTGCATTTTGCATAGAGTCAGTCGGGGACTGTTCAACCCTTGACAGGCAACTCTCTACTTGCTGAAGTGCAAAGGGAAAAATAAGATGTAAAAATTAAAATCACAAAATTGTGTTTAATGCTTTGACCAACCATTTAGTTAGGACTGTTTAGACTTGCGTATCTTTTATCAGAAATGAAATTTTCAGCTTCACCTCACTTCAAAGTTCAAACATTAGCAGTACTTTAAATTTTTTATATAATAAAACTATAAAATCAACCTTTCTTAGAATTGCCTGAATTCAGAGACATTATTTAAAACAGAACATTCTCCATCACCTGCAAAGCTAAAGAACGCTTAGATGATAGCCAATCAGGAAGTTAAACAATGCTGGTCTTGTGAGAAATGATAATGTTAAGATGGATGTATGACCATGCAAGAAAAGAAAAGATACAAAACTATTGTGTACAATAAGTGATTGGTGCAGCAGCAATTGAAGAAAGGACGACAAAAAGCAGATTAAGGTGAATAGGAGATGTACAAAGAATGTCCTGAGAGGCACTAGAGAAAAGAGGAGAGGGAGACCAAGAAGGACATTGTAGGAATTGGTAAAGATGGATCTCATGGAAAATAATATCTCAGAAACTTTGTTCTTTTTTAACCAAGA
Source organism: Glycine soja (assembly GCF_004193775.1). Taxonomy (NCBI): domain Eukaryota; kingdom Viridiplantae; phylum Streptophyta; class Magnoliopsida; order Fabales; family Fabaceae; genus Glycine; species Glycine soja. The sequence goes on from NC_041005.1 coordinate 5,064,404, forward strand.
AGAATGGTGTCATGTGATCCATGTAGCCAACCCTACCTAGTGGGATAAGGCTTTCAACCCATCCTCTTAATCTTCAGACATTATTTATAGCCCAACCTGACACCCCCTAGCTCCACATAAAATCCCCAAACTCATCATAGATAACTTTCACACCCATCATCACAAACCTCCCAAATTACCTCACCAAACCAAAAAAGGCCAAGATATTTAACAGCAAATTAACAAAAGATGGAGGGTGAGTCTTGCTGGACTTGGTGTAAAGCCAGCAGATTATGGTGGTGCTCTGAAAATGTGGGGGGAGTTCAACCTTTACACGGTGAAGCCAGGGAAACACCTCTGCTATAACCACTGCAATACCACTAGAACCAAGCCCAACATCCCCGGAACTAGCTTAGCACTTGGCACCACCCCAAACCCCTTGCTTACTACACTCACCATCAAACCAATAATCAACAATCAATAATTCTAATAATTGATAAAAACTGAACAAAGCCTATTTCAGGACCTAATTCAATTTTCTTCACTTCCATCATTTATTTCACACAAACCTAGCCAAACAACTAAGAAGATTGATGTTAATTATAATTAATTCCAAGTTCCAACAAATTAATAATATTAGCAATCACGTACCAATTAGAACCCCGTAACATAGGATGTCTATTATAACTTAACACCTACGGTATAACACTTATCCCTTGACGGGCAAACCAATTGAGGTAATAGAATAACAATTTGAAATCAAACATTCCATGAAGTAATCGTCACTTTTCTACCACTGATTTATATAAAAGATTAAACAGCAACGAGATGCAACATGCCTCAACACGTAAAAATGAAAAGAAAAAAAATAACACCCCCAAAACAAATCTAAAAAATCACGAGCAAGTGGTTAAAATAATAAGATTTGAAGAGAAGAAAGAAGGGGAAAAGGCGTTATTACTTCTAGGAGTGCGAGGAGCTCCTCCACTGACGAAGGAGGATCTACAAGCTTGTTACCGGCTTCGAGAAGTTGTTCTTCCAATTCTTTATCTGCTCCCGCCATTGGATTTGGTGGTGCCGTCTCTGAGTCTCTCTTCTTTCTGATCTAACACGGACTCGCGCCACACACTCTCTTCTGTTTCACTCCATCGATGCCCTGAAAACCTCCAATCGAATCGATTTGAGATGGAAAGAGAAAGATTAGGGTTCTTTACTTAAAGAAAATTTCCCCCTTTTTCCCCTTTTACGAGAAACAAGAAGACAGAGAGGCCTGGTGACACCACAAAAAAAATCTAAACAAGAGAAAGAAAGGTCTGTTTTAGGGAAATTTTAAAACCTGTATCAATATAAGGGAACGGTTATATATATAGAGAGAGAGTGTATTTAATTGTGTATACGTGTGTAATTAAAAATACTTGCAGAAAAATAAAATATATAATCTGTATAATATTTTTTACTTTATTTCATCAATTAAATAAAATATTTTATGGTAAAAATGTTATATTATTGTTTAATTATTGTATATAATAAATTCATTGTTTTCTATAATAAATACTTTAAAAGCAATGTTTAATATAATTATTTATTATTTGATAATTGATAATTAAAAATTTACATTAATCTTAAAAATTAATAAAACATAGTTATTAAAAAACAAATAATAAAATGTGGACTATATTTTGTTTCTATGTTAAAATTTAATTTGGATGTTTTAAATGAGAATCTAGCACTCGCTCTGTTCGGATTTCGCGGGCTTGTGAATTTGAGTTGATATAGAATGGAATCCGTCTCACATTGCCAATTTTTTTTAGTTTACTTTAATAAAAAATTTAGGATAAAAGCAAAAAGGTCTCTAAAATGAAAAAAATAAAAAATAAAAATAAAAACAAAAAGATCTCTAAATTAAATATTTTAATTATAGTAATAACGATATATTTTATGAGAGGAAGACATTTAAGTGAGTATGAAAGAACTGAATCTTAATCATATGATTATACATAAATGCTCACAATAATTTATGTAATTACTTAAAAAATCATTAACTTTTTAATTCGATTTAATATATTGATCATTCAAGATAAGATCTAGTAGTCAATATTTATTCATTTTACTAGCTCTCTTACTAGATATAAATATATTTATTAAGGATAAATACACATTTATTTTCATAAAAGACACTTTTTTAACACATTTTTTTTGGACAAATAATGGATTTGTTTGTTTAAGCTTTTTTAAAAATAATTTTTAAAAATAAATAAAAAGATTTATCATTTTCTGATATATTTCTCTGAACTGCTTCTATTAAATATAAGTAGTTATTTTAAAACAAATCTTATAATTTTTTTAAAAAAACCACTTATATAAAACGTGTTTTTTTAAAAAAAAAATAGTTAAACAATCTGTCTTAGACTCGTATTAGTTGTATTTTGATCATAAAAAAATATTAGTTATAATTTATCCAAAAAAAATCAGAAAGTTTGTGGGTCTTATTTCTTATATGATTTTTTTAATGATTTTATAGTTTTCTATAAACTATAATTAATAAAAGAGAATTTATCTACAAAGGTTTATTAGAGAATGTAATTCTAACATTTTTCTCCTTTAAAATACTATCACATTTTTTTTTATCTTGATGCAAATGTTTTTTAAAATAAAAGTAGAGAGAAATTATTAAATGAAGAAAGTTAAGCAAAAAGTACCAAAATTTAATTTGATATATCATGCCCTCAAATGACCTAGGTGTCATGGATAAAATTGTATTTTTCTTCATTTTTTTAAGGATGTATTTTTTTTCCTATTATAAAGTGTGGGTTTTTTTAAACAGATACCCAATTATAACATTTTAATTTAGGCACATGCACGGATACCACCCAATGATTGTATCACACATAGACGAGCTACACTAAGAAGGAAATCAGATGTTTGTTGAGGTCCAGGCTTGCTATTGTGAAAAACCATGCGACAGATGCTGTGGCATTAGTAGGCAACAAGGTGTTGTTAAATTGGTTAGAGGGGTTGTCTCACGCGTATGTTGCTAGTAGGTCCTATCTCTTGGTTGCTATGACCTATTTGCTCAACAATACCATTTCTGTCAACAAGAGCTCTAACCCATCTACACATCAAATACCAAAAGTACCTCATTGATCTAGATCACTGCAATGAGTACGTTTGGGGAGTAACTGCACTAACTTATCTCTATGACCAACTGTCATGTGTGAGTTTGTATTCGAGCATGCAGATGGTAGGTTATATGAGGCTACTCATAGTAAGTATTTTTTTTGTGTGTACTTAATTGTTTCTTTGTTGATATTAAATGACGCTACAAATAGTTTTATGTTTATAGTCATGGGTGTTTGAGCATTGTCGACCATTCTAACTCGTGAGAAGGTGCAGGAGTATGATTGCAAGCAGTCGCTTGGCGTTGAGGGGTACCAACAAGGCTAATTCGACTAGGGAGGTGTTTGACCAATGTTGTCTAGTTTCCATATGCATCACGAAGAGATCTTAGACCTTTTGAGAACCAAACATATTGCTCTGGGTACACTAAAGTTGGGATAAACATGTCACCATATCTATCAGAGAGAGTTTTGAAGAAGTTCAGGTGCTTACAAAATATTCCTTTAGAGCCACCCGACATCCTGCATATGAGAGGTGCAATCAGGCTTCTGAGGAGTGGGAGCAGTATGTGGCACCGTCAGGCAAGATTGTTCCACATTATAGTAATGTCATTAGCAATTTTGGTAGTATGAATAGTAACTGCAGCTCTAAATGAGAAACGGCCCAAACATAACTCTGGCCCGAAATACCTGAATATTTTAGAGATGATTTGAACCACTAATAAGTACCCACGTCATGCAAACGGCCACGTGTTGGATCTCCATTGGTTGAAAACATGTCACGTAACGCGTAGAAGAAAGTAAAGTGCCGTGTCCTTGCCGGTTCGTGCAGAAAGGTCCATTGCATTGCAGTGTAAGTATTTACAAAGCAAAGCGAAGCAAGCATTCACTGAATGCGCTCTATCTCTCTCTTTCGATCTGGGTACTAACCCTAACCCGCTTCGAACCGTGGCTTCCTCAGGCTCGCAGAACCTCTCTCGAAGAAAACCTTCTTCTTCTTCGTCTTCGTCTTCTCAACAAACACCCGGGTCGACCCGGATCGTTTACCGAGAATCTCGGATCCCATCGGAATCCGATTTCCCGATCTGGCAGCAGAACTGGTTCATCGCATTGCTCTTCGTCATGGCTCTCGGATTCTTCGCCCTCGCCATTTTCCTCTTCCTCACTCTCGACTCTGACATCGCTCCTTCTTCCACCGCCTCCGCCTCCGCCTCCGCCGCTTCCTCCGAAGGCGTCGAGGTCTCACTCTCTGTCTCTCTCTCTCTTTTCTTTTCCGTTGGGATCTCAGATTTTTTTATTTATTTTCTGATACAATTTTTCGACAATTAATAATAAGTAATTTCTGATTGCTTGATCTTTAATTGTGCAGGTGCAGGTTACTTACGGCACGGTTCTGAAGCTTATGCACGAGAAGACCAAATTTCGGTTGCATTCTCATGACGTGCCCTACGGTTCTGGCAGTGGACAACAATCGGTTACTGGTTTCCCAAATGTCGACGATTCCAATAGTTACTGGGTAATTTCCTCATTCATATTTTTTTTTTCTTATTTGAATGAATAAAAAATCTAAGGACGTGAGAGCCACTTTTGCTGCATTATCTATGTTTATGGTTTAAAGAATTTTACACTACCAACTAATTAGAAATTAACGTAGACATGACTTTTAAAGTAATTACTATAACAATCAACAAATTTTCAATTATATGGCAATTCATGATTAGATAACGGTGTAAATCAGTGTGTTCTAATTTTTTATTTTTATTTTTTTTTCGTAAATTTTGCTCTGCGGCATTTGGTTTTTGTCTTGACTTAAGATATGTGCATTGTTTTGTAGATTGTAAGACCTGAGCCAGGAACTTCTGCTAAACAAGGTGACCCCATTAAAAGTGGCACAATCATTAGATTGCAGCACATGAGAACAAGGAAGTGGCTGCACAGCCATTTGCATGCATCCCCGATATCAGGCAATCTTGAGGTGAATGCTTTTTTTTAGTTTTTTTGTTTGCAAATGATATAAACTTTAGGATCTGTTGATGATTTCTGTAATGTGTGCATCATAAATAAGCTATTTTTCTTTCGTGCATGGTATATTTGCTGCTTTTCTATGTATGATTGTAAATATGCCAATTTTGAAATGTTTCAGCGCAGTTTCCGCCTTTTCTATGTATCATTGATGATTGATTATAAGGACTCTGCATTCGAATGTAATTGAGGCATATAACCTTCAAGGACCAAATTGAGGGTGCTTTCTTTTTATTATTTCCCTTTCGGGGAGTATGTGATATTTTAAAAATAAATGGCGAATCATATTATTGTACTTAGGAAGATGTTTAAGGATTTTTTTATATTAGACAGCTATTCTTATTTCTTAGTGCACACAGTCAATGCCTCTCTTGCCTCATCAATCACTATCTATAAATGAAACTCTAATCTATTAACAATAATCTGTTAGCTAAATCAAACTGGAATATTTAGATTGATTTTTCCCATAATTATTTGCTATTTAGTCCTTTTCATCTTACGATAATGTTATTTCCCTTAGCTTTGAGTGAACCACCCCCTTTCATTTTACGTTTCATCTCTCATATGCCGTACATTTTTTTCTTAGACATGTTCTTTTAGTCCTACTTCATTTCCCATGCATGAACAACAGACCTAGAATCTGGTTAAATAATGATTTGAACCTATGTCCTCTCTTAACAAACTTATGTTAGACCCATTTATTGTGAATGACATTCTCTTTGATTTTACATCCAATTTACGTTGTATACCTTAGACAATGAAAATACGCAGTTCTGTGTAGCTTTTGCCCTGTAATCAATTTATCATTTCTTCTACTGGTATCTCTTGCTAATCTGATGCCTTGCTTGTAGCACCATTCTAATGATATATCATATAACCTTAAATACTTCTTTAAAGATTCTCTACATATTATTACTTTAATTTATTTGTTTTTGGTCTCAACTGGTATAACACAAGAGCAACAACAAAGCCTTATCCCACTAGGTCTGTTGGTATAATATTTCTCCAAACTTGTCCTTTGGATTGAGCTACCAAAACCCAATGAAAATGACTTACTGTAGCATCTTGATGTAATTGTTATTCACTATTGTGTTGAAAATCAATATTATTTATCCCAATGCTGTCAATTGATTTAGCTATCTATATAGCTGGCACTATCAAGTATCTAGTGGGATAAGAGTTGTGGTACTAAAATCAACACTCGTGCAATTAACTACCACTTATAAACTATCTCACTATATCTGTCTCCCCTCCTACAGACTGATGCAAGAAAAATTGACACTGGTAAAATTCTTGAACTATCAGAACATACATAGAGAGGGACTTTTTGCTAATATAGATATCTCTTTCATTATCCTCTTTGACTTTGCATTCAAATTAGCTTCTGATTATAGTTAAGATTTTGATTGTCAAGTATAACCTGTTTTAGACCCTGTCTGAGATATTGGATATCTGACATAGTTTTGAACTGAAATTAGGTCAGTTGTTTTGGAGGAGAATCCGAATCTGACACCGGGGACTATTGGAAGTGAGACATTTTTCTTTTCTTTTCTCGATGAATATTTAGATCTCAATATTCTGGATGGTGCTTTATATTTGTTTCATTGTCTTTAGGCTTATAATAGAAGGAAGTGGAAAGACTTGGAAGCAGGATCAGAGGATTCGCCTTCAGCATATTGACACTGGAGGCTATCTACATAGTCATGATAAGAAATACAGTCGTATTGCTGGGGGTCAGCAGGAGGTGAGAAATTGCCTGGATATGAAAATACTCTATTCTCCCTTTAAAAACATTTTATAGGACTACAGATGTGTGAATAATATTTTCGATGCTTACTGCATTTATTCTTCAGAACCCTACAAGTATTCTGTAGATGACTTAGGCACTAACTATAATTTTGTCAAGTTAGATTTGGCTTAGAAAGTACAATGAATAATGGTGGTCATGGCATATATGGTCATTTTTCGTAGTGATTCTATTTTATTTTATAAGTAACTAAAATGTTGGATGTATATTAACATTTTTGTCATTTATAATATCTATCTTACCAGGTTTGTGGTGTTCGTGAAAAGCGTGCTGACAATGTGTGGTTGGCAGCCGAAGGTGTCTACCTTCCCGTTACGGAAAGCAAATGAGTTACTTAGTATCGATACTTATTCTAAACGGGTAAACCATGGATAGTGGGAGTGGGTAGCTGGCACCGGTTCTGATAACAAATGCAGGTTTTTCTATTGAAGGATAAATATACAGGAGCATTTAGGATTAGATAACGGTAGTAATATTTTGTCATAGGTACACTTTGTTATGTAGTAAGTGCATGCCCCATTTTCATTTTCCCCGCTGAAAATACTTGGTGTCTGTTGTTTTGTGAACGCCATATACCATTCCTCTAATAGGACTACGAAACGCAATGAGTCTATTTTTCAATTGAATTATTATACGGATAAAAATGAACCTTTATGGATGTGTTTCTCTTTTTGATTTTGATAATGCAAAAGGATGGGAAATCCTTTCTGGTCCTTTACGTTCATTTGCAAGCGAGGAAAATTCTTTTCAGGTGAAATTAGAGTTTTTGTCTAAATGTGTTTTATTTTGTTTTTATAGTTTTTATTTAACTTTAAATTTTAAATTATTTTCCACGCTAATATTTTCCTAACTTTTGTTTCATTTCCCATGTCAGTCAAAATAGTCAATGTCATTGATCGAGTAAAAAAAGACCACATTTGGAATTAGGACATATCTTTCCTGTCTAGTAATATTTTCATGTGACCATATGACCTAGCTAAGAATTTGGAAGGACCACTTCGACGGTTCGGTGTTTGGTGTTTTATGCTATACGTGATTGAGAGAGGGATATGATGTTAGAGGATGGTGATTAACCCACCCTGATTGTGGTTGGTTAAAGATAATGAGTGTTGTTGATTTCGGGTTATCATCTTTTAGTTTAATGGTCTTGATTTGTCTGTTTAAAATTATTTTATAAAGTCAATTAAATTTCTCTATTTTATAGCATTAGATCATAATTTATAGTTAAAATTTTAAAAAACTTTAAAAATTGGATTGAGTTTTGAGATAAGGAAGTGGAATGGAGGAGATTAAACAAAACAAATGAAGGGCTCAATTTTTGAGATATAGAAAGTGAGGTAGAGGAGGTTGGCCGAATAAAAATGAAAAATGAAAAGATCAATGAGAGGAGTGTAATTTATTATAAATAAATATCTATTAAATAATTTATTTATTAGTATATTAAAAGAATATAAAATTATTCGATATAAATATATGTTTTTCTTTCATTTTTTTTATTATCAAATGAGAGGTATTTCTTTTTCTTTTTATTTTCAACCCGTCTATAACTTTGACTACTTTAAGATCCAGGATTGCTGGTTGAAATCATTGTAGGAGCAGTTTGAAGTGGCTATCCTGCTAGGTTGAAGACATTGAAAATTTCAAAATGAATCATGCATGAATGTATCTATGCCAAACTGGCATTGACACACGTATACAGACATTAAATAACCAGAAATATTTGGTGTTTGCATTCTGCAATAAATATAAAAACAAAAATATATAATGCTTGATATAAAAAAAAGAAAAATGTAAAGTAAATGCTAAAACTAAACTGAGAAAAATAACAAAATAATTATTAGAAAATAAATTGATGGTTGCGATAGATGAAATTTTGAATCTTACGTACGATTCGCATTCATCAAATTATATTTTCATTATTTGGTTATATAAATTATAAAATGAAATACATTTTATGATTGGAATTGCATTTATACTGTTTCATGAAAAGGAACCGTAGATGTTTTGGATCCATGCATGAACGAGTCAATGTCGTATAGACACCGTTTTTGTATTAGCTCTTCATCAATCAATGACCACTACACTACACGTGTATAAATAATAAAACTCAGGTATAACAATGTTTCGCCAGTTATTCTTGTCTGGACAATAATTTTTATATATATACACTTTTTATTTTCAACTTTATTTTTTTCTCTCTTATTTATATTGGTCTCTCATTTTATTTCTCCTATCATTTTCCCCGTACAAAGGTGAACACAGCACAGCTCATAGAAGTGTACAATCATCGTTATCCACTTCCACTATAAAAGAAAAGAAAGAAAAGAGACGAATAACTTCCACTACAGAACTTGTGCGTTATGGTATAGTGATGCATTGTGTGGTCATGCACGTATCATGTAGGAAGTACCATTGCAACACTCATATATATGATAACACTTTTCCTGCATCTTGTTATTGCTTTTCAATCCATAAGCAGTCCCACATTCAATGGAAATAATGACGGTGTGTTTTAACATGATTGCAGTAATTGGGACGGCTCTTCAAAGCATACGGATGGCAGTGTTTGTTTGGACAAAAACATAAAATCAATTCTTTTCAATCATGGTGACACATGTTTTAGTATAAAATTTATAATCACTTCTATCTGTTCTAAATTAATTTTACTAAAATTAGTTATACTACCTAATATTTGGAGCTAGTTTTAACTTAACTAATAATCTCGAATTTAAGTCATTATAATGTATCTATTTTAATAAATATTTCAGAGAGAACTTTATCGTTTGTATAGTAATCTTATGGGTCTGATATAATTAAAATACATTATTGCAAGTTGCATGATGCAATGTGAATGTGTCTTTTAATTTTACTCTGGTTTGCACGGTCGTTGGAAGCCCAAGACACAATGTTTTTCATGATAAATGAGGAAACCTATTTGGAAAAAAAAAGATTGTTTGATAATTGATACTCCTTTCGAGTGTATATAATGAGCGATGCGTGATGAAAAGATTAAATGAGTAATGGATATGTAAGTAAAGGTTAGTGTAAGAAAAACAAACATGAAAACACCAAAATTAATGAAATTGGTGCACAAAAATTGTACCGCCTCTAATCCTATTTATAAGAAACATGTAATAATATATTTAATTTTACATTATTACTTGTTTCTTACAAGCATGAATATAGTATTTAACTTAGTTGTATATTCAACAAAAACCGATTGAAAATAATTTAAACTAACCCAAAAAATTGAAACCACACCAGCCTTATGTCTGATACAGTTGGCAAACCTAGCTAATCCCACTAAAGGTTCTCTATGTTCTAACTAAAATATCTATAGATTATATGTGATAAGTAGCCAATTTTGTTACTTCTTAGAATGCAGATATAAAAGTACGTACGTATACGCTTCCCCACCGCGTTGGTTGGGTGGAATGAATTCGAAGCAAAGCTATTACCCATTCAATTGATGGTAGTTGGATTTTAGCTTCATGTATACCTGCTGCTATAACGTTATGAATAATGGGTTACAGAGAGGAACATTACACATTTACACAAGTGCATGTTGTTATAAAGTAGTGTGAATAACTACACTTATATTCAATAAAAAACAAAATTGAATAATTTGCCGGTGCATATTCATATATGCATAAACATAAATGGGTCCTGATAAAAAAAAGACTCCTCCTGATAAAAAAAAACGTAAATGGGTGTAAAGAGGTAGAAAGAGGATAGGTTTTATTAAGGAAAAAAATGATGTAATAAAAAAAATGAGGAGGAAGGATATAAAAAAAGAAATGAGATATATGAATATAACTGTGAATAATTGGAAATATCTACCTCATTTAGTGGTAGATCAGGTGGAGGGAAGAGAGAATAAAAAAATGAAAAGAGAAATAATAAATGTAATATGTGATGTAATAAAAAAATATAGAGATAAAGAAAAAAAATAGGGGGAAATGAACTATAAAAAATTGAGGCGTATGCTTATAATTATCCTACAATTATTGAATTCATACTTTTGTTGCATGTAGCTCAACACTTGTGTGGGGTATGGGTAGGTCTAGGAAATTGTGAGCATAATGCTATCCATGAAGGTTTCAGTTTTACAACAAAAAAGTTACCCTGTTTGCTTGTTGGATTCAAATAGCACTAGAAAGAAAGGCTTTAGTTAATCTTCGGTTTTACTACATGCAATAATGCAGGTGTACGAAGCACACGGAAACTTGACCTCTTTTGTCCATGATTGTTTTACAGAAAAGTTGCGTTGATAATGCAAAATTTGGATTCATCACCAATCATGCTCAAAATCATGTTGAAATATCAATCTTCACATGTATAGTCTCATTTTGATGAATATTGTCTTTGTATTCAACTTTTTTTTTTTTGAGGTAAAGCAATTTTAAATAATCTTTCTGTTGAATAAAAAAAATTATATTGAATTTTATTATTAACTTGTTTTTAATCATAAATTATTTTACCTCAAATTCAATTTTGATGAAAATCATTTTACTTAAAATTCAACCATGTAATGCCATAATTTGTTCTAACAATTATTGTTGGAACTATCAAACTACTCAGAAATGTATTTATTTTATTTTATTTTTGAAGTTGAGTTAAAACATAAATTGATACCCCATTGCAATTAGTTTATCTAAAACATTGGAGTGTACTCTTGTATTCATTTACTAGGCATTAGTTATCAGTTGAAATTCGTGGTCACATACTGCGTGGGATGCAAAATTATAAAAATTATCGATTTTCTTGCGATCCAACTAGAAAGCACTGTAGCTCAAATAATAGAAGCACCTTTTGGAACCTCGGGTTCAGAGTCAGGCTAAAACTTCAAGAAAGTCAATGATAATGGACCCTATTTGTGATCGGAAGGGTAACCTAATTAATTTTTATATCCAAATTACATTGACATTAAAATATTTTCACTGAGATGCACTCAGCAGTAGATAACATTACATATGACTGTAGACCCCACAACGAGCATCATGTTAATGTAAGTATGTAACCCGTACGTAGTGCGGAGAAAATGCAACAGGTCATCTTCCATTCAACATTCAAACAGATTCAATTTACTAATAACATTTAGATCTGTGGCCTGTTAAAAGAAAGAAGAAGAAAAAACTAATTCAGTGAACCGGGTCATGTGGCATTAAAAGAATGAATTTTTATTTATCTGACTAAATTTATGGCTTTAACGGCAAACAATCTCAGTGCAAATGATGCACAACAAATCGCATTCATCTCTGCTAATCCAGAGATTCCTGAAAACTCATCTACACACGAAATTCGCAAACAAAAGGAGGGAAGATTCTCAAATAGAAATTGACTGTGAATAGTCCCTGTTATGTATCCGTGGTATGGTAGATGAAAATGACCGACACCCCCATCTAATTTTATTAACTACAATTAGAAATAATAAAACACAAATAGCGGGTGCCAACTGGAAGACAAAAGTGTGTCATGATTAGAAAGCGACTCTTTGAAATGTAGGGAATGCTCGTAGAGCAGTAGCATTCGTAAAGCCACCCTAAGATTTTCCATTTTTTCTTGTCATGTTACTGATAGAGAGGCATCACCAAACTACACTGCAAAACGAATCACACACAACACAACCCATGTAGTGATTGTCATGGCCATTAATATATTATTTTTAGAAGTTATAAGATTGAATTAATAGTAAATAAAAAAATCACAATTCAATTGTTTCCTTAAAAGAAAATACCTTATCATGAGAATACTCATCCCATGCTCAAATAGCTCACGCCCAAAAAAAGAAAACCTAAAGTGAGATAATTAAACTAGAAAAACTTGTATTATATAATAATATATAATCTGCCATATCGTAATTATTATTATTATTATTATTATCATTGCTAAGTAGCTACAGAAGATAAAAAAAAACTCAACGAAACTACAATGAGAAATGGTTTCATTTCATTATTATTCTTCAAAATGGGAGACTCTTGGAAGTGAGTGAAGCAAAATGGGTAGATGTAACAAAATCGTGACGCAAGTTAGCCCTCTTGACAATCTTGATCATATTGCTCTGCAAACTCTGCTGCACTAACTGCTTCACCGCTTTCTTTTCCTCACTCATGATCCCATCTTCCTCCACCAAGCACCCTTTCGACGAAGAAGAAGAAGATCCACAAATAGGAGCAGAGACACCCAAGTTAAAGTTTCCACCGTAACTTCCAGAAACCTGTTTCCCTTTGTCTATCCTCAAACACTCCAATATTCTGGAGGCTCTCTTTTGAGCCAGCGTGGTTCCCACGAGCGTTAACTCAAGCAGCGACGACACTATCCCTGCCTCTATCATCACCCGCCTGTCACCGTACGCTTTGTGCGCCATTATCATCAAAACGTACGACGCCTTCTCTTGGCACTCCGGCGAGTCCGTCCAACTCAACGCGTCCACAAGAATCGGAATCGCGTCGCGAACGCTGCTAATCGCTTTTCTACCCTCCGGAGTCGACACTAAATTGCTCAGAATCGCGAGACTTCTCTCGCTCACTTCCATGTCTCCTATTGTGGACACTAGAAACCAAACCAAATCTGTTTCCAAAACTACTGAAACGTTGCTCTGACAGATCGAGAGATTGTACAAAGCTCGCATAGCATCTTGCTTCACTTGCGATTGGGATTGAGACGTGCTTTTACTATCGTTTAAATTCGTTAGGGTTCTAACTAGGAACGGTATTGCACCGGAGGATCCAATTATCGGTTTGTTCGAATCCAAAGCGCTTAATCCGAGGAAATTTGCAACAATCGCTTCAGACACCGACGAATCTAAACCGCTCGATTCGATTAGCTTCAGCATCTTGTGCACCGCACCAATTTTCACTATAGCCGCTTTATTTCTGCAGTAATTGAATTAAAAATGTTAGTTAAAAAGAAAAAAAAATGTTTAGGTCAAAAACAGAGCAAACAACGCACGCATCGTTGCCGATTCCGAGATTGAGCAATGCGTAGAGCGATGCGATTTGAGAATGAGCGTCTTCTGAATCGAGCATCCCGACGAGAGGAGGAATTGCTCCGAGCATTGCGAGATTCACTCTCGCTTCCGAATCTTCCTTCGCTAGTGACCTCACTCTCGCAGCGGCGATTCGCTGCTTCCTAAAGTCTTCTTCGCGCAGCTCCTTCACCACTTGCTTCAGTTCCGCCAGTGCCTCTTCCTTCTTCTTCTCCTCCTCCGCCGCCGCCATTTTATTCTCCGCTGCGTTCAGAAGATCCGATAGCTTCTCCGACCTCTCCTCCTTCTCTGTGTGGCACGCCGCTGAGCTGAAGTCACCGCCGTCGCTGACATCGCCACCGCGCTGGCGATACCGGTAGCGAGAGGTGCCGCCGCAGCTGACGGCGTCGAAGATCAAGCGGCGGAGCACGCGGAAGTGGCCGGCGGCGGTGGCATTTTTGGCGGAGTGGCGGTGGTCAAGAGCGATGGATCCGACGTTGTTCTGATGACACTTTGCCATTCTCCGACGACCTACATTGCAGAGAGAGAAAGAGAAGAGTGAAGAGTCCCTTTTCCAATTTATAAAAGAAGTTTTTATTTTTTTGAGAGTGCTGAGTAATTAAGTAAGTAAACACTATACTATAGTACCGTAGTGTGCACGTTGTTGTGTCTCTGTGGCTTTCTTTTATAGTGACGGTGTGTGTGTGGTTAGAGGATGATTTTCAACGTTGTGGTGTTTTAAAAACGAAATGAGTGGTAAACTTCATTTCATTTCGCATTCATGGAATGATAAGGAAACCGGTAATCATTTCAGACAAAGAAACTACAAAATCGGAGACCCATGCTTCTTTGCGTTTTGTCTTTCCTACTATTTTTCATCCATCTTCTTTTATTTTCTTAAATATATACTCAGTTTTTTACTCTTTTTCTAAATGATTTGTTCTTTAAGAAAATTATTCGGATGGATTGGCATGTCATGTTTTGTATGTGGAGGGTACAGTACAAAAACAGAGGAAAATAATCTACAAATTAACAAGTATTGAAAAAGAAGATAATAAAATCAAATGAGTAATATTATATTTTTTAGAATATTAAAAAATAAATACAAACCAGAGACATGAAAAAAATTAAAATTTAATTAAAAAATATCAAATAGTTCAATGATATATAAATTAATTTAATTTTTAAAAAATTAACATATACAATTGTTTGGTCATTCAAAACTAGAGAAAATAGAAAAACAAATTATTAAGGTAGTTTGTCCTATTAAGTTTTTTTTTCCAATTAAATTACTCATTTGGTAATTCTTACATTTTTTCTTATGGTTTAAAAGTGATTTTTGTAGTTACTATGATTTACATTTTAATTCTCTTTTAATCTCTATAGTTTTGAAAGTGGTTTTTTTAGTCTTATAATTTATATTTAAATTCTCTTTTAGTCCTTATAATTTAAAAGTGATTTTTTTAGTCTCTATATTTTATATTTTAATTTTATTTTTGTCCGTATCATCAAAATATGAGTAATATTATCAATTACAATTAATAAAATATGATTAATATTATCAATTACAAAATATTAACAAGTAATTCGTAATTAAACTGAGAATTAAAATCTAAACTAAAAATACCAAACTAAGAAAGTAAGAATAATGAAACTATAAAGACGAAAATAATTTAACTTTTTTTTAGAAATAAGATATTTTCGTAGAGATTATTGAAATAAATTTTATCTTTTCAAGTAAAAAAAAAAATCATACACACAATCACAACATTAAACCCTATCAGCATATTTAAAAAATTTAATAATCCAAATGTGTTGAATTTTGTTAATAGTGTATCCTATCAAATAAAGTTAACTAATTGAGTTGTGATACACACAAATAATAGTATGTAAATTTAATTTCTTACAACACATTTACTCTCTTTACTTGTCATGTAAGTCTTATTATCACTTTTGGGACAGAATGAGATTAGGGCTTCTTTAAGAAAAGTTGGTCTTACAAATCTTCAATTGTGAGCAACTGTTGAAGCAACTTTGCTGCATCGAAGAGCAACTCGATCTCCCATCACTCCACATAATAGCACCGCCGGTTGCTGCATATAGCGCCTATTGCTATTCACCTTCTTTTTTTTGTCTCATTTTTTTTATTAAGTTAAATTGAAATAAAAATAAATAACAAAATATAAAAGTGTGAAGTAATTAACTATAGGAGTTATTTTAAAACAAAAATTATATAAGTTAGTTAAGTTGCTGGAAATAATAAAATTAATGTGATTTTATAGAAAAATATGAAAGTTTACATAAAACTAAGAAAAATAACATATCAGAATAACTCTTTGTACATTACCCAAAATATCATAATAATAATGATATAATAAAAATAATATATTTATAATATTAACTTATTATAATAACTATTTGACTTGAGCCTTAGAATATGTTTTTGTAAGTATCTTATCTTCGATCTCTTTGTTAAACATATTGAAGGAAAATTACAATCGTATCTTCACACAGATAGAAGTTATTATATGGATTTTACCTTACAAATTGAAAGGAAAATGAAAGAGAAAAGTTATTTTTTTTATACAAAGATAAAAAAAAAATCTTTATTCATAGTGCATTTAATTACTTTAAGACATTATAGTAGTATCATTTTACATACATTTTCTTACTTTTGTTTTTTATGCAACAATGATAACTAGAAAAATAATTATTTTTCCTTTTCACGTTTTCTCCTACTAAATAATTTAACAAAACATCTCAGTACTCTTTAATTTTTATATATTTTTTTCCCTTTCACTTTTTCACCTAAGTCAAATATTCCTTTAAACAGGCATAGTGTTAGAGCTCGTGAGTAGTAAGAGTAGGAATATGGTGGTTCTCACTTAAATAAACCATGGGTAATATATTGTCGCCAGCTAATGTTGTGGATGAAGGAAGGTTCGTGTGGGGTATTTGGCAAAATTAAGTTATAAGTTAATTGAAAATATTTGATGCATTAGCTATAAATATTAAATCACATAAAACATATATTTAGTTATTTGATTTTTTTATCGGTCAATATTAATTATTAATTTTTAAAAATGTTAGTAGAAAAGATTTAAATTTATAACCTATTTATCTCTTATTTTCCTTTCAACTATTAAACTAGTTAATTAAATTGAAAATGTTTGATAAGATTAATTATAAATGTTAAATGACATAAAAATATATATTTAGTTATTTGATTTTTTTATTGATCAATACTAATTGTTAATTTTGATAGAAATATTAATAAAAAAGATTTGAATTTACAATTTATTCATCTCCCCTTCTCTTTTCAACCATTAAATGAAATTTATACCTTCATTTAGTTATTTGATTGTAATTAACTAACTGCACAAGCCTTTTAAAAAAAAAACTAACTACATACATGTATAGGTATGTATATAAGTATCACTTTCAATATTTGAATTATTTTGTGTGTGTTTGATTTGTGGATTTTCTACCTTCTATTACACGTTAAACGGAAATCCTATGTCACATAGCATTTATATTCAACAGAAGGTAACGTGAATACAAACACACCTCTGCAATTGATATATAATGTTGGGAAGGTTCTAATAATTCATTATCTAGTGAGAGAAAAAGAGAGAGAGAGAGAGAGAGAGAAATTATAAATAAAATTAGTGATATGATATAATGTAATAAGAAGAAAGACAGAGAAAAATAAGAAGTGTAACAAGGCGTTTAAGTATTATTGAAATAATTTTAATTTTACCAAGTTTGGCCACTCCAAAAATTACTGTCCCATCTGCTATAACATTGTGGCATACCAAGACTAACGATAATTTTCACCAAACTCAAAAATTGAACGTACGTAGTTCATTTCATTCACGTCAATGTAAATATGCTGGAGAATTTTTGTATAAAAATAAAATATAGGTGCGTTTTTACACGTGTTATATTATGTTAATGAATAATTTATTAATGAAAACATATCTTTGTAAAATCCTGAGTTTATTGCAAGTCTCATGTGGTGGGTCTACTTACCTTTGGATTTTTCCTAAGATGAATTGGGACAAGAAAGATTTATTTCCACTGCCACCTGATGCAGCGATGCTTCTTCTTTTTACTTCTAATCCGTCACCTCATTTCCCAAGAATTCATTAAAAAATAGCCACCAACAGAGTGAACCATTAACATCAGAGGACAGAACAGACTCGCCTGCCATGAAAACATGAAAGAATTAAACAGTAAAATGATCATGTGAAATCTATGTTTAATTTTAATTCAAATTTTTTATTTTTTTTTCTTTCTACCCAATGGACCCTTAGATATTTATTTTTCGCTTTAGACTTAGAAAACTTGTTTAACACAAATGTTTCTTGAAATAAATTTTAGGTCTAATTGGTTTCTCACTCTGTCAAATTACGGTTTTCTTTGTGTTACAAGCTTTTCAAATTATGTGATAATTAGTTTTTTATGGTTTTTCTCATTTGAATCAAATGTCTTTAGGTTTTTTTCTCTTTTATAATCAAATCTCTCTATCCTCATTTTTATTTGACACAGAAACCATCAAAAAAAAATTTACATCTATCAACAATGATTTTCATATACATAAGCACTGACATGATTAAGGAAGCACAAAAATGGTGATACGCATGTCGAAGGCTTACGATGCAGGTGAACTGATCTTGGTCTCGAAGCACATCAGAACCCTAGATTCCCTCCTCCGCTTCCACGCGCTGACGGTTACAAGCGGCCACTCCACGAACCTTTTCATGGCCTCAAAGCTGATATCTCTATACGACTCTCTGAACAACGATCCCAGTTCATGTTCCACACTCTTCCACTCTCTTCCCTCCAAAGACACATTCCTCTACAACTCCTTCCTCAAATCCCTCTTCTCCCGCTCCCTCTTCCCTCGCGTCCTCTCCCTCTTCTCCCACATGCGCGCCTCCAACCTCTCCCCCAACCACTTCACCCTCCCCATCGTCGTCTCCGCCGCCGCGCACCTCACGCTCCTCCCCCACGGCGCATCACTCCACGCCCTCGCTTCCAAAACCGGCCTCTTCCATTCTTCCGCTTCCTTCGTTTCACTCTACTCGCGCTGTGGCCGAATGGATCTTGCACGCAAGGTGTTCGATGAAATTCCCAAAAGGGACGTGGTTGCTTGGACTGCACTCATCATCGGGCACGTGCACAACGGGGAGCCTGAGAAGGGTTTGAGGTGTCTCCGTCACGTGCATGGGGTTGTTGAAGATGATGAGAAGCCCAATGCTAAAACGTGGGAGGGTGGGTTTCTCGCGTGTGGGAACCTCGGTGCTGTGAGCGAAGGCTCGTGTTTGCATGGGGTGGTTGTCAAAAATGGGGTTGCTTCTTTTATACAGTCTTCGGTTTTGGATATGTATTCCAAATGTGGGGTTCCTCGAGAAGCGTATCGGTCCTTTTGTGAGGTGATTCACAAAGATCTTCTGTGCTGGACGTCCGTCATCGGGGTTTATGCGAGGATTGGGATGATGGGGGAGTGTCTGAGGTTGTTTAGGGAAATGCAGGAAAATGAAATACGCCCAGATGGGGTTGTTGTTTGTTGTGTGCTTTCGGGCTTTGGTAATTCCATGGATGTGTTTCAAGGGAAAGCGTTTCATGGAGTCATTATAAGGAGATATTATGTGGATGATGAGAAAGTTAATGATTCGCTGTTGTTTATGTACTGCAAGTTTGGAATGTTAAGTTTGGCAGAGAGGATTTTTCCGTTGTGCCAAGGGAGTGGAGATGGCTGGAACTTTATGGTTTTTGGGTATGGTAAAGTAGGGGAGAATGTGAAATGTGTTGAGCTCTTCAGGGAGATGCAGTGGTTAGGTATTCATTCCGAAACAATTGGCATAGCTTCGGCAATTGCCTCATGTGCCCAGTTAGGAGCAGTTAATTTGGGTAGGTCGATTCATTGCAATGTGATAAAGGGTTTTTTGGATGGTAAAAACATTTCAGTCACCAACTCACTCATAGAGATGTATGGAAAATATGGTAAGATGACCTTTGCTTGGAGGATATTTAATACATCGGAGACGGATGTTGTATCATGGAACACTTTGATTTCATCTCATGTTCACATCAAACAGCATGAAGAGGCTGTAAATTTATTTAGTAAAATGGTTAGGGAAGACCAGAAGCCCAATACAGCCACACTTGTGGTAGTGCTTTCAGCTTGTTCTCACCTTGCATCTCTAGAGAAAGGAGAAAGGGTTCACTGCTACATAAATGAAAGTGGTTTTACACTCAATTTACCTCTCGGCACGGCATTGATTGATATGTATGCTAAGTGTGGGCAACTGCAAAAATCAAGAATGGTATTTGACTCTATGATGGAGAAGGATGTGATTTGCTGGAATGCGATGATTTCAGGCTATGGAATGAATGGATATGCAGAATCTGCTTTGGAGATATTCCAACATATGGAGGAATCAAATGTTATGCCCAATGGAATTACCTTCCTCTCTCTTCTCTCAGCATGTGCCCATGCAGGGCTTGTTGAAGAAGGCAAATACATGTTTGCCAGAATGAAGAGTTATTCTGTGAATCCCAATTTAAAGCACTACACTTGTATGGTAGATCTTTTGGGAAGGTATGGTAATGTACAAGAAGCAGAAGCCATGGTCCTATCAATGCCCATTTCTCCGGATGGTGGTGTTTGGGGAGCTTTGTTAGGTCATTGTAAAACTCACAATCAAATTGAGATGGGAATAAGAATTGCGAAGTATGCTATTGACTTGGAACCAGAAAACGACGGCTACTATATAATCATGGCCAATATGTATAGCTTCATTGGGAGGTGGGAAGAAGCAGAAAATGTGAGAAGGACGATGAAAGAGAGGTGTTCAATGGGAAAGAAAGCTGGTTGGAGTCTGCTCTGAACTAAAACTTCCCTTCCCTCAAGCCTGAGCTTTAAAAGAAAGAAAAGGTTAAAGAAAACCATTGGAAGTTTACCAAGTGCCAATAGGCTTAATCTTCTCGAGTTTGCTCCTTTCATAAGCCATTCATGAGCTTGTCATTGAGCAATTGGGCTAAAGAACCAGACATGTTATTATCATGAAATACTTTTCACATTGTTCTGACACCCCACAAAAATAACCCTCTTGATGGATGTTTTAATTCTGTAACTCACAAGTATTCATGCAGCGGCTAGCAGAGAGGCACGCCAGGGTTGGCAGGAGGGAGAGATGACTAAGTTTCCATAAAGGTGGTATTTGATTCTGCAGTACATTGTTCGATTCCTTTGAATTTTGATGCTTTATTGATTTAAGACCTATGCCCTTATCCAAAAGTGTGAGGCAACCTGTTTAACGAAATTTGTCTCAACAGTTCTGTTATTTTCTTCACAGTGTTGACAATTTATGGCTGATAAAAAAAAATGTTGACAATTTATGAAAACATTGACATTTTGAACCTTGTGAATTTGGTTGTGCTTCAAACGATACCTTTAACTGTTGCACATGCCATGTTAATGGCATATTCATCCTTGTTATCCTCCAATGATTTCCTGCAAGACTTAGTTCTCCTGCTTGAACATCGATTTTATTTGGTGTTTCTTTTGATTGATTTGTTAAGATAGTTTTGGAAACGGGGGTTTTCTTGAGCTATCTTGTGTTGTAACTAAAAGTTTATATGGGAATTCTTTTTTCAGGTCATTAAATGTGCTTCTGCAACCTTGGACCTTTTTTTCATCCACATTGTAATGCTGAGTCACTTTCTCAGATAATTAAACACGTGGCAGAGGAACTTGAGAGAAATATTGCTGATGGGGATCCTTTTACTTGTCCCATTTATTATTGCATGTCTGCAAAAGAATTTGAAAATAACATGGATCCTGTGTTGCAATTTTCTGTTTGTACGCTGTCCAAAGTCATATCCTGGTGTGCAAATGTTTGGCAAGGTTATGTTATTTCTCTCTTTTTCTGTGTTTCTCGTCTTCATTTATGATTATTATTAATATTGTCTTGAAGGTGGATTCTCAAGTTACTTTTATCAGTTTTAGTTTTAATGACATAGATGATGCAGATATCACACCAAGTACATGAAAAGGTCTTTTACCAAACAATCACATTCACACATGTTATTTGCAAGTGTTAAATTGATGTTTTTGTTTTTCGAGTCGTTCTTTTAGTCCCCACACATTTTATTTACCATTACTTCGACCTGAAAGTATATCTTACACCTATTCTATATACTTAATCAATACACATCACATGCTTTCCATTTTACACATGGAAAAGCTGGAAGGGATGCCAGCTTACATTTTCAACCAACTTTATCTAGTCACATCATTGAATTTCTTTGCTATTGACATTTCTTATTGATATAGTATCTTCTACTTATTTTTACGTCCTTAGGTATGCTGAGTTGGGGTTATGTGATGACTAGCTTTTATATCCTACTTTTTATTGAAGTGAAACAGATATCATGAATAAGAGAAACAGTAAGCCTATTCTGTTTGGTACGAAAGCAGCATTACTGTTAGGCCATGCTAATGCCTAATTGTATGCTTAACCATACGTAGTAGTACCCATATCAATCGCATTTCATTCATGTTACTAATGTATTCATATCAATATTCCTAATTACATCCATTAAGCAATGCTTAAAGAATGGTTTTTACATATGCAGATTGTTGATAAACTACGTTGGTTTCTTCAGAAAGGTGATATGGTAAGCAATCCTATTCTTGTTCACATACTTGGTCCTTTATCTCCACCTACTTAATATAACCCCACCTATTTAATTTTTGTGAAGAGTTATAGACACAATTTTCTTATGATATGAATCCCATGTTCCCTAGCTCTACCAGATTACCACCAAAGGTAATACATGTTGACGTTGTAGGCATTTTGGTGATAAGTATATATAAGGTATATAACAAAGACAAATGTTTGGACTTTGGAGTTGCTTGGGAGATGCTTCACCAATTCTTATAAATAGGAACCATTCTTGTAAAGTACGGTTGCAGCAAATCGATGTATGAAGCTAGATGTACAAGCCTTAATTGCTTTTGGGCTTTTGCTTCCTGCACCCCATAAAAAAGTTAAAACTCCATGACTAGATAAAATTACCCTTAGGTGGCATTTGATAAGGGGATTCTTTTAAGTTTTCTAAGAATCTTATTGAAAATCTTAAATTCCTACATTTAGTATGCATATTTTAAAAATCATTCTCAGGAATCTAGCATTCCCAAGAATTGTTTTTAATTGAGTTTTCCCAGAAAACAATGTGTTCCGAAATAGGTGTTTCGAAATAATACCTTTTCAAAATGCCTGTTAAGCTTACGGAACATGTGTTACAGAATCAAGTGACATTTTGTAAAGGTACTCTGTAACACTTATGCCGGAATATATGTCTATTATACCGGAATAGGTATTCTAGAATACCGCTCAATTTCAGATTTAATTTTTCCTCGGTTAATTATATTGTATTATTTATTGAAATTGTTTACATTTTTTGGTTTAGCGTTTGATTCTTTAGTTCTCTACTTGTTTTCACATAGGTATGGGTATTCTCGTTTATTTACAGTGCCGAAGTTAACGGTGGGTCAAGAAGATCCACTTTGGAGACACAACTACACAAGATAAGGAGGTGCAGAGAAGCATTTGTGGGTCGTACAAACTTAAAAGATGGAGGAATAATCTCGGAATATTTCAAAATAAGGAGGTGCAGGAAGCAATTGCCTTGCTTTTGCTCAACGCACTTTTTTTTAAGTAATGGTGAATCGTCCTCATTCTAGTGAGAACTACCAACACTCTTAGTGCATGTTTAGAAATCAAATGGAAAAGTATGTTTGAGGCAAAATCATTTTTGCAAAAGGATCAGGACTCTTGCTTTTATTTTGGTTTTGCTTTTATCCATTAAATTACATTGGAACGAAGATCATAACAATTTCAACTATAAATCAAGCATGCACTTATTTTGTGCTGGCACTCTTATTTTACAAGCCTTTGAGAAGTGACAGCTCTCGTCCTAGCGTGGGGAAATAATATATTTTATCTTTTGCATATTTATTGTGTTAAAATTAAAATACTAACGAATTATTATTTTAAAACAAAAATAAATATAAAAGTATATTGTGATCACATGTGAGATTCATTTTAAGTGATTTCATCGTTAAAAGTAAAAACATATTAAGATCTTAAATATGATGAAACATGATAAGATCTATAAAAATGAATTAGAACCAAAGAGAGAGTGCACCATTAGAGATGTAATGAGGGCGCAAAATAAATTTGGATTCCAATATTGTGTGTCTACCACCTCTCTTATCAACAAGGCATGCACCAACATAAAAGAAAAAGAAAAAAGAAAAAAATCTTTAAATTTGCGATTTGATCGTGATTCACTTACAGGTCCTCGGTCCCTTGGATACGAAAATAGTGAATACTTATCTATTTAATACGTTTTTCTTTGTCAATCTTTTCAGTGGATTTTAAAAATGAGGTTTAAATACATGCTGCTTATGTATTCAATCTTAACACCTTTTCATAATCATCAACGACAAGGGGCAGCCAACTAGGAGTTGGAAGAATATGCATGACGTCTTGAGCTCAATCCTCATGGTTGTCATGATAAAAAAAAAAAAAAGTACCCGAGTCTCGAATAAAACCTGAATCAACAATTATTTTTAAACACAATATCCTCAAGACAATAGTTACACACAAAAAAAAAAGTACTACGTTCGTACCCTATGGAGTTTTACCAATTTTTTTTTTTAAACTCTGCTTTTATCTAACTGAAGCTAGTAGGCAAAATTAATCATTGACGACCATGGCATCCGCATCAGGGCTGTCCAACTTCTTAATAAGCAGTTTATTTAGAGGAGAACGTTCTTTGCCTGATAGAGTCACATCAGCATCAACAATGATTGAGTCCTCTTCTTTGAAATCTCCCCTTAGAACTCCCATAGCAATTTCATTTTCAACCAATTGCTGTATCACTCTTTTAACTGGTCTAGCTCCAAAATTTGGATCAAAACCCAGTACACCAAGAAGTTTAACAGCTTTTTCTGTGTAATGAAGATCAATTTTCTTCTGCTTGAGCCTGTTTTTCACTCGCTCCATCTACAGCAGGTAAGAAAACATGTATTAGCATGCATCTCCAGACTCCAGCAATTAGAATAGAGTCAAACAAACATGGGATTAAGTCATAAACAATCAAAAGAAACTTCAATACCATTAAAAGATAGGTATTTAACAAGGAAATGAATCAAAATAAGTTTAAAGGTGGATTAAGTTAATATAAGCACATCAATTACCTGGAGCTCCACTATTTTGCTGATCTGTTCGGAATCCAGAGGCTGGAAAACAATATATTCATCAATGCGATTCATGAACTCTGGACGGAAAGTTTGCCTAGCCAACTCAACAACTTGTCTTTTCATCTGATCATAGACTGCAGTTTTATCATCTTGTGTACTACGAAGAGTGTCAAGTATGTAATGAGAACCAATGTTTGAAGTCATAATCACAACACAATTTGTGAAGCTAACAGTCCTTCCTTGAGAGTCAGTAATCCTTCCGTCATCCAACAACTGTAACAAGATGTTGAAGACATCGTGATGTGCCTTCTCTATTTCATCAAATAGTACCACAGAGTAGGGTCTTCTCCTGACCACTTCAGTTAGCTGACCGCCTTCTTCATAACCAACATAACCAGGAGGGGCTCCAACTAGACGTGAAACAGCATGTTTCTCCATGTACTCACTCATATCAATTCTAACAAGAGCATTTTCAGTGTTAAACAAGTAACCAGCCAAAGCCTTGGCAAGCTCAGTTTTGCCAACACCAGTCGGACCCATGAACATGAAGCTTGCAATTGGCCGATTTGGATCAGACAATCCAGCCCTTGAACGGCGAATTGCATCAGCGACAGATTTTACAGCAGTATCCTGACCAACCACCCTCTTGTGAAGAACCTGTTCCAGCAAGACTAACTTTTCTCTCTCTGTTTGTTGGAGGTTTGATAATGGTATACCGGTCCATTTGCTAACAATCTCTGTAATATCAAGGTCAGTGACCTCTTCTCGGAGTAAAGATTGTCCAGAGTTTCGGAAGTCACTTAGGTTCTTTTCAGCTTCTTCTAATTGGCGCTGAAGGGACATCAAAGTTCCATACTTAAGCTCAGCAGCACGGTTCAGGTCATAATCACGCTCAGCAGCTTCCATCTCTAGGTTGACTCTATCAATCTACATATGTTTATAACATGTAAGGTGTAGAATTCTTTGGGGGAGGGGAGGGGAGGGGGAAGAGGAACTATGGCAATGACAACACACAAACTAAACATTACCTCTTCTTTGATTGACCTTATCCGAGTCATAAAAACTTTTTCGCTGTCCCATTGTTCTGTCAATTCTTTTTGCTTCTGTTTAAGTAAACTCAAATCGTTTTCAAGCTTACTTAATCTTTCTTTAGATGCCTTGTCAGTGTCATTTTTCAAAGAGAGCTTTTCCATCTCCAATTTCAATATAGCCCTGTCTATCTCATCCAATTCCGTAGGCTTAGAGGTGATCTCCATCTTCAGTTTTGCAGCAGCTTCATCAACAAGATCAATGGCTAAACGGAAAAAAAAAATTAGTGGAAGCAAAAAATCAACCAGCAAAAGTTTCCAAGCAATTAACAATTTGAAGGCTTTTAAGAGAGAGAGAGAGAGAGAGAGAATGTTTTTTTCTACAAAAAGAAAAGTTTGCATTGTTCTAGTCAAAGAATAAACTTCTTTAAAATATTGAAGTAAGTCCAAAAATAAATCATTAAAAGGAATCAACCCATAATATATGTGCTAGAGTCGCATCTTACCTTTGTCAGGTAAGAAGCGTTCTGTAATGTATCGATCTGCAAGAACTGCTGCTGAAACAAGTGCACTATCTGATATTTTGACTCCATGATGCAACTCATAGCGTTCACGCAACCCACGAAGAATGGATATTGTATCTTCAACAGATGGTTGACTGCAAAACACTTGTTGAAATCTACGCTCAAGTGCAGGATCCTTTTCAATATATTTTCTATACTCATTCAATGTAGTTGCTCCTATACATCGAAGTTCACCTCGTCCAAGCATTGGCTTCAACAAGTTCCCAGCATCCATTGCACCACTTGTAGCCCCTGTTAGTTAGGGAGCCAATGACCAAAAAACAGCATATTACTAATTGGTTGAATAGAAGAGCTGGAACAAAAATAAGGTGGATGACCATATATGAATCGAAATGCCACTCAAATCTGGTTAAGAGAGCATATAATCAAAGGCATGCAAAAGCTTAATTAAAGGACAAATATTGGTGCCCAGCAAATAAAGGATCAGCTATAGACAGTATGATAATATATTTATAGTGTATTACTTTCTTCCATCGGTACTCTACTATTAGCAATTCTCCCCTCCCACCAGTCTACCCAGAAACAGAAATTATTCAGATTAAGCTGCTTTGACAGCAGCAATAAATTATTTTTTTTGTTCATTAATTGATTATAACCAAGAACTGATGACAAATATTCCAGATTTTTAGGGATGGGGGAGATAGGGGACTGGAGGTGGGTTCTTATAAATAGTGTCCTGAACCAATCTTCTCAAAACCTTAAGTTGTTAAGTGGAAACATAAAATTGGTTTTATATGACATCTCTAAGACATTGTCTCATACAAGAGCCTTTTTAGCTTAAAGCTTAAGTTGTTAAGTGGAAACATAAAATTGGTTCTATATGACATCTCTGGAAACATAAAATTGGTTCTATATGCACAAGTCCACCTACCTTGTCATGAAAATCAACATTTTTTTAGAAAAATGGGGGGCGGCCAGGATCAAACTTTGGACCACCAAATTAAAGAGGCTACGATACTACGTCACGAACAGACTATCCTAAAAGTTTAAGTTATTAGGTGAAGGCATATGAATGGTTATATTATGTCTAACAATAAAAAGTACACAATATTCTTAATGTCTATATTATAAGTTTAACAAGTAAGGCTTGAGCAACAAGAATAAGGTACCAACCTGCACCTACAACGGTATGAATTTCATCAATAAACAAAATTATTTGCCCATTTGATGCTGTAACTTCCTTCAGGACAGCTTTCAACCTTTCTTCAAAATCTCCACGATACTTGGCCCCAGCAAGCAATGAACCCATATCAAGGGAGATCAACTATTAAACAACAAGAATAAAAGTAATTTTCAATACAAATTTAAAAAAAAAAATTACAGCACTGACTGCCAAGGAAATATTAAGCAAAGGTGCAATATAAAGGGCCTGGACCCCTCATATAGCAGATTAGCAAGAGCTTAACAGCACCAAGCTGCACTTTATTACAATATTACATTTCAGAGAATTTGATAAGAAAATAGGAATAATGATGTGACCCATTTCATAAGGTTTTTCAATTCCAAGTTCATTGATAATGTCATAATTGTTAAAAGAGACAAAAATAAAGCTTCAGAAGGGTTTCAAATAGGAAAATTTAATATTTTTACAAGACAGGTAAGTACAATCAATGACAGCATTCTCAGATGATATTTTTCACACCACCTTAAATGTCTAGTTTTGGACATAAATATGATAATATATGCAAATATCCTATATTATCTTTTGATCATATCTTACAATATCTCAATTATCCTTTAGGATTAGTTTCCCTATTTCCTTATCTTATAATTTGTTTCCTATATAGTTAGGATTATGATTATTATAAATAAGGGTTTGAACACTAGGTTTGTGGTCATATGATCACATTCTAGCACATCACAATCCTTAAGATAATATTATTGAAAATTTTCCTTCCTCAATACCCAAAATCTCATATTTTCAACAGTAAGAAAGAAACATTCTTTGTATTTTAGAATAGCAAGAAAAATCTTTATCTCTTTGTGTGTGAGTTTGAGGGAGGGGGAGATTTCTACATATATAGAAGTATCTAAGTTTTGTGCTCAGTCTTGAAATGCATAAGCTAGAGGAGCAAAATAGACCCTATAATTTCAACGTAAGAAAAATAAGTTTCAGGGTATTAGGAAACTATGACACTACAAGGTTTAGCAGCTTGATTAGACCTTTTTCAGAAGCTTTTACATAATCAGCCTGCATTGAGACTTGACACCACTACAAACAAGAAACTCAACTCATATTATCAGTTTATAATCAAGAGGAAAAAAACAATAGGAGCTCAACCTTTCGATTCATCAATGGCTCTGGAACATCACCACGCACTATACGTTGAGCTAATCTGCAAAACAATGAAAAAAGGCCTTCAGTACATTTAAAGAAACAACACATACAACAAAGGGGATATTTAGCCCAGCATAAAAAATATAAGCTACTGCCAGTAATATTGTGTATAAGGTACAAAAGTAATAACAATAACAAGAAGTTATATTGTGTATAGCACATTTCAAGTAATTGCTATAAAATTATTTTAGACAAACCCTTCAGCAATTGCAGTTTTCCCCACACCAGGTTCACCAATAATAACAGGATTGTTTTTTGTTCTCCTTGATAATATCTGGATACAGCGCCGAATTTCATCATCTCGACCTATGACGGGATCAAGCTTGCCACGCCTAGCAAGTTCAGTCAGATCATTTCCATACTTGTCCAATGCTTCATATTTCCCCTCTGGATCTACATACAGTTATTCCCAAATAAGAAAACAAACACAACATAGAAATCTGACAGACAAAGAAACAAAAGCAACAAGAAAAGATAACAGAGTAGACCAAACATATGGAAACAATGTAATTATGTAAAAACAAGGCTTGGCTTAAATTTATACATATGAAATTTAAGTAACAGTTCAGGCATATTTAAAAAAATAATGATCATGATATGACAATGAGCACTAAAATCAGGTTTTGATTCATAACCTGTAAGCTGATCAAGGATCAAGCATAGGGACAATCAATATCACCTGGAGTCACACAAGCCAATTGAAACAACAGGCACCTTACAAATTAAATATGATACTAATTTATAATCACCACTTAGCCTATTTGTTCCTTTTATACTATAGCTTATAAGAATCATAAATAATCAATATCCTTTTCTAGTCATCCCATCAAACTTAATATTGTTATACTTTTGCAACAATTTGGTTTCAAGTTTATTTCTAAATTATAACAATTTTCAGCTTTATTGTAATTTGTAGTAAGATAGGACCAATCATGTGCTCCTATATTTCTAGGGGAAAAAAAAAAAGAAACCTTAAAATATAGATTTGTACTTTGATCGGTCACTCTTTGACTTCCCCGAACAGCTTGTACAGCATCCTTCAAAGCTTTCTCACTAAGCTGAAGATTCTTAAACAACTGTTGTCCAAATCTCTTATCAGAATGAAATGCTAGCAAAAGGTGTTCCACAGACACATACTCATCCCCCATTTCTTTCTTGTACTTTCGAGAATTGTCCAAGAGGGAGCTAAAATGCGAGCCCACTACAGGACCACTAGTGTCACCCGTAACCTGCCAAACAAAGCCTTAGGTCAGAATTTTCCAAAATACCAATGCAAATCTATTATTTATATCACCAGTAAACTCGCCTTAGGTTGCTTAGCTATAAAATCTTCAGTAGCCTGTAGAACGGACGTGTTGTCCAATCCTGCCTTAGTAAATATCCTTCTAGCCAAGCCATCCTTTTGCTCCAAAAGAGCTTTCATTAAGTGCTCAGACTCCACAATTTGTTGTTTACTAACTCGCGCCGCATCAACAGCACCAACAATCCCCTCCCATGCCATATCTGTGAAGTCCGTCTGCGCCACCTGATAAAATACAAATAGCACATCATTAAACCAGAAACACACACACGCACTTATCAATGTCCATTTTTATTCTCCAACCAGAGAGCCTAAAGAATTGCTATGCTGATACACTGTTCAGCGCTCAATAGCCAAATAAAATAAAATGAAGAAATTGACAAACAAAATAAAAAAAATCGATCCACCATCCAGAACTAGGAGCTAAAATCAACTTATACACCTCAGCTTTTGGAGAAGTTAAACCAAATAGCTTCTATAAAAGTTAAGCGTTATGCATAAGTTGATTTTAGCTTACTGAAAAAGCTCAATTCATTTTAGAATCTTAATTTCTTTTCTTCTATAAGTGCTTAACTAAGAGAATACATGTAGACTAAAATTTCAACATCCAATCCAACTTCCCCGGTCATCAATGAATGCTTAACAAATACCTGACCTAACTAACGATGGCATAATCGGAATTAACGAAATAGTGCGAAACGAATATGGAGACCTGAGAGCTTGCGGCGGAGCGGAGGGAGGGATTAGTGGCGTGGAAGGTGCGAGTGAAAGAGCGAGAAAGGAACTTGGCGGAGGCGACATTGGTGGCGTCGATAATCTGAGACCGAGAAAGGGAATTCTCCGAAGCGCGAGGGATGGCGGGGAAGAGTCGTCGCGCGGAATGGGAGCGAGAGCGAGAAGTCCTAGAAGCGGTTACGGCGGCGAAAACGGATTTTGTTAGCGTCGGAGTTCTTCTGGTTGCCATCGTCGTATTACAGTGGCAGTCGCAGTGGGGTTAGCATTATCAAGCGCACTAGAAGCTTGGGAAAGGGGCAAATGGAAGTTGGTAGAATGTTCTTCTAAGTTCTAACCTTTCTTTTTCTTTTTCTTATTTTGTCTTAATTTATTTTTTTTTTAAAAAAAGAAAAACTCTTACAACCTGTGAACTCTCTTCTGAATAGGTTATAATATATTTTTTATTATTTTAAAATTAAAAAAATTCAATTTTTTCAAATTTTAGAGGAACAAAAACATACAGAGTCAATATTAAATTGTGTTATATTTTTTAAACATTAAATAAATATGTCTATTATTAATGGTAGGAAATACTCCTATACCATTATTTTATTCAAAAAGTATTTCGATTTTTTTAATATGTTAAGAAAGAATAATCAACTTATATAGTTTTTAATTTTTATTCAAATATATTTTTAAAAATTTAAATAATTATTTTTTAGCAAAGATAAAAAAAATGGAGAAAGATTAACACTATTTATAGTTATTCTTCACTTAAAATGAAATGGACTATATAAATCTAATATGATTGTTTTAGATTTGTTGAAGAATATAAATAACTTCTTAAAAGATTTTCAATATTGGGATTGAATAAAATATGACTAATAATATCATCGTGATATTATCCGGCTTGTAAGAAGATTTGAATCCAATTTCAAAACATAAGCATAAACATTGAATGAACAATTTCACTATTTTGTTTTTCGTGTAAAAAAATAAAAGCTGAGTCATTTATAAATTTATTGAGGGGTATATTACATTAAATTTTTAAAAGATTATTTTGATATAAAAAAATTTTGTGAATTTTTAAAAAAATTATAAAAATATAATGATCTTTAAAATTGTTTAGAAAACTTTTATGATTGAGATTTGATAGTTTACATTTTAATGGATTTATAACATGGAAATTCATAAGATTTGAAATGATATTTGGATATTTAAAATTTTAAAGGATTTTCTGAATTTTTAAAAAACATTCAAATTATTGATTAAAATTAATAAATTTTATTCATCTAATATTTTAAATAAAACCCATCTTATACAAATAACTCTAAACTTGTTAAATAACAAATCAAATTTTTTTAACATATTTACAAATACAATAGGTTCATTTTCCTTTCATCAATAATCGTGTGAATTGTATAAAAATTATATACCATAATATTGTGAGTAGTATGAATACTTGTATTTATTTTCAAAATAACATCCCACCAAACAAAAAACATGTTTAACAATTATTGTGAACTTATTTATATATTTGTTCACTTATACATGAAACAACTTTTTACGTTTTATCAAAACAATGTATTTCTTATGTTTATATATAATTAAGTTCCTTTATATGTTTAAACATGTAATCAAGATGTTATCCAAATTAAAAAAAAAATCTCATATTTATAAATGTCTATGACTTTCAACAAAGATACAAGAGATTATATATGCTAAAAAAAGTATTATGAAATTTCAAGCGTCTTAATAAAATTGTTTTGATGTGTATTTTTTCATAAAAGTCTCAAAATCCACCATAAGAAATAATACATTGAAATTTGTATACTTTTAAATATCAAAAGACTTTTTTAAGTTATAAAAAATTTTAATTGAATATCAGATTTCATTAATTTTTTTAACAAATCTTAATAGCATTGATTGAATAATACAAGACTTATTTTTATTATTTAAAAGTCTTGATTAAATATTTTAAGATTTAAAAATATTTTTTTAAATCCTAATTAAATACACCTTAAGTTTAATAAGATTTCTTATCCCTGAAATTAAACAAGTTATTCCCTCCTCATATTTTGTCTAAACAATTAAAAAAGTAAAATTATATGCAAACTATGTTTCTAGCAAAATTCAGTGAAAATATAAATTTATTTTAATCTCTATTATGTTATGATTTTGAGAAAAGTCAATAATTAATTATTTAATATTTTATAAAAAAATAAAAATTATTTGTTTCAAATTTAAATTTGAGTTTACAACTTCGTTGTTTGGTTACAAAGTTTATACGTTTATATATATTTTTTAATAAATTAAGAAATATACAGTTCGGAAGTTCAGAAGAAATATATAATAACTCAATTGAAATGAAAAATGTTTTGATCAAAATAATGAATTGTTAACAGATTAAAAATTAGGAGAAATAAATCTTTAAACTAAAATTTCATTATATTGATTATATATTGGCTACGATATAATTATGTTTTCATTGAGAGTCGAATCAAAACCTCCTAGCTTACTGAACGAGTGTTCTATCCAACTGTATGAAAGCACTCACATTTTGTATTTAATTTTTAAATAATTTCATTGGATTCTCTCACGTACTACGTATGATGTAACCATGCACTAAAGTGATACCATTATGTAATTATGGCGTTAGATTTTTTTTTTATATGAGATTATCAGGTTTGTGGTTATCAGCTAGCCACTGTGAATTGTCGAGAATATGAGCCTTTTTTTCCTTCACTTAATCTACCTATTCTATAATTGAAGATTATTTTTAAATTTTTCCAAACCTTATTTCCATTCTTAAAATTGTTAAATCATATATTATATTTTACTATAGAACTATATTAATGTTGTATATTATTATAATACATAATAATTATATATACCATAATATTATATTATATTACACATATATGCATTTATGTGTATCATACATAAATTTTCTTAATAAATAGCACCAATGAAGCTCGTTATGTTTTTTTTTTAAAAGTAGCATTGAGTTAAAACTAAAGGATATAATATAAAATGAACCAGTTTTCTAATAAACGTGCAAAATGTTGACTCATAAATCCTTTATCATGATTTAACGCTGTGGGTTTGCGGCTTCTTTTGTACGGCTTTAAGTACTATGTAATATGAAGCCGAGATACTTAAGTAAGGGTATCCTATTGCTAAACATCCGGCTACCCATAGTTTGAAGTGAATTGATCCCTATCCCTACCAGTCTTTGGAACTAAATGAAATCCGGTCTTTTTGATATGTAGTTCCTCTATTGACCCGAAGTGATTTAGAAAGGTTCTTCTTTATTGATGGTGATCGGTCATTGTATCCATAACGTTGTTTCTTTTTTGGCCAAATCCGAATTTCGTTTTGCTTCTTCCAGTCGTCGAGCCTGATCGACTCGTCAACGGGGGATTCGGTATAGCAGCTTACGTTTTTTTGCGTTGCGTGTTCCCGCGGATCAGTACAAATCCACGTGATCCGTATTCGCTTACGTACCACGCGTACTTCGTCGTACACTTCCTAGTCCTATTTCACTGGCTTATTTGTACCCGGTTACCCTATCGTTGTTCGATCATAAGGATAATAGTTCTTATCTGATTAGGTCAGGGACGACTAGCCCGGACCACTATTCTAATCTAAATAAAGTCAAGCGGAGAACTGATGTTCATTGGAGGGCCGGAGTAATACTCCTTCCTATCTAAAATAACATCATCTTATGATATTTTATAAATAATAAAATAATAAATAGACAAAAAAAAATAATTTTATAAAATTAATATTACATTATCATTAATTTATTTCTAAATTTTATTACATATTATTAATATTATAAGAGATATAAGTAAAAATAATAATTAATATTACATTAAAATGTTAAAATTATAATTGTTTTTTTTTCTTACATGATGATTATAAAGTAACAGATGGAGTATGTCATATCTTTGACATAGATATCAAACTTTAAAAGTTTACTAGGATTCTTGACGGTATCAGAAATGGATGGTCATTTGTAACTTTGAGTGATTGAAAAATGTGCAATTCTTTTGTAATCGCAAAAAAAATCAGATCATTTTGAAATAACATATACTTATAAATATATGAATTCTGATGTTAGTATATTTATCGGATGGATTTAAAATTTTGATAGTCTGCCCCTGCTAGTGAGTGTAAAAAATTGAGAGACGATTTTCTTTTAAAAAGAAATAGAAAAAGAAAGGTATTGGTACATGGGTGACGCGGTTACGGCTGTTACATGGGAATGGCACCGGCGTTTCATATGGACTGTTTGGAATTGCCTACCATTTTGGACCATGATGTGGATGGAAGTTAGAGGCATGACAACTTGATATTATTAAATTCGATTGAATCTTTATCATTATTGATTCACATTCACTTCACTTGACCTGGACCTGGTCTATGATAGAGACCCGGTTGAATAAACTTTATTAAGAGATTCCAAGTATAACTGTTTAAAGGGATGTGGCGATTAAGATGGAAATTAGTAATTACACTTGTTGCTGATAGTTCTTTGGTTTCTAAGGACAATCCACGACAACAAATAGTGGCAGAAACGTGTGTTTCAGCGAGAGTTTATAAATTCAATTTTGGATCACTTTGGTTTTGTAAAATTAATGTTAAGTAAATGGGTTTAGGCGAAGTAATTTATGTTTTAATTGTAAATTTACAATAGCACATGTTTAAAATGAGATCACTTTAATTAAGTGGGTGTATTAGATTACAATTTTAAAGGACTGTTTTAATATAAAAAAAAATTCTTGTGAAATTTAAAGATTAGGTAATAATATTATCACTTATTAGTTTTTTAAATTTTTTTTATGATAGTTTAGATTTTAATAGATTTATATAATTAGAATTTAAGGAATTTTAAAATAATTTATAGATTTATAAGATTTGAAAGGACTATGTTAATTTTTAAAAAATACATTTAAAATTATAAGAGTTGGTAAAAAAATAATAAAAAATGATGAGATTTGAATAAAAAAGTAAAACTAATATAATTTTTAATCTTGTAATAGTTATATTGATTCTAACTTTATGTACTCTTGTATTAACCTTTAATTGCAACAACATTTTTTCATTCTCACTTTTGGATTTAAATAATACATTTAAAATTATACATTAATTTCTTATTTTTTTAATTATTATAATTATTTTATGACAAATCTAATGGCATGTGTTAAATGAAGTGTAACAATAAACATGTACTATAAGAGAGTAGTCAGAGTGAAAAACTGGCAGAAGAGTAACTCAGTTATATGGATAACAAAATTAAGGGTGACAGTCATGAAAATATTACGTCTGGCTCGCGATGGACATAATTAGTATAAGAAAAATATAGTTAGTCTTAACACATAAAACAAACATTAATTTAATTTAGAAAACAAAGAAAAA
The DNA here is from genome assembly GCF_004193775.1 of Glycine soja. Lineage (NCBI taxonomy): Eukaryota > Viridiplantae > Streptophyta > Magnoliopsida > Fabales > Fabaceae > Glycine > Glycine soja. The sequence goes on from NC_041005.1 coordinate 5,100,964, forward strand.
AATGCAAAAGGTGTGAATGTATGAATACATGATTTTGAAGATGCCAAGGAATAATAAAACAAGGTTGTTTTCAAGATTACTTCAACAAACATTCAAAGGTTAAGCATTGCTTCAAAATTAATACAAAGTTGTTTCAAGAAACAAGCATTGCTTCGAGATTAATTAAAGATCAAGCTTTTGCTTCAAAACAAAGTGTTTTCAAGACATCTAAGGCTCTCGTAATCGATTACCAGGCAGTGTAATCGATTACCAGAAGATAATCTTAAAAAACAGCTTTTATAAGGGTTTTGAAATTTGAATTTAAAAGCTGTAATCGATTACCATTGATGTGTGATTGATTACCAGCAACAAAACTCTTGAAATTCAATTTGAAAAGTCATTATCCTTCAAAATATAACTGTATAATCAATTACCAGTAACCTGTGATTGATTACCAGAGAAAAATTTCAGAAAAAAACTTTTTGAAAATACACATCTCTTCAAACCATTTTTGAAAAGACATGAAGGGCCTATATATATGTGTCTGACTTCAAAAAGTAAGAGAGAGATATTCTAAGAGAACTTGATTGTCAAATGTTCTCTCAACAACTTTTGGGCGAACACATGCAAATCTATTGAGAATTCGTCTAGGAACTTCAAATTGTATTATCATCTCTAAAAAATAGAAATTCCTTTAGGAACTTCAATTTGTATCATCCATTCTAAAGGAGAAAAATCTTTCTGTTTATCTCAAAAAGTCACTTGTAATCAAGAGACTGATTGTCTCTTGAATTGTGAGAGTTGTAATCATGAAACGGGTTGTCTCTTGGAGAATCTTTTAACAAGGGTGAGGGATCCCAAGGTGTGTTCAAAGTCTATAAAAGATTTACAGAGATAATAAAAGATTTTAAGTGGGTTGCTTCAGGACTGGACATAGGCATGAAAAGTGGTTGAATCAGTATAAATCAAGTTTCTATTTCTCCCTTCCCTTATCTCATTTATGTTACTGTAATCAAGTTTGTCTTACATGTTTAAAAAACATTGTTAAATTGATTGTTACTTCTTCTTTTTGCATTATGAGCCTATCATTTAGAAGGGGGTTAAAAGTTTGTTAGTAAATATTTTTGAAACATAATTCACCCCCTCTTAAATTATTGAGGTCACTTGTTCAACAAAAGGAAAAAATATATTTGACATTTTGTTATTCCAAAAGAATAGGAAAATTATATATGACACGTGCATCTTGAAAAATATTAAGGCAAAATTGTAAATTTGGTTCTCCTATTTGTCTCAAAATTCAATTTTGGTCCCCTCATAATTTAATTCATGAATTTAGTTTCCCAAATTTTTGGCATGTGTCACGCTTTTATTGGACATTAACTGTCACATGTCACGCTTTTACGGGAGGTTAACGTTAATTAGATGTATAAAATTAACGTCCAATAAAAGCGTGAGATGTGTCGGTCAATGTCTAATAAAAGTGCGACACATGACGATTAAGGTAAGCAATTGACAACCAACGTCCAATTTCAAGATTGGGGACTGAAATAACGGGATTGCAAAAAAAAATGGATGACTAAATTCGTGAATTAAATTATAAGGAGACCAAAAATGAATTTTGAAACAAATAGGGGGACCAAATTTATAATTTTGCCAAATATTAAAGAGAGAATAAAGTATGTGTGAGAAAAAAATTCTGGTAACCAATATACAAAGAAAAAAAGTTTAGTAAAATCTCAAGGGTTTGATAGATGTTATATACTAAGAAGTCTGATAAAATCCATTGAAATTTTTCTTAAAAAATAATTCATTGAAATTTATATATTTTTTAATATCAAAAGACTTTTAATAAGTTATAAAAAATCATAATTGAATACCACTGCATTTTGTTGTCTTCCTTAAAAAATCTTAAAGATCTTAATTGAATATCACAAAACTTATTTATAATATTTAAAAATCCTCATTGAATACCACAGGATTTTTTCATATAAAAAAATATTTTAAAATATGTCGAAATCCTAATCTAATATACTCCTAAAAGGTTGCCAAACAATTAAATAAAAAAGACTAAAATATGTTTTCTATTTTTGTAAATATTGAAAAATTTGAAATTCGTCATTGCAAAAAAAAATTTGTATGTTTTTTGTTTTCATAAAATAAAAATGTGTTATTTTTTGGTCTAAAGCTAGACTTGGACAAATCCAAAATTATGTGACATTTTTTAAAACTTAAATTACAAAATGCAATTTTCAAGGGTTAAAAACTACAAAAAAATTGTTGTAAAAAAAAATAAAATCACAATTTGTAATGATAAATTGTAGGATTTTTTTTGGCAAAATATTCCTTTCTCCCAAACCCATAACTACCACCACCTGTCACGCCGTCACCTGCACCACCTCCTCTAGTGTGCCACTACTCACACCAACCAAACTCCACCATCAAATCTGGTGGCGTCAGGGTCAACGGTATAGAGGGTGTCTCGTGCGGATAGTGGTGTGCAATGAAGGAGGTGGTACTCTGCGATGTGGAGGAGATGAATAGGGTGGTGGTTGGTCGCATGATGGTCGAAGTTGCGGTGGTTAGTTGTGAAGGATGAGGGGGTGATGTTTAAGTGCAAGTTGGTGATATAGTTTCACATGTTTAATTTTTAGTGAACAAACATCAGACATTTAGGTTTGAATTCGTCCCAATTTAGTTTTAGACAAAAAAATAACACCTTTTAATTTTATTAGAATAAAAATATATAAAAAAATTATAATAACAAATTTTTAATTTTTTAATATTTATAAACATAAAAAATATATTTAAGCAAATAAAAAACACGTCAAGCTAATAAAGGCTTGCCAAGCCAATAAGTGGTTACTACTTGCTAGTGACATATTTATAATAAGAATTAGATGATTTTTGTCGGCACTCCGTGACCTTTTTTATAGGTTTTACTGTTTTTGCCGATTATAATTCGAAAAAATGATTAAAGTAATCTATTTGAATTGGATAAAAAAATATCACCAAGAAACATAGTATTGCAGTTTTATTTGCCAGTTATAATTCGAAATATTCATTTTTTAAACAGTAAACACGGTGAAAGTTATAAATTCATAAAAACAAAAGAAATGAAAAATTTATACTTTAATTTTTTTAAGATTAAATTACTATAATTTCATGATTCTTATATTTTCAATTCTTGAAAATAGTCTTTTTAATCCTATAATTTATATTTTAATTTTCTTTTAATTTATGTAATTTAAAAATATATTTTTTAATTTTTATAATTTATATTTTAATTCTCTTTTAATTTTTATAATTTAAAAACTATATAAACTAAAAAAAATTAGAATCATGAAATTATATGAATTAAAAAGACAGAAAGTTAAGAATATTTCTCTTCATTAGTAATTTAACTCAACATTAATAAAATATACTATTTATAAAAGGAAATTTTATATCTATTTACATCACGGGTATAATTTAAGTATGTATTAATATAAAACTGAAATTTAAAATATTTATTTGCAAGCAGAGTAAAATTTGAAAATAAATTATTTTGAAATTGAAGTTCAAAAATCCTTTTTATAGAAAAAGTGATTAAATACTCTTTTTATCCTTTATATTTCAAACAAACGATCACAACAAATAAATGGAATTAAACAGCTGTTCGTCTCATGAGTCCTTTATCACAAAAAAAAATTTAATGTGAGGTTATAAAATATTTATCAAGTTGTTACCGACTTCCTGCCAAATTATTTCGTCAAAATGTCTTCTCTTTGCTGAAAATTTTTAGCGCGTTTGAAATTGAGACAAATATTTGTTTATATAGCGATACTAATAGTAATCTTAAATTTATTAAATTAGAGATAATTTGTACTATAAAAAATAGTGACTTTAAATTTAATTTAATTCGACTTAGGTTTTATTTAATTAACATAATGAAGTGAGTGTGTGAATATAACTATGCTAATTTTGCAGTAAAAAGAACTGTGATAATATTATGATCAAAAGTTTTTAAACAAACTTGAATAAAAGGCTAACTAATCTTTTATTTAATTAATAGAACACATCAATTGGTGAAATTACATATTTTCATAGCACTAAAATGACATTAACCTCTCTTCAATTCCTCAACCAACACTTGATTCAAATTATTGGGCTAGGTAAAATTTGACCAAAAACTTTCATACAATCAAGGATCCTTCCACACTCCCACTTGTGTACCATCACCAGTTTGCCATTTATAGTATTTTCTCAACAATACCCGGGATATGTAGATGTTATGCCAAGAATAGCTTGACTTGCAGCTTTCTCTTAACTAAAAATTAATGGAAACCTAAACGTGGAAATAAATCAATACCTAGATTATATTTTTTAATTCCCATGTTAGAATGTAGAGACCCCCTTTATTTCATTTCTCTATGCGATACATGATTATTCCATTATTTTTATTTTTATATGCACTAAAAATTCTTATGTTTGTTTCCCCCTCAAATTGCAAGCTTTCACTATTTTAATTTTAATTAAAATTTCCGTTTTCTGCACAAATCTTATCTTGTTTAAACTTTTGAAAATTTATATATATTTTGAATCAAGGATTATTATATAAATAAATATTTTTAAAACAAAATGAACATATATATATTTTTATAAATGATTGAAATAAACTACTATAAAATAACTGCTAAGCATATCAATACACAATTCTACATGTCTAAAGCAAACAAAATAATAATAATAACAAGTAGTAGTATTATTAAAGAAATATTAAAATCAATAACAACTAAAAATAATAAAAAAAAGCTTGTTCAATTCACAATTTTGGTTCTCACATTTTAATATATTAATTTAGAGACAATTAGTTTTTTTTTTAAAAAAATCAATAATTTTAGTCTTTTATTTTAAAATAAAAATATTTAGTCTTTTTATTTTATAAAATTTTTAAGTTTAATCAAATTTGATCATGTTTTACGTCTTTTATTTCAATTGATTTGAGTTATAAACCTAACATATTAATTTATGATATCATAAAAAAATTATTTAATTAATTATATTATAAGAAATAAAATAAATAAATCATAAATAAAATTAAATATTAGATCAAAAGGGTAAATTTTAAAAAAATGTGGAAACTAAAATTATAATTTTTTTCAAATAGAATGATTAAATGTCTTTATTACGAAAATAAAGATTAAAATCACACAATTTTATTAAAATAAAAGAATTAAATATTTCTATTTTAAAATTAAAAAAAATAAAAATTAATTCAACATAGGAAAACTAAAATTATATTTAATTAATTATATTTAAGCATAAAAATAAAGCAAGAAGGTCGGTGATTTGGGTCTAGACAGATGTTAACGACTGATATCACATTGTCGCATCCCGAATTGCAAGAGCCCAGTTGTAAACGACACCTCCCGTGTAGTTGTTGCTGACCAAAACGACCCCACGCCCCATCCCCAGTACAAATCAGGTCTCAACCCCTCGCCCCCAACTTCCTGTCGCTTCCCCTTCTTCGCTCCCCCCCCGCTCGTTGACCTCCGATTCTCCCCTCATCGGAGCTCAAATCTCCGATCCCTCCCTTCATATCGCTTCACGGCAACCTTCTCTTCACCCATCGCAAGGTTAGATTCCTCACTCCTCTACTACTTCCAATTCTAGGGTTCCGGCTTCAACTCTAGTTCACTCCTAATTCCTCAGAACCACTCCTTCTTCTTCTTCTTCTTCTTCTTCTTCACTGGACGTCTGGACCTAATATGCTTGTGTTTGTTTCAGATCTAGTTGAATCTCGACCGGTTCGAAGCTCTACTCACTCAAATCCTCTTCAGGTATCGCGGCTCGTTGATTTTGTTTAGATTTGTTTCTCGTTTGTTCAGATATCATCGATGTTCGTTCCGGATTTGTTAGGTTCTGAGATCTGAACCGTTTCCGCGTGTTTTTGTTACAGATCTGGGGGGTTTGATTGCAATTCTCACTCTGCTGCTCGGATTTGTTCGTTTGAAATGTCGATTTTACCGAAAGGCGATTCGGTTCAAATCAGGGAGGTTTGGAACGATAACCTCGAGGAGGAGTTCGCGTTGATCCGCGAAATCGTCGACGAGTATAACTACGTGGCGATGGATACCGAGTTCCCTGGCGTGGTTCTCCGTCCGGTGGGGAATTTCAAGAACATCAACGACTACAACTACCAAACCTTGAAGGACAACGTGGACATGTTGAAGCTGATCCAATTAGGTCTCACCTTCTCCGACGAAAACGGGAACCTTCCCACCTGCGGCACGGAGAGCCCCTGCATCTGGCAATTCAACTTCCGCGAGTTCAACGTCAGCGAAGACATCTTCGCGAGTGACTCGATCGAGCTGTTGCGCCAGTGCGGAATCGACTTCAAGAAGAACAGCGAGAATGGAATCGACGTGAACCGGTTCGGGGAGCTCCTCATGTCCTCCGGGATCGTGTTGAACGACTCCGTGCGCTGGGTTACCTTCCACAGCGGCTACGATTTCGGCTACCTCCTGAAGCTGTTGACATGCCGGAGCTTGCCGGACACGCAGGCCGGGTTCTTCGATCTGATCAAGATGTATTTTCCGATGGTATATGATATCAAGCACCTGATGAAGTTCTGCAACAGCCTCCATGGAGGGTTGAACAAGCTCGCGGAGTTGTTGGAGGTGGAGAGGGTTGGCGTCTGCCATCAGGCTGGGTCTGATAGTTTACTCACTTCTTGTACATTTAGAAAGTTGAGGGATACGTTCTTCAGTGGCTCCACGGAGAAATATGCTGGTGTCTTGTATGGTTTAGGGGTTGAGAGTGGACAGACTAATTGAAATTGAAAGAGAAAAAGAAAAAAGGAAAGAAGAATATAATTGGATGTAGAGTACGTTTTAAGTGTGAGTCTCTTTTTACTTCGTGTACACTTCTGCCAAAAAATGGTTGTTGTTTACTTGTAACATTTTCATCATCATCCTTGCTTGAACTGTAACTCAAACCCTAGCTGGTTTTGTTAGCTTGAGTTCTTTGTAAATCATCACTTCAGTTTAGTGTTTCAAATTTAAATAATAACTTATATGATGATTCCCTTAGTTTGCTTTGCTGCAGCTATTTGTTTCTTGTAATCTTTGCTCAACTTATAATCAATACCAACAACACTGTTCTCTGATTTCTGAAGATGTTTAGCCCAATTCTTAGTTCTAATAAGAAGTTGTGTTTCTGTGTCTGTAAGTGTGATTGTTCTGGGTTGACTGGGTGAAATACCATACGGGTCCTTCTTTCAGAATAGGCCAAGGTTTTATTGGCGTTGTTGTCCAAATTGAGTTCTTCTGTCCTTTTTGTTATGCTATGCAATTATGGCGTGATTTATTTGGCTTGTAAGTGACTACGGATTCGCAACGTGGTTGAAGCATTGCACGCGATTCATAAATTTGAATTTTCGAAGAAAGTATCAAGATGTGATGGGATGGCCCTGGTGCTTCATTATTTCTCTCGCTTTTCGAAGACATGGCCTCTGTGCTTCTGTTGGTTTCACATTTTCCACTTATGAGAGGTATTTGATTACTCTGTTTTGGCAATTTAGCAGTCTCACCGCAATGAAGAGATTTCACAGGGCAGGTTTGGATCAAAGTTGATGTTTCTTGCTCGTTTTCGAATTGATTTTAATTATGTGGTAATGAAATTATTCAATCTATGCTAATATTATTTCTTTTAGTGGTTATTTTTTAAATTACCACCGTTTAATTGGTGACAAATGATGGCATTTGATTTGAATAGGTTTCTGCAATTCCTTGTGGACCCGTCAAATTTGAATTGTAAAAATACATTAGTAAAAAATGGCATGCGGCAGTCTTTCTAACCACGCCTGCGTTCATAATTTTGAATTGTTCTGATTTCTAAAAGCCATCTAGTTCAAAAATAACATGTTTGGATTACTTTAGAAAGCACCCAATAGTACGTTTGAAACAAAATATGCATTACGTGTTTGAGATACCGTTTAGGTTCTTTCAAAAATATATTGAGAACAAAAGATAAATTAGAGTTCATTCTCCAAAAGTACGACTGCAACCTCTAACAGATTTTAAATAGTAATTTTAAAGAGTTTTCTTACTAAATAATAAAAAGTTCTGATGCAATATGTCTTTGTGTGAAAAGGCATTTTGAACATCTAGCTAGTATGAGGATCACTTCTTTGATGCAACAATAGCCCATAAATCCTAATTTAGAACTGAATCATGACTTGAGTCTCTAAAAGGAGAAGTGTTGGTTTAATTATCTTTTTCGGTCTTGATTGAATTTAACAAGATCTAAGTATTTGATTAAATTTCTTTTTGGTATGCATTATAGATGAAGTTATTGGATTGATTCGAGTTGATTTTGACTTACCTAATTACAATTGGCTTGGGTATTGAGTTTATGAATTTTAAACACAATTAACCCAATTCGATGTACCTATTAATATTAATAAAAATTTATAGTCATTCTAAAATTATTGTGTCATTTGGTATATGTATTGTATTTGTCCTATGCTAGTGTTAGATTTAGACAGTTTGTTAGGAGTAGAGGGGAGGGAGAAATCTACATTACTTTGTTTCAAGGACCAAGGTTTCCTATGAAAGTTAATTATCGAATAGTCTTCTCTGCCTTATTCATTAATTCATAGAGCTTTTAAACACAATTGCATATCTATATCTTAATGATAACTGCTTCTGGAATGATAACTACCCCTATGGTAGGTTATAATCGCTTCTAGAATGGTAACTACCCCTATGACAGATTTTCATGGCAGAGCATCTTCTTCCCACACAAAGCCCTCCAGCCACGACATCCTTCCCTCCGACATCCGTTTCTCCCTTTCTGTTATGTGTGTTGCCACGGTCAGGGACACAAATCTCCACCACCCCTTTTCTTCCTCCTCCTCTTTGTCATTCTCGTTGCTACCAAAGGGCTCTGTCTCCGCAACCATCTTCAGGCACTAATTCCTACACCCATTTTTATTTGGGATATAAGTTCTGTTTTCTGCACCCAATACCTTGAGGACAAGGTGTTTTTGATGGGTTAGGAAATGTTAAGAAGATGTTTTGCCATAGGGGTAGTTATCATTCTAGAAGCAGTTATTGTGGTGATTGTAGCGGGATTGCAGTTATTATAGTGAGAATGTGATTATTGTACATATTTGATAGACCTTTAAATATCAAACGACACTAAATAAAATGTAAAATATTCAGGCTTAAATTTGTTATTTCCTTTTTTCCTCTTGGAGACTGTCCTTAGTCTCAAACTTAAGGGAATCATCGCTAACACAGTTTAATAGTTAAACTTGTATTTTAATTTAGAAATGCATTAGACACATATTTTTTTATCGATAACTTCATACCAATAAATTGAATATCGATCAATGGAGCCTTTGATAGCATGACTAAATTTTTATTATGTTTTTGTTAAATTGATTTGTGTATGAGTCATTCTAAACTTCTTACATAACATATATTATTGAATATAATGCTGAATACTTACATGTTTATATATATATATATATTATATTTATGAGTTTAATTTTTATATACAATTAACTAGTAAAAGTATTTTAAATATAACTTTTAAAGTAAAGATTATAAAACCTGGACAAATTCATCATATTTGATTAGAAGATAATGTAAAAAAAAATACATATAACTTAATTAAATTTTATAAAAAGGTATACGTATTCTAATTAAGTTTCTTTATATTACATAATTTACAAAGAAATTTGAAAAAAAACATATCGTGTTTTTATTAGAACTGTTTTCACAATTCTTAAAGGGCAAGGAGAGAAAAAAAATAAAAAACCTAGGTGCAAGATTGTAATTTTGTATTTTTAAATATCAATGCTTATTTTCGTACTCTTTTATTTTATTCTAGAAAAAAGATTGCAAGTGTGCTTTCGTCTACCAATTTTTTTTAATAATCTTATCACGTTAATTACCCCTAAAATTCCAGTGCTTGTTTAGTTGTTTTTCCAAAATTTGGATATAAACAGGTTCGGTCCGGCTGTTAAATCTCGTCACTGTGCTGGTGAGTCCATAGCATAGCATATCCCAATTTCTTTCCCCTCACCGCCTCTTATTATTATATATATATATATATATATATATATATATATATATATATATATTTCATTTAATTTATTCCTTTTCATTTTTTTTTCTTTTTCTTTTCTTTTCCTCTGCTCTCAGGTTTCGGTTCCCGCGAATTTCCGAAACTCCCATTTTCCAGATCGCCGGAAAATCTCGCAATCTACGGTACATCTCACTTCGATTTTCTGTTTCACACTTCACTTCGGTCACTCACTGCTCCTGAAATCGCCGATTAGCTCGCGAATCGCTCTCGTAACCATTCCGGAAATGGTGGAGGTTTTGACCAATCTAGGGTTTCTGTTTTGCTTTCGCAATTTGGAAGTGTTTGTAGGCGATACCTTGCTTTTTCGCCACGAGTTAACGATGACGTCTCGTTATTCTCGTGTTACTTCGTTGGTACTTCAGTGGCGAATTGTGTGCGGAATTATACGCACATTGTTTTGTATCATGTTTTCTAATTTTTACAGTTTTGTAGTTGTGTTTAAGTTGTTGAATTTGCAATGTTCCATGGAGTTTTTGTTTTGAACGATTTTCAGTATTTTGCTTATATTTTTGTTCAATCAAAGGCTTTTAAATCTTAAGCTTTGAAAAACAATGTGTCTTGAGTTGATTTTTCAACTATTAAAACTTACAACCAACCTAAAGTCCTCTCCTTTCCTTTGGAGGGGTTCTGGAGCTTTCTCGAGTACTCTACTTATGCAAAATAAGTGAACATCTCCTGGAAACAGAAATCAGTGATCTAGGTTTCCACTAAATTAAACTAATTCCAATCCATTTATTGTATGTCTAAGGACTAAAATGTTTTATTTCTGCAAGCATTGGGTAATTCCTTTTAAAAAATTTTCCCAGTATATCTTTCATGCAGCTGCATCTAAGGCATTTGGAAACATATGCATTTAGTTTATTTATATTTTCAAGCAACAACTTTGTTGGCATTATGTGGGTAAAACATTCTTTTGGTAAGAAAAGATATTAAAGGATAATACTTTTATCCTTGGACTTGTGCCTTTTGGGATTTCGATCCCTTTGTTTCTGATTATAAAGTTATTTCATGGGCAAATGCTAACCTAGTCTGCTGTGATTTCTCCCCCTTGGATGATTCTTTGTTCATTACAAAAATTGTCATTCTACACAAGGTTTGGTTGATAGAATCAACACATAATTCTTTCTCCTTCTTGTTTCCTTCAGGATTTCTATCATTTTTAGCAGAATATGAGTAGCTTGGTGGAGAGGCTTCGTGTAAGATCAGATCGCAGGCCAATTTATAATCTTGACGAGTCAGATGACGATGCTGATCTTTTGCCAAGAAAATCCGGGACAACTCAGGAAAAGATAGAGAGGATAGAGAGAAGTGATGCGGTATGTTATACTTATTTTTGTATAGTGTTCACTGTACTGCTCAGTGCTTTGGATGGTGACTGATAGGTGATATTTTTCTGCAACAAAAGATACTCATACTTGTTTGTGTTGTTCCCATGTATTGGAATTTCCAGTCTAATTTGAGATGTTGATAAATTTAAATTTTTTTAAGAATGTAGACATCTCTGACTAGCTTTTGATTGGTAACATTTGTGGAGGGGTATATTTTCCCCTTGAATTTTTCATTCTAATACAGATACAAGAGCTTTGATATGGCCAAGGTTGTGAAGGGAAAGCACCCTTAAGGCGCTAGGGAGTTTCACTATCTTGAGATAAAGGTGTCAGTAAGCACACACTTCTTTGAAGTAGGGCTTTAATACTAGGAAAAGAGAAAACAGTAAAATGGTTGACTATTGACCATTAATTGCCTTATAAATTCAATAATCAAGCAGTCAAGTAACACATTCATATTTCGTAGTAAAAATCACTATTAGCAATGGTGTTGTGGCATATGGCGGACTATATATGTGCGTGTATTTTTTTATTTTTTATTTTGTTTAGACTATAGGTATCCTCCACGAGTGACAATCTTGCTGAGCCAGGTAGAACCACTATGGGCGACAAAGCTCTCGCTCTGAGTATTTATCACAGTTATATATACCCAAGACTTAAACTTGAGACCTCTGGTCAAGTTGGAATAGTCCCACATCAATGTGCTTGGTGGGGTGTGTGTATATAGATAGATGTAGATATATAATTGCAGAAATAAGGTGTTGGTCCGTTCTAGCTTCTTGCCTGTGTTAGACGTGCCGTTCACAATACTGGATACAACTTATTTTGCAACATAGATTTAACCCATTCGGAGAAATAACATATAGTTGTCTTCTTAGCTTCTTTGTTATGTTTTGATTATGGCTATTTAAGAATTAAGGAGTTTCTTTGTCGGATATTAAAATAGATTTGCAGCCCTTGCTTACTTGATACTGATATTGAATTTAGGCAGGAAAGAGAAAGAAACAGAAAGACAGAGAAGGAAAGAGAAAGAAAGAGGGGAAGAGAGAAGAATAACAGAACAGAGGATGGAGAGGGAAGAGAATAAGAGACCAGAGAAACTGTGCACTGCACTTCTTGATTATCATTTCAGTCTGTCTAAAATACAACAGTCCTACTTTATTTATAGGCACTTTGGCAGCTACCCAATAACTATGAAATCCCATCTAACTGTAGCTGACTAATTAACGGTCTTTTCCTATTTATATTTACATAACAATACCCCTCCCCCAAAGAGGACCCTTTCCTCAAGGATCATGAATTTCAAATGGGATGGTAAGAGGAAGAGAATTTTAGTTCAATCCCCAAAGTAATCAAAAACTCATTCCAAAATTTACTACAAAAACAGGATCCCTATTACTGATATATAGAATTTAGGTGGAAAAGAGAAGGAAATAGAAAGACAGAGAAGGAACGAGAAAGAAAGGAGAATAACAGAACAGAGAGGATATATAGAGAGAGACAAGAAACAGAGATCAGAGAAACTGTGTACTGCACTTTTTGATTATCGTTTCAGTCTGTCTAAAATACAACTACCCTACTTTATTTATAGGCAGCTACCCAACAACTATGAAATCTAATCTAACAGTCATTGACTAACTATCTAACCATCTTTTCCTATTTATATTTATATTTACATAACATATGTTGTTCTTTTTTCTTGGTTTTTCATTCATTTGTTTCTCTGATGAGGTTGTTATCTTGTAGTTTTCTCTTTCTACTCTCTAACAAAATTTCTTCCTTCATTCAATGATAAAAAATAAAGGTTTTATGTTACTTATGTATGCATTAAAGGTTCTATTATTCTTGTTAGTAATAACAGTTGAAGCTAGTTTGCATTTTTTTATCCGTAATCTGTAAATGTTTTATATTTAACATTTTTTGGTTTAATTGGTTTCTTTATAGATTTGGTGTTATTGCTTTACACTAAACCACCCTTCCTTGTTTTGATTTTTCCATCCTTCTCAATAGAAAGAGAATTTATGTCAAGCATGTGGTGAAAATGAAAATCTTGTGAGCTGTGGAACGTGCACATATGCTTACCATCCTAGGTGTTTACTTCCACCCCTTAAAGGTCCCCTTCCAGACAATTGGAGGTGCCCTGAATGTGTAAGTGTTCATATTTTGTACCAGCAATACTTGTAATAGATTTCTTGTTTAGTGATAGCCAATACTTATCTATGTGGGCATATATTTTGCAGGTTAGCCCACTTAATGATATTGATAAGATATTAGATTGTGAGATGCGGCCTACTACTGCTGCTGACAATGATGCCACAAAATTAGGGTCAAAGCAAATTTTTGTCAAACAATACCTCGTTAAGTGGAAGGGCCTATCCTATTTGCATTGCACATGGTAAATTTGTAGGAACTCATCCTTTAATATGTTGCACACCTTTCCATAGTGTCTAGTAAACCTTCTGCATGCTTATTATGTGTTACTTTCCATTCCTCTCTTTTGCTCTATCTATTTATGCATTCACTCCCAATTTTTTATTTTAAGTATTATTATTATACATTTTTATTTTCTTTCAATCATTTTGTTATTTTTGCTATTTTCTATTTTTCTGCTGCATATTCTTCTTTCTTTTCTTTAGGGTGCCTGAGAAAGAGTTTCTGAAAGCATTTAAGACTCATCCTCGTCTAAAGACCAAGGTGAACAACTTCCATCAAAAAATGGCATCTGTCAATACTTCTGACGAAGACTTTGTTGCCATTCGACCCGAATGGACTACAGTTGATCGAATACTTGCTTGCAGGTATTTTGGATGACAATTAGAAAGATTAACAGGAATTCTAGTAATGCTGGTGTGTTTGGTAACTTGTGTTAGGTCGGATTCAAACTATCATTCTTGACTTTTGGTGTGTTTATATATATATAATTGAGGGTGAGAGGAAGAAATTTAAGTGGTCATGTGATTATTAAATAACTTCTAATTCTAACAATCTATGGATGGTTCAAATTTATTCCTCTCACCTTCTTATTTTAAACACTCCTCTCACTTAATACACCCCGTGTGTGTGTGTGTGTGTGTGTGTACTGTGACCAATTAAAAAGGTCATGTGACTTTTTAAAGAACTTACATGACTTAGTTGTTTTAGTCTTAACCTTTTGCAGTAAGATCTAATGGTCAATATGTATTCTTCTCACTCTCACATAAAATTGCCATCAACTGAAGTTTGGTATATGTTTTGGAGGATATCTTCAATTTCTGATTGTACTTTTCCACCTCTTCTTTTTCTTTAGTAATTTTTTTTGTAGTAATGGATTTTGAGAAAATGGTGACATTGCAATGTGCAACCTAGTGGCTTAATAGTTTGCTTTATCTTTGTCCTATTTTTTCCTCTAATTTTTTTTTTGACAAATGCACATTTTTTATTGAACATGTTGTATAAATGGTACAGGGGTGATGATGATGAGAGGGAATATCTTGTGAAGTGGAAGGAGCTTCCATATGATGAATGCTATTGGGAGTTTGAGTCAGATATTTCTGCATTTCAGCCAGAAATCGAAAGATTCAATAGATTGCGGTCTAGATCCAGCAAATTTTCTTCCAGTAAACAAAAAAACAGTGTTAAGGATGATGCTGAATTAAAGAAACAGCAGAAAGAATTTCAACATTATGAACAAAGTCCTGAGTTTCTTTCAGGTGGTACGTTATTTTAACTTATTTATTCTTCTGGAAATATTATGTTTTATGTTTATTGTTTTTTTTAGATTTGGATTTTTGGGTGATCTAGATTACTTGATTTCATTTTTATGTTATTGAAGGTACATTACATCCATATCAGCTTGAAGGCTTGAACTTCTTACGATTCTCTTGGTCCAAGCAGACTCATGTTATACTTGCTGATGAAATGGGACTTGGTAAGTAGTCTCTCTCTTTTTCTTTATCTATCTATTCCACTCTTATTATTAAAAGTTCAGGGGGATGGGGCTCTATTCCAGTTGAAAGGGGGGTGTTGAGATAAAAAAAGCATTCGAGAGAATAGAGTAGTGGCTCGGTTGTAGAAGGGGAAATCCTTGGAGAACAGATTTTTTCCTGTTCTTGTTAATAAGTGTTCTGTCATTTCATTCTTTGCTTTGGGTTCATAACAATGAGGGTTTATAGTGGTACTTAACTGAACCTTTCAATCAAAGCATTTTGATCCTTGTGAGCTGAACAAACCCCATTGGATTTCTTAGAATGTGGGTTTGGGCATAACTCAACCCCAAAAGCTAGCTCATAGGGTAAGAGTTGTCTCCCACTTATATACTCTACCTTGGTCTTATCTTTAGCCAATGTGGCACTTGGATTTTTCCTAATACTCCCCCTCACTAACAACACTTTTGGGCTTGGTGCGTGAATAATATGGTGGGTGGCCCGTTAGTGGATATAGGATAGGCTCCGATACCATCTTAGAATGTGGGTTTGAGCCTAACCCAACCCCAAAAGCTAGTCCATAGGGTGAGGGACTGAGGGTTTCCCCCCCACTTATATACTCTATCTTGGCCTTATCTCTAGTCAATGTGGGACATTGCTTTTTCCCAATAGGATTTATACCTTTCTTGTACTGTTTGTCTTCCTTCCCTCTGCCCTTGATTTGGAAGTATATTATTGTACTGTTTGTCTTCCTTCCCTCATACCCTCTGGAGAAGTATATTATTGTACCATGATGGCTGAGTTTTTCACTTGCAGGCAAAACCATACAAAGTATTGCTTTCTTAGCATCCCTTTTTAAAGAGGGTGTCTCCCCACATCTGGTGGTTGCTCCACTTTCAACTTTGCGAAACTGGGAACGTGAATTCGCAACATGGGCACCTCAAATGAATGTGGTATGCATTCGGAAATTTCTCTGTAATATGTTTTTAGGTAGTTACTCTTTTACTCATGTTTTTTTTTTCTGCAGCTAATGTATGTTGGATCTGCCCAAGCTCGTAATGTTATAAGAGAGTATGAATTTTACTTTCCAAAGAAACTGAAGAAGATCAAGAAAAAGAAATCTGGTCATTTAATTAGTGAAAGCAAGCAAGACAGGATTAAGTTTGATGTTCTTTTGACATCATATGAAATGATCAACTTTGACACAACATCACTAAAACCTATAAAATGGGAGTGCATGGTATGATTCTACTTTCCAGTATATTAGCAGAGCAAGAGAACATATTAGTGTGCCAGTTGCCTCTATTACATGCTATTCTCATATCTGGTTTTCGTAATGCTGGTAGCCTGACATCTTTATGTATGTGTTTGCAGATAGTTGATGAAGGTCACCGTCTCAAAAATAAGGATTCAAAATTATTTTCTTCATTGAAGCAATATTCTAGCAAACATCGTGTTCTCTTGACAGGAACTCCTCTTCAGGTTCACTTTAAATTGTCATAGTGGTTTATTGTGGGATTATGCCCTAATTTTTTTATTATTGATTAATTGAATCATGTTCTTGTTTTGTTTTTTGAGCTTGCTGGCTGGATTTTGTTTGGAAAATTATGTGGTGGTTATTGTCTAATATTTCCATTTTCCTTGGGTTTTAAAATTGTTAGAGGATTGTTGAATTTCAAATTGCACATATATTTCCCCAAAAAACATGTATTTAGGTTTTCTAATATATCCAACATGAGATTTTTTGTTACCTTGATTCTACCATCAATGCTAAGCATATAACTTTGTTGCCTTAACTGGGAAATTTTCACTCCAGGTATATGTGTGTGTGTATTTGCCAATAGTTATAATATATAGTACTTTTTCACATGTAATGTTGTATTGTATTATTATCATTTTAGTTACATATGGAAACTTGTCTGGTACACTTCGCACCTTTTAATGCATACATTATTGATTTAAAGTCTGGTTGCATATCTGTTGGAAGTTGAAAAGTCCTAATGGCAGTTTTTCTGATCATTTCAGAACAACTTGGATGAACTTTTTATGCTTATGCACTTCCTTGATGCTGGGAAGGTTAGTATGAGGAATGTTCTATAAGATAAACCATGTTTTTAAGTTATTGAATTTGCTGATGAAGGTCAAGAGTATCTTATGAAGTGTTTTTTTTTTTTTTAATATTGGTAGTTTGGAAGTTTAGAGGAGTTTCAGGAAGAGTTTAAGGATATCAATCAAGAGGAACAAATTTCAAGGCTTCATAAAATGTTGGCCCCGCATCTCCTGAGAAGTATGTATCTTAAATAATTATTTCTTATGCTAATTTTGTGTTGCCTGTATATGTTTTTAGCTTGAACAATGATGAACTTGGTATTCTTGCTGCTGGTGGTAAAAATCAAATTAGGATACTTCATTGCAATTTGTCAAATTTGCCAGATCTTTGGATGTCAAGAAGTCTTTCTTATAAAGAACATATCCAAGAATTTTGTTTAATATTCACTTTAGGAGCATATATTGCATCAAGCTTGTCAGTCAATATTATGCAAGTGACTAGACTGTTTCTGATGTGCTGTTCTTTTGTGCAAAACTAGGGTCAATTTTTAAAATGTTGATCCTCCTTTCTCAATCTGTGTACTCTTAAGTAAAGTTCTTGTAGAAGTTTTGTTCTCTGCAATCATTCGGGAGTGAAGTGGAAGTTGTTGATCTTGTTATGCATAATTGCATACAGGATGTTATGTATATCTCAACTGGAAGAAAAGTGATTGGCAGTTGTTGGAATGATACATATTGGAATTGGTCCATTAATATTTAATTGCTGAAGGATATGAAGATTGTTTGGTCTAATGTAATGCTAGGCCTCTAAATTGAAGTGCATAGGGGTACTGTAGATTCTGATAATTTGAGTTGGTGGTTTTAAATTTTAATTTCTGCATTAATGGAAAATGCAAGAGAGCTCTCAGAGGCCTGATTATTAAATGGTTCTATCGTTCCGATAATAAATAAACTAAGTAGGTGATAATTTGTTTATGGAAATGTGTATTGCTGAGTTGTGGATTCAAATTTTTAATGTCTTTGCAGGAGTGAAGAAAGATGTCATGAAGGAGCTACCTCCTAAAAAGGAACTTATTCTACGTATTGAATTGAGCAGCAAACAGAAAGAATATTATAAGGCAATTTTGACCCGTAATTATCAGATATTAACTCGTCGTGGCGGTGCACAGGCAAGATTGATGCTTTAATGAACTGACTTTTTGGTTTATTCTTAATCTTAGGTTCATAAGAGCCAAAACACCTTAACAGTATTGGTCTCATCATGTTTTATATTTATATGTTTTTTATTTGAATCAGATTTCTCTTATCAATGTTGTTATGGAACTGCGTAAGCTCTGTTGTCATCCTTACATGTTAGAAGGAGTTGAACCTGATATTGATGATGCAAAAGAAGCATTCAAGTAAGCTCTTATGTCATTATTTTAGAGTGACATTATTTATGGTTTTTTGTCAGAAATGCGTTCTCTGCTTATTTGGTGCTAAATCTTGTTTCTGTTTTTTTACTATTGAAAATCATTCGCTTTTGTTAGTTGTAATTTGTAACTTGTAACTAAAATGAAATATTTGGGTATCATGTTGGAAGGCATTATTTTTGGTATAATTTGTACTAGGATTGAATCAATGTTGTTATTGATTTACTCCATTTTCCCTTCTTTTTTCCATTTGACAGACAGCTGCTGGAATCATCGGGGAAGTTGCAATTGCTGGACAAGATGATGGTGAAGCTTAAAGAGCAAGGACATAGAGTCCTCATATATTCCCAATTTCAGCACATGCTGGACTTGCTTGAAGATTACTGTACATACAAGGTATTGTGAGGTTATTCTTTGTTATCGACATGATGGTTTCTAAAGTTGATTGCTTCAGTATAATTAATATTCACCTTGCTTTTTGTTTCTTTTTTAAAAAAAAAAACTAGAATTGGCAGTATGAAAGGATTGATGGCAAGGTTGGTGGAGCTGAAAGACAAGTTCGGATAGATCGATTCAATGCCAAAAATTCTTCAAGATTTTGCTTTCTTCTTTCTACTAGAGCAGGGGGCCTGGGGATAAACCTTGCAACCGCTGACACAGTTATTATATATGATAGGTGAATCTTTAAATTCCTGTGATTTTCTTTTCTTTTTCTTCTAGAATAATAATGTGATGAAAATATATGCCCTGAAACAAGTTTTACTGTCAGTTAAATATAATAAAGAAGTTTTTAGATGAATAGCTTGAGTGTTCAGCAAAACACACTCAGCTGGTTCTATATAAATATACATCTGTGACTTGCAAAAGTGGCACAAAGAAGAAAAGTACAATGAGCACACCTAGCCTACTGCCTACTAAGTACAGAGTAGATACAACAAAAGTCAAGAAACAGTGCAGCAGCTAGTATAATAGATATAAAGTAGCCTGTTTTTCTAACACTGTCTAAAGGTTTTTCTTTTTCGGGTTAAAATATATCTTCAGCTTGCCTATTACAACTCCCATCGTCAATATATTCACATTTTCTACTGGAAAAACAAATAAAAATAGTTTAACATAGTTTATTTATTGGTTCCTGGCCAGTCATTGTCCATTCCATTGCATGTCTTATGGTGAATTTGTCTCCTTTATTGCTATTGTCTGTGTTGTTTCCTTTCTGGGGGTGGGTACCTCTATCTGTTATGCACGTGAGTTGTGACTAAGTTATCTTAAACTCTACTTTAATGCTATTAGACTGGCAATAGCCTACTTGACATGACAAGATTGAACTGCTGCTGGTTGGTTAGCTTGTAAGCCTGGGGTATTCATCTATATGATCTTAGAAAGTTAGGTGGTATTTGAGACAGCAGCCTCCTGATCTGGTTCTCTTGCTTTTTCTATTTTTGGCATACAAGTTGGTTGGGTTGCCTCAACTTTTTAATGGAATATTTTTCAGTGATTTTAGAAGATGCCATCAAATGAGATTCTGGGGACTGCTGATAAGAAAGAGTTTCTGGAGGCTATTTCTAAATGTGGTCCAAAAACAAAGCATAATCTCAAGGGAACACAAAGCTCTCTTGAGCAAATTTTTTGTACATATTTTGCCTTCTTGCCCTGTTTAAAGAAATGACAAGAGATGTAATGTAATGTTCTATGATTGAATAAGGATGGTGAGTTATATTGAGAGGGTATTCAAGTTGCATGGCATGTTCTAGTTTTTCTTTTAAAAACAATCTAACTAGAGAAGGTAGGCTATTTTTAGGCCTGTTTGTGTTTGTGTTTTTTTTTTTTAATTACATAATGTATAAAAGTTTATAATGATTATATAAATTATTAAAAAAAAAACCCTCAATAGTAGCTGTTAATGCTTTTTTCAATATTTCTTTTAATTCATTGATCGAATCATTATTCTGTAGTGATTGGAATCCTCATGCTGATTTACAAGCTATGGCTAGAGCTCATCGACTTGGACAAACTAACAAGGTTTGAGATTTTTCATTGTTATGTAATTGTAGCGCTGATTACTATTGTTGATTCTGAATGTTATAATGGTTTTGGCATTGTAGGTGTTAATTTATAGGCTTATAACACGGGGAACTATTGAAGAAAGGATGATGCAGATGACTAAGAAGAAAATGGTGTTAGAACACCTAGTTGTAGGGAGGCTAAAGGCTCAAAATATCAACCAGGTTAATAATTACTTTTTCGCAAGGCTTATGTTGTAGAAGCTGATGATAGTTAGCAGTCTTGTTGTTAAGGCAGCATTAATTATGATTGGTTAGGTGCTCTCTGCTTGTCTTCTTTTTCTTGTTTTTTTAAAGTATTGATATGAATTGCAGAAACCAGATGGAAAATGGATATTGACTAGTAGTTTAGCATTGGACCCAGGAATATAATTTTTTTTCCAACTCATGTTTGCTAATTTGTTGTCACTGTTCACTGCCTTGTTCATTTTATCTTCTGGTCACAAATGGTTAATTTGTTTGTATACTTGTACACAGTTGTACTGGAATATACACAAATTGATTTTATAACTGAATCAAGTAAGGAAGAGAGTGATAGGAACTCTGAAGTTATAGAAAATAGGGGACCAAGTTCCTTAAAAAAGCAGAGATAAAGACTGAAAATGCAGAAAGAAAAGGAAACAATGTGCAAGAGAATCCAAATATACAGAGAATATACCTACCCACCATGTCTCCCTCTAAATTCCCTCCCCTTTTATGTTACTCCTAATCAATTCCCTCCTTTTCCCACACTCCTTGCCACAAAGGCAAGATTTTTTACTGCCCTTTACTGTGCAAATCCCCCTTCTGCTCCTTACTCGCATTGTCCTCAAGCTGGTCACATATGAGGCCTAACTGAGACTTGGAAAGCATGGACACTGATTTGCTTTGCTGCATTTTATAGTATCCTTGGTTCTTCATTTCATAGTCCCACACTGCCACTTCTCTGACAGGTTTTGACCCCCTTCTGCCCCCTCCCCCAGTTGCAATTCCTTCGTGTTAGAGATGTAATATAAAACTGTCTTTCACCCCAACAGTTTAAGCTTTTAGGATTGTTGGTTTATGACATGGTATTGGAGTATCTATGACCAAGTGGTCTAGAACTAGATCACTTTAAATTGAATTTTAGCTCAAGGTATAGGTGGATCTGTGCATCATCCTTGCTTCTAGCCCAAAGGGCTATTGCGTTGTGGGTGTTAGAGACCTAATATATTATGGAGAACCTGCATGGCCCAACAATCTTTTATATATTTTTTCAGTAGTAATTCTAGGTACTATTGCCTGTAACGTAGGCTTTAGGCTTGGCGGTTCTAGAACCATCCATGATTGGGGAACCCGCAGATCCATTTGCAACTCCTTTGCAAATATTACCGGATGGTATTTCTTTCCTGTATTTCAAATACTTCGTACACTGCCCAATAAGTTATTGAACCATTCATGTCTTTATGCAACAACTTAAGCTTTTGGGTTTGTTGGACATTTTTTTCTTCTTCTTGAATGCAGTTCCTTTTCCATATGGATGAAAGGCTGTAATATGCAGTGTGGCTGTTGATTTAGAACCTAGATAAGTATTCCTGTTGGGGTATAATTTTTTTTTTTCGCAAGTAAATTTCATATGTTGGAAAGGGAAAGAACTAAAAGTGAGGGATAAGGCATATAATCCTGAAAAGGATGATAAAAGAAGTGATAAAGGTACATTAACAAAGTAGGTACCCAACAAAGTTAATACCTATAGTATAGTAACTATTGACTGAACTCCAGAGAAAAAGGCATGGGCAGTTCTTGAAAATATCAGGAATTGTACAAGTTGCAAACCTGTATTTGTTTTGTGAATATTGATTGAGTTTGGTATGCATATGCCATTTTGTTCAAGAGATTGATATTTTCTTAAAATATTAAAAGTCTAATGGCATTAGGAGTTAACAAATTGAACATTTGATCTATATCCAGTTGAACATAGTTGTTAAAAGATTTGATGGTAGCTTTTGACTGTGCGTAGGAAGAGTTGGATGACATCATAAGATATGGCTCAAAGGAGTTATTTGCAGATGAGAATGATGAAGCAGGCAAATCCCGCCAAATTCATTATGATGCTGCTGCTATTGATAGGTAAACAAGCATTTTTCCTCAAACATGAAATACGAATATGCTTGGGATATTTATTTCTTGTATATTTTTTTATAACAGATTGCTGGATCGTGATCAAGTTGGAGATGAAGAGGCTACTTTGGATGATGAAGATGAAGATGGATTTCTGAAGGCTTTTAAGGTTGACTGTGTCATTATCTTGCATATATTCTGCTCTAAATGTTTATTCAACTTTGATTTTTTTACTTTGGTTTGTAGTGAATTGAGAGATGCCCTTGATTTTTCTACTGTCATTTATCATTTTATAGAAACAAATGTATATGGACTTAGAGACACATATAAATCAATCAAAAGTAAATTGGATTTGGCAAGAACTGGATTGACCTATGTGCATTAAAAGAATCACTGCCACTTCTATATTTATTGATATTATCGGAAGT
Source organism: Glycine soja (assembly GCF_004193775.1). NCBI lineage: Eukaryota > Viridiplantae > Streptophyta > Magnoliopsida > Fabales > Fabaceae > Glycine > Glycine soja. The sequence continues at coordinate 5,124,338 of NC_041005.1, forward strand.
GTTTACTGAATAGTGTTATAATCACGCATATGTTCTTTATTTATAATCTCATAATAGGGTAAGAAAGTCTCATGGATACAAAGAATCAATCTGAATCCCTAATTTGTAGCAACCTATATTTCCATATTTGCATGTAATAAATGTCCCTATGTAAAACTTTTCTAACAATTATTATTATTATTTGTTTTGAAAGCATTCTATGGCAATCCATTGGTCATGATTATTTAGGCCCCGTTTAGGATGGTTGAGTTTCTGGTTTTCTGTTTTAGAATGCAATTTCAAAACGGAAACGCGTCCAGCTAAAATGGGGCTGAGTTGATTTTTTACTTTTCAAAACTGTTTTCACCCATTTCAAAAACAATAAAAATAGGTTTATTCTTTTGTTTCTGTTTTTATGCGGTTCCCTTTTAACATAGTGCAGTGCGCGGGGTGACTACACTTTGTCACTGCCGACCAAGGAGTGCACCGCGCCACTGCTAACCAGGGTGGGCTTTGCCGCTGCCGTCCAGAGTCCTAAAATCCCCAATAGACTTGCTCTGCGAACTCCCCTTGTTTTCCCAATCATCCCATCCTCCGCCGTGAGACTGTGTCATTGGCGGTTTCCCCTTCCCGGTGGTGGAGAGGTTTTCCTTGACTACTGGCGGATCCTGCCAAGGATGGCCTCAGCGATGGCCTAGATCCAGTCATGGTAGACAGCGGTGGCATTGGTGTTATACTTCGTAACGATGTTGGTCTCCTTGGGGATGGAGTACTGTGTGAGAAACGTGTCGGGTTTGTCGTTTTTGTTGGCTTACATTTTCTGAATCTGGATGTCGGACCAGGACTCCATGGTGACGGATCTGATGAAGTAGATATGGACGCCGAGATGCTTGCCAGAGCACTCAAGGCACATGAAGGCGCTGTAGGAGACCGAGGTCCACACAGATCTTGTTCCCCGCCTAGTACTGCAGGTCATGGAGCAGCTGTGCCGCTGCCACAGGATTTGGAAGAAGGCGTGGGTGAGTGTGTGGATGAATGAAGAGAGTTGCAAACCAGGAAAATGGTGGTGTTGGTGACTTGTACCTTTCTGCTGGATGCCCCACAAAATGTTTATTTTCAAAACATGTGTTTGGTCATTTTAAAACTGAATCTATTTTTTTTTTTAAATATCAAAACTGAAAACTAAAACTGGATTTAAATTTTCAAAATTTTAAAACTTAAAACCTAAAACTGTTTATATATCTAGCTTGCCTTCAGAATTTGCAGCCATTGTGGATATTCTCTCTTTAATTGCATCCTATTCCTGAAGTATATACACTATTCTGCTTTTGCAGCTTTCATCATGCACTCCTCTTCACTGAAATAATTATTTTGGGAAAAAATCAAGTGAATTCATTTTGAATACTAATAATTTCTTTGCTTTTCTTCCTTTTGTAGCTATATTTGTGAAATGAATTTTCTCTTAGCTTAGAGCTCCTTAAACTTGCTAAATTGAAAATTGTTGAATATTAAAATGAAATATTAAATAATTGGTATTAACAATATGTAATTGCAAAAATGAACTAACTCGTATACTTTTTATGGTGGATTTTATGACACTCAAAGAGTGGCTAATTCAGATGTACTATCATTTCTAATTGTTTCTTAGAATAAAGGTTCTTCAAAGTGATACTTCTTTCTTTGAGATTAAGGAAAAAATTGTGACAGAAGTGCTTGCAGTTCTTGATGAAGGAGTACTCTGCCTCCATTACCTTTTCCTGCTACGTCAATCAATTTTGCCTTTATTACAACGAATAACTGCACTAGATTTTTTTACCATCATTTGTTTCATTCAGGGTTTTTGTTTGGTTGCTATGCTTTTGATTGATTGAGTGGATTCTATGATGTAGGTTGCAAATTTTGAATATGTTGATGAGGCTGAGGCTGCAGCAGAGGAGGCAGCACAAAAAAGAGCAATGGAGACACTTAACAGTTCAGAAAGGACACATTACTGGGAGGAGTTGTTAAGAGACAAGTATCAAGAGCATAAAGTTGAGGAGTTTAATGCCCTGGGCAAGGGGAAGCGAAACCGGAAGTTGGTATGTGATTTTAATATTCATGCTATTGTTTTCTATAATTCTATTAATTTGCAAAGGAAAGATTATTGGTTCTTGTTGTCATTTATAGATTTATTGTGAAATTACACTCAACTGTTTCAATACATATTCTGTTTGCTCCCTAATGTTGCTTTCTACGTTGGTACATTCTTATGAAATTTGTTCCTTTTTGTTTTCCTCTCAATATATGACATATGCTAATGATTTTTAGAACTAGATATTGATATCTAGGATTTTGTGCCCCAATGGCGTTGTGTAATCCATGTAGCCAACTTCACTAAGTGGGGTAAGGCTTTTGTGGTTGTTGTTGTATGTTGACATCTAGGATTTTGAAACTTGAAAGTCTGTTTTTGTGTGTATCTTGAGGGGGGGTACCAACTTGAGCGGTTAATTTATCCTTGATTTCCCAGATGGTTTCCGTGGAGGAGGATGACCTTGCTGGTCTGGAAGATGTAAGCTCTGATGGTGAAGATGACAATTATGAAGCAGAGCTTACTGATGGTGATTCAAATTCCACTGGAACTACAACTGCTAGAAGACCTTATAAAAAAAAAGCACGTAGTATGTATCAAAATTAATTTGAGTTTTTAATGATATGATGGACCTGGATTATCTGGTTGTGATGTTAATATTCATTTAATTTTATTAGCAGCAGATAGCACAGAGCCACATCCTCTAATGGAAGGTGAAGGAAAAGCATTCAGAGTCCTTGGTTTTAATCAAAATCAGAGGGCTGCATTTGTGCAAATTTTGATGAGGTTACTTTCTCTACATATATTCTTTATGTATTGAGATGATGAAGGAATTCGGATGGCCATATATGTAGTTTATCTCACTCTGTATTTCAGGTTTGGGGTTGGTGATTTTGATTGGAAGGAGTTTACTTCCCGCATGAAACAGAAGACTTACGAAGAAATCAAAGAGTAATAATATGCTTTTCTTTAATTTGTTACCATATTTAGGATGTTTTATACAATTTTTTGGCTGGAAATTTATCTTAACTTTCTTTTTTACCGGAAAAGAGGGGGGGGGGGATTTTGATGACAGCTGTGCCAATGCATTCCCAACAAAAAAATTGTAACCATTTGAACACAAATTAGGTTGAGAATGGTAATATATTTTGGATTAAGTTTGATCTTGTGTACACGCCTATATATAACTATTGTATAAGATGACTAGTCTCTTCGTCAGGGACCACTGTGTGAGGATGTTGAATTGTTTTGTCTTCCCTTTTCTTTCTCTATTTTTTTTGTTGCAGTTTGTTGCTTCCAAATGTTTTGTCCCTATGAAAAATATATAAATATGGTTAAAGGCTGCAAAAAAAAGAGGATATTATTATTCCTTTGGGTAAATCCTTCATGATATATCCCTAAGTACTTATAGATTAATGGGAGGATCAACATCCTTTGCGAAAAGTGCAATGTGTTTTTCTTCCTTTTAGTGTTTGCTGTGAGCTTTTTTAATTATTTTTTTTTCTTTTCTTTCCTTGTGCCCTTTCTATTTTCAATTATAGTAATCAGTAAAATATGATATTAATATGATATAGATTTTTAACATTGTTTAATAATTTTATTTCATACCTTGTGATTTTATCATACCTAAAGTCATTCTTTGTGAGTGAATTTGATGTGTATATATTTTTTGTTACAGCTATGGAACCCTTTTCTTGTCTCATATTGCTGAAGATATAACTGATTCCACCACATTCGCAGGTGATAGATCTTAAATGCTATCAGTATATCTTCCTTCATTCCTTCCCCTCCCCCCTTTTTATTTTCTATATCTAGTTTCCTAATTTTTCCTTTGTGCTTATAATTTTTCTGTAGATGGTGTTCCAAAAGAAGGACTCCGAATCCAAGATGTACTTGTTAGGATTGCAGTCCTGCTCTTGATAAGGGACAAGGTAAGTTTTGAATGAACTTTCTGTATTTTAACTGCTCATCATTAATGTATTATATCTACCTACTCCCCCAGTCTTGCTGCAATATAAGAGATTTGGTAAAAGTTTTAGAAAGGGTAAATGTGCAATCACCTAATTAACAGTTTGAGTGGTTAGTTGCTCCACACTGATATATTTTAACCAAGATTTGTTTTTTGTACTTGTTATTTTAAATATGCTTGTCGTATCATCTCATGTGAAGCTTTTCATGAGTTCTACCTTATTATAAAAATTTGTGATAGCATCTAGAATCTAGATGCATGCCCAACTATTAAATGCTACCGGTATTCTCTCCTCTCCATTATTTTCCAACATGCTTGATTAAAGTGTTCTGGAAGTATATAATGAAAATGAAACTTTATGCTTCTATATTTATGATTTTAATTCAGTTCAACTGACTATATAAAAACTTTACTGTATCAATGAACCATGTGGTTAACCTATGTAGAAATGGTTAAAGGCGTTCATTTAGTGAAAAACTTAGTTTCTATAATAATGTGGCACTATGTTGTTTGTTGATGTCTGATAGGATAAAAGCTCATCTCTTTTTTTTTTGGGTGTGTGGGGTGGGCTTAAGTTGAATGTGTGTTTTTGAAATTAAATGTCCTCTAGCTGATGAATGTGCCTTCTTATTCTTGGGATGTGGAATGACAGGTGAAGTATGCGTCACAACATCCTCAAACTCCATTGTTTTCAGATGACATATTATTACGCTATCCAGGATTGAAGGGTGCAAAGATATGGAAGGAGGAGCATGATTTGGTTTTGCTACGTGCTGTTTTGAAGTATGTATTGTAATACAGCTTGGTGTTTTCTTAAACATTGCAACAAATACTATCTTCTAACTGCATGATATTAGCCCTTAAATATGGTTTAATTACACACAAAAAATGTAGACTTAAATACCATAAACATAAAGTCTATTATATATATCAATTTTGTGTTTTTGCATGTTGATTTTCAATCTCCTTTGCTATATTTTACGTTATTTGTAATAGTTAGTTTTGGGTGTTGGTAGTTTACTAGTTATAACTTTTGTGTATTCTTTTTGTTGATATATCCCTTAAACATAATTCTTTCTATACAAGACATGGGTATGGAAGGTGGCAAGCTATTGTTGATGATAAGGATCTGAAGATTCAGGAGGTCATATGTCAGGAGTTGAATCTTCCCTTTATAAACTTACCAGTTCCAGGACACGTTAGTTCTCAGGCACAAAATGGTGCAAATTTGACAAATGCAGAAGTACCCAACAGTCAATCCAAGGAAAATGGTGGGAGTGATATAGCAACTGATGGTGCACAAGGTTCTGGTGATGCTAGGAACCAAGCACAGTTATATCAAGATTCGTCCATATTATATCATTTTAGAGACATGCAGAGAAGACAGGTTGAGTTTATAAAAAAGAGGGTTCTTCTCTTGGAAAAAGGGCTCAATGCTGAGTACCAGAAAGAATACTTTGTAAGTGTCATAGCCCATAAAATCTTTTAAATAATTTCCTTCTGTGGAATGACTGGATTCAAGTTCAAAAAATTAGATGATAAAAAATTGATGGTAGATGCATTGTTTTTTTAATCAAAGGTTTCCTTGTTAGTTACTGGCAATCACCAACAGTCACCATTAGTTTGAGAGTGCTAGAATTTAGCTTTATACCAGGGTGAGAGATGAAGCAAAACAAACATAAAAGTTTTTTTTCTTCTTATTTCTGGTGGTTATGGAAGATAACGAAAGAACTTATTAGAAAACACGAGCAGGGGAGACATGCCCTCCTTGTACGTACCCAACTTTAGATACCTAAGAACTTATTTTCTTGGTATTACTGCTCGTTATGGCTGAAAAAGTTTGGTATACACTACTTTACTGATGGCGACTGTGTTTCCTGGTATACTTACTGCTAAAGTATCATCTTATGTATAGACAAGCGCACCTGTTGCATTTGTTTTAGCATCTTGATATAAGCCTTCTTGTATTAGGGAGACTTTTGATTTTCTCTAGCTGCGGGGTATGTCCCGTTTATTGTTGTATCATTTTGGGTTTAATATAATTTACATTTTTCCCAAAAAAAGTATCACCTTTTTACATTCTTCCACTCCTGTTATATCATTTTTCACTATCTTGTTGCTGGAACTTTATGTTTTACTTTGGTTTTCAATTATTGCCATCCATTAGTATTTCGCATTCGCTTCCTTAATCATAGCTATCATTGTGTTTTCATAATGTGTAGATTATAGATTGTAGATTTTAGCTAGTTTAACAAGAGGTCTCGAGTTTGAGTCTTGAGTATCCAGCTACATTAGATACTCGAAGGGAGAGTTTTGTCACACATAATGGTATTATTTGATTCGAGCAAGAGTGCCTCCAGTGGAGGATACCTGTGGTCTATACCAAAAAATGTATAGATTTTAGCAATGGTTTATCATACAACAATACAGAATGCATGATTGGTCTCTGAAAAGGTTTGCTTGACTTTCTTGTGGGCTGACATTTCTTTCCCATGAACTTTATTTGCAGGGTGATCCAAAATCAAATGAAGCAACAAATGAAGAACTTAAAAGTGAAACCAAGGCTACTAATTTCCCAAGTGATAAATTAGGGGACAGTGACACCAAAATGATTGATCAACTTCCGCAAGTAGAAACAATAGGTATGATTCTATTCTTGTTCTCTGTATACTTTGTGTCTAGAGCAGACAACAGAAGTTACCTAGTTTGCATCAGATAATGGAGGAAATCTTGCATACTCAGAGTATTTCACCTAGAAAATTAGAATAAGACAATGGCACAGAAATTGAATCTCTGCTGTCAGATTAACATTTGTTAGGACTATGGGCTTGGTTCCTAACAACGTAAAAACAACCTGGAGTGGAATACCCTCTCGAGTATGCAAGAATCTCCGGATATTTTATTGATGTGGTCAGTATTTTGTGGCCTCCCCCCCCCCAAATGCCTGCCTACCTTCTACGGTAGCTATCTGCATACCCAACTGAAAAGGGGGAAAGAAAAAGACCAGGAGACTTATTGTAGTACTGCCATTTTCTGCAGCTTCAGAAGAAATTGTGGCTGCATGTGATAGTGATCCCAATCAATTGGAGTTAGCTCGCCTTTACAATGAGGTAAATATATAGTACTATTGTTCTCTCTTCATGACCTTACGCTTTATGACAGATTCATTTCATTCAATAAGAGGTGGTGGAATATATAGTATCCTGCCGAGTATCTGTATCAACAATCTTTCTTGTGTTGGCAGATGTGCAAGGCAGTGGAGGAAGACCCCATGGATTTAGTTCAAAGTTCTTTGGCAAGAGAACCGGCAGAGCTCAATGTAGTGAAGAATTTCCCTCCACTAGAAACTATTTGCGAAGACATTAACAGAATCCTAACACCCACACAAGAACAACCTATTGCAGAAATGCCAATATCGAATTCAGATAAGCAATCAGAGGCTTTGTCACACGGTGAAAATTTGGCCTCCAAATCACCGCCAATTCCTCAAGATGCCTGCAAGCCTAAAGATTCAGCGGACAATGAGAGTAAAGATAAGAAAATAGAATCGGAATCTATAAAAGAAAGCTGTTCAAGCCTGGTAGAAGAGAAGAATGAAACACTAACTCTTCCGGATAAAGAGGATAGTAAAACAGAAATTGATGAAACTATGAATGATGCCGAGTTGAATGAAAACCCGGAGAAATCCGATGCTGTATTGGATGGTTAAAACTCAATGTCTAGTAGACAGATATTTGTTGTACCGTGTAATCATAGTAGTCTCAATCAGCATTTTTATCACATTAAAAGTGAAGTAAATTATAAACAAGAAGGCACTACAGCATATACGGTAGTAGTTATTCAGTCCCGTGCAACTAACTCGATTAGAAATTGTTCCTTTTCATGTGTTGTATTAGACGGATTTATTTTTCAAGGAATTGAATGAAGAGTATGATCAATTGTATACTATACTACACGGCACGTTACCCTTCATTATATGAGTTAGCAGAGAACTGAGGAAATTTCCGTAAACCATTTCTGCAAGGAAGAATATTAGCGGAATAAATGGTTAGCAGAGCAAGTCTTGAACAGCTTACCTCAGTTAATATTCCGCCAATATTAACTGAGGTAAGCGTCTTGGACAAAGCCATAGTGTTTTAGTTGCTGAATAAAAATGGTTAGCAGAGCAAGTCTTGAAGAGATGTTACTGTGATATTTCCTGCTATGTTTCGTTTTTAAAGTGCACTGTTATAAAGTGCAGTAACATGTTTGTAATGAGTGTGCCTCCCGTTACAAAATTCAGTCTTCTGTTTTAGCTTGTGTAGTTTATTTTTGCTTTGTCCTTCCATATAGCAACAAAGCGACGCAAAAGGATTGCACATGACCATATTTATCGTGGTAAAGCCGAAACTAAAATTGACATTCAAGTTAAATTTTTCCGTTCTTATCATGGTAAGTCGAAAATAAATTTGACATTTCAAGTTAAATTTTTTCCGTTCTAGTCTTCTTCAAACTGAATGTGTTTGTGTGAGAAGATTATTTGCTTAAATAAGCTGCACAATTTAAAATTCCCATTGGGATTTTATCTCCTTTTATGTTTAGCGCCTGCAAAGAATGTTTTGAAATCAAACCCAGGTTGATTTGGACTGTATAAGTTTGGATGAAATCAATCTGCAACATGAAGAACGCTAAGGAGTCTTCTGGGGGATCTATTATGTTTAAGATATAAGGATTTGTCCAACCAAATGATCCTATATATCTTCTCTACCCCAATCCTTCCTTACAAAACAATTCATTTCCTTCGCCATTTTCACCACAGCCCTTTCTACAACATACATTTCGTTGTCCCTTTCTGGTTTTCTCTGAGCCAAGAGAAAATAATGTGTATATCAAGTGTGACATGCAACTGAGAGGGTCTTCTGGGGCATGGATGCTAAACAAACGGTGCATGAGCTGGACCTAAAATGTCCTTCATTGTGGTTGAAGCCACCACTGTCGGTTTTAGGCTTACCCTATCAATGGTTTATGTCTCACTTCTCAAACAAGCTGGAGCTTTGTGGCTGAGTCCATAGACTTGGACATAACAATATCAGAATCGTAAGTGTGTGGCCTAAATTTTGTCCTACGCACTTTGCTTCCGAAACGGGAAAAGGAAATTGATATACTAGTAGCTCTTGTAAGTAATAACTAACTAAACTGGTTGTCTGTAGAACTGTTAAATTCTATAATTTCTTTCTCAAGTTGATTGTCTTCTTTTCATAGATTCTTAAGGGATGTGTGGAAGAAAATGGCCATTTCATTCGAATAGTAATATAATGTATTTGTTAATTTCCCCCCCTACAATATTAAGTAAATTTTAACAAGTAAAAGAAGCATTTTTTTCTTTCGTTAGCAAAAAACAATTATAAATACAACTCAGTAAATGCGTAATATTACTGTCTCATTTAAATAAAAACATTTTTATTATTTTTAATTTTCACTAACATAAGTCTTTTACCTTCCAAAATCATTATTTACTTTCAAAATTAATTTTATTAAAATGTAACACAATTTATAAACTGAGATGCATAACCTATGTGGTCACTCCAATGGTCCAATTCCACAAGCCATGCCCTATGAAGAAGTATTCTGATAGCAGCGGCATTGACGTGGCAATTGGCATATATAGAAATCATGCGCAAAAGTGATTTTATCCTTCTATCATTCTGTTAACTTTTCTAGGTAAAGGTTGATAAAAATAAAAATGCCATCTGAACATTACTCTGAGACGGGTCGTATGGTGCCAACCGTCAATTTCTGTTTTCCTTTATCTAGAAAAAAATTGATTCCTTTGTCACTAAGTTTATTTTAAATATTTAAATATATATACACATATAATAAATTATAAAAGTATTAAAATATCAATAGTTAACTTCACAATTACTATAAGCTTATAATTATTCATTTTAATTTCTAAAATCATCTTACTTGAAATAAATCAAATACTAAATAAGTTTAAAATCTTGCACGCCATACAAGATTTTATATACTGATACGGCAATGAATAATATTAAATGCACAATTTTAGCAAAGGCATTTCCAAGCATAAAAGGGGGCATCCATGTTTATTGTCATTCATCATAATCACTACAATCTTTGTTTATGGATCCCTAACATTTTACAAATTTGCAACCCCAGATCTCTCCCCATCTGCTACACAGAGTGCAGCGAGGAGTGAGAAAGACACAGGTTCAAGTGGGTTCCACCTGGACCTTTTGTCTCTCTCTCCTCACTACAAGTGAGGCTGTGAGAGAAGATCTAGGTCCAATTTGCAGGCCAGCATATCTATGTAGATTAAACAAAGTGATTGATACTTCATAATGCATTGCTGGACCTGAAGGCAAGGACAACAAAGCATTTGTATAAAATTAGAAAGCCCTTAATGGAACAAACCTAGAAAACTTTACCCAGGAAAAAGTAATCTGGAGAAGCTAAAGCCTATAGTAACTATGAGAAGAAAAAAGTGGTTAAACACAATGAAAACTACAAAATTCATCAACGAGGATGTGCATGATATGCTGGTATGTGCTGCCAAACCTGCTACCACATAGATAACCCACCAGAGTAATTATTGCAAATGAGGTTTCCATCAAGTGTTTCATCTTATCTTTCTCCTGCATGGCATGAACATGGTACTGAATGAGCATGGGAGGAAAAATATTTATGACAGGTGCAAGATAAAATGCTAGAACGATCAACAAACACACTAAAATACTAACTAGACCATAAGTCAAATGCTAAAATAACAAGGCTATTTATTCCATAGAAAACTGTTTTACCAATCCTGCATAGACAAATAAGATGCTTTTAGCCAATATGTGAGTTCAAAAGCATGGCGGAAGTTGCTGTTGTTATTTGGCAGATCTACCACAATGGACATTAATGACTGTATTTCTACTATCTAATCAAAGGAGAATGACATACAACAAGTATGTGAGGCCAGGGAGAGAAAATTATGATTGGTGGGGTGGGGATGGTATCAGCCTAATTCAAAAGACTCACATGCAGTGATTGTATCTAAATAAAAGCTACAAAACAGATAGGTGATTGTATCAAAATTTTATATGGTTTAAACTTTAGAGCCATTAAGCATGTGAGCACTTACTGTAGCCAATATGTTAAACATAAGTCATACAGAAACATATATGGGAAAACCCTCAGTATATTGAATAAATAAATGTTATTACCTATTTCATCATTGAACTGACCAAGTCTTCCAGTGAACCAAGATTATTAGAGAAATGATTTTCTTGAGATTTTTGCTGGTCCATGGTATTCCCCTGATGTTGTTTCAATAAGGTCTCATCAGTTAACTCCACAAACCCTTCATGCTTCATTTGTAAGGGATCACAATAATTAAAATCCAAGTTTCTGTGTAAGACCGAGTTCGTTGCTGCATGGCCAGCTTGAACAGCAGCCCCATTGACTGGAGTCAGTGAGTTTATTGACATAATATTTGAATGGTGAGTAGCATCCTGATTATGGTCATCCCACCCTTGAAATGGCACATTACTGCTTGTATGCCCAGGTCTGTTAGTAAAAGTCATTCCTTCAGAGTGCATTTCTGTCATTGAATCATGGGATTGCCTGGACAATGAAGTGATGGATGGACCACTTAGATTCCCACCTTGCAAGGGTACAGAAGCCATGTTATCTGCAGGAGGTATATTAGTCTGTCTAAAACATTCACTTGGAGGGAAAAAGTTTGTCTGGATCACAGATGGCTGCACAGCACTTGTCCAATTATCACTATATCTACCTTGATCCAGCAAAGACAAAGAAAATTCCGAATGTTGAGAGGCTACTGAAGAAGATAATGTTCCAATTCTTACACTCCCTTGTGAGCCTTGAGGGCGTGGTTCCAACATCAAGGCATTGTTTGAGAAATGCACATCTGAAGTATGAGAGACAGAGTTGGTTATTTTTGGTCTTGGATCTGGGAGTTTATTTGGGATAGGAAAAGTTGTTTTGGCATCAAAAACAGTGGTCAGGTTCTGAACAGACATAACAACCTTATTGTTTTGCAGTTGATCAAGCCCTACAGACACTGTCATTCCCTGAACACCATTCTGATTAACAGGAACAATGACTGACTGGAATTTATGATGATCATTGGCATTGTTTAAATTTTGTGATTGACTCAATTGAAGTACTCCAGAAGGAAATCCATGCACATTCAAACCAGCAGGAGTGTTCAATCTATTAATTATCCCACTAGGTGGAAAGGATCTGAAATTATTGTTATGAAGCTGTCCGGAACCACTTAATGTTTGTACATGTCCAACCCCGCTCACCGAACTCATTCTCAAATAGGATGGATCTGCAACCCCTAAGGCCGCCACCATATTGGCTTGTTGGTTAGCCACACAGCTAATTCTTTTCAGATAAAGCCTATACTTCTGCAGCCAATTCATAAAGCAGAAACATTCTGTGAATGAAAAGGTATATGTTACATTAAATTGAAGCACAAAAGAATAGAAAAATGCCTGAAGATGGCTTGCCACATTCTCCCTTGTAAGCTTTTCAACATTCATCAAATCAAGAATTTTTTTAGGTACAGCCTCTGCCAGCAAAAGAACAATATCATGAAGCCCAAACTCTATCAGTAATGGAAAATTACGTGGCATGGCATAAAATTTGAATAATTGTGACATGGCTAAAATATGTTTGTGATCCCTAATAAATACCCAAATTTTGTGTTTACTCCCTAATAAATTTTTTCTTTGTTTTTGCTCCCTGATAAAAACAAAAATTTTGTTTTTATCCTTGGCACTCAATGTAAAGAAAAAATTTATCAGAGAGCAAATGCACAATTCAGATATTTATTAGGGATCGAAAACATATTTTAGCCTTGTGACATCACATTTATCCCAAGGGTCACTTAAAATAAGGAAGAGTAATTGAGAAAGTCTTCATAATAATTACGAACATATATATGTTCTGAAAATTGGATTGATAATGCTAAAACATCTAACCGGATATTAAAATCATCAAGATAATAAAAAATGAGAACAACAATTTGAATAAGCTCGTGAAGAAATTGATAAAAAAGATATTACAATTGTTTTAATACTGTAGAAGAGTCAAGAACATACTGTCAATGCCTAGCTGATTAACAGCAGCAACAAACTTGCGGTGCAGGTCCACAGACCAAACAACCCGAGGCTTCTTCTGGGCTGATGGGTCCTCATTGTCAAGATCATTCTCCTGATCCTCATCTTCATCTTCATCTTGATCCTTCCTTTTCTTAGTCAGCTTCTCATTTTGATCAGAATTTCCTGTTCCTGATGACCCTAGTCCATTTCCACTATTAGAAGTAGGTTTGTCTAGGTTGCTGGTTTTGTTCTTCTCCTTTGAGTCAAACTTCTTCCTCCTGATTACATGCTGCCAAATGTTCTTGAGCTCCTCCATTCTCACAGGTTTCAGCAGATAATCACAGGCCCCATGAGAAATCCCCTTCATCACCATCTTCGTATCACCATTTGCAGATAACACTGAAATCAAACATTTTATAACATCAAAGGTTCTCCAAAAAATCATGGAAACCACAAAAATAACTCAAATCAGCCTTCCTAAATAAGTTTATTTGCACATCACATTTTCACATTTATCAAAAACCAACTATGAAACTTAAACAAATTCTATTGTAGGACTTGACTATTATTATACATAAACATAATAATACACTTGAATATTTAAAAAGAGAACATTAGAAAACTGATTATTTGATATCTAAATAGCTTAAACTGATTAATAATTATATCAACAATCAATAATGAGAGTCAAAATGAAGAAACGGTAAAGATGAACTACTGAAGATCACATATAACCATACAAGATCCAAACTTACTTATGACAGGAAGATCCATCTCAAGTCCCACTAGCTCAAGCAGCTTAAATCCATCCATGTCTGGCATGTGTACATCACTGATTACCAGGTCAAACTTGTCTTTGTGTTCTCTCAACAGAGCCAACGCCTTTATTGCTTGATTAGTCGTGGTTACTGCAACCCCATCCACAATAACTAACATAAATATCATTCTGAAAGAGCAAAGTGCCACAATACAAATCCACAACATAAAACAATTGCCAAATGTTCATAAAAGAAAAACATTTGTCCCAAATAAATATTCAGATCCTGCATTTAAATCCAAGTCATAATAGACATTCAAAAAAATGTATACAACCTATAACAGAAACTTCCTCTACAACAAGTGAACCTATAACAGAAACTTCCCTACAAACAATCTCATGAATAAAAGTATATCCATGTTAAAACATCAGGAACAAAAGAATTTGAAACAGAACACCAAAATCTAAGAGAAAGAGCAAAGCACAAACCAAAACCCTAAATCATGAATAACAATAAAGCAAAAGCAAGAGTGGAAGATGTGAACCATGATATTGACATCTTTGGAGGAGAGTTTTCAGAACCAAGAGGCAAGTGGGGTCATCATCGACGGCAAGAACACGCATTCCGACGGGGAACTCGTCGCCGGAATCATTCCTTTTCTTCTCTACGGTCATTTTCTTCTTCAATCTTTACACACTTGAACTCTGTTTTGTGGGTCTGAAAACCAAAACCCTGAAGCTATGAAACAGAGGAGACAGGAAAACAATAAAAAATTGTTTATTTTGTGAGGAAGAAATAGTAATTTCTGAGGGGAATGTGAATGAATAATTGAAAAGAACAATAAATGGAAAGAAGGAGCGAAAAAGTTGGTCTTTTTGTGCTTATTTGTGTGTGTCAGCGTGCAACAGTAGAACGTGAAAGTGATGGAATCTGTGACTATATATGGACTATGGGAGAGTGAAAGAATGAGCTATTATTGTGTGTTCCTGTTCCTAATACATTATGGTGGGTTGTTCATGCAAATTAAATCACATCTTTGGATAAATTTCTAGTACTTTTAAAATAAGAAAATAAAAAAAATGAGATTCTCCTGTTAAAATGATATTTTTATAATTTGATTTGTAAATCCCATCTTGTCTTTTAGAAAAACTGTGGATCCATCTCATTCGTTAAAGTTATTATACTAAACAAATATTTTGGTCTATGTTTGATTTGAAAAAGATTAGGAAATAACACAACTCAAATAGACAAGAACATGACAAAATCTCAAAAAAATTTGTTAATGAGAAAAGACATGAAATCATTTTTTGTCTCATGTGTACAATATTAAAAACATGCATATACTCCTATTTATATTTCTTTAATAACAGAAAAAATAATAATTAAATAACGCAATCATTTTGAAAAAGGAAATATCGAATTTTCTATTCTAATCTCTCTCTTTTTATTTTGATAAACTCATTAAATTTGATATTAATTATATTAAGAAAACTGATATTAAATATTTTAGTCAAATTTATATTATTACTTATGTTGTCTATTATTTGTTAAATAATATATAAGATAAAATTATCTTTGTAGCTTGTGTTTTTGTTTTGTCTTATTCTTCTTCTTGTCGTGTTCAATATCATTTGTGAGGATTTTTACAAGTTAGTTAATAAAGAATTTATTATAACATAAGAAGAAGTTTATTTCATTTTATTCTTCTTTTTTTTTTCCTCTCTCAGTGACGCTTCTAAAAAAACTTACACAAACATTATTCAACTTATTTACCAAAACATCAAAATTTATTAAAAGTAAAAAATTCTCATAGTTTTTGCCTTCAAATCTTAATATCATGACTTATAGTTTTTTGTCTAAAATTTTGGCAAGTTTTTACTATTTTTTAAAATTATTATATATCTAATTTCCCAACATTCAGATAAAAAACTATTTTTTTAAAAATAATTTTTCTTAATTTAAAAATCAATAGATTTAATTAAATTGTGAAAAAAAACTCAAAAGATTAAACTCCTATACAATTAGCCCACAAAAAATTTCCTATACAATTTTTTGGTGTGCAATGAAGGAGTGAGTCACACACAAAAAAAAATTACAATTTAAAATTCCAGTAAAAAATATAGTATTTAACTTTTAGCTAAAAAAAAACTTAATAATTATATAATTTATTATAATTCTATTGATAAAAAATATTAACAACTCATTTACATGGCAAAAATACATTCATCTCGAGGACTTTTTAAATGGTAGACAGGTTGTCTTTTTTATTATTACATATTCATTTCCTTTTTATTTAATTAAGTAATGCACATATCTCTTAGTATAAAATAACATATGAAACTTTATTAGTAGGAGACACCTATAGAAATTCTTCCATAATTATTTACTCTATGGTTTAAGAGAAAACGGTAATATTTATATGCCGTGGAAATAAAACTATATTATATTTTTACTTCTTTTAATTCAGTATTTGACTCATATATAATTTTAAAGAAATATAAAGTTTTGATGAGGTTTTTTTGTCTACAATAACAATAATAAAACTTTCATACAAGTTACACAAATTCTCCATCATTAAGAGGACCTAAATTTTAAAGAGTTTTTAATACCATCTCAAAGCAGGTGAGTATTTTTGAAAAAATAGAAGAAATATAAGTGCAATTTAAAAATAACCAAGAGAAGGCCAGTGTCATTTTTTTTTTCAAATATATATTTATAGCACTAATCTTAATCAAAATCTTAAAGTCAAGCCAAATCTCAAGATTTGTGAAAAAAAATTTGCGCGTTGTTGTCACGCTCTCAAAAGAGAACCGAATCTAATCAGAATATTTTTCTCATTCATGGACATTGGCCGGTGCTCGGATAGAAATTGTCTTAATTGATAGAGGACTTTTTGGCTTTTCGGTATAAATATTATTAATCTGTTATAGTTTTTAAATTTGTTTTTGTAATATATTATAAATAAAGAATAATTATAAAAATAGATTTCAAATGAGAATAATTGACTGTTAATATTTTTTTTCAATAATATTTTTATGAATCGTAAAAAACCAACATAAATTAATAAATAATTCGTTTTTAGTATGATTAAGTTGGCTTATTGATTTGTGATTAAGTTTTTAATTTAAAATTAAGTATCATCCACTAATAGTCATTTAAGGGTCCAATTTTATTTTAGTTTTTTTAAATAAAGGTTGAAAACATGATTTACAATAACTGTTTTAATTGGTTATCTCCTTGGTGCATACCTGGATTAAAGTTTATAAATTTAAATTTGAAAAAGTATTCTAAGTTTTACTTATCTAAAATTGAGATTTTAGATAAAATTTTACTCTCAAATATCATATTTTTAAAATACCCCCGCTTAAAATCAACATACCCTTACACGTTATTAGTTATTAAAAGTGAGTTAATAGGGATAAAATTAAGTAATTTATAGTATAAGATGATAGATTTAAATCTTATACCCATACGATTTTCCATAACACCTCCTTTATACTAACTTCTTTGTTTAGACGCATAGGAGTTCGTACAGTGAAAATTTCAACGTATAAAGAAATATGCAACTTAATAATTAACTGTTGCATTTAAAGCTCTTTTGAATACCCCTCTCCCCACAAAAAAATAAAGAAAGAAAAAGATTACGCGACATTAATGCATTTATAGATTTACTTTCCTTTTTTTTACTCCAATTATAGAAATATTAGAATTCTGTTCATCTTACTTTCCTTTCCTTTCTATTAATTATAGACACATTAGAATTCTGCTCATAACGAGAGAACAATCAGAGTCAAGACGATAATTTTTCTCCTTGAGATTTCCTCCTCGATATTTTCTTGTACATGATCTGTATTTTGGTCAAAGTCGCAATTTTTTTCCATCAATACAAAAATCAAATTTGTTTTTCAAAATCATTCATTTGAATTGAAGGTCGAAACATTAGTTAAAAGTAAAAAATTAAAAGTTGATCAAACAAGCTGTTTGAAATAAAAATATTTAGGGAAATTAATCGTTGAACCTTTTTTTAATTTGTAAGAAATGAACTCAGACATTAAGAGTTTATAACACCTCAAACATTGTATAGAAATAGAGAAATGTGGAGAAGAGATTTAAAAAAATGACTGTAGATGATAAATAATATAGTGGGTTTTACTGCTTTTAAAATTATTTTCACTTTATTGTTCTCCTCCAAAGTTCAAATGTCCTAACTTATTTTTTTATGCCTTATAATTATTGATTTAATTGTACTTTTTATTTTTGACGAATTTTACCTCTAATAAGTTAAAATTTATAAGTTTCTTTTAAATTAGAGTAAAACATATCAAATTAATTTATTGGAGGTAAAATTTACCAAAAATAAGAAATTGAAAGTGAAAAATGCAAATAAGGCTAAATTATTTTCATCCGCTAGAAGGGAGTGTTACGAGTATGCTTTTGACGTGGAAATGCAAACTGCTAAAAATATATGTTGAAAGGGGCAATAGATCAGGCTATGTGATTAAGAGCATGTTTGAATGTTCGTTCAAAATACAATGCTTAAATTTTAAGATAAATTTAATGATCCACAAACTCTATTTTACAAAAGAAAAGAACTTGAATGTTTTTACAAACCTCATTTTGTTATAAAATAAACATGCACTAGTATGATAGAGAAAAATGTTATATTGCATGGAAAAAAGTATAAATAAGGAGACATTGAAAGAGAAGATTGGAGTGATACCGAGAATGCTTAGAATGCAGATTGCTTTTTATATTTTTCGCTTATTATTTGTTTTCATTTTATCAATATTACACTTTTCCATTTTTGGATTTTTCTAATTTTATAGTTCGATAGTCTATTCAATTTATAAGTTTTCATTATTTTGCTCCAATTAATACAAAATGCTTAATTACAATGTAAGTGACAAAGTGCACGACATTTTAAAAGTTAGAAAGCAAAATATAGGAAAAAAGTTTGACAAAAATGAAAAAAATATAGATAACAAAATAGACAAAATTAAAAAAATAAGATAACAAAAATTGTAATTTAATTCTCATGATATATCAAATGTGTGTGAACAATCTTGTGTACGGCTTAAAGTTGGGCAAACAGGCTAGGCTTCCCGTGAAAATCGCAACCCATAAAGGATATGAAAAATATTTTAATCCATAAAGTTGGGTTTTGTCCACTGGTCTTGGAGACTTTTTATATTTTAATATAAAAAATATAATACTAATAAGGGGTGTAAAAAAGTATAAAAAAACATAAAATTTAAGTAATTTTTATATGATTCAATAGTTGGTCAACCATGATATAATATTTTGATTTAATATAGAATTATAAATTAAGTAAACATGATGTAGACAAATATTAGGTGGCTTAACATGCAAACTATGTTATCATTTTACGTAAATAATTTTTTATTAGACAATTGATAGTTTCTAAAATGATTTAAAATAAATCAGATTTTATATTTTAAAATTTAATTTTTTATTTGTTTTTTAATTTTTTTGTTAAATGGGGATCGGCCGACTAAGTCAGCGGACTATGCAAGACGAGTGTAAACTAAAAAAAAAATAATTAGAAATGCACACTTATTGGCACTTCTAGCTCTAATTGCTACATCATTAGTCCATATCAACGGCCAACTTACCACATCAACAGTGATCAAGTTATATCAATATTAGTCCACCAATACAAGAATAAAATGTAAAATTTTGTAAATTGAGTAGTAAAATATACGAATAAACGAAAGGAAAATGCTGAAAGATAACAGTTTTCGTAAAAGTACACCAACTAACTATGTATTTGTCAAATTTTTTTTCTTCTAATTTTTCAATTAATATTTGTTTTTGAATAAAGCTCAGCCATTCAAAGTTAGTTTTGGTGCTATTCATGCAAGAAATTGTTCGTGCGAAATAGCGGTACTCATGAAAGAATTAAGTGACAAAGTTTACAAAATCGCAAAAAATAAAAAACAAAATATCAAATATGCAATTAAACCCAAATTTTACTATGGTTGGAGTTACAACTTACAAAAGGATTTTTGGCCTATAATTTAATAGTGTGTATATTCACGTGCAAAACACAGTACTTTTGTGAAGAACAATAATACACAAACATATATTTATTTTAAACGTTTTACTAATATCTCTTATTTATTTTTATATCTTTTTTCTTATGATATCATAAATTCTATTATATCTATATTTTTCTTTCTCTATATTATACCATAATGGGTATCATGAAACAACTTTCCATTCTAAAAGCCAACATGGACATAACTACGACCAAGACACGTAAACAATCACTTATATAAAGAGAGAGGAGGAGGCTGAGGGTATTAGTAGAGAAAGTGAGATACTCCATCATCAATAATTATGATAGCCTAAAGCAAACAGTGTTATTTCTTAATTAACTAATAATCTCTTGGTAATGCCCACTCCACGTACTGTGTTGATTGTTTTGCCTTTGCCCCTAGTGTCCACCAAAAACTTGGGCATATACTATATGGTTTACAGATAGATTGAAGAAGTTGTATGTAATTAGCGGATATTGATGTTTCCTTTTTATTTAGGATCATGAAAGAGTTTCAATCATACTGCTGGCCTTGATTGGAGGAGCTTAACCCAATTACAAATTAACTAACCATTATTTATATATTTTATCCTTATGCCAATAGACACACAAAAGAATAATTAATATAATCTGATATAATTAGTAAATAATCTTGTTTCTTAAATATGGGATCATAAATTCAATTCTAATTTGTGTATATAAAAAATATTTTTTTGAAAGAATTTAATCTCTTAAATGAATCTTAATATCTCAAGAAATTATCACTCATTTTTAGTCGTATATTTTATCCTTATATCAATAGACACACAAAAATGTAATCAATATAATATGACATAATTAATAAATAATCTTGTTTCTTAAATATAAGATCATGAATTCAATTTTAATTTGTGCATATAAAAAACATTTTTTGAAAGAATTTAACCCTTAAATGAATCTCAATATCTCAAGAAATTATCACTCATTTTTAGTCAAGAAATACCTTAGTTAAAAAAAATACAAAAAATAACATTAAAATTAACACATCATATCAATGAAAATGAGGATCATCTTAGCATAATCAAAACCAAATTTGGCCGTAAGCTTTAATTACACTTTCCACTACAAATTCTTAATCATAACCTTAGCCCACCAAAGGGTAATGTTTTTCTCAATCAAAGTTTTCTCAATGTCATCTTTTCTCATCCTTTTCTATACCTATATATCTATTACATATCTTATCATACACTTTCATTGTACTTTTATTATAAATTTTTCAACTAAAGGTGACTTTATTCTGATCAAAATCATACATCAGATTAGATGAGTGAATATGTATAATAATAAGCCAACTATACAGAGACTAGCAAAGTGGTGAACTATGTTGTTGGCAAAAAAGGAAAATTCATTATAGCAAGACATCATATAAAACTTTCACTTATCTCAATATATATAGAGAGAGAGAGGACAACAAATACTGACAAAAAAATTAAAAAATTGAATAGAAAGTAGCTTCATTGTTGGCTCCTCAAATCACATGTTGAAAGATCTTCACGCATTATATGCATCCAAACATGACCAATAGGAATTAATTTATGAGTCCAAAGAAGCATAACTGGCTGTCCACTAATATTCAAAAGGGTTTTAACAATGCATGATAGCCTCTAGTTTATATAATATCTAAATCTGTAAGATTCATTCTTGGCACAAAATCTTGGGATTCTTTGCTTTTTAAAGGCACATGACTTCCTCCTGGCAATGCCAAACTTTTTTATTCATTTATTTACTAACTTGCTTAATTAAATTAATGTTTATGCGTGCTCTGGGTTAGTTAAGTCTGTCTCCTGTGTGGCACAATACATGTAACGAAACAAAAAATGATCATCTTGGATCATGAAATCATAACAACATCGATAGCTAGCTTGCTTATAGGTATAATATCTCAAAAAAGCCACAACAGCACTATTCCCTTGTAACATATATTTTATTTATTCAAATAAAAAAGATCCTGAATGTGATCAACATAGTCGATCACAAGCATTGCAAAGCTAAGCTTCGTTTTCAACTACTAGCAGCTACTTCAACAGCAATTAAATTCTGCTCTAAATGTAATGCAATGCAGCTCACAACTTTTTTTTTTCTCCAAACCACAAGTATCTTCCATTACAGATAATTTTGTTCGAATTAGATAATATTAGGATGAATCACAAAACTCTCTATCATAGTAATTAACACTAACCTATATTTGGGATTTGAATTTGAAAAGACTCGTTAAGATAGAACAACTCGATGTCATGCGCTTGATGATACTCACAACTATATTTTAAAACATCTTTGGCCATACTCGACTCCTTCGGTATTGGCTTTTACTTGTATGGTAATTTTGGATAAGATTCACACTAGGCTAAATATAGCAAAGTATCAGTCTGGATCCTTCAGATGTGTCAGTCCATTATGCAATAATAACATGCGGGAGTAATCTTCATGCCTCCTCTTGTCTTGAAATTTTGCTCTACGGATTTGGTCCAATTTTATCTCTGGCTGGGTTTTAAATATAGGCAGTTTTTAGATTGAAAATCTTATATTTCACTTTTAACATGAGTCCAGAAAAGAGGAAAACTCTTAGGAGAATTTGAATGATAACTAGGGTGATTACTGACTGGCATTTGGTCTATATAAACGACAATTGGATTTCAATAATGTGGTCAAACTCGTCAATATATATTTAGAAGAATATATCCTAATTATAATGATTTCTAATTGATTGATTTACAGTATAAAAATATTCACAATATATTAAAACTAAACTCTTAATACTTATAGACAAGTTAGTCCCTTTCAAACTTTTTATTTAGAAGAATATATCCTAATTAAACTTGTTCAGCGTTTGGCAGCTGCTCAATTTCTTGGAGCACAAAATCTTTTTAGGCCCATGGTTAATATTGAGAAGCCCAATAGTAAAGATGGTTAATTAAATCTATGTGCTCAATAGGTGGATATGCTGAAGCAAATGAAGCAACGGCACCGCAACACCTAGCAATTTCGCAAATTTCCTATTTTACCCTTTTGTAAAAGGATACGGAATTAATTTAAAATTAATGGTCCAAGCAAAAATCAAACTTGTGACTTTCAATTTATTAACACTATGCTTTAACGAATTGAGTTAATAAGTTAATTATGTTATAAAATAAATAATGTTGTTATACATAACACTAAATTTTCTAATGTATATTTAATGCGCATATAAATTTAAATAATAAATTTTATGATAATTAATTTTGATATAACTCATACGAATTATTTAATCTGTCTGAGTTAAAAAAACACTTATGAATCACGTAATTCGTAAGTATTTTTTTTTTAATTTTTTTCAAAAATGTTTTTAATTTATTATATTAATTTTTTAATAGTAAATATTTTTTATTTATAAAAAATTATATGGATTAAATAATTTTTATGAGTTATATCAAAATTAATTGTCACAAAATTTATTATTTAAATTTACATGCACATTAAATATACATTATAAAATTTAGTGTTATGTATAATAACATTATTTATTTTATAATATAATTGTCCTATTATTTTAGTTGGTTAGGGTGTGGTGTTAATAATCTGAAAGTCACAATCCGTATCCTTTTACGAAAGAGTAAAATGGAAAATTTGTGAAATTGAAGCAATTTAGCTGCAAAATTACAATAATTTCGCTGGGTGCGCGTAGCAAGTAGTGGGGAAGCAATTGAGTGCATTGTAGCAGAGCCCAAAAACATTCTAAAAAGAATTTGCTTTGGGGCGAAAGAGATGTTGTACCGAATGTGTTTATTCGGGCTTTATACTTCCTTACTCCAACTTGAATTTTCAGTATGCATACTTCAAGTGGAAGCCCAGGTAAACACATTAAAAATTAGATTAAACATTGGAATATACGAACGTTGAAAAAGAAAGGCTTCCATGATGAAAAATTGATATATCTCACTAAATAAATTCTAAGAAGATGTTTAATAGAAAGGCTAAAATGAAATGAAACATAGCATGGCTTGAATTTTATATTTTATGCATTTTAAGAAATAAAGTGGAACAAAACATGTGGTTAAAAAAATAACATTTTATTTCCATAAAAAAAAATTGAATTCCGTTTTGTTCACATGTCAAAAGTTACCAAAGCAAGTACTTCCAGATCGAGAATTTCATTATGCTTCTATCTTTATCTTGTTTTCAATTAATAATAACACATGAAAAATGATAATGAATAAAAATATAATTATTTGAAAGAGAAACTTCTGATATTTTTTATTTTTATTAAAAAGAACAAAGGAAGGAAGTCATTTAATAAGAGAAATGATCAGACAATCTCAAATCATGTATATCCATAATCTTGATTAATATTTACGTGTGGCAGGTAATTGAGTT
The DNA here is from genome assembly GCF_004193775.1 of Glycine soja. Classification (NCBI taxonomy): domain Eukaryota; kingdom Viridiplantae; phylum Streptophyta; class Magnoliopsida; order Fabales; family Fabaceae; genus Glycine; species Glycine soja. The sequence continues at coordinate 5,148,672 of NC_041005.1, forward strand.
TTTTTAATTTACGAGAAAATAAATAACATTCAATTATGTGTCACATGGAAAGATTAGTTGAAACCATAATGGTCTCTAATCACATAATAATTTGTCATTCAATATACCTTAAGTCTTCTGACTCCTGTCTTTGCAAGCCACTAATCTTTTGTTTGTCTTTGTCCGCAGGCAATTCGACTTTTTAAGATCCGTTTATCAACTTGCTTCATTAAAATCCATTCACATAGTCATACGATCATAAATAGCTCAACTAAATGCATAGAACAAACAGGGCTCTTGAAGAATGACTTTTGGATGTGTGTGAATGGGAACTGGGGATGAGAAGATGTAACAAAAAAGAGAGAATAAATTAGGTAAAAAAAAAAAGGCGCATACTAAAAGAAAGAAAGCACGAGATATTATTGGCGAAAATTGTGAACACGATCTTAGGATTTACTATAACTCGAGTACGTGACCATGAAGGCCACGCCATGTTTTGGTTTGTCGTGACATTTTGTCATCATCTACGTGTGTTTGTGTCGAGAGAGAAAGCACTTTAAAACGTCATCGATTATTTGATTTGAGTGTGTGGGAGACTAAGAAGAGAAGAGAGCAAAGAAAGTAGCATTAAAGTTGTCGTCTTTCGAGTACTTTGATATGGATCCTAAAGATTTTTTTTTTCTTAGGACGAGGGGGATGGATCGGAACATTGACGTGTTATTCTCTTTTGGGAGGCTTTTGGATGTGGAATAGTTTGGATAACAGACAGAGAGATCTCTAAAAGAGATTTGGTTCTATGCATTTACTAGACAACTAACGATATACTACTAAAATGGAATCATAGACTGATAGAAGTTGTTTGTCCAATGAGAATGATTACTTTATATTCCCAAACTCACTCATTATCCTTTCAGGTGGGGTTATTAGCACTTTGATAATCAGTTGTCAAAAATGACTTGTGATCGTGGTAAAAATGATTACTAATAGTTAAACATATATGCAAAAGAAAGAGTTATATAGCTAACCCAAAATATAACATTATTTTGGAGATTTAATCCGCTTAAATTGTTAGTTAATAATAGTGAAACTTGATACAAATACCACTATACATCAAAATTTAATTGCATCAGAGGGACTCCCCACATCAACTTTCCCTTTCAATTGTCGACCATTTGCCCCTCATCGCATATATATGCCACATGATTTTTCTTCCCTTCAATCTATTTTCCTCTTCCTTCAAATTTTTTATTATCAGCGGGTCAAGATATAGCAAGTTGGAAAGTAAACCAGAAGAGGGAAAGTGTGAAACATTGTTTTGTAGTAGTAGTAGTATATTCTATTTTTGTGATAGTGTAAAACATTGTTTTCTAGTGATTTTTACACTATCATTGTTAAAGTATGTTTTAGATTAATAAAAAAAAGCATGGTACTAATTGCATAATCAACTTCATTGAAAGACCTGAGAACTTGAAAAGATCACATCTTGAAAGTTGAATGCAATTAATTTTAAACCATTAAACATGGTTAGAATATGTATCTAAATTACCAATGACTAATGACGAGCTAGTTCTCGTTTGAATTTCACGTCTTATTTTACATTACAAGCCGAATTGTATGACTCCTTAAACAAGAGAGAGTTCACTCGCCGCACTAGAATTTTAGCTTTGATTTTCTGATCTTGTAAAGTGTGCAATGCCGTTTAAAATTTTAAACAAATACGCTATATTCATAAAGTGGTTTGTGCCTTTCAAGTTTTAACTAGAAACTAGAGATGCAGACGGAGCACAAAGAGCCAAAGTGGGGAAATTAAAAAAAAAAAACTCCAAATCAGAGATGCAGCAAAGGGACAGTGTAATAACAATTGGGGTCACGGTGCCCTGATTGATAGGCTTTCAAGTACCAAGGGAAGTTTGTTTGGTGATGACTTTGGTCTCCATGACAATGTTTGGCTGTGTCCTATATGACATTATTAACTTCACTTTTCTTTTGAACCCGCGCGTGATTGAATGAATCACCTAATAATAATCTTCTTCTGGTCCTTGTTGCACCCAAATGCCAACTCCAATGCTGGTCTTATGATCCCACGATGTGTCTCTACACGAGCATATGACATAGACGAGAGATAAGAGAGAGGCTCAATACCATCCACCTCATGCAGATATAAATATAATAATCCTTCACCAATAGTTTCTTTCCCAAGCCAAGCCAAACCAAAAACTTGTTCATATGTAGGCCACTATGTAAAAAGTACAATGCAAATACACGATTGCACGAGTCTCAGTCCATACAGCCAGCCACATGGGTGACAATGTCAGTACTTGATCTTCAACAAAAGTCAAAAGTACTGTGTAAAATGTAAATCCATCCACCCCTCCTCTACAACTACAACTACTGTATCTTTTGAATAAAGTTTCTAGACTAATCCATAATACTAAAACATCCAAGTTTTCAAATTTTCAATTTTTTTTTAATCATAGTATAATATATTTAGTCACTATCATGATTAGAACTTGGAAAAATAAGGGGAACTAAAAATACAACTAAACACTAAATATAAGTGCATGGTGACTTTATCAGAAATTAACAAATTATTAATTCTTTGTACTAAACCTAATCCATGAATATGGCCTTTAAGAAAATAAAACTTATCCTCATTAGTTATTCCATACACGTACCTATGATAGTAAATAATAAATAATAGGGAATAAAGCATGTATGTCCTCCAATATACTTTTCTTTTCCATTTAAAGGTAGGTGTCATGAATCAACAAATTAGGATTTCTAAAACTACCAATTACAAGGGCACGAGGAAAGTACTCTGCGATGGAAACACTGAGCCACGAGCCTCTTCTCTATGATAACTCTGCTGGAGAGACTCCACCAAGTCCAAGCACACCATTGCAGAATTCACGGGAGAAGAAACAACTATCTGTTAAGGAAGAAGAAGAGGAAGAAAAGGAGGCAAAAGCAGATACTTTATTGGATCTAAATGCCCCTGGTGGTGATTCTGCTATTGGGTGCAGTCCAGTGCTGAATCTGATCACGTGTTTGGACACAGATTTGTCAAGCACCACATCAGAAAACCAACATGGCTCAGAGCCACGAGTGTTCTCTTGCAACTATTGTCAGAGAAAGTTCTACAGTTCACAAGCTCTTGGGGGACACCAAAACGCCCACAAGAGAGAGAGGTCAATTGCAAAGAGAGGTCATCAAAGATCAGGATCACGTTTGATGGCCTCAGCTACAACAGCTCTGGGAATTCCCTTTCTCCATAATCACCTTCACCACCACTATGCCACTATGGCTTCTCTGCCTCTCCATGGTGCTTCTAGTAATAATAAACCACTTGGAATTCAGGCTCACTCCATTATTCACAAGCCTTCTTCTTCAAATTATTCTCATTTTTCATTCAATGGGTTTGGAACCACTTTTGGACATCGTGGTTGGTCTAGACCCCTTATTGATCAACAACCTGGAATAGGGAAGCTAACGATGGAAAGTTTTCACAAAACATCAAGAGGCAATGTTGGGAAATTCGATGTGGTGAAAACGACCAGGCTTAATTCAGCGACCAATGAAGAAATCAGTGGATATATGGTTAGTGGTATTAGTCTTTTGAAGACTAATCAAGAGGAAATGAAGCACCTTGACTTGTCCCTAAAGCTCTAAGCATCATGGGATTGTGTTGAAGTTTAGTACTTAGTATAGTAAACATTTTTCCAACTTTATTGTTTCACAGCTTGTAATAATAATGTATTGTGTAAATTTGTTTATGAGAGGATCAAAGTTTTTTAATTATCTGTTCATGAAGTCTCAATTATTCAATTCCTGTATGGTTAGCAGTTTGTTAAGTCCTTTTTCTTTCTGGGAGATTTATTTGTTTTCTAATCTGTACATAGGTGAATTTAAAGAGAGGTTTAGCTTTCATAACTAGCATAGTTTCGTTTCAAATCTGGACTAGAAATTCAATTCCAACCTCGTTAACGGTTGATTACCCATTAAAATATCTTCTAGATGCCAAATAACAGATATCTAGTTAGATCAAGACTTAGCTTTTTTTTACTGTGAGCCAACACCAATGGAAGTTCTGAGAAACTATAAATATTTCCTATTTTTTTATGTGCATGTATCGGAAAGAGGTAAAATTTTCAACAACTCAAACAAGCAAGTTGGACCCCTTGCTATAAATTGAGATTTGTACCATTATAAATGGTAGACATTTATTTTTCTTAGAAACGTGTGCCTCGGTTGGTCACCTGATAAACAAACTCTGTCTAAACTGTTTCCATCGTATGGATGTGAAACAACAACCGAAGGCACATTCATGTATATATATTCATGAGGTAGTGGTCCTAGGACTCAAAATAGGATAAAAACAGAGATATTATTCTTCTCTAGGAGAGGCAATGTATATATATATATCTGATAACAACTTGCCTAATTTAAGCATAACTACAATCTCTAAAAAAGGTTCTGAATCCCGTAATTACAGATATGCTAATTTCTATAATTACAGATATGACAATCACTATGATTATAACATAATTATATGCATGACTCATGCCAACACTACTAGGTGCCCTACTAACTGAGCATACATGCAGATTCGGTAGTTTTTAGGCAAAATAATACTACTAATATAGGAGTATAAAGGAAGAAGTAAATGCTTCGGTGAGATGCGAGTCCAAGTATTCTTTGGAATATAGATTCAGTATTTATTCCTTCTCGGTACTAAACATGATATGTGTATATCAGAATTCAGAACAGCGAGGTCAAAAGCAGAGTAATACATTAAGAAATTAGTACCACAAATACTAAACCAGCAGATTTTTTTATTTTAATTTTAATATAAGGTATCTTTGCAATTAAAAGTCATGATATTAATCCTTTGATATTGAGAGATCACAGCAATAGTTTTGTCTCTCTTAACAATTTTTTTTCATAGGTTGACTAAAAAATCAGAAGATTTCCTTTTAACCTTGGATTATAACTTTACAAACGTGTATAATCTGATTACGATTTGTGAACAATGACCGGTTGTTTGTCCACAAACGGTACAGGAAATTAGACTTGTTATATTAACTAGGTTTTAGTATAGGAAAGGCTTTTGTCCTATTTGCTGGTGCATCTACAAGGTCACAATCATCAAGTTATCTGAAATCTTGCAAAGATACGTATGTATTCATATTTAATTAATGGTCTAATAATAAGTTCACGTAGTAACAGTGCAACCCAGTGCATAACCTCTTCAAGTCAAGTACTTATTTTATATGTTAACTTAAACGAGTTGTTAAGGAATAAAAAAACAAAATAGTACAACAATATTTAATTTATTAAAAACTTACTATTTTTATTTGTAGTGCTCATGGAAGCCTATTGTCATATTCCGATCACAAATGCAACTGCAAGCAAATCATATAGTAAAAGAGACCTTCCTAATAGTTTTAGGAATTTGGTTAAGTTTTTAATCAATCAAATTACATGTTATTTTTTTATTAATTTATTTTTGTTTTTCAAATTAGTCCTTAATTATTATTTTTAAAAATTTTAATATATAAATTTTTAAATTAAAAATATGATTAAATATAACTTTAGAAGTTTGAGTCCTAAAAATTTTTAGTTACTTTTAACACTTTTTATAAGAAAATCTTTTGGAATTTAGGGTTTAAAAATTTCCTATTATTGTTTCTTAAACATAAATTTTATAAAAAGTGTTGAAAATAATTAAAATGATTTTAGGATTCAAACTTTTATAAGTTATCTTTAATCATATTTTTAATTTTAAAAAATTATAATTTAATTTTTTTGAAAATAATAATGAAGGACTAACTTGAAAAAAAAGTAATTAATGAAAAAATGACATGTAATTTGATTGGTTAAAAAATTAACAATATTAAAATCCTCCAAATTGTTGGAGGCACCGTTAAAACTCATAGTAAAAGAGTCGTAGTGAATCAACAGCATTACAAAAATTTCTTAACCGTTCCTACGTGTGAGTTGGACAGTATTTTAATGTTTTTTCTTTGCCATCTCACTCTTTTTTTCCCCTCTCTTTCTCTCTTCCATTTTCTTAAGAATATCATGCAATGCACTGGTCCATTCCTAGTTATGTTTAAAATTGTTCAAAAGAAAAACTTATTATCCTAGTGTTCCCCTGCCGTTATTATTATTATTTTTTTATCATGGACCCCGCCAGATCTACAACAATGTTTTTTTGCTTGATTTATCAGTTTCTCTAAGGACATGAAAATCTATCTTTTTGATCTTTTACCCTTTTACAAGCAAACATATATCTGCCAACAATAGATAAGATGATACGATGATAGGATAGGTTAAGCATCCTAATATTTTTTTTTCGCTAAAATGATTTTCAAAGTGAATGGAGGTTTTCAGATTTCATTTCACTATTATAAAAGCACGACAAATTCAATTTAGCAACAAAAAAAAATATCAGAAGTATAAATTGTGAAGAACAAAAAGATAGCCAAAGAGCAAATTAAGAAGTTTATTTGTTTAAACTGAGAAAGAAAAGTGATGATTTGCCTCTTCGCACTTGACTCTTAAAAGAGAGAAAGAAATGAGCGATTTTAGGAATTAAATCCGCATGCTTTTAAAAGTTAAATGCTCATTTGTTCTTTTCTTGTAGAAAATCTCTCCAAGTTTGGGCTCACATTCATGATTTGGCTCCTTTCAGCAGGTGTTTCACTTTTTTACAGCGCATTACTGACTCTTTAATTAGGGGCAGATCCACATCAGGTGTTCAAAAAAAATTACGTTGTCGGACTATAATTTGACTGTCTAAGAACAAGCTGATTTTTGAAGATTATCAATTTTCTGTAATAAAGGTTATTAGTAAGATTAAGTTTCTTATGTATAGACAAGCACATGTTGCATTTGTTTTATTAGGGAGACTTTTGATTTTCTTTAACTGTGGGTATGCCCCGTTTATTATTGTATCATTTTGGGTTTAATATAATTTACATTTTTTTTCCAAAAGTTTGAGAACCAAAATAGATGATTTGAACATACAGTTACTAAAACCAAATTAATTTTATTTCAAATACAGTGACAAAAAATTAACAAATTTTAGCCTATTTTGGAGAAGATAAGGATTGCGAAGTTATCAGTTAGGTAAGAGTAAATAATAGCAAGTGTTCATGCTTGCAACTTGCATCAGAATTTCACATATACATTAACGTGTGATTTCTTTTTAACCAACCATTTTAAAAGTTGAGTTTTACTTATAGGTAAACTAATTTTGAAATCATATGCCAAGGCTGCAACAATTCAATAATGAACATCTTCTATTGAAATGCAATCTAAAGCAATTTTGGCTAAAAGATAAGCTAGATGATTGATCTCTCTTCTAAAATGAACACACTCATAGAAGGATAAACTAATATCTTTGCAGTTTGAAAAATCACCGTCCTAAGTATTGTGTCACTATATAGAAGAGGTGTCCTAAAAGTTGAAATTGTTTGTGAAACTGATTATTCTAAAATAAGCTTTTAAATAGAGACTAATAAAATTTTAAGTATTATATTGTATGTGTAGTCTATATATATAAAAAAATGGACTTTTACAAGTAAATATAATATCACGTGTCATTTCATATGGGAAAAAATATTGAATTTCAAGTATTATCTATTATTTTATTCTCTAAATGCTTTTTACTAATATTTTTTAAAACAAATGTAAGTTATTTTTAATTGTTATAATTGTCAAATTATCTCATATATTAAACTAATATTTAATTTTTTTATAAAATGTAGAAAAAATAATTAAATGAAAACATATTTAAAACTATATACAAGTGTACCCCCCACACACAACTGTTACTAGCAAGCTATGAGATAGAGTGGTTAAAAATGGTTTGACCCGATAGGCTAGTCCAATGGCCCAACCAGTTGAACTAGACTGTCCATTGGTAACATTATCATGTTAATGAAATAGATTAAACTAACAAAATCTGACAAAATTGATAGATATCCATGAAACATTTTTTTGTGAATATCAGTCATAATAAAACTTGAATCTAAAACGGCAAACAAATTACTTAAATTTCTTACTACTAGACCGACTATAATGGATTTTGTACCCATTAAAATATCATTATAAAGGAGGGAAAAATAGAGACAAAATAAAATTTGTCTTTAAATTTTGTCATTAGAGATGGAATTAGAAATGAATTTTGCATTTCTCCATCTCTAAATTAGCATCGCTAATTGATCATTTCCTAATTAAAATTTAATTTCTAAACATATATATGAAAAATCTTTATTAGAAAATACAAAATGATCTTTATACCAAAGAGATACTAGACAGTCCAAATCCATTTCTAACAGCATGGTCTGTCAAGGTCGTTGAATGGAGGGATGAAAAGGGAGTTGTTATGTGACAAGGATATTTGGCTGGACGCAAGCAAGTCAGAAAGGTACCAAAGCTACATATATAATCAACTGAGAATGGTACTAAAGCTGCATATAATCACAACAATACATGTTAGCTTGCTTGTGACAAGGTGGTTAAGTTTTGAGTTCTTCAGATATATGACCAAACCTACAAGAGGTGTGCAAGTGATATGGATGGTGACCTTTTTTGGTCGTACATTGGAGAGATGGGGGCCCAAAGAAGGAACAACTGCACAAAAAAGGAACAACAGGCTCTTGCTTCGTGTACTTCCCAAGTTGCTTCCTGCACTCTTTTCGGAATGTTTTTATAACCTTTTGGATTGGTCATTCTAACAGCTAAAAGGGAGTATATTTTAAATGTAATTTTACATTCTCGATTGACATTCCTAAAGACAAAAAGGGAGTGCAGTAAGCAATAACCGGAAGAACACTAGGGGCATTGCAATCTATGCAAAATCTGTAGCCAAATAGTTAGCGATATTTAGGAGTGATCCTTTCCTTAAGCTCCACAAATGCTTATGGTTTTGGTGTGGTGAGTCAAATTAGGCCTAAGCTTATTAATGCAAAAAATTTCATGTAATATGGGACTATACTCATTTTATATAAAGTGGAATGCTATTTGGTACAACAAAACGTTTTTATGAAAGTAAGTATGAAAGTTTCTGTTATTTTGCTTTTCATTGGTTAAAACTTAAATAAAAGAGGGGTAGAAGAATTTGACACAAACATGTCAGAGTCATCCATTTTCTAACCAACCAAGATTTTAGTGGCAGGAGAGACTGAGATAGTTCAAACCTTATTGATGTCATTGTACACCAAAAAATCCTCCATTTTCTGTTTTGTATATTTCTTCAAAACCATTTCGTATACTATTTAACAATTTTATTTTATAAATTGCTAAGACTAATGGTAACTAGTAATTGATAAAGGACTAGAGAACTCTTCAGTGCACAATTGACAAAGGTTATAGACTTATAGTATATCTGCTATTGGATAAATATAAACATCCTTTTCCGCCCATCACGACTTCACAGTTCACAAAGTTATTTCAGTAAAAGCTTATAACTTATTTTCTCCAAGGAAAAAAGAAAAAGATATATATGACAGAAAAGAAAGAAAGCATCGATTCCTTTGGTACTAAATGATGAATAAAGTTAAGAGAAGCTTAGTCGGAAGTGAGTCTTTTTCTCTGAATCACCTGAATTGTCCATAACTCATAAGTAATATTATGTCTTTCCGTTTTCACCACTCACCCAAAAGGAGGAAAAGGAAAACACTCACCAGTAATGATAAATTTCCCCAGAAATTTATCAAATGAGCGTCAAAAGAAAAAAAGCTTGCCAAAGGGTCCAGAATGGCAGAATCTTTTTATGTGTAGACCGGCACCCAAATGCATACTACCCCGAATGCAATTGATGGATTCCCTAGAAATGCACTTTTTTTCCCTTCTTTTTCTCAAGATTATTTCTAGATGAAATTTAAAGTAAATAATAGTGTATAATTGTATTTTAAAAGTTTCATACTACATTTTGAATAAAAATTATTTACTGCTAAATATTTCATATCTGAAAATTTAATTTAAAATTTTAATAATAAAAATATAGAAAACTTGTAACTAGCTCGATGTGCATTGTGATTTTTTTTAGATATAAGATTAACATGATGAAAGAATGAAGGGTGAAAGGAGAAGGAATGAGGGAGAAGGTCTTAGATTCAAATTTTCTCAATTGATATTTTTAATAAAACTAACAAATTAATATTTGTTGATAAAAAAAACTAATTATTATCACTTGGCCAAACTGGAGGAGTTCCACAGTGGAGTGAGCAAATTGCTGATATAAAGTTTCGGGTAGCCCACCAACTACAAGCTCAGGTGATTAATCGACTTCGTAGCCCAAATCATGGATGATTCTCGATAAGACTTTGTTTTAAGTATCCGTTTTTTTTATCTGGCCAAGAGAAAAACTTCTTATCGATTTTTAATTACAAAATTGCAATGCTATTATTCTACTAGTACTTATACAACAATTCTCACTAAGTAATCTTAGGCAATACATAACAACTTCTGACTGACACTTGATAAGAGCAATCAAGTAATTTAAACTAGTTTATTCCATTAATGTACCCTAACTCATATCAACTTGATGGTGGATAATTACTTACATTCTTTATTTATTAGACTCAACGTTATCGCTTTCTATTAATTGTTTGGTTACATTTAATTAGGAATGTTTTTCCATTACCTTTTTTTCTTACTGGTTTCCCCCTACCTTCTTCTTACTCAATTAATAAAATATTTAAACGTGTTTCCATTATTATTGCTCAAGATAATTTTGGCTTACATATCTCAACTGCTATCTATCATTATCACATTGGATGGAATAACAAAGTTAGTTGAATGATTAAGAAATAAGAGAAGGAAAAAAATATCAGATGTTTGATTTCTGTACTAACAAATTAACAATTAAATTAACACCTGTCAATCAAAAAAATTATTAATCACATTCGATGTTTCAAAACCTTGGCATCTCTCTTTTCAGCGTGCCTAAACGGAAGAAAATCAGTGCACCGAACTGTTCGGCTTGCATGATCGAGCTCGTCATCAACTTAGGCTCTTGTTATTTGGGTGTCTTTCTCCTTCTTATTTTAGTTCTTTAGTTCTTGAAGATGCCTTGAGGGTTTTTTTTTTCCTTATGGTGTAGTTTTGTTGTTTCCTTTTAAAAAAATTAAAAGGATATTTTTAAAACTCGTCAATAATTTTTTTTATATCGTATATCATTAAACTACTGACGTATTTTTTTTTCTCATGCATAATAGGGAATTTTTAACTTAAAATAAAAATAAAAATAAAAAATAATCATTTTGAGGAATAAAGAACATAAGAATGTGTTTTAGATCTTTCAATAAAGAACTTCGTCATATAACTAAAACCAAATATCGGTTAGTAAAGCTTTAACAAACACGTGATATATTTTTTAAGATACTATTTTTTTTTTACTGCAATTTTTAAGCTACTTTTAAAACTCTGAATAGTATAATTCAACCGTTATACTGTAGGGTGTCACAGGCCCCCTTTTAAGCAGGAAATAATTAAATTAAAAAAAATCTTAAATCACGAAATGTTAAAGATGAGTTACAGTGAATTTTTTTTATACGAATGGTAAAATTCAAGCATAAATGTATTCTGTATAAATTGTGCTTACTAAGTTGATAAAAAATAGTATATTATATATTTTCTTCAAGTATATAAACTCAAATTTAATTAAAAAGTAATTTTTACACCATTATTCAAACACATATGTAAATTTATTAGTTTTTATAACAATTATTTTAATAATCACGTCTAAAATAATTTATAGGTTTTTCAATAAATAAAATAATTTATAGTCGATTAGTAAAATAAAATATATACCAATATTCATACATATAAATTATAATCAGTATCTTAGTTAAAGTTTAGGGTTTTTTTTTTAACAAGTTAAAGTTTACGTTGATGTATGCTAATAATAATTTTTCATAAAAATGTCTTGAGAATACTTATTTATAATTGTAGTGACAATACTACTTGCCAGATGAAGAATGTGTCTTGGTCCCTCCTCCAGCGACGATGGTCAAACTGAATGTCGATGGCAGCTGCCGAGGCAATTGGGATCTTCTAGTTTTGGCCGTATAGATGGTGATTCTCTTGGTTCTAGGGTACTGCATGTGGCTACACTACCAATGTTAGCGCGGAGCTTCATGTCATTCACAAAGGCTTGGAACATGGGTTATAGAAGTGTTGAATGTGAATCAGATTCGCTTGTGTCTCTTAATCTGATTGTGCAGGAAGGTGTTGGCCATCATCCTATGGCAGCTATCATCATCAACCTCATTCAATCTTTCAAAACCAGACAGTGCCAACTTTCCTTTAATCATGTTTATCGGGAGGCCAGCATTTGTGCCAACTCCTTAGCTCGTCACGACTCATCTAAGATCGATAAATGTTAGTTATTTGCCAACATTATCCTTCTTTCATTAGCTCCTTTGTATTGGCTGATGCCATGGGAATCTCCTTCCCTATAGCTTAGCTGTGTTGTTATTTTCTGTTTTTTATTACCAATGCATATATTTAAATATTCAATATAAATATAATTTAGTTAAATATTTATAAAAATATATATATTTAAGTGATCTAATTCTTTTATCGAAACAAATTAAATAAATAAAACATGTTCAATTTTAATATAGAATGTATAACAATAAAATTAATATTTTTAATTCATAATTTTTGTATTTTTTATCTTTAAAGAAACTTGATGAATAATGTTGTTTTAATTTTACTTATATTTCTATTGATGTTTTTTGTTTAAATATATCTATCATAGTAAAATTAAGCGAACCTAAAGATAATAAAAAGTTCAAGATAAAACAAACAAAAAGAGAACTAATTAAATTTCATATATAATGAATAATTACACTTTTTTTAAGCAAGAATAATTACAATGTAGTAAAATAAAAAGTAATTTAGTGAAAATAATTAGAGTTATTTAGTGAAAATAAAAAAGTGATTTGAATTATCCAAGATAATAAAATAAAAATGTAGTATTGAGAAAAAAGTGTGAAAATTATACAAAATTTAATTTAATGACTTATGAGAATTTTTTTCTCTATACAAGCATAGATAATTAAAAAGAAAAAATAAACGATCTAAAAAAATGATAAAAGAAATAACAAAAAAAAATTTAATTCTCATTCTAACCTGAGTTTAAAAAAATAAAAATCTAATTTAAAAATCAATTTCTAAGAAAAAATACCTTAGTTTAGAAATTGATTTCCTAGGAATCAATTTCTAAATGAAGGCAAAAAAAAAAAGCAACCTTATTCATGTTAAGAAATCGGTTTCTAAGAAATAATTTCTTAACATGAACAAGAACTGATTTTTCAACGTGAACAATATTTTGTATCATTAAGGTAAAGATTTTTTGGATTGTATTATTTTAGTAATTTTTTTTTTGTATTATTTAGTTGAAAAATTCTCCAACAGTACAATCAGCTAGCATTTGTCTTATTTGAAAATTATTAATTTTATTATATATCACCTAAGAATAATGATTAAAGAAATAACAAGTACTAACAAATTATTGATTATTGATGTAAGTAGTACCGGACTTGATTTCTTTAAGTCAAGCCTTATAGATGAACATAACTAAGAGAGAAAATTTGTTATCAAATAAAACTAGTGAACAATGAAAATCTAAACCCTAATCCATGAAAAACAATCTACTTAAAAAATAAAATTAATAATTATTATTATGAAAAATGTAAAAAAATTAAAAAAAAATTCAAATATATAAAATTAAGAGACAAAATATGCACATTTAAAATATTTATGTGTAACTTCTTAAAAATGAGGAGAGAGTGCAGTGTGTGGATCGGTCACTGCTAGTAAATATTCCTCAATAATATCATAGTTATCCAAAATAGAAATAACAAGTCAAATTTAATTAAAATTATAGTAAAAAATATTAATGTTATATCTTAATTCCTTATCAACTTACTTTGAGTGGGCTCCCAACCCAGACGCAAGCCCTACACATGATAATTCCACCACTACCAATGTCTCGTGCTCCATTATCGCAAGTCATTATAGTGTGCCACAATCATTAACTTTGGAATATGACGAGGAAAACGCGGGTTTATATCCCATATTTCAGTTTTTTTAAGTACTACGTAGTAAATAGGAGTATTATACACTCGTGTTGACTTTTTTTTATCAGTGAAAAAAAAGAAACAAGACAGAACAAAAGAAACAACTAGCTACGAAGAAAAGAAACCCTAGATGTATCTGCTAGCAAAAGATTATGCATCTGGTTAAGACAATCTTCTAACTTTACCAAATACTCATTAGAAGAGGAACCTTTACTTGTTAACCAATCCGCACAGTGGTTGTCACTCGCGTTGGAATAAATCTATGAAATTTTAGAGTTGATCTTTTTTTTATTATTATATAAATGTAGAATATGTATTTACGGTATGAAAAAATAAATCATCATTCAATCTCAAACTATCATAAACAATTGATTTATTAATTTTTCTAATAATTATCTTAATAAATATACCAACAAAATGTAAAAAAAAAAATACGGCGTATGAAAATTACAGTTTTTTTTGTTCTTTCCTTCGTGACCACTAAACGGGATAGTACATGCACCGGTCGTAGTTATCTTTCGCCTATTTAATTTATACCTGCACTAATATTTAATATGAAGATACTTACAGAATTTAATAGATATTTGCATATATTTAGGATATTCATAAATATCTGTGTCAACGTTGAAAAGTTACAAAATATTAGAAAATAAAATACATTTAATCTAATATTAAATTGGATTTTGTTTTAATATATTATTAGCATATAATGTTTTTCTTAATTTAACGATTTTTTTTCTTGTTATCATATTAAAGGTGTGAAAATTAACAAGTCTTTGGTTCAATTGAAATTAGGTCTTTAAATAAGATTTTGAATTTTAATCTTATAAATAAAAAAAATATATGATTAAAATGAGAAATTCTATTAACATTGTGTTTGAAACTAAAGACGTAAATGAGAGGACATACGAAAATGTCTTGCGCAGTTTTGATATGAGAAAGTTGTGACTTTTGAGAAACTTAACTTTTAAAGTTGTGGGACCCGTGAAGTAAAGTTCTATGTTCAAAAAAACAAAATTAATAAAAAAAATGATTATTCACTTTAAAAAATAATTTTTTTGACAAACTTAATTGATTATTTGTGTATTATAATCGATTTTGTAGGGTCATCAACACCTACTTAATCGATCATTTGGTCATTAAAATTGATTTTTATGTATCGATCATTTGGTCATTAAAATTGATTTTTGTGTGTCTATTTAATTTTCTTTTTTCTAGTTTATTCGCAACTTTACAATATTATTTTTATTTTATTTCTCATCCATTTCTCTTAAAAGTAAATCACAAAACATATAATTTTATAAGAGAAAAGATTAGCACTAATGTTAAAAAATTTTACATAGTCATATTTTAATTATAACATATCATGTATGATAAGTTTATTGATTTATAAAATAATTACTTTAAAATAATTCAAACAATAATTTATGATTGAATGATAATATAAAATTATTTTACACTATTAGTTCATAAATATTAAACTCTAATTATATTTTTACTTTTTATTTTTAAATCTATTTTACTTATCTCCTCTAAATCAAACATGATATAAAAGTAATTAGCGACATTCCCATGTAAATAAATACTTCACATCAATAATATAATTAAAAGAAAAATAATGGTGTAAAGATTCATTAATTTTGCATATGACATTGAATAACATAGCTAGTGATTCTTTTTATAGAAGCTCTCTTCTTAATATTTTTTTTGTTTACAAGATTTGAAATCTATACTTTAATTTAAAAAAATCAATTCAATTCTACTTATATTAACATTGGTAAATTATTTCATTTAAATTTTTTATTTTTCTACTTACTTTTAATTTCTATAAAACCAAACACTTATTATTTTTATTTTATTTTTTTCTTTACTCATCTACTTATTTTTACTCTTTGTTTTCTTTCTCTTTAAAAAAAATTGTTGAGGAAGTAAAAACATTTTTTTTATTGAGATGTATGAAAATATGCTCCTTTATATTTTTTAGAGAAAATTATAGCAATCTTTTTAAATTTCATGTATTTATACAATCATATTTTATTTTGTTGAGCATTATTTTAACCTCCTTTATAGAGATGTTAGTGTAAAATTTAAAAGAATATTAAAGGATGTCAATATAATATTTTTAAGTATACAAAGAAATGTCAGGATAATATTTTTAAACTTAAATGAAGATATGTATAGGAAAATCAAAACAAGTAAGATTATATGCAATTTGATAAAATCCTATAAGATGTTAACGTAATTTGCTCTACTTTTTATTTGCACTTTCATATAATCAGCACAAGTTTTTTTTTTTTAAAAAAAAAAAACAGAATTATTTAACATTGAAATATAGTATGGGATTTGGTCCTTTCGAGGTACACGAAAGAAGAGTGGTGTGGAGTAAAGAATAGAAAAGGGGTTAGAATACCTTCTAGGCATTATAAAAAAAGGAATAAAGAAGATATTGAGGAATTTCAAAGGGAGCAGATATCAGTTGGATAATGATTTTGAACTGTTTCCAAAACCAGTTGTAGAACAAGAAGGGAACAGCCTTCCAAATTTTGCTCATGTTTTTCTATACTCACTTCGATAACCAAAGGCATCAGCATGCGCTCTCACCCAACTGGAGGACTACATGACATTGACACAGAACAACCAACAGAGTAACGTTATTACTGTTCAAAAATTTTAAATTTTAAATTAGAAAAAAATGATTTTCTTTATCATTCACAAAATAAAAAAGATACAGTTTTTTTTTTAATTTTCACTATTTTTCTCCAATTAAAACAAGGACTTTTAACGAAAATAGATAAAAATAAGATTTTTTTTTACGTAAAAGATGTAGAATGAAAACTTTTCACACGTCAGATATGATTAATGTAAAAAAACGATATTTTGCATTGATTATAGGCATTATCAATGTAAAAAATAATTTTTTAATCTAAATTATATCAATAGTAATGTAGAAAGTTACTTTTATTTATATCTATACTCTTCTATCTTAGAAAATATATAAGTTTTGTACTTTTATTTTAAAATTAAACTAAAATAGAGGCATTTGATTTTTTATTTTAATAAAAAAATATTTTTGTTACAATTTTTATTTTTATTTTAGTCTTATTGAAGCTTAGACATTACATTTGATTTAATTAATGAAAATGTAAAAAATAAAAAAATGGAAATTAAACCAAAATTTTAAATTTTTAAAAACAAAAAGATGAAATATCTCTATATTAAAACAAGAGATAAAAAACTAAACATTTCTGTTTAAGAAGATAAGAAAAAAAACTCTAATTTTTTCATAATAGTTTTTTTTATTAATTCTCGTACAGAATAAAGAAAATATTAGACATGTTTTTATGTTAAGAATAAAAATGAGAGAGAGACATGCAAGAAGAGGAGGAGAATCATAAAATAAATAAAAAGTGAAAGGTGGGTGAAGCAAAAGAACTTTGGGCCATAGAGATTCTTCTTCTTCCAAACTAAAAAGGACCACTCTTTTTATTTTTATATATATCAAACCTCTGGCTCTCTCAATCTTCACTCTCCTCACCACAATGCTGCGCAAGAACAAGCTTGGCACCGTTCCCGTTCACCTCAACGTCTATGATCTCACCCCAATTAATGGCTACGCCTATTGGTTTGGCCTTGGACTCTACCATTCTGGGGTTCAAGGTATTTAACATCGCTAAATCTTCATCTTTCCTTATATCTCTTATTTCCTTTGCCTGTTGATAATTATTAAAATTAAAATTTTCTTTTTTTCTTTAGTTCATGGGCTGGAATATGGATTTGGTGCGAACGAGCACGACACAACGGGGATTTTCCAAGTTCAACCGAAACACTGTCCTGGGTTCACCTTCAGAAAGTCAATTTTCATCGGAACAACAGATCTGGGTGCCAAGGATGTTCGAGCATTCATGGAGAAGCTAGCTCAAGATTATTCTGGCAATACCTACCATCTCATTTCCAAGAATTGCAACCATTTCTGTAACGATGTTTGTCTCAAATTGACCGGAAAGTCAATCCCTCGTTGGGTCAACCGGCTTGCTCGACTTGGTAAGGAATAGATGGATCGTAGTATTCTCGTCACTAATTAACTTCTTTTTCGCCTGTCACCACTGGAAACTCCAATGGTTATCATTTTGTTGAATTTTGTGTTTGGAATTATCTGTTGCTTGCTAGATTCTATTTAATTAGACTTCACATGTTTTTTTTCTCTCTCTTTTTTTGACTTTGTTGGATATAATAAATAAAGCTTGTAATAATATTTTTTTGAAGGGCAAAACTTCTGATGCAGTTCCTTATGTGCTTTTAGTGTTGTTTTCTAATTAAAGGTGGAGTTTCACCTTGGTGATTTGTGTAATAGAAGTTTTCATTAGAGATCAAAATAGATTATCGAGATAAAACTCTAATTCTGACCAAGAACAATATCCAAAGCACGTATAGAATTGCATCTAAGTTTTGTTTGGACAAATATTAGATGTAGTTTCTTATGTTTTTTTTTTTAATGTTGTTCTTTAATCAAAATTAGAGTTTTACATTACTGATTTGTGTAGTGAACATTTGCATTAATGTCAACATGGATTATTATTAAAGTGAATCTTCAATTCTAATTGAAAAATACACCAAGAGTACCTGAGGAATAACATTTAAATTTTGTCATTCTTTTTTAATTGATGTTTTGTAGCCATAAATTCATTGTCCATAAAGAAGCATGCTTCTTGCAGCACTATATACCCCTTGCACTAAGTGACAAGAGGATTGCTCTAAAGAGCATCTACTAATCTACTAATATACATTTAAATTTTGATTTTGCAACAATTTTATTTCTCCATCTAATATGTACCTGTTATGTGAACTGATGTTCCTATGGTGCACCTTGCAAACAAAATTTTTGTACCCTCCCTGTCCAAGTTAACTGGTAAATATTCCTCCTAACTCAAAGTTGTGCACCTTTACATGAAGGTCTTCTGTGCAACTGTGTTCTCCCCCCTGACCTAAATGACACAAAGGTTTCACAAGTTGCATCAGACAGGGTTCAAGAAGGTGAAAAGAGGAAAATTAGAAGCCATTCCTGTAGGTACGAAGGTTCCTCCAATCCTTCATCGTCTCGACGTTCAACAATTAAGAGTAGTAGTAGCCAAAGATATTGCCTTCCTCCATCTTCTTCTTTGATTAATGCTGCTTCAGCTTCAACCTTAACAGTGAAGTAAGAAGCAGTCAGGTTCTGAAATATATAGGGGTTTAGAATTACGTAAGCAACCCAAGATGAGCAAGGAGGAAACATGTATGTTTGTTTGCTCAATTTTTTTCTCTTCTGATCTATATCTTTCTTAGTTTGGCAATAGCTGAATGGTTGCTTTGTTTTGTCTCTGTTCATTGTAAAATGTTTTCTTTAGTGAATGACACGTTCCTTTGTTTCTACATTTTTTGGGCTGTGTATTCTTGAATCTTGATTAATGTACAATAGCCGATGTAGCATATAGCAGTGTATTCGAAAATTAAAAGTTCGAAAATATGAGTGATAGTGAGTTGAGGGCTGTTGGACCTCATATTCCTGAATCTGTTTATGGCTCCCAATTCAATCCTACAGGGTAGATCATTAATTCTGAAATGCCCGGTACGAAATGTTTGGGAAATGTAGTGCGTGTTGTTTCATGTAGTAATCCAAAAATCAAGTTAAAATATTAGTGATTTAATGTTCATGTGTTAGCCTCATTATGAATAATTAGTTGAGTTTGAAATTGATTTTAAGTTGAAAATCTTTTTAAGTAATTTGTGTTACATAATTTTTTTACATAGTTTTATTGTTAATTTGTTTTTAAATAAAAAGATATTCAAACATAAATCACTAGACTTCAAAATCAATTTTAATTTTAATATTTTTTTAACAAAAATTATAATCAATTTTGCAAATGCTCATCCAATAATGCATCAAATGTAATTTTGGTAAAGATAAAAATATTTTGTTGTTGTTAGGTAAAATTAGTTTTGCTTCCAAATATTGATTTGACTAGAAGTGATAAAAAAATAGCTTTTATTTGAAAAACTTACAGAGTTTTATCCTAAACATGCTTTTAGAGTAAAGATATCAAAATATAAATTACTTCACAAATTATTGTGCTTCAAAATTATTTTAATTGAAATTAATTTTATGAATCAATTTCATTTGAAATCAATTTTGCAATCACTCATCAGAAAATAAATATCAATTTAGAAGTCTACACTTTCTATGGAATTCTTTTAACTTTGGGTGTTTTTGACTCATCTTATCTGATTAACTTGATTCAGTCAGAGAAAACTTTTGATAGGTTCAAATTTAAGAAATTAGAGCTAGTGCATCATGTCAATCCCATCCAATGTCATACATATATTGAGTCTGAGTTATGCATTGTACATTTTTCCTCCTAATGTTTTGAAATAATAACAACACACTTTTATATATATACACGAAACTTCTAAATAATAAATTAACAAGTCAGAATAGTTAGTTAACGAGTTGAACATAAAAAAGTGTGTTGAAATAGTATTAAGCCGAAGTATGAAATACTAGTTTATAATTGGGCTTGTGGGTTCTCTACAACCCTTATAATGCTGACTTTTCATTTTGTGCTATTAATCACATTAGAGCACACCAAATATTCTCATGAAATTAAAAAAAAAAAAACGACATACCAAACAATTGATTCTTTCTTCTCTTATCTTTCTCATAAGAAAGGTCAAGAATTTACAAATCAATGTCGTACAGGAATAGTTAAGGTGTATCATTATGGTTAACAATACAAAATAATGAGATTGGTAATGAAGCAAGTAGATATGAGTTCTTTGCCAGTACGATCTCATCTCGCACTCCTTAAAATAACATCAAATCTATCTCTACTCAGACTACAACATAATATTGAAACTTTGTTCATTTAGTGCTGTACTTGTTGACATTTACAAATCACAGTATTAAAATCAAAGCATCATTTCATAAATTAAAAATGAATATGTGTAGGATAAGTGTAAAACAAGTCAAATTAAAGTTAATTATATCTTGAAAAATACTGCATAATAGATGCAAATACTTTATAAAATAAATAATATTTATTTATTTTCAATAAATGTGGCTTATTATTATTTCGTTGCAAACAAAGATTGAGAAAGCTGAAAGAAATTGCATTCGCTAAACCCCATAGAAATATATGATTAAATTAATCTTAATTACAATTTTTTTACATCGAAATGTGTGCTACAATAACTTAATGCACAACCAAACTAGCTATGTATTGAAATTAGAAAGATTTTAACTCCATAACCTTTTTATTTAAAGATTTTGCTTAAGGGTACTTTAAAAATATTAATTAAAAACATTTAATACATATTATTAAATGTTTCACTTTTAAAAAACAGACGTTAAATAACTTATATTTTTAATATAGTAAACACTTTTCAAATACAAATTTTTATTTTTATTTTTAAATTATTATCTTTATGACATTAGTAGTGTAAGAAAAATACCCATTAAAGAGTCTAAGAAGGGAAATGAAGACATTAAAATGAGAAAGGAGTATTTCGTTCCCTACAAAAACATCGAAGCAAATATCCTAATTGAGTAAGTTGGGATTCAACCAAACCCACTGTACCATACTTAACAAATTTGTATACATGTTAACTAAAAAAACAAATTTGTATACAATAAACTGATAACTGAGTCTTCCATGTATGTTGATTGAAGTTCAATTTCTAATTATTTGCATTAAAGACTTTGCTAAGAAAGATAAATATCATTTCAATAATTTCTACATTTTTAAAAAATAATATTTAGTTGTCGACTAAAAAAATACTTAATTTCGTTGGAAAAAAAATTCTATATCAACTTGCTGGATAGAAGTACGTAGAATATTATCATCTGCATTATTAGTCTATCTGATCATCAAATGCATTTAACACAATATAATATTCACTTTGCTAGTTGCTCATATATAGCGTAACGAATAATCTAGCAATGATGCACGAAAGTCCTGCCAGATCAAGTGTAAACTATAAAGGTTTTTGAAACGTAAATGTTGCATCAACAATAATGCTGGTCGATAAGGTCGATATAAGTCGTACTCGTGGACCACACGAACCATATTAATCACATTTGCCAACAATTAAACTAAGTACGCATATATATTTTAGATTTTTAAATCAGTGTCATAGGGATATTAACTAAGCAAATATTTTGGATAAAAAATATATGATAAAAATATATTAATATCATTAAATATTATCCTTTTATATTGAAACTTTTCACTCTGTGGGGGTACAAGTAGCTATGAAAATCTAAACAAACAGTAAAAAAAAAAGAAGTCATAATAGAAGGCTTATATATTTACCAAACGAGATTAATTGTTTGTTTGGTGTAATATTCAGATATTGATTCCAAGTCATTGCTGCGGAAACAAGGTTGCAAGTTTGCAACGGAAAGAACTGGCCTCTGGGCTATAACACGCTTGAAAGTTGAAAACTGAAATGAAATGGCTCCTACTTTGACTTTATAATTTGTGGGTGCATGAGTGCATTGCTTATTTCCTAAATTCTAAACTCTAGCCCAAATCAAAAGTACCTAAGTATTTGAAATGCAAAGAACAAAAATAAAGGCTGTTACTCTTTAACTGGCTTCCACAAATTAACAAGGTTGGCGTTCCAAAGCTTTAAACGCGTAAAAGAAATTCTTTAAACTAGTTCAGATGAACTTTCAATAATAATAATAACTAGTTCAGATTTTAATAAAACCGTTATTAGTATTTCATTTTTGAATTCAATGACAATATTGTGAGGCTACAATAATATTAACTAATGAGCTAAGTATATGCATAATTCCAAATATTTTGTACTACTTTTTAAACTAACTATT
Source organism: Glycine soja (assembly GCF_004193775.1). NCBI lineage: Eukaryota > Viridiplantae > Streptophyta > Magnoliopsida > Fabales > Fabaceae > Glycine > Glycine soja. The sequence continues at coordinate 5,171,616 of NC_041005.1, forward strand.
TATTTACATATATAAACTTACAATTATCTCTTGTATTGCACAAGTAATTATAGATATAAGTGATGAAATATTTAAATATTTAATATTGAAAAGCCTTAAAAATTATTGATTGGAGATAGTTTTGATGGCAACATGTAACTAAATATTGTATAACGCTTTTTTGGTACATAAATATTCTATTATGCTTAACAATAATTGAAAAAATCCAGTATTAATTAAATAAATGAGTGAACGTAAAAGTATCTTATAATTAAACAAGACAAAATATATTGATTTATTTTGATATAAAAGTATGGTACATATGTCACAAAATGAAAATGATGTATTATAACTAAGAATCAAAGTGAGTACAAGAAATTTCATACTTTCAAAGAACAAGAATTATCTATCAAGATCTAGTCTAAGGTTATTAGTATTCTATGATATTCTTAATATCATTATATTCCTCTTACTAAAATCATATTTTTCTATAACACACTGGAGAGTGAGAATATCCTTTCATCTACACTTACTTCGAATTCATATGTACTATGATAGATATAACCCTTCACATGCCCTTAACACTAATATATGATTAATCACATTACAAGTCGCGATAATAGTTCTCTCATATATATACAACATTCACATCACAAAAATCACATAAGCCAAAAGCACTAACAATAATGTACACAAATAATGTAATATTTTCCCTTTTTTATTATGATATGCATGTTACTATTCAAAACTTGTTAAACTAACAATGATGTACACAAGCAATGCAATATTTTTTTCTTCCTTTATTATCATATGCATATGATACTATTCAAAACTTGTTAAAGTAAAATAAGAGTATATGTGACTTAAAGAATTGCCATGTCATAAACATCCAACAATCTTACATGAAGATATCTTTAGTGATTGGTGAGGAATATCCAACTTTGCAACTAAGATCCAACATTTTTTTTTATTTAAATAGGCTTTTAAAAAGTTTAAATTTGACATTTTTAGTATATGAGTTAGACTTGACCCACTTTATACAAGACAAGTCTTATACAGTTCGGGTCGGGTCATATATTTCATTCCACCCATTCAAACATAATTTTGACTATCATAATAATGACACATATGTAACAATCCTATTTTAGAAAATCATGGTTAACTACTTCGCAAAAACAAGTTCTTAAACTTTTATCATCTTTTTTTCAATCACACTACAAATCACATCTAATATTTATTTTATTTTATTTTCTCTGATTTTTCTTTTCAAGGCATATACAACTCAAGAGGCGTGGACTTTTTTCGTCATAACAAATTAATCGCACATAAGAATATAATTTTCATATATTTTGTTAATACATATGTATTTTTTTACTATTACTTATTTATTTTTTAAAATTCTTAAGTTTTAATACATGTATCGATCAGGATAAATAAAACATAAAAATTAAATTGAATAAATTCTAGCAAGATTGTAAATAAAGAAATGCTTCACAAGAGACCTGTATGTCTATGAGACTTAAAGATTCAAATGATATGTCATTATAATTTCAGGTACTAAAATAACATCGATTATATTATTATAGACTTGTATAAATGTGATACACATGTTATTTGCATGACATTTGATATCTTATGTGTCATATTATTAACTAATCTAACATGTCAGTATTTTCATAAAAAAATGAATTTATTTAATGAAAGGGTTAGTCATTTAATGATAAATTATAATTTTGATATCCACTTATAATTTATTTAATGATAAATTATAATTTTTGAGACTTTTTTTTTATTTTTAGGAACTAAAATGTGAGTGAATGAAAATTTCAGAAATAAATTAGTCATTTATTATCAACTTTTTAAAGTGACATGATATGATACGAAAGAAATAAAGTATGTCAAAAGAGTTAATAGTAAAATCTATATAGGAAATAGAAAATTTTGTAAAAAAGATTCAGTTACTGTTCATTGAAACAGACTCTGGACAGCAATCTGATGCTGTAAAGTTGAACAAAATTCCGCTGATAAGAATATCCTAGTATAGATTCCATGGACACAAGAGATTAGTCGACATCCTGATTTGATTACCAACGTTAATCAGCTGTAAATAATAGACCAAGTAACCAAATGAAATTGATCATTATTGACCAAGTAAAAAGGTTTCAGCCAGCCTCAACAAAATCGCTGACAGGCAGACATTTGTTTTTATTTCGTGTTCACAAGACTAACAGAACAAGAACGAATTATCATCCAAACAACAAACTCGTGTGGTCCACACCACGAACCACACGCCCGTTAGGCGACGCAACTGTCAACTGCTTCTTCTACCGCAATTTCCCTTCGGGATTCCTATTTGGAATTTTAACTATTTTTCCTTCGGTGAAACTTAATTTTTTTCTGGTGAGAAAAATTAAAAGAAAACAATACTACATCTTATTGGGTTAGGTTGAGTTGTCAACTAAGGTTAATCCTTCAATTGAATTGGATCAAATGATTATACATAAAGTTTTAAGACTCGGATTGACCTTATTAGTCCGACTGGTTAAACTGTGACCCGATAGTTAGACTGAATCGAATCTTACGTTTGATTGCATGTATTTTTGACTCGGAGTGATCTGATCAGATTTGCGGTCAAACGGATGACCCGTCAACTTGAATCGGGATCACTTATTCTTTTTTTTTTCTTTGTTATAGTCAAAATGACGTCGTTTCAATTTGAAGTCATTTTAATTTTAGAAACTCTATCGGCCTATCCTTCTTCCTCTTGGAGTCTCACTTTACACCGCCGCTCCACTGGTCAACCTCTCCTTCCTTCCTTTCATCGTGGCGTCATACTACCGCCACCTTCCACTCTGCCGATCCCAGTCTCCTTCCTCCCTTCTGCTTGCAATCTCGCTCTCGGTCTCTCACAGCCTCACCTTCTACGTTGCAGCTCGCCAATGCCCAACCTCTCCTTCCTTCCTCTCGTCGTAGCGTTGTGCTGCCACTACCTTGTTAGACTCACTCTCAATTCATCTGCAACATTATCCAGAATCGCAAGCAAGTCCACCTAAATTTAATTATTTTTTCTTTTTCATTTAATTTTTGTGTGTGTGATTTTGAGTTAAATCGATCTTTTCATTCTTTGTTGAGCATTTTTTGTGACCATAGTTGTGTTTTTTGTTCAGTTAAATTGATTTAGAAGTGGTTGCAACTACGATTGAGTTGCAAGAGAAATTGTGGTCTCTGATCATTTTTTAAAATTGTGGTTTGAAACTTTCGATTGATTTTTTATATTTTATGATCTACATTAATGTGATATGACTATGTTTCATTTTAATGTGAATATTGATATATATATATATATATATATATATATATATATATATATATATATATATTGTTGTTGATGCCTTTGATGTTAAAGGTTAGAGATAATAGTCATTTTTTAACTAGTGTTCTTTATATTTTATTTGTGTTTTTTAAGATTTGTGAATTTCAATGCACCATGAAAAAGAATTTTGGAACATGGGTGACTATTTTTGTGATGGTTGTAGGGTTTCATCAAAGGAGAAAATTATTCTGTTGTGCTTTTGTTGGTTTTTATTATTGTGAACTAGTTGAGTGTTGTTTTGCTCAGCGAGAGACAATTTTACTTGTGATTATAAGTTAAATTTCTTTTCATATCAAGGATTAGTTGGTGTTTTGGTTTGTCAAATTTGTTGCGAGCAAGATAATTATCATCATTGAACTAGATGTTGTACTGAAAAAATATGAGTTAATTGGAGAACATGTCCCAACATCAAAATAATAAATACAACTAGATTTGTTTAATTGTTTACTGTTTGATTATCATTATAGAGTGTCATCAATTTTCCACCAAAATATTAGGTATAATTTTTTTTTATTATAGACTGGGTCATATGAATCAACTAGTAATCCATCGATTCGACCACTAATCCAGTGCCATAAACGGATCAATCACCAAACCGATTTTTAAAACTATGGATGGACTAGGTCAACAAACTTGACGGTTTGTTTCGGTCACACAAGGGCTACTACTACTACCATCACACCACCAACAAGCTTACCTGCCATATTTGCCAATGCATCTAAAAAGAAGAAAAGAACCTGTCCTACCTCGCACGCCATTTGGTCTAACACTTGGAATGCACACCACGACTACTATTCCACTTAAAACTCAACTGCTGAGCACACCCAAATGGGAAAACTATCATTAATCAATCATAAGCAAATTCTTTACTTAAAATACATCTTTATCTGCCATCTTATTTTATTTTAATTTCAATTTGTTTTCTTAAATTTAAAAAGTTTTGCTTTAATTCCGTGAAGTGTTTCTTGTAGACCAAATTAATCCTTAAAACAATGTTAATTTTGTTTAGCAAGACAAATGTCCTAGTCTAATATGGCATTTTTCACAATCTGTCAAGTGTGTTTGTCCCGTGCGGTAAACTGATGAAAAAACTAATTCAATCCAGCAGGGGATCAAAATAAGGATAGAACAAAATATAGCTGAACTTTTCCACTTGAGAAAGTCACGAATTAACAACAAACTGAAACAAATTCGTTTTCATCACGTCTGAATCAATTTGATTCTCGGCTGCAAACAATGAGTTACAAAAAGAATTTACATTACATGGCATCAAGTTCCAGATAAAACCAGATACCAAGTACAAAGATAAAAAAAAAAAAAAAAAAGACTCACAACAGAGTTCCATCTACTTCCAAAAGAAGAATCTGTAACATCAATTGTCAAGTTCGAATCCGCTAATAGATTCTCACATGCTTATGCTTGTACATTCTTTTTTTTGGAAGGATATGCTTGTACATTCTAATTCCACTTATTCAATCCCTAATTATGTATGTCCACGAAACGAATGGGTTAGTGGGGGAAATATCACACACATGCATCCTAAATTCTAACGAGTTAGCAGTGCATAACAGAAGAAAACCAATCGAAAATTCCAATAGTACCCCTTCAGCGTTTCCAAGCGTAAACGAGCAGAGAGAAACCAACAGGAACGACCAACTCATTCTCCTCCACACTGGACCATTCCAAGACGGAGGAGCTTCCACCGAAAGACCCACCGGAAGACGACAGCGAAGAAGAGGACCAAGTCTTGCCCCATTCCGAAGCCCCCAAATTCCACAGCGCAACCAGGTTGTTCCTATCCCCCCCGACCGCCTCAACCTCGTCCTCCTCGAATTTGAACATGAAAATGGCGTGCGCGTCGGCGCCACTGCTGCTGTTGTTGTTCTTGTCAAACAGCCAGTTATAAAGGTCCCACGAGATTTGCACGTGCACGCCGTCCACCTGAACCCGCTCGTTCCCTCTGAACTTCCACTTCAAGCGCTTAATCTGCAGCACCTTCTCCCCGTCCACGCTGAAGCAGAGCTTGGAGTGGTCGTGGTAGCCGCAATCGATCTGAATCTCACGCGCTTTACCTCCGAACGTGGCGCGCGTGGTGTACAGCCTGTCGGCAAAGACGTGTTCTTTTTTTAGGAGGAGGAGTTGCGGCGTGTTTGGGTGGCGCGCCTTGGACTTTGAAAACGCGTCTCTGGCGGCGTCTCCGATGAGGAGGGTCATGTGGTTGTGGACTACTAGGGCGACGTAGAAGCCGGAGAGGGGTTCGGGGGTGGCGCCGAATTTGGCTCTGGAGAGGTTCCAGAAGAGGTGGGTGTTGGGGGCGAGTTTTTTGGAACCGTGTTTTTTCCAGAAGAGGAAGGGTCTTATGTGGAGGTGGAAGGAGAGGGTGGTGGAGGGGGAGGGGTTAGGGTTAGGGTTAGGGTAGGGTGGGGAATCTAAGGGGTTTTGGTGGAGCTGAATGTGGAGGGAGCGTCCAACAATGGAGCGTGACCATGTTAGGGACACGGGGCCTGTGTCGGTGTGGTAGATTGTGAGGTTGGAGATTGTGGAGTGCGGCGGCGGAGGGGGAGGAGGGTGGGATTCGGCGTTGGGGGAGGGGCGGAAACAAGAAGGGAACGGGGATGAGGACATTATTGTAATTAGAGGCTTGTTTGTATGTTCTGATGTTCACTTTGTTAATTGTTGAGGTTTGGGGAATGGGGGTGCTTTTATGGAAGGGGGAAGGGAATTAGGAAAGGAAGACTCAGACTCAGACTCAGACTCATCATCATCTTTGCATCATGTATGGTGTTAATTAAAAGGGAGAGGCTTTTTAACCCTAGGAAGGAACTTCCTCTTCTTAACTTTAGTCAAAACAAAAAAAACAAAAGCAAATCTCGTGTTCTTCAAGCCTCTGGTTGGTGAGGGATAAATGAATTCATTTTTAACGATGGAAATTAGAAAAGCATTCAACAAAATGACAAAATATATACATACATATGAGATGAGACTCACGCTACCTGCCGATGGAGTGTGCTTAGGAGTTAGAATAATTGGTTAAAAAATTAACCTAATAGTTGAATCACAACATCTTTATATGAGTTGTTAATGTTATTTAATTTTTTTCATTGGATCAAATGATATGGTGTTATTTATATAAATAATTTTTGCTTAATAAATTTATATCATAAATTAACTATTTTTTTTAATATTGTAGGATTCATAAAAATTAAGTTAAGCATTCCTTTTAATAACTTCATCATTGTAAAAAAAAAATTTGTTTAGAGTGTTTAAATTTATATTAAATTATAAGTCTTACAAAGTTAAGTAATATTAAATAAAGGTAGTAGTATTCTATTATTTTTATTTTTATTTTATTTTTTATTGATGGACACCTAATACAAAATTCCTTAGTTAAATACAAGTTTAATGCTTTTTCCATCTCATTCTAATTATCAATCTTAGCTTGTTTCATACAGGTAAAAAGAACAATTAATAAATAGATTAAAGAGTAATAATTTTACAAAATTAATTTTATCATCTTTAATTCATTTTTTTTTGTTTTTGTATTCATATCATTAATATTATAATAAAATATAAGTGAAAACAAATAATTAATGTTATATTGAAAAATTAAAATAACAATTATACGACAATTATAATAAAATAAAAGAAGTAACTTTTTTTATGGTAGTATATGCATAGACACAATAAAAAGACTCCCAACACATGAATTAATCAACATTAAATTATTTGTAGTATAACCAGTGATTTTGAATTTACACTTAAATGGGAGGAAAGCTTTCCCTCTAATTAAATTGTTTTTATATCTATGTATTTATGATTTGAATTTAAGACCATTAGTTAAGTTGAAATAATATTGGATCAATTAATCCATGTGTTTGATGGTACTATTTTATTAAAAAATTAAATTACACAAACAACAACATGACTTGTATATTTAATGCAATAAAATAAATATTTTTTTTATAAAAAGAATATTATTTTCTAGTAAAAGCTTTCTATTTTTTATTTTTTAAAAGAAAAATGTTTAGTGCAATTCATTCATAATATGAGAAGAGATACAGTGATAAATATAGTCAAAGATGAGGATGCCAGCAGAGAAAATCAAGTTTCTCTAGTTAGGGAATGAGCTACTTGGTCAGGTTGTCTTCTTACAAAATTCACACTAGAGTTAGAAAACAAGGAAAGTCGAGCTCTACACTTATTTAAAATGAAATGATATTCTGAAAAACCTATAAGGGAACTATTTATTAAATCAACAGCCAGTTTACAATTAAGCTCAAAGATCATGTTCTCCTTTCTCAATTCTACTGTCCAAGATAGCACGTGAAGAAGGTCCCAAGCCTCTAATCATATGCTAATGAGTACACAACAAAAAACCAGTAAATTAATTTTTTTTATTTATTATTAATTAGATTTTATTTCAGATTCATTAACCCTTTGTTTAGATTCACAAAAATATAGGGAATGGAAATAAAATAAAAATATCAAAGTTTCATTACCCGTCCGAGATAAAATTATTTCATATTTGATTTTTAAAAAAAAATCATAGGATACCACAAATCAAATGAAGATGAACGAAACAAAGACTTAACTTTTGTACACGATAAATCATGGAATAACTTCTTTTTTTTTTTTGTCTTAAATACTAGCAAATAGAGTGAGTGAGGGACGGGTTAGGACAAGTTTCTCATTGCCCTTGCTTGGCCCAAAAGTTTTTACTAGATCATTTATTTGAATCCAACAGGATCAAGTCAATATATTAATATTAACACCATGTATGATTAAATTGGAGAATAAAAAAATATAAACTTAGATTAAGATATATTTACAACATGTATTTTAAAATAAATGTTATCATTATAAATATAATATCATGTTAAAAAATGTTATTTATTAAATAAAAATATTATTAAAACACAATTATTCAAAAGTTATATTTTTTAAAAAAATATATAGGATACTAAACCGGATTGGGTCGATCCGAAGTATAATCTGAACTTTGTTCTAAAAAATGCATCAAATATTATCTCAAAAGTTAAAACCTAAGCCATCCAAATCAACCTTGGAGCGGATCGAATTCATGGCCTTGACTGGGGCATGTTCAGCCCAGGTACGAAATACTCAAACAACAAAAATATTCATTTTTATTTTTGATTTAATAATTATATTTTATTTTTTTTTGCTCTCAGCTCCCATCATCTTTGTTTTCACTATTGTCACCGTAGTTGCTTATCACAATCATTGTGTCTTAAAATTATTTAAACTAAAATTAAATTAATGTTTTCATTTTATATGATTTTTAATATCTTTTAAATGAGTTAGAATGATAAAACATGTAAAAGAACTAAGTTAAGAAAATACCTTTGATAAACTGCTTGACACGTCTAAGACAATGCATATTTATTCAAAAGGTCAATTTCCCTTTAATGTGAAGAGTGGTGCAGACTGATAGGCCTTAGCTACAGGATTAAAAAATATACATTGCTGATGAGAATCGACAGAAGATGTTGATTGATTAGAATTGGAATTGGATTAAAAATTATAACCCTGGTTTCTCACGGGTGTACTCAATGTGAGTCTATAGCAAGATAGAAACAAACAAAGACTCTCATCTATATTAATTAAGGAGACCGAAATTGGATGTGACCCACGAATATGTCCCCAGTTCCTTAATCAGTGGTGAAGCAAAACAGGTACGTGAATGGTACTACTTTCAATTTTCAAATCGATTGGTTGAACTCAACATCCGTGTGTCATAAATATAATGGTTTTGGTTAGCAATGCAAGATCTAACAGAACAATCACAAATTGACAATCATTAACAATAGATCTTCCTTCTCATGTTATAATTTTTTTCTGAAAAAGATTCTCATGTTATAATGTTATTATTTCTTTGGCACTTTTAATTTGATTTGAAGTATTGGTTTGTTTTTTTATAAAAATATTCATTATTTCTTTATAATATCTTTATTTAGTACTAAATTATCTAAATATCTTAATAGATTAATAATTAAACTTTCACTCTTTTAATAAATATGGTTTTGGTAATAATAATTATTTTGTAACAATAATTTTTGTAATTCTTTATTTTTATTAGAAGTGTACATGATCTTCAAAGATAATAATATAAAATAAAAGAGCATTAATTACACAAAATATTATAATGAAATTGTGAATTTATTACAATATCTAAGTCAAATACTAACAAGTGATAATATTATTTCAAATAATTAATATACAATTATTTTTAAAAAATAATAAATATTTTGAAATAATTGAAAACTCCAAAAGAAAATATATAAGGGTAGAGGAACAGAATACATAGAGTATTCATCCACTGACAGCCGAACACAACATGTATCAGTACCGGCCTCATACATATTTTTCCTAATACTAAATGCAGACAAATCATATTTATGATTTTTTTTATAAATATTTTTTTAGTTATTTAATTAATATCTTAAAGATACTAATTATCAAGATCCTTAGATGTATTGTAGAGAAGTACTAGTAAATACTCTTTAATATATATTTTTTTATTAGTTGAAATTTATTAAAAATTATAAAATAAAAAAATAATCATTAAATAAAATGTAAGACTCACATAAATTCGTAATTTTTAATAAATTTCAATTATTAAAAAAATTATTTAAAAGAATATGTTAGAAATTGTGTTACTAGTGTGCCTTATGAGTTAGCAGACCATTATTTTGTTTAAAGCATACATATACTTTTGGATTTTAAGAAAGCCTTAATAAAAAAAAAATTGTGCTGGATGAAAGTGCGAGGGATGGTGTTCGAACTGCAAACTCATGAATCACCTTATTAAGAAAATGATGTCGTATTTAAAAAAAGAAAAAGAAATTGTCAAAACAAATAGTATATATGCAAATATCTTGAAAAGTTTAAAATTAAATTTGTTTTTAAAAAATAGAAAAAAAAACATTTTTTTTTCAAATCAAACTAATTAAGGAAGCCTAATCCGATTAATTAGTTGAGCATGGATTTATAAATTATTATAAATTTTCTAATATATATCTTTTTGCATATAAATTTATATATATATATATATATATATATATATATATATATATATATATATATATATATATAAACCTATACAAGTGTGGATCAATCCTAATTAATAATATACACCATAAATTTGAATTAATTTCTAAAATTGGCCAATATAGCTCAAGTAAAAAACAAAATTCATCACTATTAAAGACATAGATCAATTGATGTAATAACGTTTCAATTTAACCAATTCGAGCGAACAAAATTATTTCTAGTAGAAAATAGATATGATCTTAAATAATTTATATGATCATTTTAGATTAGTATATTGGTTCTAATAATTTGAAATCAACTTGACTCAATACAACTAAACTAACACCATTTTAACTTCCTAATCTTTTCTTTTCATTCCATGCTCATCCACCATCTCTCTTCCTTCTTCACACCACGTAAGCCAAATAATCATGATCAGTTGATCACGACCTCCATTGTTCACCATGTCCAATGGCAATTGCATGTTATCCAACAGTTACTTCGTTCATCTTTCACAACATGCTTCAACCTAGTGTGAGTTCTGATTGGATATTTTACAATGTAATGCGAGTTGTGACTAAAACAAAAAAAAAAAAAAAAAAAAAACTCTGCATTTTAAAAGTAGCTACAGGATCATGTTTTTGCGAAGAATAAAGGAATCAATAGTTCTAAATTTGATTTAGATATGTCATGGATTGATTCGATTCTGAGCGATTTAGTTTAATTTTGGTTATTTGAAAGAATTTCATATCACACACAAGGTGTTATATAAATTCGTCAGATTCTTTAGTAGAAATTAATAATTAATTAAATTAATAAATATTTTATACTAATTAATAACATAGTTATGAATATATATGTGTTTTCAAATATTGGCCTATGGATTATGGAAAATACAATTATAGTATTGTGAAAATGACTCTAACCGGAAAACCAGTCTTCTTCAAATTAAGTACAATATTAAACCCATCATCATTTGATTCACAATCATAGACTTGGAGCTTATCCTTTTCCCCTTCCCAACAAAAAAAAAAAAAAATAGTACTGGAGGACTGTTAGACAAGTATACGACCAAATCAACAACTGTAACGGGGCTATAGATGTGCAACTGTCACACTCTCCCAGCATGAGAATCCAGTGTGACCCGCATATCCAAATCAACAAACAACGGTGGCCACGGTTTGTTTGATTAATTTCTCTAATCTGCAAAGAATTCAGAAAAAGTGCCCACTAGCTAGCCAAATGTGTGTGTATATCACTAACAAAATGCGATTAGAGATATCATTTCACCTTAGAGATATCATTTCACCTTAAAATGGATTTATCTGGTGAAAAAGCGATTAATTGGGTGTTTAATAAGAAATCTAAAAACCTCCTAATTACACCAAAAACAAAATGTAGAAGGGGGTGAGAAGGATGAGGGTGGTGGAAACATCTTTCATTTAGAATGACCCACACTAGAGACAAAATATTTCACATTGGCCACATCATGTTAAGGCTGTCTTCTTAGCCAGCTGGCTCATTTCTTGAGAACAACCGTTGGGTTTAACTTCAAACCGCGGCTCCTATCATAACTAATCTATTTCTCCATTCATGCTATACCATATTAAATAAGGTTGGCTATCCATCCTTGTTTATGAAACTTCCAGGAAAGCACAAAGAGCCTTCCATTTTTTTCATATTAGTTGTTGCCACTTCGAGGAGTTAACTAATATAGATGGAGTTAATTTAATTTATTTTTTTAATTTGTAAGAATCAAAGATATATTACCAAAGATTTATTATAATTCACGCTCTCTGTTAACCTAACTTGATTAGATTGGCTTGGTGAGAGTTAATTTATTCCGAAATTTGATTATTTAACGTCAACATGACTGTCAACGGGTCAACGGGTAAAATTATGAAGCTACTAATCTTTGAGTAAATGCACGTGGTTAAGTACCAGGTCTTGAGTTTGAATGCAATTTGCAACATTGTCATTGTCATAATTGATAATGGAGTGTGGATTTTTAGACGTCGAGGTTGCAGACTGATTCTGCTGAAGTGATGAAGATTATAGAAGAGGGCTGTCTTGAACCTTGATAATCATCCCCATTACCAAATAGTGCGGGATATCAAGCACGAGTCTTGTTTCTTTTCTTGATCCTCCATATTTTTGCTTGGCCTTGCTGAATGCTGATTCTTCAGCATTATGTAATTCTGTTTAGTGTTTTTGTTTTGGGTTTTAGCCTCTTTCAGGCAGAAAATTAAATAATGAATGCATTCTTATTAAATTTATAAAATTATATTTATATTTTGCTTATATCTTTAGTTTATGTAAATATAGAGATGTTTTCGTCAATAAAAAATAGAGATGTTTGCTTTTAGTTATTAAAAAATATTGCTTTTTTATATATCATTTTTAAAAATATTAATTTATATGGTTCTTTCTCTTCAATTTTTTTTATCATATTACACATTTTCACAGTAATTAAGAATCACTCATGATAAATTTTCGTCAAAAATTTAACTGAGTTAATAAAAAAATGTATGTGAACTTAACACTATTTTCAATTCCTACCAAAAAAAAAAAATACATGACAAATTTTCATAAATGAAAACTAGAAGGAGACAATCTTTTAATCACTAAAAGCGAACATCACTCTATATGCAGAAACTAAATTAAAACATATTTAACTTTATAAATTTTACACTCAAATATGCTTTTAAGTTAACATACTTTATTTTTATTCTTTTTAAAAATGTCAAATTTGAATATATTGAAACAATTATTTATGAAATAAATATAAAAAATAATATTAAAATTTAAAATAAAATAAAAATTATTTTTAATAAAATGAATATTGTTTGAGCTGAATCATGCTTAACATCTACTTCAATCAAAACTAATGTTTAATTAGCCCCCTGAATCATCATTAAAATACTTAGAATAATCAACTAATCAATTATTTGAGTGGTATTGAATTCACTTCATTTAGGGTAAGATATTGGGTTAAAATGATCAATTAGATGTTTTCACAAATATTAATCATTAACAAAATCAGTAAATATTCCATACAAATAAAATAATAACAAAAAAATACTTAGAATACAAATTAATTTCTTAAAGCCACATATAAACCCAAGCCAATGATTACACCGTGTGTAACCAAATCTGCATGTTTAAATAAATTGTTAAGTCTTATTTTTTATTGTCTTAACAGTATTTGAGAATTCTTATTTGATATTTAACTAATTCTCTCTCACTAAATCAATCGACTTATTTTGAAATAAAGTGATACAATTCCATATCTAAATTAAAGATTAAATCCCAAACCTTAATTAAGAGACTTAAGTTTCGTACCACTTGTCCCAACAATTTTTTATACCAAGTCTTAATTCAAGCATAAGTATATGTGAAAAGGATACTGAGCTTTTTTTAGATAAGTGAAAATGATGTTGATATTCATCAATTGAACGTTTATTGATATATTATGGCCCTTCAAAATTGAAAAGTTTTACATATTCTTGCCGATTTAAAATTTAAAACCTTTGATACAAGTATTCAATTCTCACATACTATCTTTTTTGTATATTATATGTCTATATAATATTCATCTCTAAGAAAGTATTAATTTTTTCAACACTACCCTCATTTATTAATATTTCACCTAAATATACTTACATAAATTTGTAACTACATTCTATTTTATTTAACAAGAATAATTTTATTATTAAAGTTTTTATAATAATAATTTATGTTTTAAAATTATTTTAAAAGAATATATTACCTTAAAAGATAAATAATAAGAAAAGAGAGGAAGTATACAAAGAAGACCAATAGTCAAAGTAAACGCATGAGTGATTTCTATTGTTGTAAAATAGAAATAAAGAAACTGCATATTGAGCAGAGTATTTTCTTTGACCTGATTAATTGACCACGCGTGTGAATTGCCCAACCGGATCTATACGCTGCCCTAATTCAGATGAAGTTAATTAAAGATTCAATTCAATAATAGCACGGATACCCCATGCATATAAGGACAGAAAACTATTTCTGGCAGTGTTTTTTTTTTGTTTAATTAAGAAAGCCAAGAGTTAAACATCAATTTAATTACTTCCTAAAAATAAACGAGCCAGCGTTTCCGTGACTATTTTAAATTAGTCTTAGACAATGTGAAACAATAAATTTAATCTATAATGATTCATATAATTATTAATTAATTTAGTCTTTGACATACGTCTAATATATAGAATATTTCATGTTACACCTTAAGTGTTAATGAAGTATATATATATATATGTACCTGGCAAAACGATGTCTTTTAGCTTTCAAGCCTGAATTTGGTATTTGCAATTAGCATCATTATTCAATTTAGTTTTTGACTTTAGGAAGAATGAAATAAAATCAATTCCTTACTCTCTTTTTTCTACACTATTAAAATTTACTCTGCGCAGGTGTTATCCCTAATACAGGAATGACCTATAGTTCTATACTGATTTGTGACTTTCTTTATTGTGATGTGGGTCTAAATCTAATGGGCCAAAGCCTGCCCCGAGTGCAGAGGGAACATATCAAATAAGATGAACTTCGTTATGAACGAGTAAGAGGCATGAATCTTAACCACCGGATAAAATCATAAAAGGCTAAGATCAAGTCACCAAGTCATATCTTTTTTTATGTGATTAATATTTAACACAAATTCATATCAAAGATTCAACAGTATTTATTTTTAATTTAACATCTTATAAAATTATTTTCAATTAGAAATTTTATAAAATAATGACATGAATGAACATTTTGTTAATAATATTTATATTATGTGGTTAAAAAATTTGTACTAAAAATTAATTTAAATCTAATTAGTTAGTATATTTATTACAAATTTATATTTTATCTCTATGTTAATACCTTTATATATTAAAATTTTGTTAGTTATTATTTATATATAAATATTTTTTTTTACATAATTATATAATAAATATATTATACTTATCATATAATATTTTATTTAAATGCATGTATTGTTAGCTATTATATTTACTACGAAATAATATTTTTACTATATTTTTAATAATTTCATACAAAATAATTTTTTTGGTTAATATTTATAAAGTCATGTTGATTTTTTTACTTAAATAAAAAAACTATGTTTTGAAATTTTATTTATTGCATAAATAATCTTAATAACTCCAAATCCACTTAACTTTGACAAAAATATTCATTTTAATGGGTCACGAGACCTTGAGGGTACACAAAGTAAATATTTTCTTTTTAGTACAATTCTAATCCTAAATTACTTGTCGTTATCACTTGTGTCAACTAATGTTGGTAATCATCGTTGATAATAAGAATAAGTATCTAACTATTTGTCTCAAGCCTATTCTACAATATTTTTTTTATAAAAATATATTGAAATATAATAGTGGTAAATTATTTTACATAAATAACATAATAAATATATCGAAACAAATTTTATTAAATATATATTCGCTGGAAAATAAATTTAATTTATTTTTAATATTATGATAAATAATTTATTTTTTATTTGTTGCATAAATATTATGTTTTTTCATTTCTAGAGAATAGCTAATTATGTTTGTCTTAATATAAAAATTTAATTTTATATATAAAAAATTTCTACAATATATTTTTAATTTTAAATCCCATAAGATTAGTTTTTCTTAGAAATCGTATAAAATCAATTTAAGTTGATCTCATAAATATATATTTTGTTGAGTAATATTTATATTATAAGATTGGAATTGTTAAACTAAGCAAATCTAATTAGTTGACATATTTATTATGAAATAATATTTTGACTCTATGTTTAAAATTAATTTATTAAATATATCTTTAAATTGTTTTATTAATATTGTCATAAATTTAATTAGTTTAAATTTTTTAGAGTAGAAATCAAAAATATCATTCATGAGAAAAAAATACTAATTGAAATCATATTATGTGCAATAAAAAAATTTCTATGAGTATTTTAAACAAATACATATTAAAGACTTGATAATATCATAAAGACATAATTCTTTATTCAAATAGTTAACATAAAAATTTCAATAACATTTATTTTTACTTTTAAATCTTATAATATTATTTTTAATTAGAAATCATTTTTACATAAAATATATAATATTTTTTTTAAAATTAATTTATTAAATATATTTTTATTATAAGATAAAAAAATGTCACTTTCAATTTTTTTTCCTACTTTATTACAAGATAATTTTAATTTTTACATAATATAATATGCAGTAACAATAAAATGTATTTGTATTGTAAAATAGTTTTAAATTACTTACTAAAGACAACCCATTTATTTTTTTAGTTAATGTAACTGCATACCAAATACTAAACAACGTTTATCTTTACTTTGAAAACTCATTTCTCCATGATAATCATTTTTACATAAATACATAATAACTATTAAAATAAATTTATTAAATATACTTGTATTACAATACTTTTAAAATACTTATTCAATAGTATCATAAATTAAATTATTTTTTATCATAAAGACTAAAAGTATTACTAATAAGACACATTCATACTTAACACTATTATAAACAAATTATTATGGATGACATTACTCTAATTTCAAATCCTATAAAATTATTTTTACTTGGAAATCATATAAAATAATTTTACGAATAAAATATTTTTAATAATATTTATATTATGTAGTTGAAATTTTTATATTATAAATTAATTTTAAATCTAATTACTTAATATATTTATTATCAAATACTATTTTGTCTCTATGTTTAATATTTATAAAATAAGGTTAGATATTATTATTTCATAATTATATAATAAATATTATAATAATAATTTATTAAATATATTTTTATTAAAAAATATTAAGTATTGAATAATATCATAAATTAAATTAATTGTAATAACATTGATTTTTTTACATAAATACATAATAAATATATTAAAATAAAAATTATAAAGACGAAAACAAGAATATGAACAATAGTTTCAATTTTCAAATAATAGCAGACGATGATTTAAATAGCCTAAAAATTAGAATTTGGTTGAATTATTTTTTCTCTCTATTATTTTAATCATTTTATCATGTTTAGATAATATAAATAATAAATAATTAATTATGTTTATTTTAATATAAACTTTTAATTTTATAAGCTAATACGATAACTATCTCAAAATTTATTCACTATGTTTAAAATATTTATCTCTCTATAAAATACTAAACATATTCCTGATAAATATGCATATTTGCACATTATAACAACAATTGAGTGCATTTTAAATTGACACTAATATATTTTGATAAGTGCTTTTAGAAAATGATGTTCTCAATACTTTTGCTTCCAATTCACAAATTCAATAATTATTGATAATACACTTTCTGGTATGAAAATCTAAATAAGGATAATGTCAACTATTATACTACAAAATCTACTAATAAATATTTTTAGAGATATATATTTGTGCTAACACTAATCAATCAATATTCAAATTTCTGATTATATAAAATACTAATTTGTTCTTATAATTTATCATTAGGTGTCACTTTACCATGACAGATTCAACCATGAATATACATTGATCAACTTTTATCAATTTGGGTTATAAGTTTCTTTCAAAAAAAGGGTTCAAAACAATTATATTAGGGCATCCAAATACAATTATGTTGATTTATTAATTTATTGTAATAAATATAGTTATATTTAAGATGAAAGGTTGATCAAATTCTTTTCTTAATATTGTAACTCTGTCTTTTTATTTATATAATTTACCGTCAATCATAGTTGTGTTACATATATTTATTTAAAAAGACAATCACTATAAATATTTTATTTTTTAAAAAGCCAATCAATAATATATTTTTTATTAAATATATAATTTCAATTAATTTCTCATTATATATATATATATATATATATATATATATATATATATATATATATATCGTTTATCAATTAATTTAAAAGTGTGTAAGCAACGATGTTACCCATGCTACTAGTTTGTATAAGAGAGAATCTTAACCACGGGATAAAATCATAAAAGGTTAAGAAGTCACCAAGTCATATCTTTTTTTATGTGATCAATATGTTCATTATATAAATTTTAATTTTAATTATTTATATATGATTATATCATTTAGATTTACTTTTTTATCTTCTTATATACAAATATTTCTTTAACTGGATACGTTTTGTGTTGCAGAGGTATATTTTTTTTTGGGTTGCAACACAAAATACCTAGGATTAAAAGGCCACTAAAGTAAGCGAAATCTATACCCCATTTGGATTATCTAGCACCTATTTTTAATTCACTCTTTCATGCGTTATCCTATTTTTAATTTACTATTAAGTCTCTTTATATTTTAAAATTTATTATCTTATTTCTAAGAGCTGATTTTAATCTTTGAAGGACTAAAACCATGATGCTTATCATAAAAAACACACTCATCTACCAATATACTTATATAATTATTTGGATATTTGGTGCAAAATATAGTATTAATATAATTTTAATCAAAAATAATTTAAAATTAAAACTTTAATCTTTTGTAATTTATTATATTTTTATAGTCTTATATATTATCTTTTAATATATAAGATTAAATTTTATTTTTGTATAAATTAGAATATGTATACTAAGTTTTATTTTTATTTTATATATTATATTTTTATAATCTTATGTATTTTTATCACATTATTCAAAACGTATTTAATATAATAAATATATAATAAATTTTATCTTTAATATATATTTTTTATATAAATTATAATCTCATAACATAGCATCATTTTATTATCTTTTAAAATATTTACATGTGATTTAATGATATAATTTTTTTTACCTATATTAAGATATTATTGTTATTTATTATAATAATATTTTTATTTATATTTAAATGTATTTAATCAGATAAGTATTTTTTAAAGAATTAAAGTATATAATAAGGATATGTAATTAAATAAAATGATAATATTTTTTATTTTTAAAAATATTTATGTATGTGATTTATTGACATTATTTTTTTTATCTATATTACAATAAATAACACGAATATCTTAATATAGATAAAAAAATATTGTCTCTGAATCACAAACATTATTTTAAAAGATAAATATAATATATAAAATAAAATAAAACTTATAAATATACATATTCTAATTTATGTGAAATTAGAATTTAGTCTTATATATTATGTTTTAATAGATAATATATAATATTATAAAAATACAATAAATTAAAAAATAATAAAATTTAAATTTTGAATTATTTTTGTATAAGATTTATATTAATATTATATTTTGCATCAAATACTTAAATGAACATTAGGGTGTAGTGATAAAGGAATGTGTTTCTTACTTCAAGAGTCATGAGTCATGATTCTTGTTCTTTCTTAAACATCTGTGTTGTCTTGTGTCTTATTTAATGAATTTTTCTTTTAATTATGTAATTTTAATAAATTTTAATTAATGAAAGAGGGTGTATCAAAAGAGTGTACTAGATAATACATGATTATGCTGGACAAGGTATTTCAGTTAGTTTTTAACTTTTTTTTACTAACTAAAAAACTTGTCTAAAAGTTCGGTAAACAAATTTTTTAATAATTTCTAATATTTGTTGAAATGCTACTTGAAATAAGATTTTTTTAATAATTTATAATTTTTACATTTATTTTCATTTTTATTTTCAATATATTTATCTAATTTTCTACTTATTTTTTTAAATAAATCATAACTTTATTATTTTCTATCATTTTATACTTTTCAGCTACTTTAACTTTTAATTTCCAACTTCTAACTTTTAATTATTAATTAGTTTTAAAACTTTTAACTACCTTTTCAACTAATTTTACTAAAACATATGTGTAAGTTCCAAAGACTCCTTGTTCATGAATCATTAGATTCTGGTCCCCGTGTAGAAGCAGAATAATACAACTGGTTTGGGTTGGTTTTTCTTTTTTCGGGCAATGCAGTATGATGGGCTATATCTTTCTTCATTCGATACAATGGGCCAATTTTGGGTGCAATGCTTCGGGTCTAGAAAGTAGAAATCTCTTACTGCCACGAGTACTGCATGCGAGCAATTTCTTCCTGCACTCCCCGAATTGCTTATTGTTTGGGTCCCAGAAGCAATATAAAAAGTGCATGAAGCAATTCCGAAAGTGCAGAAAAAAAAACACCCTTGTATGCGAAGCCTATTTATTACGACTAAAAGCATCGGAAAATGAATAAATGTAGTAATGATAGTTGCATGCACGTATAGTTTCCTAACATGTTCATTGTATTTTTCTTCGCACGTAAATAATTAGATAACATGTGTTTATCATTTAATTTTATTTCAAACGTTTTATATTCAGGTATTCGATAGGCACACATGAGTAATTATGATTTTACACATTACACAATGAGTAATTACGTTTCGTATAAATATTGGTTGTTGCTTAATGATAACTACCTATACATTTTACTCGAATACTAATTTACAAACCACTAAATAATACTCCAATAATTATTTTTAAAATGATCTTCAACATATATATACCCCACGCAGTTTGCATAGCTGTTATTTTGCACGGGCTGGCTCCAAAGTCAGTTTACATGATAGTACCTGTCTTTCATTAGATTCCACAATTCAGAGCTCCATACTAATTAATAATAAGGAGCTAATGATTTATATTTTTAGATTGTGGCATGATTTTTTGTTTTTTAATTATGAGGTGTCCCACACTTAGCCCGACTACAAAATGATTTATTGCTAGCTTTAATTTGAATTTAGATTTCATGTATATACATTCCGCTCACATCTCACAGATTTATAGTTTCTAAAATATTAATTAACTTAACTGTTAATAATGTTAATATTTTTAATTTTCCATTTAAGTCACATCACATAATTTCTAAATATTAACTTAACAGCTAATACATCAATTTTTTTTAAAATTTTGTTTCCCTAAATATATAAGACACTTGTTAAACAGACAACATTAATTTTAAACAGGTATCACTTTATTTCTAAACGAACCAACCCAATAGAAGGATATTTAATCTCAAATAACTTATAGTTACACCAAAAAAAATACTTTTTTTTATAATATTTAGAATTCGATAATTTCTTGAGACACTACCTTATAGTTGACGTGTACAGGATTTCAAGGCGTTCATCAAGTGTGTCTTCTAGTTTACTAGTTCAATCATTACAATTTAAATTCTTTTACATTTCTTGTTTGTTATTTTTCTTGTAATTTACTTTCTTTGCAAAATTTTGCCGTGAACCCAACTATGTTAAGTATAATTAGATGAATGAGATCAATAGCTTTTACCGAAACTTGTATTTGATATAAGGTCTTAGACTAAAGGTGGGTTTGGATTTCTGGTGGGAGAATTCTAAAAGTTCGTTTGAGAGTGAAATCAATTTGACGTTATTATGTTTGGTTATCTCTCAAAAGTATATTTGAATGTTTGATTGTAAATTTTTGTTTTTAAACTCAGTTTGAGAGAAATAAGAGTTGGAATACTTTTGCAAATTTTAATTCAAATATTCACTAACTAGGAGCAGAAAGTCAGCTTATTTTTCCTTGGGAAGCATAAGCAGCAGCAAGCAGGTAAGAACAGAGGAATTAGAAACTTTGATGTGATCAAATATCATTTAGCCAGAGTGGCATTTGACATTTATAGAAGAAAGTAAAAGGAGAAGATAGTCAGCTTATAGAAGAAAGGCCAATTCACTTTGTTAGGAAACATGCTTGCAAATTATTCGCTAGGAGTTTAATACTCTTTATGAAATATCTTTTTCATTCTAGTTACCAATTTTTTTTAAAAGAAAATCAATGCATATGAAGTGGACCCAAATGACCTTGTCTAAAGTGGTTTAAGGACCATGTGGATCAAGGTGTGGCACTGCACATGCTCTTGACCTCGTGAAGGGAAGGAGAAGGACAAGGACAGGTATCGGAAATTTGTGACATGTCTTGTATTATTAAACCTAAAACCAACCAAATGTGATATTGTATACATTGAAGTTGATCATGGTTTGTAGCTTGTCCTTGTGTGTTGCAAAACTAAAATATCATCTGCCACTCAACCAAGTGAATAAAAGCCTGTCATGCTCCAAAATTGCTAGTTGAAAGTATTTTGGCTTTTCAGCAAAGTAGGCAACCAACCTTTTCCTTTTTTTCTTTCCCTTCCGACAAAACGTTTATCCCTTTTGGATTTATGCATTACTCACTTGATCCAATGAACCTAGAAAATAAATATTAATCGACCTCTTACAAAATAAAAAATAATATTGTAAATTTTGGGGTTTTAGGGGGGGGACTGGAAAGGGTACAAGGTCATGTATGATTATCTCTCACACAGCATTTCCACCACAGATTCTATATATGCACCATGATTAGGTGCAGCATGATTGATTTTGACTGCTTTATTTTTTTTCTCAGGAAGATCTCACCTTTGACTCCTTCACCTACCTTTCTTTTATCACACATTATTTCCAACTCTATGGAATGCCTTCTAATGAAATTTTGTACCTTGACATTGTTTCCAATTCTATGGAATCCTCACGAAATACTGTATTATTATTTTTTTTATGTTGTTATTATAACTAAGAATCTAAAATAAAAATCTAACTAGTCTGCACCACCAGAAACAAAAAACTGAGTAGGTTCCACTAGCTTTAACTTTCAAAATGTACACACATCAACATACAGTAGCATTGTCAAGTGGGAGCTACAGGGAATGAGCTAAAAGGGAAATACCATAATTTTTATTCACAATGAGTATGCTTCATGTGGACAGACATCTATAATTCCCTCAAACTTCAAGATTGAACCGGAGACTCTTTGTATTGACTTCTTCCCATGAGTTTCAAGCCAAAATACCTGACCAACATGGTGGTGAATTCTATATATTCATGAAATCAAGACCATCCTTTATAACTAATCTATATCTATATTCTATACAAAGATCGTCAACTGTATCTGACATAAAAAAATGCAATTCAATTACTAAAATATAAAAAAAAAACACAAAATAGCAGTAATGATGACAAGTCAAAGTGCCATAATGCGTCCAATTCAAGCATATCAACTCATGCACCAGTAATTAACTAAGCTAATCAAAGATAACATATATTCCATAAAGGCAAAGCATTTTACTGTTTCGTTCTTCCTATTTTCATCTGACGGAGAATAAATTTGACCCCAGTTTATTAATTGTTGGGCTTGCATGTGTACGGTAAAATGAGGGATGTGGAGTGGAGGGTCATATGAACCTTAAAGTGCCTCTCCATGTCATAAGATTCAAACTGTTAATGATGGAAAACTCACTAAGATACCGCATGATTTAACCAACTTTACTGATTCAAAAGTAAAACAAAATAATGAGACTAAACAACTTTATCATTTGAAGGTTGTGGGGAACAAAATCAATACCAAAACAGGTGAACAATCATGAAGTTTCACTGATAGATATGGGACACCAAAACTCACAAACCCCCCACATACTAATCCCGTAGTGATCTTCAACCCTGTGATGCCTGAATATAGGAATACTATGAAATAAATTTAAAATTTGAACTAATAGCTAGAAACAGAATATATTTCTAACTGTTACGCTTGAATACATATCCATAGCCATGAACATTTTCATTTACACCCCCCTCCCGCCTACATTGTAAGGATGCATATAACATCTATAAATTTAATTATTTTCATTTAAATTTTGTTCCTTTGTGAAAAAACCAGATACTTCTGTGTATATATACACATTAAATGCAAGAACCCTATAATTAAAATATTGAAAGTATGAAAATAGAAAAAGGATAGAAACTTACCTATCATAGTTCTTAATCTCTATCTCAGTAGGCCAACCTGATTGTGTAATTTTATCTATTTTTATATGTGGGGGAAAATCTTATGAGTTTCCAATAAAAAAATAAAGCGTGGTGAGAAAAAAGAAAATTTAGAGATCATGTGAATCAGCCAACTATTAGTCAAATTTGGATAGAAGTATAATCATAATCACCTTATAGTTTTGCTGTTGTTAGTTGGTTGCTCTACACCACAAAACAGGTTTGTGAGCAATGACATTAAAGCATAATTATTGCAGAGATTAGAATTGCAGTTGTGACTGCTCTAGAATTGCCTAATAATTGTGCTCAAATGAACTAAATAAGATGCAAAGTTAATGGAAGCTTTAGCTAACATGAGGTTATCAAAGATGACCAGGTATCCAACAAATTTCACACAGCTAAAAGCTGATTAAATTTTCAGGAGATGTGGCATGAAAACGACGTATTCCCAATTGAAATACATAAATGTAAAATCCCCACCAATTGTACAAACTATTGACAATGTCTCCCTTTCAGGATTACTAAATTGATTCAGTGACTTTGATACCACTATCGTTTTCATGTCTGTGTTTAATCACTTTCAAAGATTCTTGTTAAGATACTGAACTCCTTTAACTGAAGCAACACAGTAACAGCAACAGCTACAGGAACTCTGATTTCTTCTTTAATTCTCTTAATACTTTTAAGTCTTTAACCAAAAGGAAAAAGAGAACAAAAAACTTTTTATTCTTCTACTTCTTGATGCAAACACTTTTTTCTCAGGAAATAAAAAAAAAACCCTCTGCTTTTACATTTAAATCTATCTATTAAACATGGTATATTTAGTATCTAATTATCAATTGATGTGTGACAGTGATAAATTGAAAAAATAATTATTGATATGTTGAACTCTGAAGGGACCACCAAAATTTTCATGCAGATTGCAGATGCTATGAGTTTCTGAAGAAATATTGTGGTTTGATGCATTAGTGGGCAGGGAAAATAAGAAAAGATTAGAGGAGCTGCAAAGATAACCTTGAAAGCTCTCTTTTGAGATACAAATGGGCCCTTCATAAATCATTAGAACATCCACTAAATCTTATTCAGTGTCCATGCTCTCTAAAAGCAACAAAGTAAAAAGCTTTTTTTTCCTTCCAAATTCCATCCTACACTGCAACAGTGATCATATATTTCCCGCAGCAGGTCAAAACTATGTTGCTTCACCACGCACATACCCATGGAAAACAATTGAACATCCTATGTTATGCTTCTCAAAGGGTTCAACGTGGTATCTCTTTGCTGAATGGGGTTCGTACACGAAGATGGATAAAAAAAATATTCCTCTAGAAGATTGATTATATTTAGTTCATAACATACAAGCGTAGGGATGATAATTTTGCAAAACATCATATGATAACTACCCGTTTAATGGATATAGGTATAATGTAGATAATAACTTGTAAAATTCGAAGGAAATGGACAAATGTAAGTAGAGATAAGTACCTTGATACCGACATCCTCTCTAACCTTTGCACACACATAATTATAATTATAAATAAATTAAAAAAATAAAATTGATGTGAACATAATAGACCTGAGTTACCTTTGGAGGGAGATGAAAAGAAAGGAAGGAAGGAATTTTTATAAATATTAGTTGTTTGAGTCAATTTTTAGAACGGAAGAATAGGAGAAAGAAGGAGAGTAAAATTTTAGCTTGTCTAAGGTTGGAACTTTGTAGATGGAAAAAAAAATAAGATTGAAAAGAAACACCCACTAAAGGTGACAAAAAAGATTTTTTAAGAGAGAGTAATCATGAGTAAAGTGAATATTTCACACCAATACCATAAGTATAAAAAAATATTTTAACTAGACGTAAAGATAAAAAAATAATAAATATTAAACTATATATTTAAGTTCAACTAAATAATTCATAAATTTTAAAATAATCAAAAATAGCTTTTACTTTTTAATA
The DNA here is from genome assembly GCF_004193775.1 of Glycine soja. Classification (NCBI taxonomy): domain Eukaryota; kingdom Viridiplantae; phylum Streptophyta; class Magnoliopsida; order Fabales; family Fabaceae; genus Glycine; species Glycine soja. Next base: position 5,197,799 of record NC_041005.1, read on the forward strand.
AAAAAAACTTACGTGATGTTACCTTTAAAATGGTCAACTAAAGCTAACAAAGGAGTGGAACTATCCTACTCTTGAGGGTAGAAGTGCATACATTTTTAATCAATTATTTAGCTGATTTAGTCAATTTTTAATTCCATAATGTCAACGTAAACAGCGAAATGATTTAGTCAATTTGTAATTCCACAACGTTCAATCACATAAAGTTTCACAGATAAATTTAACCTACCTATTATATTATAAAAAAAACTGATACTCTTAACTATTTTCTTAACTTTTTTTTGTTGAATTATTTGTTTAACTAATTTAACTGATAAAATAGGCTAGGCAACTAATAATGTAAATATTTTTTACTTTCTCATCTAACCATAAAATAACATGTATAATCAATTTGTTAACCTTTACACTGATTATCTTTAAAGTTATATATCACTCATAATTTTGTCAATATAAAATAGAAATTAAACTCAATTTAATTCGTTTTTCATGTCATGTCACTGGGCTAATTACCCCGTCGAATAGTTTAGAATCCCCTATAACAAAGCATCTCCACAAATGGCAGTTACTTCAATATAATTTTTTTTCTGTACATTCTGCATAGGTTAAAAAATAAAATTGCAGGGTGATTGGTTTCCAAGCATGGACTTTGGAAACACGAAAGATATGATGAAAGGGAATCCGGGGGGCGATATCTGCTATTTTAATTGCCATAGCAATGAATGACAAGTTAGTTAGTTTTATTTAATTAAATTCAAAGGACCATTTTATTTTTCAAAAACTTGTGTCAGAATTAAGAGCAATGTCAGTGCATAAAACTCTACAATGTTTGAAATAAAAGGGTTGTTCTTATTCTAGCCAGTTGTCTAAAAAGCAGTGCCCTTTTGACAAACCCTCTTACATTTCAGACCAGAGACTGATTCCGCAACTAGGAATGCAAATTAAGAATGAGAACAGAACAAATGCACAATTTCAACATGATTGGCTGGCTGTACATACAACATTGTCCAATGAGTCACTTAGAAGATAGTACTATTCTAGTCTAGTCTAGTCTAGCACCTAAAGCACTTAATAATAATAGAGACTGAAATTGTCCAAGAGAATTAGTTGATTAAATTAGCAGAGTAAGAATGTGAACTAACAATAAAAATGCTTGCTCAATGTGAGTTCAAAGAGCCTGTGGTGGAATCACAGAGCATAGCTCAATAGACCCGTAATGCAGCAACTCCTCTATCATTTGCTCGATGTGGTCCTCTTCAAGAGGCTTGAACTGCTGAGCATTTTCCACCTTAACCTTCTTGAAAACCCAATTCCCTTCTGCTTCTTGCTCCTCTTCTTGTCTCTTTTGTGGCAACAACAATGTCTCAGTTTCGTTACTCTTCATGGAGAAGTTGCTCGCGGAGGAGGTGATGACATTTGGTGAAGCCACTCTCTGAGGCTCTGCCTGTGATGATGGCCTTGTCATTTGCAAAGAAGCCATGTAGCACCTATGCAGTTTTGCAGTTAAAGTTGCTGAGAGAAGCTTGGAAGATGATGACTGAGACGCATTGGGGTTGTAAGGGAAGTTAGTTCTTGCTCTTGTGCCACACATTAGCCTTGCTGCTTCATCATAGGCTCTAGCTGCATCCTCAGCAGTTTCAAAAGTTCCTAGCCATATCCTAGTTTTCCTGCAAATTAGAAGAAAGTTTGAATCAATAATGTTTCGAGACACTGTCAGATACTATATGTAAACACCTTTTTAACGGAGATTCAAACATTGGTTTGACATGCTGTCACACACTAAATGTGAACATTTTTTATTTAACGGAGGTTGATAAATTGGTTTGCCATGGACTAATTTCTTTTGCTAGACCAACATTTGGTCTATTTTTTAGTCCAAAGATAAGTGAAATGTGCATTGGAGTGAAAACAAAAGGGGCACTTACAATATGGGGTGTCGAATTTCGGAGACCCAAGAGCCCCAATGCCTTTGTCGGACACCTCGGTATCGCTGTTGTGATCTGGCCATGTTAGGGAAAAGAAACGAATTCTTTTTTCAGAAAGTGTTTGTGTGAAAATGTTGTGAGTGATAGAGAGTTGTGGTGGTACCAAATGGGGGAGGAGAGGGAGGAGAGGGAGGGTTTATGTAGTTGGGCTAGTTCTAAGTGTGGCACTTTTTCTAAACAATTTTCAGCAATTTAAGCAAATGGGGGGTCCCACAAGGGGATTTTGAGGTCTTGCTTTCTTTTTCTTTACCTATCAGCTATAACTTGGCTGTATTGCAATTTGCAAGTCATGATTATTGAATTAGTGTTTCATAAAACGATTCACATGTCGTTCAGTCTATGATGTGTACTATTGTCTCAAAATATTTGTCCATTGGGTGCAGAATTATATATTTGTTAATGTGTGCTTTGCAATCCTATTTGATGCCAGAAAAATCTAATATTCAAGATCACGGTCCACAGATTCTGGTCATGTGAAAACTGATCCATAGGGTGCAATTTGTAGATAATGACTAGTTTTGTAGTCCCCTCTTGTGTGAAATTTGAACCACTAGATCTTTGAACATATCATTCTAAAATATATATAAAAGCCCCAATTGCCTTAATGAATGTTTTTTTTTTCCAAAATTAATTGGAGCCTCCGTGTCTTTTTTTTGTCAGATAATATCAAATTTTAGACCTTGGTCTCGACCATTTGGCGACCAAGATAATGATCAATCGATCATGTGTTGCAATTATTTGTCGTTGCGATCGGCAGTGCTACAGAACAAACATGAATGAACACTGTTTACCACTGCATTTTCCGTTCCTTGTTCAATATGATGTGATAATGTCTTTGTATATTTTATAATCGGGTCAATTCCAAGTTGGGTACATCGGTTTAGGATAAATTCTTGGACAAGCATAATTACCCTAGCATATCAAATCATTTGATCAAATTTCATTCACTATTAGTATGATCAAGTCACTAACATATGAGAGCAACAAAATTAAACCATCATCTTCTTTGATTTCTGTTGAGGGATGGAGTCATTAAATGAAATGCACTGGTCAGGGAGACAAAGTATTGGGAATTGGGACAAGTTAGCTTTTCACTCAACAAAACAAATGAAGTTTACTAGTTCATGTTCGATTTGCGGCTGAAAATGTTATAATGCGTGTTTTAATGCAAATCTAACAGGTAAAAGTAAAATAAACATAAAAACAAGGATCTTAATATGTTTTGACAAAATTACTTTTGTGTCAAACGTAATTTTACAACAAAAAAGTAATTTTGCAATGATTCTCAAACATGTAGTTAGTGGTGTTTGCAATATATGGTTGATCAGCAATTGAAGTTGAGAGTTTTATTCATTTACTGTTTCGGATGTTTGAAAGGGAAACAAAGAATATGGAGCCTGATATGAGTTAGGACATCAGAAGTAGTATTTCACGATTTTGGTTGGTAACGACCCATGTTCTTCTCGTAGCCACTGTTTACCCACGTGCCAGAGTTCATTCACCATGACCATACTACATGGTAAGCTAAATAAATTAAAAAATCATACGATATAGAGAGTTTAACTTTCATACATTTGTGTAACAATCACTCAACGAGAAATTAACATGGTATAACTTTTAAAATAAGTACAAAAGTCAACAATAGTGTATTTAAATTAAATCCACAAATATTGGGTTTATGAACAATAATCAAACATCAAAATTCAAAAGAGAAAATAAAACTGGATGGTAAATTAAGCAAACACTTCTCTTTCCTTTCTGCTGAAAAAAAAAAGCAGTCAATAGTGAATGGTGATTATGCTTGCTTATTTGCTATGTATTTTTGTGTTTTACAACATAAATTGTTTGCGTTGTTCAATGAAATTTAAATGGGCAATTTTGGTCATTCCCATCGCATCCGTGATCAGTTCCATGTGCAAAACTACTAAAGGCAAAACACCTTATTATTTGAATAAAACAATAGTGGGGTCTATAATGTAGAGGATGATGTTCTCTTGTCTTTGTGCCACGTGTAAGCAACAATTAAGATGACGATCAATGTTGTGCCGTTATTTTCTTCATGAAGAATCACTTGTGTTGAGGAATCTTTTTAGATCAGTTTTATGTTGCCTTACGATGCTAAGGAAGGAAAGGTAAAAAAGAACTGTTTCTACTTTCTAGTTTTTGTTTGGTACAATTTTGCTTTTTGTTTCCTTCTAAGCCAAAGGAAAAGGAAAAGAAAAACAATAGCAGCCAGTGACAAGGAAAATAAAAAAAGAGACAGGAAAAAAGAATAGAAGGGAGACAAAAGAACAAGTAGCATGTATGTCAAGATTGAAAGATTAGGAGCTTTATAAATATATTCCTATCCATGTCTCTATCTTTTTCTTATTATTTATTTTTAATGTTCTTGAAGGAGAGCTTTATTTTTGGTTTACAGCTATGGTTGAATTGAATTGCACAAAAGGTCAAGAAAGTGAAATATTTATATATATATATATATATATATATATATACATACACGCGTGAAATGGGTCCCAAAACATAACATGGGTGATGAGAGCAAAAGCATTGTTTGTCGATTTATTTAATTAACTAATTGTATTCCAAATATTTCTCTCTGTGATTAATTGTTTGAGCAAATAATCTAAACCTCCCATGGTTTGTTGGCTTCAACTTGATAAGTTTCTGACACCCATCATGCCCGTGTCATCTATGAACTCTTTTTTCCCTTACACAACCACAATGCTTCACATGCCAACATACACAATCCATTGAATTTTAACTATAAAAAAAACAAGGGTCTGCTGCGTGGCTTGAGGATAAGTACAGAACATGGGACTTTCTCCATCAAACTAGTAATAAATTGAACAGTTGTGTCTTTTTCTGTGTGTTGAGTCCTAACCTTAATACGCACATACATGCACATATACGATATTCCTGTGTGTTAATTGTCTTTTCTTTAACATGTTTGTCGTCTTACTAAGGTCCTAGTGCTCTATGAATATGCCATCATCGAGAACGTTTCCTCCCCTGAATTTTATTTTCCCCCAAAGTATCTCTCTACAACTTTTGGATATGATGTTTCTTTTTTTTATTCTAACTAAATTTTGGACATGGTATTAATCCACTCAAACATGGAAATACAGTTTGTAATTTTTTCCCACAATCAGACGAAGCCCTTGTCTTTTATTAGGAGCACACAGCAATTCAATAAATCCCTTTTGCGTATGATGCAACACTGTTAAGTTTTCTTACAAAAACGGGTTGACATACGACATTTTTATATGTTTTTTTTTTTTTGCTGTTGAAAAAAAAGCGTAAGAGAGTTGAATTTTAAGGTTCATATATGAGAGCAATTACAAAAATAGTAGAATTTAAATTTATACTCTTGTAAGATATACATATGATTCTTACCAATTTTATTAACTTTTATGTCCACATTTTTATATGGTGAGTATATTATATATACCTAAATTAGCCTATGGAAAATATATTTAATCGTTAGATTATAAATATGGACAAATTTTAATTCTTACATTCAATAGAACTAAAATACTCACGGACTCACCTTTATACTTTTGAGAATATTTTTTTTCAAAAATTAATGCAGGTCGTGTAAAATATTTAGGGACTAAATTGTATATTCATTAATCTTATAATATTTTTTAACTTTTTTTTCTTTGAATTTGATAAAATTATTGATCAATTATATATATATATATATAGGATTTTAACTAAAAAATTATTGATTAAACTGAAATAACTCTTAAAAGTTAATTCAAGCTTAAACTTTATTTACAATCAAATTAATGAATAAGCTCTTAATTAATTCATAAGAAATTTTTTAGTAAATATTTAAATAAGATATTTATTCAAACACTTCTTTTACCATTATATGTGAGTGTAATTTATTAACCACTATACTTAAGGATGAAAAAGTTTATTCAGACCTTACGAATACCTACTAAAATATCCATCGTAAGAAAGATATTTATTTACATTATTGGGACTGTGTACAGACGAATGTTTACCCACAAATAGGGGTGAAAATGAGCCGAGCAACTTGTCGAGGGCCTTTGGCTCGGCCTATGTAAGGCTCGACTCGGCTCGGCTTGTTTACTATAAAGGCTAAGCTCAAACTTTTAAAAAAATCTTTTTAGATAAAAAGGCCAAGCTCAAACTATAAAAAAAGCTTGTTAAGCTTGACAAGCCGGCTTGTTTAACTAACAATATTAATAATAATAATAATTTTATTTTATCAAATCTTATCTTATCCAGATTTTATTCTATTTAGATTTTATTTTATCCAGATTTTATTCTATTTAGATTTTATTTTATCCAGATTTTATTTCATCTAAATTTTATTTCATCCAGATTTTATTTCATCCAATCTTATTTTATCTTGTCCAGATTTTATTTTATTTCGTTTATGGGCTTGAACTTAAAATAGATTTGTGAGCTTTGAGGCTGAGGACCTATATAACAACACCAAGGTTTTAGTTTAGGAAGTTTTTTTTCAAAGAGGAGAATAATTCTAGGATTTTAGAATTACAGTTTTTATTACTGTTCATGCACACTTTTCACGTAGAATAAAATCCATTTTCTGCAATTTCGTTTCGGCTTCAATCTACATTTTCGTTTCTACTGATTAATGGAAGGCTAAGTCTTACTATTGAATACTGATCAGTTTTTCCTCTTCATCAATTACTTTGTATTTGTTGCTATTAATTCATGCATGCTTAGTGCTTGATTAATTGTCTCTGCGCTTAATTTACATTCATGTTTAATGATCAGTTTAGTTCATGATTAATTGGTGTATGTGTTGTTTAATCACATAATGACAGCCTTATCTTAATTTTCGCTTAGTAATTTAATTTAGGGTTGGATTAATTGGCTGAACTGATTAAGGATAAATTCTCGTAACCTAGGATAAGAGACTTGCTTGTGAATTAAGGGGAAACATATTTTTATTATGTTATTTTCTAATTCAAATTTGTTTGTTGTTTAATTTATAAAAACAAACAACTCCCCAATTCGTTACTGTTTTATTACTATCTATTATGAACGTTTGGTTAGCCATTGCTCGTCGGGAGACGACCTAGGATCACTTTCTAGATACTGCATTTTTAATGTTTATTTGATTCGGATACGGCCTCGATCAATAGTATATAAGATATGGCTTGAGCAGACTAAGATGAAATTATTGTAGATATATATTTTTAAAAAATATTTAATATACTTATATATTCAAAAATTGGATTAAAAATTGTTAATTTAACTAATAATAATTTTTGTTTGGCTATATTAGTGTAAATCATCTCTAATCCATACATTTTTTTTAATATTATGCTCTTTTTATTTTCTTTTGATATACTTTGTGCTTTAACGACTTGATTTCAATATGATTTTGTTTATCAATTATTTTTGGATTTGTACATTACTTATACGAAATTTTATAAGTTTATTTTTTTAGTTAGTATTTCACTAGGTTTTAAAATAATTAATTAATCAAAGACGTCTTTAAACAAGCTTTTAGATAGGCTCGTGGACCAAGCCAGACTTTTACATAAACCGAGCCGAGCCTTAAAAAAAAAACCAGGTAATGAGCCAAGCTCAAGCCTTACATATTCAACTCAAGCCGAACTCAAGCCTAGTAAAGCTTGGCTTGACTCGGCTCATTTCCACCCCTATTCACAAATTTATAGATACTATAATGTTTATCCTGCCTTACACATATCACGTATATACATATATATTAATATAATTATAATATGTTACTTAATATATATTATATAATTTTCTATGTAAAAAAATTATGTATTTTTTTTATTTTATGACTACTAAAAAGTAACTTAATCTTAAATCTAAGTATCTAATCCCTCAATCTTCACGTTCATGCAATCATGCACTGCGCCTCTTCTCATATCCCAGTGAGTGCGATTGTTCGAGACTTCGAGTGTCGTCATGCGCCACTACACTGCCTTCTTGTGCCACCGCGAGCTCGTGCCACACTGCCCCCATGACATCGTCTCATTGTTACCACATGATATATGCAAGTTTAATTAGTGTTTTGGTTAAACAATTAAAACATTAACTTTGCTTGATTTAATATTATAAGTCAATACTTTTAATGTTATATATTTTAATTTAAGAACACATTTTGAATTTTTATATTGATTTATTAATTTTATATCTAAGTAAATTGTGGATCGTGAGTCCCTCACCTACCTTCTTCTTGGAGACGAAGTTCTTTTCTTGTATCTAAAGCAATATCAAGTATTCGTGACCAAGAGTCTACGTCCTTTTAGTTACGTATAATGTAGACGAGATTGACAACTATTTTATACCTAATTACCTATTTATTCACTAAAACAAAATTCCATTTATTGAAATAAACAGATGGAGATGAAATTTGCAAATTGCATTGTCCATGAGTTCAAGTTGCTGTGCATAAGCATAAATGCTTCTCAACCGTGAGTCTTGACGCGGTTTCGTTGCTAAGGAAGCAAACAAACAAATTAACAAAAGGGTATGAGCCGTGAGGGTGAAATTAATAGATATGATGTGACCCATTCCCCACCCTCCCGCATTCTATGCGCGCCACTTTGCCTTAACCTTTCCTTCCTTTACTTGTTTCAATTTGTGAACTATACATGAAAATGGCATATGCAATTTCCATGTGCATGCTCCTATTTTTCCTCCACCACTAACGTGTATTTGCTCATATAATAGAGTGCTAGTTCTACCAAACATTTTATCAATCAAGCAATCCTAATCTATTAAAACTTCAACAGCTCCAATATGCATGTATCATACAAAATTTGTTCCGAATCTCTTTCTTTATTACGGTCTTTTTAGATGAAATGAAACAACTTTGAATTTGAAAAACGACAAGATTAAATTCGCTTTTATTTTTTTGTCTCTGAATTTGGATTCTTTCAAATATTAGCAAGTATCGTGACAATGTCTTATTTTTTTGATGAATCGCGACAATGTCTTATGAAAACACAAATACATCAAAAAAATTTTATCAGCTGAACATATTATATTATAATAGAAAGGCACCAGGGGTACCAATTCCCCGTACAAGTGCATAAAAATAAAAGTATACTGTTGTGCATATTTAATGCTATTAAAACATCAAATACTCATTAAATACATCAAAAAATTAATGGAACTTACGTAAAAAAAGGTTAATGTCTTACTATAATTACATTTTTTGTGTATTCTATTCTCGTGACATACAATAAAAACTAACACGAGAGAATTTATGATCCATTGCAAATAGATTTAATAAACTCGTTGTTGACATTTTGATTGTATAGTATTAACTTGTTTTATCGTGTGGCATGTAGTTCTTTATCCACCCTATGGCAGGACACTTAAATGCGCCAGAGACGTAGTTTTTGTCCCCACAGAGTTAGTCAATATGAAGCACATGCTTGGGGTACTGTACAAAACTGGTAAAGCCAAAACATGGGGGTAAACAAACCATTACCAAACCATTGTGTTGGGTTGTGCATTAAATAATATTTGTGTATTTGGTATTCTGTTTCTAACACCTTCTACCTATCAAAAGGGCTATAAAGTTAACAGATAATTACAAAATTAAGCAGCTACTTTCTTGGCACGTAAAAGGAAATTAATCAACAAGGCTTTGAATTGCCCTTGGAAACGGTCTATTCAAATATCCTAAGTAGATTTAGGTAACAGAAACCATGAGACAGGTTCAACTTACCTATCATTAGACAGCTTTTAATAAAATGGCTTTATACATAACGAGCAATTTTCGAAATTAGGAGTAGTAGCGATAATTGAGGAAGTTCCCAAGACTAAGAAGGAAGTCCTGTATCAATTTTCCTATTGTCATGTGACTTGATGTGCGTGTGAGGACTAGTCTTTCCCGCCGGGCTTAATTGCTAGTTAATTGGGTGAGGTTAATGATTCTTGGAATTGAATGACAACCAAGGAGAGATTTTAGCAAGGTTTCTAATTGGATGGTAAGGGTTATTGAGAAGACATCAACTTATTCTAAGAATGACTTACTTTTCATCTTTATTATTTATTTTTTTTAAAATCTAATAATTATAATAAGTAGAATCTTAATCATTAGTTTTTAAAAAATATATGATTAAGATGAATAATAACTATTTTAAAGTTACTCTTAAGTATCTTAATCCCTACTTTTATATATATATATATACTTAATCCCTACTTTTATATATATATAGAGTGTGTGTGAGGAGTTAGAGTATTTTTCAGTCAAAAGTTAAAAACCAATCACTAACAATAATGAGATTTTATTTATCAAACTGACTTTATTAAAAGATTAGTCTTTTGGATTAAATTCTCCTCTTGAGCTTAACTCTTAACGATATTAATTTTTTCATTAACAGTGGGACTATGGAAAAGACTACCTATAAGCTAAATTAAGGTGTCAAACTAAATATTGATAGGTGAGTTAAGTTATCAAAGAGAAAATGACTATAATTGGATCCATGTCAATAAAATGAAAGCTTCCATGGACGTCAATTTTTAACTGGGTTAGTCTTTATATGGGAGAGAAAGTCTTATCTCATCCTTTATGTGGGAGAACATCTTATTGTGATACAATATTATTTATAATTACTGTTAATACTTTACTTAAAAAATTTATTGAAATCCAACTTATAATTAAAGATATTAAAAATAATAAATTGAAAGAGATAAAAAGGTGTTGAAAAAATATGCCTAAAAACACTCTCATTAAATATTTATTTAAAACTAAACTATATTACTTATAATAGCAATTATTAATAAAGCTATTATCTTCAAATTCAAATTAAGTCCTAATTTCTTTAAGTTATAACAAAAACTTACTATCTGTAAAATATTGTTGTTATAAGACTATGTTTGGATCCTTAGGCAATGTATTATATTCGAATTTTGTGGATGAAAAAAGTGATTAAGAGAATTTTTTATATACTAAAAGTGATTAATAAAGTTTCTCAATAAATATTAGTTTTCAGTAAAATTAGTGAATATTTTATATAAATGTCATGGTGTTTTTATATTTTCTATTAATTTAAAAATGTTATTAGTTAAATAAATTATTAAATCTTGTTGTTCTTATATTTTTATATTAATTTACAAAAACTATTAAATCTTAAATAAATGGGTAGGTTTTTATTTTTCGTTAAATTAGTTTAACTTTGTGCACTAGACCCCAAACTTAGGTGGCTGAAAATGAGCAGACCAACCCGTAAAACCGAAATATTTGTCCAAATCCATGACTGATACATTTTAACGTCCAATGCTTAAATTTTTTTTAAAAAAGAATGGTCTGCATTTCATTGGGTTGAGCGTATTGGGCAAAAAGTGGACCGTGGGGCAAACACTGCTGCTTTGCTTTGAATCCAATTCACAACCTAAAATTGGGTTTTTTTTTTTTAATAACCAAATTTGTTTTAGTATTCTGGTAATATATATTTCTTTCCTTAAAATAGTAAAATCCATCTAATCGAAATAAAAATAGTAAAAAAAAGTTGTATACACCACAAGTATTTTTTTTACAAGAGATGATAGTGTTTTACCAATTATGAATGATAAAATATTTATTTTGAATATTTAACGTAATTATATATTTAGAGATAAACTCAATCGTTCATAAGTTAAAACAATTTAAGAAGTCATACCTATTGATTCAGGAAAGTGTTTTTTATTTTAAAAAATTTAAGTAAAGGAGCAAGTACTTCACGACTGTAAAAAAGTGACTCCAGTTCTGAAGGTGAAATACATAATGACTGTTTGGAGACATACGTATAAAATGACTATTTTCAAAAACCTTAATTCCTGTGCAGCTTTTAATTTTCCAAAAACTCAATAAAGGCCCTGGCTAAATTATTTCTATAATGGGGTGAATAACATTTTTTATACCTGGTGCAAATCCAATCCAAATATGGTTTGTTATTGAACTTAGAGAAAATAGGCTATGTGCATGACCAATAAACTATTGAACTTAAGCATTTAGATAAACTAATAAATATATACTTTTTAATAATAATAATAATAATAAAACAATGATAACAATACTACTATTAAAGGTCAATTTATTAGATTTTACAACTCTTTAAATAATTTAAAATTTATTTTTAAAACACGTTTTTGTAGTATGTAAAAGTTGTTTGAGGATTGCCAACTCGTAAGAGGTTTACAGATTTAAAATCCTTAAATTTTATACAGATTGAGAATTTATATGTATTATATGTAAAAGTATTTTTGATTTTTTTTTTCTTTTTATTATTGGATGCATTAGAAAAATATTGGGTGCAGAAAGAAAATCAAGTGTGAATGAGGAGGTCAGCCTGACCCAATTGCCATGCGAAATTCATTTTGGTTATTTTATTTTTAATTTAATTTACAACAAAACCCACGATTTACACTGATAGCTGTAGGTATAAAAGAAGCGCTGGTTAATGTGTACTCCTTAGGGTTTGGTTATTAGGGTTTTCGCTGACCGGTGCGCAGTCGAGCCTCCAGAAGACGAATCGAAAATGGTACTCATCTATCAAAATCACAATCCCTAACCTTCGATTTGTAATTGCACCGATAACGATTCTGCTACGTTTTCAGCATTTGATTTGTGACTGATTTGTGTTTTTCGCAGCCGTCGCACAAGACATTCAGAATCAAGAAGAAGTTGGCGAAGAAGATGAGGCAGAACAGGCCCATTCCCTACTGGATCCGCATGAGGACCGATAACACCATCAGGTACCTAACCTACCTCGAGCATTTTTAACGATTCTGTTACGTTTTGCTTTTCTCGCTCACGGTTCCGTTTTCCTTTCAGGTACAACGCGAAGCGCCGTCACTGGCGTCGCACCAAGCTTGGATTCTGAGGTGTATGCTCTGCCTAGGTTCAATTTATCCAATTAATTAGTGTTTAATTTTCTTGAGGCAAAAACAATGTTTTGAGTTTTTAATATTTTCCATTTGTTCGAAGACTATATTGTGTAAGGAACTTATTGTAGTTCATACTCATGGCGTTTGTCAACTCCTTTTAAAGTATTTTCGGATTCATTGCATTTGGTATAGTTTTGTCGCATTGAATATTCTTTAGCTTTCGGGATGTTCTCTGCGCGGTTATCATATGATAGATTCCAGACATAGTGCTGGTTGGGATTAAAGTTTTCAAACATAAGTTTTGGTTAAACTTGTTTAAGTTCTGCGCTTCTACAAAATAGAGTTTTCAGGCAAATTTTATCGTCACAAAATTGAGGTTGGAGTTTAGTACTCCAAACGGAAAACCAAACATAGCCATAGTTGTTTTGATTTTTGATTCTCCCTTCAATGGTAGGCTACGATGTATTGATTCTTCATCATTTTTGACATCAAGAAACGTAAGATCTAAATTTCTACCGGTATCCAAGTAATATTTGTTTCTCTATGAGATAGTTTGGTTTGTGAATTGTTATATTGTAATAATTCAATATAGTTTGTGTTTAACATGAATTAGAATTCGATGAATTGATGTATGGACTTTATGTGAATGGTTTGTGGGTTAGAGGCAAAGTTGGGTTATCAGTGATGCAGACATTGTAAAATGTCAACAAATGTGATTGGGTTTTTTGTTTCAATTCCTAGTTGATAAATCTATAGTACAACTTGGTTTGATGTTATGTTGTGCACATTTTTTCTCCCATAGGATTGTTGCTGTTACATTTCTTTGATTGGATGTTTTGGCTTTTGTTGGAAATTGTAAAACTGCGTTGTGTTGCCTTTGTTTCTGATTGTTTATGGGAAGGCAGATTGACTGACATGTGGTATACAAAGTTGCTTTGTTTTCTTACTAGAACTGGAATTTCCAAATTAGTGAACATTGATTAAATAATAATAATAATAATGAAAGTACCTAAGAAAGCAATTACTAAAATCATTAAATGCATAAAGTTAATGATAATAATAATGTCATTAGAAATAATTAATAATAACATCAAATGCATGAGTGATAGTGTTGTTAAGAACAATATTTATTAAATATAAATGATACACTTTGGTGTCTATTATAAGAAAAAAAGTCACATTAAAAAGTTAGTTAATTTTATTAAATTTTGTTAATTTCGTTTTTTTTCTTAAATTACCTTTTATTGGAACTTAATATTAATAAAAAAAATTGGTCCTAGTAAACAAAATGACATTTTGAAGATAGTCTTCTTAAATAAGGTAAAGTTAATTAATTAGTGATTTTTGTTGCTTATATATAACAGAGACGGGAGGAAGTGCAATTCTGCAAGAACAATGACTTTTAACATTTTAAGAATGTTTTGATTAAATTATTTTTTCAATTAAGCACTTAATTCAATAAATCTATTTTGGTAAATTTCTGTGAAATTTAAAGAAATATCTGAATTTTAATTAGTACTTTCCATAAGATGATTAAAATATTCAAATACAGGATATCAAATGTATTTGGAATTATTTTTAAATGCTTTTTCAGTAATCAATTTTCCAATTCTTCATTGAGTTCTGTATTTTGTTTGCCTATCAGAGGCCGAGATGCCAGAAAATTTACTCCTGGATTAAAGAATCACATTATCTGTGATTATTCATTTTGATCTGAGAAATATATCCCTCGATTAAAAAAGAAAAATATTTTGTACATCTACCGGAAGAAGAAAAAAAAATGAAAAATCTGTCTACATCAACAACTGGGCAATTATGTGTTACGATTTGTTAGTTAATTCTATCTATCTGGAACTATCAACGTGTTTCGCCGCCGTTGATTATGACATTATCTGGAACTTGGGCTTTGGAAGAAAGCCAAACCATAAATTTTCGACTTCTGATTTCTCATCACAATATGTTGTATGTATGATGTATGATTGACTTAAAGAGTTTACTAGTAATATTTTTGCTTATGTACTGAATTTCATTCACCTAAAGTAGGGGGAATGGAAGACAATCTTATCCAAAGTGAAACTAATTTCTTCTTTACATTTGTTGTTAACAATCTAATGCTCTTCTCGCCTATTTAAGCTATCATTCTTCCCGAATGAATGTCTAGTACGTTTGACGTGGATCTATCTGTAATTCGAGTATTTGGTAAAAGCCAATCCGTTTTGGCAGCATCATAATCTCAAATAATATCCTTGTTTCACGCTGTTTAGCATGTATCAAATTACTTGTGAAACTCTTAGTGTTCCTCCAAGCTCAATGGGAACAAGAGGGATGAGTGAGTGAAGAACATCAATGATCAGTGGACGGTAACTAGGTTCTGGTTGCACGCACAGCACAGCTACAGCAGCAACCTACAAAGTAAAACAAAACCCATTTAAGAGATAGTTAATCTTGTTCAAAGTAAGATCATTATGTGTGACAAAGTTCTCCTTCCAAGTACGTAACATACGTACCTAGGACTCAAATTCAAGATAGTTGATCCACTTAGTGTAATGTGCATTTGTTTAGTTTAGGGAAAGTAATTAATGCTAGCAGCATCATTGGTAATATAATAAAATAGTAAGAGTGGGAAATGTGTCTTGAGTTTTGACTTCCAGGATCACAAACCTGGTACAAGTGCTTGGGATCCATTGTATTCTTAATCACTGGATCCACAATGCTTGGAAGCTTGGATCTGTCCGTGAGCTGTGGCATGGCCTGCAATCATAAATAGTTATGTACGTTACGCTATCTTTCATACTTATGGGTGCAACCCATTTGAATTTTTTACTTCATGAAATTAAAAGTAGTCCATACCCATGTGACAATAGATTGGCATTGAGCTGGTACCAGTTTTTCTACTGGCTTCCTTCCTAGTAGGAGCTCCAATAGCACAACCCCAAAAGCATAGACATCACTTTTATCACTTAATTTACCTGTAATAATTGAATTGCAACCTCCTCAATAATTAATTCTAGAAGTTTTGGTATAGATGAGTTTCACGTTAGTACATGAACCTTGCTTTCGTATGAATCCAAGCCATAATTTCTCCATGATAATATTAAAAAATTATTGGAAAAGTGACCCATATCATCTATATCTAAAGCAATAATATCCACTTCAATTGAAATGAAATCCCTCTCAACAGTTAAAAACATACTAGAGTCATCACCAAATCATCTCAAATTTTTAAATGAATAATGGAAAGCTTATAGGTGTTCCCCCCTGAGTAAAACTAAAACCTTCCAATGTTTCCCATTTTTCAGACAAGAATCAAATTCCACCCCTAAAGTGAGAGGCATACACTTGACAAGATAAAGTGTACATTGGTTAGAAAATAAAAGCCTGAGATTGTAACTAACTTTAAAATTTGTTATATTTGCATTCGATTTTGATCACATAGTCAATTTAGTCAAAAAAAATTACTGTGTCAATTTAGTCAATTTAAATAATGTATAAATGTGACATGTCAACAGGGCAGGTATATGATTACATGTCCAAGATGAGAACAAGAAGCACAGGTCATGTTTCAAACCCACCCTAAACTCATGACGTCATTGAAATCAAGGAGGACTAAAAAGAATCAATTTCTTGGACTGGTTTGCTAAAGGCTTAACAATACATTAAACATTATAGCAACCTGTCAAACCAATGGCATATGCCTTATAATGATCATAACAAGTTTAGTTGGCATTACCATCTAGAAGATACTCCGGTGCTACGTATCCCAAGGTACCCGATAGTTTAATGTTCTTCTTGCTTTGGGACCCATCAGTTAAGGCAAGACCAAAATCAGACAGCTGAATCCACCACCAATAAGTACGTGGATGCCAACACATGAGAAACTTAGGTGAATACATTAAAAAGATGAAAACAATTGGTGATGGAAAAAGGAGATAACTTCTGTAGCAAAAAATCTAGTATGATTTTCTTACCTTGGCATTGAAGTTTGCATCTAAGAGAATATTAGAAGATTTCATATCCCTATGGATCACTGCAGGGTGACAGTGCTCGTGCAGATATTCTAATCCTCTGGTCCATCAGAAGTATGTTAATATAATTGCAACAAAAAACATCCGGAAGATTAAAAAAAAAACCTTGTTAAGGAAACTCACCTTGCTGTGTCAAGAGCAATCTTCATCCTCATGTGCCAAGTCAATGCCGAGCCATGAGAAGGTCCTTCACCATAAGATTTTGGAAAAGAATGACACTAAGAATTTGGTTATTGAGAATAATGCATTTTTGTTTACAGTTGCATTTCTGTTTTCTAAACTTTATTTGTCTTTGGATCACATTTGGAAGTGCTTGCTTCAGGAACACGTTTCTGTTTTCTAAATACTATCCTTGAATCTTCAGAAGAAAAAAAAAAAAAAGAACATGTCCTGACCTTTTCTGATTTTTGGTTTTTAAATCAAATATTTTAGAAACGATTTCAAAATTTAATAGATTTTTCATATTGGATAAGAAATCAGGTCCTAGAAGTGTCTCTCTACTATGCAAATAAAGCATTACCATGTAACTGAGCTTCCAATGATCCATTATGCATCAGCTCATAGACAACGAACCTCGTGTAACCATCCATGCTACAACCCAGTAAAGATATTATATTCGGATGCTGAATTTTGCTTAACATATTCACCTCGTTCTGCAAATTCATCACACCATTCAGTACAAGATAGAAAGGAGAGAGAGAGAAAGAAAGAGAAAAAAAAAAAGTGAAAACAGAGAACCGACAAATGAATAAGTAATATGTAATCATTATTACCTCAAATTCTCTCTCAGCATGTTGAGTCTCACAATGTAGTTTTTTGACTGCAACATCCAAGTTATGATCCAAACAAGCCTTGTAAACACGTCCAAAACCGCCCTCACCCAAGATGTTACTTTCTTGAAAATTATTGGTCGTTTTTTCTATTTGCTTATAGTCAATTATTGGAACATACCCGTCCATGCCAACAATCTTGATGGAACTGAATTTACTCACAAACGGTGCTAAGGTGATCCCCTTCTCTGCATCTTGGCATTAAAAAAAGCGAAACAAGGAAAAATGAATAAATAAACAAAAAATCAAATTCAAGAATCTAGAACCAATTTGATATCGAAGCTAGCTGCTTCTTGAAAAACAGAAAACAGGAATCTGATAAATGGAACATTGGAAAAATAAAGAAATACATACATACATACCTGGACTTCGAAAATTTTTGGATTTGAATTTGGATTTTGTTGGATACTTGGTATGATGATAAACCCAGAAGCATAAGAAACTGAAAATGAGTGCAGCAAGTGCAGTGGTGGCTACGACGATAGCTATTACCACTTTATTATTCCGGTGATGCTGCTCCTCCCCTGCTTCAATAGTTTAGTTGTGAGAATCCAGAAAGGAAAAGAATCATAGCTAAAAAACAATAATTTTGAGTATCCAAATGATGAGAGAGAGAGAGAGAGTTGAATGAAATGAGTACCTGGAGATAAAGCAGGAGAAGAAGCAGGAGGGTCTGCAGCCCAAATGGGTTGGTGAAGAAGAAGAACAAGAAGAAGAAGCATGAGGAGAAGCTTCATTTTCATTGTTTGTTGTAAGAAAACATTGAGATAGAGATATGTGGAGGCACAAGCAGACAGGGAGAGACTCGAGAGTGTGTTGTGTCGTGAATTGTGAAGGCTTTGGAAGTTAATGTTAATGGGTGTTCTGTTATGTTCTGGATCTCCAAGGTTTCAACTGCTTTTTGGTTCTTCATAAAGCATGCTCTTTTTTTTTTGTTACCTTTTGAATCTTCTTTTGAGACCTCTCTTTGTCTCAATGTCTCTCTTTTCTTTTTTTTTTTTCTATTTAAATTTGAGACTTATTTTTATAACCAGACCAAATCCACCAAAATAATTCTGTCTAAATTAGATTAGAATTATTACGAGTAATAATACTCTTTTTATCCAGAATTTAAATGAAAAGTCTTATTAATTAAATTAAAATAATTTTATATAAAAAAATTGAATAAAAAATCACATCAGTAGTTGAATCCATTGAATTAGATATTAATTTTGCTGCTGATACATAATTATCATTAGTCGAGGGGAATTTTGTACATCACAAAATCAGACACGTGCACCATTATTACGGCAACCTGTGAGTTAACTCTAGTATCAAATTGTGTATACATTATAATGTGATATTATTATATCACTGTCTGTGCAGAAGATAAAAAGAAGGAAGAGTGGGGGAGAGAAAATTTAATGTTGAGGTGAAGCGGCAATCACACGACAAACATGTGCACTTGTTCTTGCCAACTGCAAACATGAACCAACATTTTCTTCTTCTTCTTCTTCATTTTTTTGTCAATTTTCTTTTTCGTTTCTTATTATAAGGCTGATGCACCACCGCCAGTGGTCGATCAGCGAAGAGAAAAGGAAAAGAGAGAGAGTACTTGGCGGTTCCAAAATGATGATCACGAAACAGCAAACAGCTACACCTTCTTAAATAAAATGACAGAGTAAATTATTATTTTGAACATGTCACTGTTTGGACATTGTCTTCGTGGCCTTCTTATAATCATCATTGCATGCATGTATTTTCCTCTTTACGAAGAAAAAGTAACTAATGTACTACATATATATTTACGTATGCATGATAAATCATATATATGTTAAAATATTAACTATTGATTTTTTCATTAACAACTATAATTATTTTAACTTTTAGTTTAAGGGTTTGTATAATCAAATATATATTTTTAAAAAACACACATGAAATTAAGCTCTTTCAAACTTATCTGTATCTCAATGTTTTAGCGAGTTAACATTTTACAAGTTAATTGTTTTGCTTTGTAGTGTAGGGAAACGGTAAGTAACTGCTATAACATAACTTTTTCCTTATTTTTCGTTGGTGCCCTTTTAATTTGTTGACTGAATAAATTGGATTCATGTTTTATATAATGGGACTTGTAGAAGAAATTTCCTTAGTAAAGAAGTCTCAAATAATGTTGCCAGAAATAGTATTCACTTGTATATGAAAGTCAATTGCGGGGAATTCTTGTTCTCTATATTTAAAAAAATAGAAAGAGTGGGTGGTGGTGGAGAGAAACCCCTTTCATTAGGTGAACTGTTTATACTCACTTGCGTCAATTTATACCACATATTCTCGTAGATAATCCATACTCCAGAGTTCACATTGTGCTTTTCTGTCCAACTTTTGTATAAGTCAATTGTGTATACATGTCTATTTGACATCATATATTATGTAATTTAACCAAATTTTAATCATTTACCATTGACGAGCAAGAAATCACATGCGTGCACCATTTTTTCTAATTTAAAAGGAACCACAAAGTCTTAAGCAAAATGCCACATTAGGTCATTCCTAATTAGAAAAATAGTAAAATAATATGGCTATTATCGGCTCCCATTTTTTATATACTATGATAATGCAAATATTTTGTTTAAGATATTCAAAAAGAATTTTAAATTATAATTTATTAAAAAAATTCAACCTATACATTTGTTTTCACATATAAACCCTCGGTGAAACTTCTTTTTGGACGTGACATAACGCTTAGGGTTGATTATATTTTAATTCTTAAATATTTTTGTAAATTTCAGTTTTACTCTCTAAACAAAATTTTTAACATTTTTTTCTTATATTTTTCCTCTATTAATAATTTTAGTTCAACAATTAAGTGACAATATTAATAGATAACATAACAATCACAGTTAAAAAACTTGCTATATCATTAAGAAATTTAACTGGACAATCATAAATATTTTTTTCTTGCAAATTATATTTTTAATCTTTTGTCAATCATTAACGTGTTTCAATACGTGAAAGATTAACAATACAGTTTATCGGAAGAAAAAAAAATATGCGATTGCTCACATCAAATTCCTATGTAGTGAGTCACTAAGTTATGATCAACTAATTAAGTCTTTGGGTTGAAATATTGAAAGAAAAAATAACACTCTTAAGTCTTAGCATGTTATAGGTAAAGGATGGGTTTGAACTTTGTTAATGAAACACGTTAATCAAATTATTTTAGGACTCATTTGTTTTAGAGTTTATTGTTTTATTAGTTAAATATAATTAAAATTTGTGCTTAAATTAATCTTTCCTATTAAATTTATATTATAACTTGTATTCTTAGTAGAAAGTGTAGAAATTAATTTTCCGATACTAAAACAAATAAGATTTTATCCAAGCCCCCAATTCAAAATTAAATGAAATATCGTTATTAGCAATGAACGTGATTTTCAACTTGGCATAGTGATAGAAAAGGCACGGGTAGCTAACAAGTCATAATCGAATAAATCATACATATCAAATGTTGACAAAAAATCATAATCTCAGGTCTTGTTTGGTTCATCTACATTTTAACTTAAATTACAAATCTACTTTTTTATGTAATATATATTTATATTTTGAAACATTTATATACAAGAGCTTTATTAATTGTGTTGTAGGCTATTGTTGAGGATTCGATCAATCATGCAACACGTACCCAGATTGTCATGCTTTAAATGATCCTAACCCCATTCATTTATAGAGTTCGACCCATTGGTAATAGCTACAATCAATCAATCGTAACAAGGCATTGAATCTCTTTCTTATTCGTCCAAACAAAATACGCAATGATAGATACATGTATTAACAAACCAAACCAATTATTTTGTATCTGCAACAGTCAACATCAGTTGCTGGCAGAGTTTTTATGCATTTGTATTTTTTTTATATAGAAAACTACAGTAGGTGGTATCATCTAATTAAAGTCATAAAGTTGAGTCATTTCAACAACCTAAAAGAAAAATCCATATGAGTGTTTTGTGAGGAATAGTTCTAACAAATATTTTTAAATAGGTAAAAATAGATCAACTTTGACATGTGTAATTATATTATTAAATTATAAATTTATAGATTTTAAAAAATACAGTATCTAAGTTTAGATAATTTAGAACCATATTAAAGTATCGGTTAATGTAGTTTTAGATAAATATTTATATCATAAAATTCAATAAATTTATCGTATATAATGAATTATAATTTAATGATGGTTTCAATCTTTTTATACAGTCATTTTATTCTTTATGTACGGTTTTTTATATATGGGCCCATAAGTCATGGTTTTGAGGAAAAAAAAATCTTCATGGCATTTCAGCCTTGGCCCCATAGTCAAATGGCCACCAGCAGCCATTGTTTTGACAGATTTTTGTTAACAAAAATTTCAAAAAATATTATTCACAAATCCTTCATCATCATCCTACACCTAACTTTTATCTTTATATATAAAGAGAGATGAGTTGGAAAATCTGATGCAATCATTTTTCCCCGCTCAAACTAAGGGCAAATTAGTAATTTAACAATTAGTCATCTTATATTATTTCACACTACACTGATAAAAAATAATAATTTTATAAAATTATTCTTATATAATCATTAATTCGTTTATAGATTTTATTATTTATATTATATTATAAAAAATATAAATGAAAAAAATTAATGCTATATTAAAAAATTAAAATAACAAATATTTTGAAATATTTTTTTTCTCTTGCACGGCAGTAGTAGGACCTGTTTCATTCTATGTAATCAATGTTAGGAAATTGAATACGCACTGTTTCATTCTATGTAATCAATGTTAGGAAATTGAAAAGACAAATTCTCGTGATATTTTAGTATTTTTTACATTAATAATGTATTTTTTTCATTCTATGTAATCATGTAGATTAAAAATGTATTTTTTTACATTAATAAAAAAAGTACTTAATTCAAACGTAAATTGGTATTCTTAAAACAAACATAAAATTGGCATGGTAAGTTTTATTCAATCTCAATTATAAATAATGTACTGATAATTTGAATTTGAATTGTGCCTATTAGTTCAAATTCAAAATTTATAAAATTATTGAACAAAAATTAAAAATTTCTAATGGAGATGTAATTTTTAATCACAAAATAACAGTGCTTTAGTCTATAGACTAAAACAAAACCCTTGTATGGAATTTAATAAATTATAAATAAATATTAGTATAATTTTTCAAAATAGCATTGGAATTTTATAAATAATTTTGTTATTAATAATAGTATTATTAGAGTAAGTTTTATTCAATCTCAATTGTAAATGCAAATCAATATTATAAATAAGATGCATATAACCCAAATATGAATCGTTCTTAATAGATAAATTTTAAAATGAAGAGATTAATAATGGAGATATAGTTTTATTTCTTACCAAGTGTTTTAGTCTATAAACGGAAAACTTACATTTGTTACATAATAATAATTGAATTCTTTTAAAATATTTTCTAATCATGTTAACTTACAAATTTATCAAATAATATTAAATTATTTTTAAATATCCTTTAATTAATTTTTACACTTATCATTAAATAATTTTTTAAAATTTTCACCTTATGACTTTAAAGACGACACTTATGCTATGACTTTTAATTAATTAAAAAAACATAATATTAATTTTAAAAAAATTAATATTATTTGATAAATTTTAAGTTAATATTATTTGCTAATATTAATAGCAAAAGTATTAAAAACATAAGGCTAGAAATTAAAAATTAAAACTAATTTAAAGAGGTTAAAAATTAATTTAAAAATAGAATTTTTTGGATGACTTTAAAATCGTATAATCGATCTCAAATTATCAATTAAAAAATAACTTGTTGTTAATTTTTTAAAAAATATATAAAATCATTTATCTTTTTACTATTTTAATATAATTATTTATGACTTATTTTTATTTGAGTATTAATTTAAAATTTATTTTATTAATAAATTAAAAAGAAATATTAACTTTTGGTACTGTCACCCTTTACTAGGGTCAAGGAATAAGGTAACTTGGGACCCAATCCAAGGAGCAATTAAAGAGAACGACCGGCCGCCTTAAACGAATGTCGGTTATCAGCTCCAACACCTTCCGTGAAATCACCATGCCGTGTTACCCTTTCATCGCATGCCACGTGTACCACATTTTAAAACGACCGAGGAATCAAACAATTATAGAACACTAGTAATTTAATTGAAGGGCCTCACGCGGATGACTTAAACTAAGTATACGCGCCGGTCAATTTTCAAAATCAATCTCAGCCGTCAGATCATTCATTTCATATAGTATAAAAAAACTAACACGCTTTTCTTTTTCCGATGCGTTTGGTTTGGTATACCCGAAAAAAAAAATTGTATTTTCAATCAATCTTATCTCCCCAATCGACACTCGCAGGAATAACACGAGTCAGCGTTGAACAAATCTTATTGAATTAAAGTAAAAATAATCAAATTCGTTTATAAAGATATAAAATACTAATAAACTAGTTTATAAAATATGAAATATGAAAATTATAAATTTAGTTATTGAATATGTATGATAATTTAATAATAAATTGATCTATAAAAATTATAATTTAATGTTAAATTGATTTTCAAAAAATATAATTATTACTATTAGTTCTTAAATATTATAATTTAATAATAAAATAATTTTAAAAATTTAACAACGAAGTTAATTAATAATTTTTTATCCAAATACTAAATTTCAATAATTATTATCATCCCATAAAGACGAATGAATACAAGTAAACACGAAGGTTGTTGTGGTTTTCACGTGAAGCAATAGATGGCGAAAGTGTGGATGTAGCATCACTCTTGTACTTTTCCAGATTCTACCCCTAAGCCGCCTCATCTTAAATAAATAGCGTTACCCTACCTTCTTCTCTCATAGTTGAATTTTTAACTTGTCTGTTCTTATCTTCATCCTACGCCAATAGCCCAAAACCTTGTTCTCTTTTTGTGGTTCATTTCTCTCTTCCAGATGCCACTTGCCGTTCTTCACCCTCACGATTTTCTCAGGAAAAACCCATCTAACCAGTACCAGACCATAATCCCTCACTCTCCCAACATGAATCCTAATAAGTCTCATCGGACTTCCCGAAACCGTAAGAAGCGGCCCGATCCAAGCCCACAAGGCGTTGTCAGCCCAGCCCGGCTCACATTATCCCCGAAACCCCAAGTCAAAAACAAGCCGCAGCAGCAACTCGTCATGGGTCAGGTCAAAATACTCAAACGCGGCCAACTTTTGACCCAAACGACGCCGGATCCACCGCCGCAGACGGAAATCGTCGATCAGAAGTTAACTCCGCAGACGGAAACCGTCGAAAAAAAGGACTTAACTTCAATCGTAGATGGTTTATATGCAGGCTATTCGATGTTGGTGATGTCTCCACCTCCTAGCTCCGTTCCGTTACCGGCTTTCATCACTAAGAAGATTGCGGTTGTTAGTGACGCCACGAGCGACTTGCGGAAAATGTTACGGCTTGATTTTCCCTAATCCTGTGGCGGTTTGTGAATGAACGAGGATTTGAACGGAGGTTGTTGGTGATTAGGGCATTGTAGTGCTCGATCTTCTCTTATTTTTTCAGCGGGAAGGTCGTGTCACGAATGCAAGTCTCTTATTGTTTAGAACTTTCTTCAGATTGCCGTACATACATGTTACTACTGGGATTAGTCTTCATACTTTTTAGATTAATTACTTTGTGATACTAATTATTAGTTTTAAGGAATAGGCTTCTGTATATCTGTGTAATGCTTTGTAAGTATTTAGGATATAGAAGCATTTTCTTCCTCTCTCAATTATGTGTCCTAGTCTTTTAAGTTTAATGTTTCTATCTCTTTTGTTAGCATTTATATTTACGAATTCGTCATTTAATTAGGGAATTCCTGTAATTGTTGATTTATGGAATACAAGGAAGAAAATAGTTTGTTGGATCTGCCTGTTTGTTTATGATTTTATTTATTTGTTGTTTGGTTTTGGTAATGGGAATGCATCAAACAAAAAATGGAAAAGGAAGATGAAATTTTGGATATTGACTGGCCGCGGTGAGGCTTTTTGGCAAAGTTTATTTGATGATTATTTGCCTATTATTTGCCTATTTTGGATATCAATGTATCTTTTAATTTTGCTGGATACATAGAGAAGCCAATGGAATTGCTCTGAAAGTCACCAAGCACTGGCTTATTTAAAGCTTTCACATTTATCTTGGTTTGAGGGACCATGGACCATATACTCTTGTATATAATTTACAATGGCTTAGTTAAATCTACCCTGATCGAGTCCAACTCGGGCAAAAGCTTAACTCTCACAATTATATCCACTAAAATACATCACAATGCTAGACAGCTAGAACTTTTAATGGCCAACTAAAATACATTACAACAAGTCACTAGTGTGCATCACCACTCTTGAGTGAAGGACTGTTACACGATACCGAATTTTCCCAATGTTAAACTGTTAGGAGTTAGAATGTTGGCTAGGACAGTTATGGTAGTTAGTAGACGGGTTAATCAGTTTGAAGGAGCTACATAAATTAGGAAGAGGATGTAAGGTAAAAAACATTCAATCTTTGTATCATTTGAGAATTGAGTTTAGCACTTGTGAATAGAGAAATCTTTAGTGCAGCGTAAATCCTTGGAAGAGAGATCTCTCCTATTTTTTGTTCTATTCATCCTATTCATTAAATTTTCTTTTCTTCTATTCTTGGTTCCTAGCACCAACACCCCTAAAAATACCATACAATACCAAAGAATTATTGAAACCAAAAAGAACCTCTTCGTCACCTAGGTTCCTTCCGTTCTTGGGTGTTGTCCAATGGCTTGGTCACCGACGGAGTGGGTCTTTGCTCTCTACAAACGATGGGGTTCCTTCTTCGATTCTTGGGAGTTCTGACTGTCTCGGTCTCCAAAGTTTTTCCTTGATTTTTCCAATCGTGTGTCCTATCGCTTTTTCTCATCTTGGGCTATGAAGTAGTTCGTTCTACTTGCAATAGACAGCTTGAACTGCTCCTGATGGGGAAGAACAAGGGTCGTCAATCGCACTCAGCTGCAAAGCAAATTATGGTGAAGAGTATTACCTCAGGTTCAGGTAAATCTCAAACATTTGCTACTTTTGGTCTAGCTGGTTGCTTGGATGTTGTCCAAGCAAATCAGAATGCTTATACTGCTTCACAGGATAATCTTGTAGGCAAGGTGCTCGTAAAAAAGGCAGGGACAAGTTCTGCAAAAACTGATGATGTCGCACACCAAGTGTTTGATAATTTGTCGGAATGCAGTGCTGAATCTGAATCTTCCCCAGAGGTTTCTTGCACCTTAAGGGACAATGATTCAATCACTAATGATGATTCATCTCACTCCTGTGGCTCTAAGTCATCACCACAGCTAGACGACAATAAGGCTCCCACTCCTTGGGTCAATCTGTTCAAAGATAACAAAAACCCTTCCAAAGGTTTTGGAATGAAGTTCTCTCCTCCACCCTCTGATGATGAAGTGTTGTTGGAAGGAACTGATTTGCAACCCCTGGAAGAGGCTTGGGGACATAGCTTTATTGGCTATGTGGCTGGCCGCTTCCCAGGAAAGAAAGCTCTGTTGGATTGTTGCCAAAAATGTGGAGTCAAGTTTTCATACTCAGCTCATGAAAGTGTTTGACTGGTGTTTAAATTTGAGTCTGAGGAACCAAGTCCTCTCTGCAGGCCCTTACTTCATATTTCAAAGACCCCTACTGCTGAAGGTTATGCCAGCATTCTTTGACTTTGGCAATGAGGAGCTCAGCAAGATCCCTGTCTGGGTTAAACTCAGAAATCTTCCTCTAGAGCTTTGGAATCCTTAAGCCTTCAGAAAAATCCTGTCCAAGATTGGTTCGCCCATTCGATCTGACCATCTTACTGCTTCTAAGGGGTCTATTTCTTTTGCTAGAGCTTTAGTTGAGGTTGATGCTTCTTTGGAGCTCATCGATAAAGTGCGATTTAGACTTCTTACAGGGAAGACTTTTGTGCAAAAGATTGAGTATGAAAATAGATCTTCTTTTTGCACTCACTACAAGATGATTGGGCACCGCCTCACTAATTATAAAACTGTCACTGCGAATAAGCTTGTTCTCATCACAGCCTGCCCCACCTTGGATCAGCCACAAGTGGGTGATTCAGCAATGCCCCCACATACCAATACAGCAGGCCCCTCTGATAATCCAAAGAATGTTCAGACTAATTTGTCTATCACTCTTCACAAAAAATATGTTCTGGTTGCAAATCATGTTTCTGTCCTTCAGAATTCTTCTGACCTCAACGAAACAGGGAACACTGAGTTTGGTGATCCTATAGAAGAGGGGCTTGTTCAGGTGAAAACAAAACACCAGAAAAAAGGTAAAAAAAAGTGAAACTCATAAAGACAACCCATACTAAAGATATGCAAGCTGATGTCCAAAGAGGAAGAAATCATAAAATTGTAACTAGGGTCGGGGAGGCTTCCTCCCGTCCGAATCCATGATCATTGCCTCTTGGAACATCAGAGGCTTTAATTTGCCTCTGAAGCATCATGTGATGCAGAGCTTCAAGTCATGAGGTTTCAAAGGCAAATTAAAGGTGGGGCAGGCTGTGATGAGAACAGACTTATTCACAGTGACAGTTTTACAATTAGTGAGGCAGTGCCCAATTATCTTGCAGTGAGTGCAAAAAGAAGGTCTATTTTCATACTCAATCTTTTGCACAAAAGTCTTCCCTGTAAGAAGTCTAAATCACACTTCATCAATGAGCTCCAAAGAAGCATTAACCTCAACTAAAGTTCTAGCAAAAGAAATAGACCCCTTAGAAGCAATAAAATGGTCAAATTGAATGGGTGAACCAATCTTGGACAGGATTTTCCCTAAAGCTTGAGGATTCCAAAGCTCCAGAGGAAGATTTCTGAGTTTAACCCAGACAGGGATCTTGTTGAGCTCCTCATTGCCAAAGTCAAAGAATGTTGGCATAACCTTCAGCAGTAGGGGTCTTTGAAATATGAAGTAAGGGCCTGCAGAGAGGACTTGGTTCAGATCATCCTCAGACTCAAATTTATACATCAGCCAACCACTTTCATGAGCTGAGTATGAAAACTTGACTCCCCATTTTTGGCAACAATCCAACAGAACTTTCTTTCCTGGGAAGCGGCCAGCCACATAGCCAATAAGACTATGTCCCCAAGCCTATTCCAGGGGTTAAAAATCAGTTTCTTCCAATAGCACTTCATCATCAGAGGGTGGAGGGGAGAACTTCATTCCAAAACTTTTGGAAGGGTTTCTGTTATCTTTGAACAGATTGACCCAAGGAGTGGGAGCCTTATTGTCGTCTAGTTGCGGTGATGACTTAGAGCCACAGGAGTGAGATGAATCATCATCAGTGGTTGAATCATTGTTCCCTAAGGTGCAAGAAACCTCTGGGGAAGATTCAGATTCAGCACTGCATTCCAACAAATTATCAAACACTTGGTGTGCGACATCATCAGTTTTTACAGAACTTGTCCCTGCCTTTTTTACGAGCACCTTGCCTACAAGATTATCCTGTGAAGCAGTATAAGCATTCTGATTTGCTTGGACAACATCCAAGCAACAAGCCAGACCAGAAGTAGCAAATGTTTGAGATTTACCTGAACCTGAGGTAGTACCCTTCACCATAATTTGCTTTGCAGCTGAGTGCGATTGACAACCCTTGTTCTTCCCCATCAGGAGCAGTTCAAGCTGGCTATTGCAAGTAGTAACGAACTACTTCATAGCCCAAGATGAGAAAAAGTGATAAGGCACACGATTGGATAAATCAAGGAAAAACTTGGGAGACCGAGGCAATCAGAACTCCCTAGGATCGAAGAAGGAACCCCAACATTTGTAGAGAGCAAAGACTCACTCCGTCGATGGCCAAGCTACTGGGCAACACCCAAGCACGGAAGGAACCTAGGTGACGAGGAGGTTCTTTTAGGTTCTAGTGGAAGTGATGTGCTAACGCTATGTTGGGTTGAACAGATAGAAACAAAGAGACACAAACAAAAATATTGTCTCAATATTTGGTGCGCATGATTTTAAATAGAAATAACTCAAATAAGTTACCAGAGCATTAAAATTCCTATTTTATCCATATTAACAACTTTGCAATATTATTTTTACTTGATTTTCCACCTATTTCTTTTAAATCAAACAACAAAACATACCACTTTCTTTCTTTTCAAATTTTCTATTTATTTTATTTCTCTATTCTAAACCAAACACCTTAAACTTGCTTTTTCTTTTAGAGAATCAACCATTTTATGCAAAAATGATTTTATTATCTATTAGACTTTAATTTTTACATACTATAAAAATATTTACTCTTCAAATCAATTAAAAATAATTTTAAATACAATTTTAAAATAATGATTATATTAGTTAACAATCTTATTATATTAATTTATAACTAAATCTTGGTGTAAGAAGTAAAATATATTTCAAATTAAAATCCTATCATTTTCTCGAGTGTTTAGAAGAGAATTATTTTATATTATATTTTTAAAAAAATTCTTATATTTTAATTTCCTCTCTTCTTATTCTCCAATATAATGTGTATCATATTTTTTAAGAACGTGTTTTATATTTTTTTTTCCTGAATTAAACGGTGCTTTGTATTTCAGTTCATTTTCACCGTGAATGAGATTATATATTCCCGGTTCCCAACCTTTCTTCTCTACTGTTTTCAATTTCTGCAAAAACCCCTCAACAGTTTCTCCTCACTCGTTGCTTATCGGCACTTCTCCTTCTTCGGAATTCACCCCTTATCGAAATAATTTGTTCTTGTTTCCTTCCAAAAAAAACCCTAGCTAGCTTCCATGGCGTCCAAGAAGAAGCACTCAGAGGGCATCGCCTTGTTGTCCATGTACAACGACGAGGAAGACGACGAAATGGAGGACGCAGAAGACGAAGGCGACGAAGAAGAAGGTGATGCAGGGATGCGGATGGAAGAAGATGCCGCCGGAGATGCGAGATTTGCAGCGGAGGAAGATTCCGCCAATAGAACAGCCATCGTTGATTCCGGCAACGAGGGCGGCGCTGATGAGGGGTTCATTCCGGCGGAGAAGAGTAGGGTTGGGACTTCGACGCCGCAGACGAACAATTTGATCTCTCCACCGCTGGAGCAACCGAGGATTGGTCGGAAAGGGGCGCTTACGATAGTGGATTATGGGCATGATGAAGTGGCAATGTCACCTGAGCCTGAGGTACTCCTTCTCCTTGAATTGAAGGGCTTCTACTATCCGAAAGTGGATATTTTGAATTGTAAATAATGCGTGTTTGCTGGTTCTGATTGCAGGAGGGAGAGATATATGGTAGCGTTCGAGTCGTGATTGGGGATCAGCTTCATGCCACCAACGGTGAGTTTAATTTTTGTTCGGCATTTAGATTATTATACATGCAAACTGCTAAGAAGTTCAATTTGCTTGAATATCATTTTTTTAAGCTTCCCACACCTCTTTGTGTTAATAATAAAGGTTTAATAGGGATTACTTGACTAGTCTTTTTGGTGTTCAGCAATGTTGCCTTGCTTTATACTTTTGTCATGCAGCTTATTCCAAATGGAACCGTGGGACTTTAAAAATTCACTAGTTTTTTTTTTTATCAGCAAATGTTAGTTGTTAATTGTTAATTTTTTGTTAGCGGGAGGGATTGAACCCACTATCTTTCCCCCTTCCCTTCTCCCTTAACTAACCACCCAACCCACCTTATATCTCCTCACTATTATATTGTTCTTATCAAGAGGGCGGATCCTGGCACAACCGGTTGGTCATGGGTTTGAATCTGGAAACAGCCTCTTTGCATATGCAAGGGGAAGGCTGCATATAATGACCCTCCCTGTACCTTCTTGAAGCGAGGAGCCTTCTGGCACCAGGGTAGTACATTAGTTTTATACTTTTCTTATTAGTCATAGATGTCTTGGTCTGGCTGACTGGCTGATAATATTGAATGAGACCTTATAGCTAGGAGCCTTCTGGCACCAGGGTAGTACATTAGTTTTATACTGTTCTTATCAGTCATAGATGTCTTGGTCTGGCTGGCTGGCTGATAATGTTGAATGCAACCTTATAGCGTAAGTTACTGGGTAATCATGGTTATAACTCTATGATTGGTTTATTATAAATAAATTCTATGAAAATCTGTATGATATATATGTTGATTCATGATAAATGGCCCAGGTTCATGTCAAGGTTTCACATAGTGGGCTATAGTGCCACTATAGTGGCATAGCATGCAAGCAAAATAGTGGCCATTATGAATGGGATGGCAGCACTATCTCTTGATTCCAAAAAAGGCCCTCCAAAAAAATAATGTTAGGACTTGTTTGATGGGGAATATTTTTGGGATTTCAAATTCTAAAACAATATTTTGCTTATAAAATCAATCAAAAAACTGTCACTTCTTACTTTCTCTCTCAACCGAACCCTAACTTCTGTACAACGCCTCATGATCCGGCTCTCTGACGACTGGTTTCTCACTTTCTCTCTCTTCCTGTGTTTTCTCTTCTCCAGTGACTGGTTTCTCTGCCTCTGTTTTGGAGAATTTTTATTAATTATATGCATATAGTATAAGTTATATGAGTCATAGTTATTGGAATCTTGTAATTTACTATTCGAATCCTATGATTCGATACAATTCGACTACCTGTGAATCATATCATAAGATGAATCTTAAATGACTGTATTTTATGATA
Source organism: Glycine soja (assembly GCF_004193775.1). Taxonomy (NCBI): domain Eukaryota; kingdom Viridiplantae; phylum Streptophyta; class Magnoliopsida; order Fabales; family Fabaceae; genus Glycine; species Glycine soja. The sequence goes on from NC_041005.1 coordinate 5,230,186, forward strand.
CATGAATGAATTTGAGGAATTTTGTATCATCAATACGGATCACATGATTCAACATTGAAAATTCATATAATCTTAAATTGTAAAATGAAATGGAATCGAAGAAATATTCTTTATCCTATTTGACTATTCCACTACATTATTTACCACTCACTCATTCAATGAATGTACTCTATTTAGCTATTTAAATGCTTTGTTTCCATTCTTCTAAAATAAAGGCTTCACAAACTTAGATGCAACTAATAATTCTGTTTTGTAAGACTTCTAATAAAGGTTTGGGTTATTTAATATTTTTTTTCTTTTGAAGTATTTCATATACTGTGGTCCTTACTTGGGTTTTTGTGAATGAGGTTGAGCAGAAGGAGTGCATTGATGGTTCTGTTTCACTACTTGTTATGCTTATGAATGGGTGTAAATAAAAAAGGGAATAACAGCATGCTTATATTCTATTTTCAGAAGAGGCTATTGCCTTCTTTAATTTATTTGATTACATTACTATCGTTGTAGATGCATTTCTTTTATGTCTTAGTACCTTATGGAATATGTTATTGCAGGTGATTTTCAAGACAGAACACCTTTGGGAACAGTCCAAGTTTTGACACCTAGCAATCAAGCTAACACTCCCCAGTTCTCTGAGCCATTGAAATCTGATACCATGAACAATGATGCTGTGATCAGATCAGAGGATGCAGAACTTGGAGAAGCTGATCAAGAAGAGCAAAAATATGTAGATCCATTGGATAAATTTCTCCTTCCCCCACCAAAAGCTAAATGCTCGGAGGAGCTACAAGTAAGTTCTGTTAAAATGGTTCAATTACTATCAATTGTTGAATGCCATTTTGATATATTATAAAGTAGCTTGCACTGCTTAGACTGGTTTGCTTTGGTCCTTTCCTCTGTTTTTTGTGTGGGCATCATATTAGAATCACAAGAATCATAAGATTCAAATCCAATTCAATTCAGAGCCATTGTTTCAGATTGCTGTGTATTAATTTGACTTTGAATTGCACCTCAGAAATGCTTGAATTGCATCTGAATTGCAAGAATAGTGAATCGTCTAATTTCTACATGTTGGGTAAAAAAAAAGGTTGTCGTGCATGGGACCTGATTCTGGAAAACATGATTTTAGGGTTTTTTAAAGAAAATTTGTTTGAGATTGGAGGGAAAGTGACAAAATCTTTTACTTGGGTTGGAAACTTGGAATTGAACTGAACTTGATAATGCTGAAGCTTGAAGATGAGAGCATACTTGTTGTTTATGTTTCATTATTTTTTTGGGTCAAAAACAAAATTCCATCCGAAGACCCAAAAAACAGTATTTACTAGAACAAAAGACCAATAAAGGCCCAAAACCTGAGCAACACATCAGTCATTAGATGAACAAAAAGAAGTGCACGAAAGAACTAATATTCACAGTTGAATGAGGACTAGCTCTACAATAAGCCAAGATTATTCGAATTGATCGAACCAGCCTGATTAATTCATTACTGCACTTGGGCCGATTAATTCATTTAATTGTTAAAATTTTTAATTTTGAAAGAATTAATTAGTTATGATTAGAATATTTTTTTTAAAAAAAAAAGAATGTGTAGGCACCTTTAAGGAGAAAAATGTCACTGCCAATAACTTAGCCACACTCACTCCTGCTTTTAAGGGACTTGGTTTAGCATTTCATATGTTGCAGTATAAAGTCTGTTTACTTTAAATTTGCAGGCTTTTAAAAAAAGGAAACTATCTTGTTTGAAATAAAATGGGTTTCCTCTCTACACTAATATGGGTGCCTCTTCTAGTGTGTTGAGGATGTGGATATCTGTGCTGCCTACTCAGGTATACATGAATTGAGCTATTTGTGAATTATCAAATCTCAACTTATTAAATGCTTGTTCAAGCTAGTTTGTTTAGTTATACAAATAAGATCAAGCTTATAACTAGGCTCAATTATTTAAATGAGTCAAGCTCAAGTTTTGTAGGTTTGACATTAATAGCTTGTAAATACCTCGTGTGTGTGTGTGTGTGTGTGTGTGTGTGTGATGTTTGTGATTACATGTGTATCATCTAGATAATTGCAATTTTATTATTATATATTCTTTAAAATTATAATTTTGCTTATTAACATCTTATATGTATACCATTTACCTAAAATCAATTTTTTGGAGTCATATTTCAAATAGATGGTTATAATTTTTTTTTTAAGTTGTCATCTTCAAACTAAAGTCATATTTTAAATGTTTCTATCACATTTCCATTTTTCCAATTTAACAAAAGGAGGAGACAAAAAGAAAAAAAGAATGACCCTGCCCCACCATTCTATAGCTTTTAGACATTGCGTTGCGTTGCATTCGTTAATCAAGTTAAATTTTATGTTCTGGGTAGTGGGTAGGATCTAGGATGTTTCCAATTGTTAGCTCTGTTTGATGGTTTAGTATTTAGAAATTGCATTCCCTTGACATCATTGTATTTACCTTGTGTCATGGCAGAGAAAAATAAATAAATTCCTGGAGTATAAGAAGGCTGGAAAAAGCTTTAATGCAGAAGTTCGCAACAGGAAGGACTATCGTAACCCTGACTTCTTACTGCATGCAGTGAGGTACCAGGATATTGATCAAATAGGGTCTTGCTTCAGTAAAGATGTATTTGACCCTCATGGATATGATCAAAGTGACTTCTATGATGAACTAGGTAGATAACTTCTCCTCTGTCTTTTATGTTGTTGGTTGCTGTATTTGTGTGTACTTTGCTCCTTTTTGACATTTGTTTTGTTAAATATATCATCGAATCTACTGTGTTTTCTGTACATAATTATCTACATTTTCTTCTTCTGAGAATTAGGTGATTGTTAGCTGTTTATTCCCAGTAAACCAACTATTAATTTCAAGTATATTGCAGACCTCCTATATTTTTTGGATTCCAATGTTATAATTATTTTTAATTTTTAATTGTAGCATGTGTTTTCCCTGTTTCAAAGATAAATTATCATTTTGGCTGACATTCATGGCTAACTTATTAGAGCTTGCGTTAGAGTAATTATGCTATGATTGGTGAAGTATATTAGATAAAGTATTTCAAATAACTGTTAAATCAGAGAAATCACAATTTCTTTTGTTGCACTACTTCGAATATGCCTCTGATTTTGGTTTTTTTCCTGCCCCCTTTTATAGTCAAATTTTGTTGGTCTTTACTAAGTAAACTAAATACTTGCTAAGTTTAAGCAACTATTTTTAGTATGTCAAGATTTGGTAATTCATGGCATCCATTTACAATTAGTTGTTTGTAGAACTCTCCCTGTCTCAACTATTTATAGATTACTCAATGTTAGTGATGTTGCAGCTATTATTATTTTTTCCATTATATACTCCTTTTTGCTCATGTGTCTTGACTAAAACAAAACAGAAGCTGATATGAGGCGCGAAAGTGAGAGGAAAGAGCAAGAGAAGAAGAAAGCACAGAAGGTTGAATTTATTTCAGGGGGTGCACAACCAGGAATTGTAGCTAGTGCTCCTAGGATTAGCATGCCTGTTGCAGGTTCAGAAACCACCTAATTTATTTATGCAGTTGTGAAGCTGTTCCTTAGAAGTCATTTCCACATCTTTATTCTTATGGTGTTTTATATTGATTTTTTGCTGTAGGTGTTTCTGCTGTGACTGCAGGTGGTTTGCCTTTGGTGCCTGCTACTTCTGATTCTATTAATCGGGATGGTAGACAGAATAAAAAATCAAAATGGGATAGGGTATTCATCTTAACAAATTCAATAGCAACTATAGGGGCATTCTTCATTGTGCTTATGAAATTTTTGTGAATGATAGGTGGATGGTGATAGAAAAAATTCTCTGCCCTCTGCAGGGCAGGATTCTGTATCTACTATTGGGGCTCATGCAGCAATTTTATCTGCTGCTAATGCCGGTGGTGGATACATGCAATTTGCGTAAGTTGATGAGCAACCATGAACTTTCATATGCATTCTAGTTCTATCTTTTGATTCTGGTTATGCTTTCAATTTCTATGATTTGATTTTGGTTTGACGCATTTTATTGTGTAGACATTTTTTAGGTGTTTGCATATTTCCAATTTGAACATGTCAAGTCTACTACAAAATCTAGAATCTAAATTAACATATTACTTGCAGAGATTTCCAAAATTAAATATTGATTTTGAATGGTCAGTCATATACTTGAGAAACGTGTGTTTCTGTTTCAGGCCAATGTTATTTCATTGGTAAATAGTATCCCTGAGAATTTGATTTTTAACCGTGTCCGGTTCTCATATTGCTCACTTTACCTAGAGAGACAAAACTATTGTTGTGTGGTTGATGTTTTTCATTAAATTGACAGTCAAATGGATGGAATATCTAGTTATAACGACTTCCAGTTAGCTGATATAGTTGTTTGATACAATAAATCTCATTTTGTTGAACAGGCAACAAAAAAAGCGGGAGGCTGAGGAGAAAAGATCTAGTGAAAGGAGGGTAGAGAGAAGGTCGTGAGCCATTCACTGTGGGCCTGTAGTATCGAGCATTGCATATAAGCTGTGGCATAGATTTTTCTGAAACATTAATGATCGTTGACACTGTATATTCTCAAACTTGGAAAAAAATTCCTGGTCCAACCGCGCCTTTAGCTGGTATAATTCTTCCAATTCAGTATTTGTGACCCATGATCTCGTTGACTGATTGGTTGGGGGTTCGTTGTTAATGCCTAAATTTTATTTGGCTAGTGCTTGCATATTTTATTATGCAATCGACTTCCCCTAGTGGATAAGATTTTGTTATTGTAGTGCTTGCGTATTTTATTAGTCTACTATCTTCATTTCCAATTCAAGCTTATGGTAGCTGTATGGATCCTTCATCCTTGTGGGAAGATTTTCAGTATTTGATCCACATATCTTATGGCATAAGACTTATGCCCGAGGAAAGTTACTACCCAGACGTACACCCTCTAATGAGTACTTCTCTCTAAAAAAATGGGGGGTTCTTTCTACATAGGGTTTCTCTGGCATGCACAAGCTGCATAGATTAAGGGGCATTAAATACGTCCTCATAACGTGTTCCATCACTTTTTAGTAGTTTTTTTTTTTCTATATCCCTATCTTTCACATTAAATACCTTATTTATTTTAAGATAAATTACTCATTTATTTTTTATAGTTTCACAATTAGTATCTGTTATTTCTTATAGTTTAAAAGTTTAAAAATGATTTTTTTAGTTTTATAGTTTGTATTTAGTCTTTATAGTTTGAAAGTGTTTTAGTCTTTATAATTTGTATTTTAATTATTTTTTAGTTCTTACTATAAAAAAATATATTATTAATTATTATTTTTATTATAAATTATTTTATAATAAATTAGTTATGAATTATTTTTTAATATTTTTGTAATTAATTATAATTGATAATATTATTTATTTTGATGGTAAGACTACAAAAAAATTAAAATATAAAATATAGGGATTAAAAATATCATTTTTAAATTATAGGAAATAAAAGAAAATTAAAATGTAAATTATAAGGATTAAAAAAATTGTTGTTAAACTATAAGGATTAAAAAAAATTAAAATGTAAATCATAGAGACTAAAAAAATTATTTGAGATCAAATATGTAATTAAAGTTTATTTTAATTTAACAAAGAATTATAGCGGGAGCCTGGAGCATTGATACTCTTTAATTCTATTACCATTTTTAAAAGAATCTGATTGTTGTATTTTAACAAGAAAAGAATCTGATTGTTAAGCACAGCTCGTGGTGTAAACAGGTCTGACTGTTGTCTTGGAGCAACTCTTGTAAGCTGGACCGAATTAATGTTAAAATGCAATGGAGTAGTATAACCTAGTTATCTTCCCATAAATTATAACAAGTTGTGTTGCAGTATCATGGAACGAAGCTTGGTCCCATATTATAGTGCTACTTCAGGAAAAGAAATTAACAATACTAGTCATGCTTTCTAAAAACAAGAATCGAACGCATAGAATAACGAAATTAGTGGCATTGGGCCCCGTTCAATTTCAATAAAAATTACGACAGTAGTTCTCCGAGAGAATCAGTGGTTGCAGTAATTCAGCACGAATTTATGGCAAAAATTGGGAAAAGGCATTTTACAAAAAAAGAGGACTAGCATTTAGCAAGACAAAAAGACATGGTCCGAGTTAGGTATATTAACATGACACCGTCCAGTGGGATTCTGGAAATTTGATTTGTTTGAAAAAGTGGCAATGGGTTTCTGCGGTCCAGCTATTATATACGTGCACAGAGAGTTAACCATACTATACTATTAATCTTCTAACATATAGCATTTTAGTTAAAATTTAAAATTAGGAAATATATTCATTAAATAAAAAATAAGATCCATAAAAATATGTAGTTTTTAATAAATTATAAAGAAAATATTAAAGAATATTTTGCTGGCATATCTCATGTAATTTGATAAAGCTGAAGAGTCGTGCACATATTTGTCTTTGCTCCTTTGTCTTTTCGTTTTAATAAATATAATATAATATGTAATGCTTAATGGCATTGTAGTCTAGTGCATTTTCCCATTGTCACTTGGAATATTGATGTGCAAGGTGGAGAGTTCATCCTTTTGCATTTCATTCCGACTTTTCACCTAGGTTCTAGTAAAACTCTCTTAGGGTGTTAGGTATTTTCGGTAGAGAAAAAAGAAATAGAAAAAAAATGTATTGAGATGAATTATTTTTTTTTTAAAAAAATATACGTTTTATATAATTTTACAGTTCTTTTTTTTTTCTTTTTCCGCAAACAAACGCGCCTTAACTTATATAAAGAGTTGACAATATGTAAATGCAGTGTCTTTCACTAAAGACAATGAACCCATAATATTGAATATTTATATTTTTACGGAAAAATCCCTTATTTGTTATCCTTTTTTCTCCCTCGAGAATTCATATATTTTTCTTAATTATAATAAAAATGAAAAGAAAGTTTTTTAATCTTAAATCAATTAAATAATGTGACAAAAAAATCATTTAAAAATGCCACTTGTACAACATTCCTTCATTTAAGAACTTAAAACATATCATGGTTTTGAAATTAGCTCTTTTATAGAATGATTTACTTTTTTACATGGTAATTTTTTTTCCACAAGTGTCCTCCTTCAATAATATACTAATACATATTTAGGGTTTGAGGTTTATAGTCGGATACTACTAAATATATGGATATTAAATGTAAAATGTCGTATGTCTTATTTGATTTGATGAAAAATAGTTAAATAGTTAAATATGTAATGTAATAGTATTTGAATATGAATAATTCTAGGAAAAAAAATAACATATTCATTATTTTTTTATACAATAGACCATTAATTAGGCCGCACTACTCGTATCCAACCATTGGATTCGTTAATGAGTTAGCAGCATAAACCTTTTGTTCTTTGTTTTGGTGAATGACCATTAGAATTACATCATCTCATCTTTTATTAGCTTCCCGATTCTGGGTGGAGAATGTGGGAGTCAGTGGGACACGATATGGAACAAGTTCACGGTTGTCCCTTTTCCTTTTTTTGTAGGGAACTCAAAGTCAAAAATCATCTTTTACTTTTAACCCTATATGCACGACCAACAAAAATAATTAGAAACCGAACCAAAGACCCCATCAATATCTTCAATGCAAGATCCTCTCCCATTTGTTCCTACGTATCAACATCTTCTATTCTTCATCTTCAATTGCACCTTCAATCTCTTATGACATTATCTGACAAGCTTGTGCTTCCTTTCCATTTGCCTATCAAGGCTCAACCACTCTGGTCAGTATCCACATCAACTCCTCAAAATCATCATTCCCTTGCTCTTTTCCCCATGCAAGCAGGCCCATTGAATGAAAAAAAGGGAAAGTAACATAAAAGGAAAAGAAAAAGCCTCTTCAAGTAATCCTAAATCCTATATGTATAGTTTTTTTTTTTCGAAAGGCTAGCTCTAAGGCTCCTCTTTTTATGACCAACTAATGATTTTGGTTGTTAATGGGATATACTTAGGAACTGTGCCTTAAGAGATAACTTAGGAGCATTATTTTGCTTCTTTTCTTCATTTCTTTTAGTTCATAAAGATAGCTTACCAAACCTTTTTCAGGCCTCTTTCATCATGTGCGATGGAAATGCATTATATTTGTAGAGTGGTAGAACTCTTACTGAATTTTTTTAATCAAAACTTGCTCTGTATCTTGTTAAAGTGACATGAACTCAGACTCAGTTTCATTAGGGAAAAAAATGCTCTGAATATTCTCTACTCTAACAAAAGTTTATTAAAAGCTTTTTTTCCTTCAAAAGTTAAATTTACAACTGAAAATCATTAAATAAGAATGAAATTCATAAAATTTGATAATTTCAATAAATTTTAACCAATCATAATATTTAAAAGAATATGGAAGAGTATGTTATATATGAAATGAATCTTCTTTAATTGATTTTTACATCACCATATTATGAAAATTTTGTGTCCATCTCATTAAAAATGAAATAAACGGGTCATATTAAATTTTGTGTACATTAAAAAAAAAGATATAAGCAAAATTTCACATATTAAATCATGTTAGGAGGGGAATACTCACCTTGTGTGCACCTAAGATTGTTTAGTCATTAATTTTGATAGTCAATATTTTGTAACATCCTAAAATTTTATTATAATAATTGTTATTAATTTTAGTTTAAAAATTATTAGTATAAAATTTTGTTTGAATTAAAACGATTATGATAATATATATATATTATTTTTGGAATGCTTGTATTATGATATATTGAATATTATTGAAATAATTAAATAAAAAATTACATATGTTTAAAATTGGTCTAGTTAAATAATTGTTTTATCAATTAAAAAAAAATAGGTGGTTGATGTAAGATTGTTGAAATTATTTTATAATTATAAAAGAAAATGTGACAATTTTACATCCTAATTAAAAGGATTACAAGATTATTACTATTACAAAAGATCATTATTATAGTAATAATATAATATTGTATATCTAGTTTGGATAAAATATTTATTATATTTGAATTTGTGATCATTGAGAATAATTTAAATCTTAACATATTTTATCTTAATATATCTTAAAAGGAAATAAAATATTAGATAATGTTTAATAATTAGATAAATCTAGATAATAGAAAAAGATAAAGAAAGATTTGATTAGCTAAACCTATTGGGAATATATCTCATGTGATTCAATTTTAAATCATATACTCTTGTACTTGTATAAGGATAGACAAATCTTTTCTCCTATAATTTTTTAAACGGTCCCTTCCAAAAAATATAAAATTAGTATATCATATAAGATCAATAAGAAAGAAGAAACAAATAAAATCTTGTTGACCCATTAAATGGAGAAGAGAAGTAATAAGCTAAGAACACATGATACTATATGCTTTAAAAGGCGAGTAAAGTAACAATTTTTAAAACTTTCATGGTATTGATTTTTGGAAACGTGTCTTTTTGAGTTTACCAATCATAAATCAATAAATTGATACATTGATCCTAGCATAAATTAATCCCTATGATGATTGTCAAATTTAAGTTTTGTGGTATTCTTGTGTGAAATTATTTAAGTGTATGATATAATTATACAAACATGTAGATTTTACTATGTATGACATTTAATTGAATTTTACAAAAATGAATCTTGCAATGTACAAATCTTCACTGGTTGCAACTTAGATCTTGGAAATATTTGAAAATTCATGAATAAGCTTGCTTGAATTTTGTGTTTAACTATCATATATACCAATTAAAATATATTTTGATATGTGTGTTTTTATTTCATAGTTAATTATTAATTGACTCATGTAATGTTATAATTTGGGGTATGCATTTGTATGTTATTAGTGTGTATGAAATTAGAGTATTCATTTGGTAGTTATTTGGAATGATGTTTTGTAACTACGTGTGAATTGATCATCGCCTTCTAGGAAGTGGTGACTGTATATATTTTGTTTTGATAATTGAATATGCATAAGATATCTTCATCTAGGATGAAATGAGATAATAAATACTTTCATCTATTATGGGGAAAGTAATGAGACACCATTGTATAGATATAAACTCATAGATCTTTTGAAGAATTTGAGATTTGCATTGGTTCATAGATTACTAAATGGTGTTGTGATATTTATTTATTAGTTCAAGATTTGAATGCAATGAAGTATTGATGTTTATTTATTAGAGTGTTATTTCGTTGTGTGAATAACATGTTTATTTTTAATTTAATTTCACGGATATCATGATTGAATTCTACGATTATTGTGCTGACAAAGAGTAAATAATTTATAAAATATTTTAAAACTTATTTTATTTATTAAGATTATCATTTTTATTCAAAATGTTATTTCCAGAGTTTGAAGAATAATCCTTTGAGACAAAAGAGAACTTTTGACTTAATTTATTATTAGTTAAACTTTGTCTTAGTTTGGTTAATATTTTTAGATGTTGATATTTCAAAATAAAGTTATATATTTTTGTAAGAACACATTTGTTAAATATTTAAAGTATTTAAAATCATTGAAATGTTTAAATTTTTCTTTTAAGTATATTTCTATTACAACGAGAAACATTACATATTTCGTATAATATCAATAGGATGGTTTGAGAAAAAGAAAGAAATGTGAATCAACCTCACAGTAATTTTATCCCTACCCTTTTTACCCAATGCCCGTTTTTACCCAAGCTTAATTTTTAATTAATATTCTCAGGATCATGATGCACTTGGAAACTCAGTTCTGCAGAAACTGAATTGTAAAAGTTTAATAAGAACTGAAAGGCAACGGTAACATTTTAATTCAGAACTTGGAAGTTCCTCAAGGGCCACTTTGGGGATACGGAAAAGTTAACGGCACCTTTAACGTTTTATAATTTATAAAATAAAATAAAAGCAAAGGAGAAAAAAGGAGAGAAAGATTGAGGTTATGTAAGTGTTGAACTACACACTACACAGTGCAATTTCTCTTTCTCGGTTGTTTTGTTGCCCTGTTCTGTTCTCACACCATTTCTCTTCAACTGTGCATTCTCACATATTTCTTCCTCTAAAAAAATAATAATTCTCCTTCTCTCTCTCTCTTGATTCCATCCGTCCATTGGTCTTTCCTTTCTCCTTTTCAATCATACATTGACTAACTCTCCCTCTCTCAGTTTTCTCACACACTAGACCAAATATTCTGGCTTTCTATCTACCTTTCTTCCTCTCACACTCTCAAGTTTGTCCTTCATAAGCATTAAGATTTGTAGGTAAAAGTAGAGTTCAAAGGAATCATGGCAGCTCCAAAGCCAGAGGAGATAAGCCACCCACCAATGGATCAACTTCAAGGCTTAGAGTACTGTATAGACTCAAACCCTTCCTGGGGTATGCCCACTTCCTCAACTGCATTTTCAGCTTCATGAAAAGATTGAACTTTTTTTTGTGTGTGTTGTTCACATTTTGGTTTTAATGAGAATGTTTTGAACTGTTAACAGTGGAGACAATAGTTCTTGGTTTCCAGCATTACATTTTGGCCTTAGGAACTGCAGTCATGATTCCTTCATTTCTTGTGCCTTTGATGGGTGGAAGTGATGTAAGTCATTCCCTTCAACTTCAATTCCTTTTGTTTTGCTTCTTCATTTTGTTTTATATTATTATGTATGATGAAATTGTTTGATATTGCCAAATCTCTCTACTGAGGAGGAATGGAGAAACTTTTTGTTTTGCCTTTACATTGTTTTTTTGTTTTTTGTTTTATATATTTTGTTTTGACGCACCATATGCTGAAATGAGCCGTGTGGGTCCCACAGAGAAGGAAAAATGTTGATTCTGAAAGTGAAATTACCTCATGGTCTTTTTTAGTTTTACTTTGCATTGTCCTATTATATAGAGATTTGATATTGATATTTCAAATATTGATACAATGATTCAGGATGATAAAGTGAGGGTGGTGCAGACGCTGCTTTTTGTTGAAGGAATTAATACACTTCTGCAGACACTCTTTGGAACCCGGTTACCAACAGTGATAGGAGGGTCTTATGCATTTATGGTCCCCATTATATCGATTATTCATGATTCCTCATTGAAAAGGATAGAGGACCCGCATTTGGTTTGTACATTTCTCTAATATATTATTTGGTTGCCACATTTCAATTATAATAAGTTGATGATTCAATTAGTAATGGACAATACAACCGCTATGAACAATTTTAATTTTATGTAAGATTACGTCTAATCCTTCTAGACAAAATCTAAGGCAGCGTGACATTTATTAGGCGAAAAATAATGAGTTTAAGCATTTAAATTTATTTTCAATAGATTAAACTAACGTCTTCTATTTATATCCAGAGATTTCTTAACACCATGAGAGCAATTCAAGGGGCAATGATAGTAGCATCGAGCATACAAGTTATTTTGGGCTTTAGTCAGTTATGGGGCATTTGTTCTAGGTGAGCTCTTCTAACTGAAATGCATAGTTACTCTTCCGATTAAAGAATGAAGCTTAATATCTATACATCAAATACTTACTGTATTCTTACTTTTTTTTCCAGGTTTTTCAGTCCACTTGGAATGGTTCCAGTAATTGCATTAGCTGGTTTTGGGTTATTTGACCGAGGATTCCCTGTGGTATATAACAATAACCCACGTGTCAACAATACAAATTAATCTCTTTTTGGCTCATACTGACTAGCATTATTATTTTTTTTTTCAGGTTGGGCATTGCGTTGAAATTGGAATTCCCATGTTAATTCTGTTTGTTGTCTTCTCTCAGGTACTAATCAAATTCACATTTATGTGAAGTAAGCTAATCAAATTAACCTGTGAAAAGCAAAACGGAATGGATATTTCAACTATCTAAAGTGAATTTTTTATGTTTCACTTTAATCCAATGAAGTGCTTTGACAGAAACATTCTTGAGTGATATGACTTTGAATTTGGAAAATGAGAACTTATATGATAATTATTTGGTGAGGCCAAAGAAAGGCATATATTGTGAATGCCCAATATTCTCTGTTTATTCTCTATTGAAAATATAGTAAACAGTTACGATTTTTGCTGTTTTGCAGTACTTGAAAAATTTTCATACAAGACAATTACCAATACTAGAGAGATTTGCTCTACTAATATCAACCACAGTGATATGGGCATATGCACATCTATTAACAGCAAGTGGAGCATACAAACATCGTCCTGATTTAACCCAACATAATTGCAGAACAGACAGGGCCAACCTCATTTCTTCTGCTCCATGGTTGGTACAAAAAAGCATCTGTTAAAATAGTTTTAAATGTTATAATCATAATTCAGGCGCAGGAAGCAAGCACTTAGAGCTGTTGCCAATGACTCTTGAACATGTTGCCTACAGGATAAAGATTCCATACCCTCTTGAGTGGGGTGCTCCTACATTTGATGCTGGTCATGCCTTTGGAATGATGGCTGCTGTTTTAGTCTCCTTAATAGAGGTATTATACATATTTACTGAACAAGGAGTCTTAGCAAAACACTTCTTTATTATTGTTTCAAATTTATTGAAAACTATAAAATCGTGAGTGAAACTTGTTAAATAAGAAGCGAGACATAAAGTTTTATGATTTCTAATAAATTTCACTCAATAACAAAGAGTGTGTTAAAAAGTATGTTACTAATATTTGTTGTACCGAAGATGGTTCTAATAGAAATTCAAATGTTAGCGTTGACTAATTACATTGAAAAAATTGACAGTCAACTGGGGCATACAAAGCTGCATCACGACTAGCAAGTGCAACACCACCTCCAGCTCATGTTCTGAGCCGTGGTATTGGTTGGCAAGGAATTGGAATCTTGCTGAATGGCCTTTTTGGAACACTAACCGGTTCAACAGTTTCTGTGTAAGTGCTACTCTTCATTGTTCATAGTTTTCACTTTTGTGGACACAAATTGATTCTCATAGAATCATCCGTGACAGAGAGAATGTAGGGCTTCTAGGAAGCACTCGTGTTGGGAGTCGAAGGGTCATTCAAATTTCAGCTGGCTTTATGATATTCTTCTCAATGTTAGGTGAGTGCCAAACTATGGAGTATATAGTCCTAACTATATTATCGTCCTTTTAGTAGCTTTCACTTACAATGCACAATTCACATAATTCTTGTTCAGGAAAATTTGGAGCTTTATTTGCATCAATACCATTCCCCATTTTTGCAGCTGTATACTGTGTTCTGTTTGGCCTTGTGGGTGAGTATCACCACTTCTCCTGTGGTTTAGTTTAAACATCTCTTTGCTTCGTCTATCTTATTTCTAACAAGCTTATTTTTTTGCAGCTTCTGTGGGGCTATCATTCTTGCAGTTCACTAACATGAACTCAATGAGGAACCTCTTTATTGTTGGTGTTGCCCTTTTCTTAGGTTTTTCTGTTCCTGAGTATTTCAGAGAGTACACTTCAAAGGCCCTTCATGGTCCTACTCATACAAGGGCTGGATGGGTGAGTTTATTGTTTCATCTATACGAACTTATGAAAATCCTACTATGTGCTTGTTTGGATAACCACTCTGATGAACGTATTTTTAGAAAATGATACTATTTGTATCTTTTATTCTGAACCTACTTTTAGAAGGGATACAATGGTTATCCAAACATGCACCAAGTCAAAATGCATATACTGATTTGTACTTCATAAGAACTGTTATTTATCTCATTGTGAATTCTTCATGGGGTCATTCATGTGACTAATGACATGGCCTATGTCATAAAAATCCTTATAAAGTGACAGAGCAATTATGCATCTTCTGCTTCTGTTTGTTATGGTTTCTTCTTGATGTTTTAATAAAGAAAATGTTAGTACTAATTTTCTCTTCTTTTTTTTCAGTTCGATGATTTCCTTAATACTATATTCTTCTCATCTCCAACTGTTGCATTGATTGTTGCTGTGTTCTTGGACAATACTCTTGATTACAAGGATAGCGCCAAAGATAGGGGAATGCCATGGTGGGCCAGGTTTAGAACATTCAATGGAGATAGCCGTAATGAAGAGTTCTATACACTTCCTTTCAACCTCAACCGGTTTTTCCCTCCACGGTAGGAAAGTTAGTTATACCATCAAGAAAAGATGTTATAGGAAAAGCATCATTTTCCTGAGAAGGGTTATATATTTAGTTGGTGTGAGAGTGAAGCCTGAGTGATAACTGTGTAAGTGTGTATCATATGGTGATTTTTTTATGAAGAAATTGATCATTGGCTTCACACTGAAATTGACCTTCCTCTCTCTCTCTCTCCCTCTAATTGATCATAGGCTTCACATAGTTTATGACTCTATGTTACATAAAATGTAAATTCCAGCGTTGTGCTGATTTAAAGTGTTAGGGGGAAGGGGTAGCGTTCTCATAAAAAAAAATTAAGGTACGTTTAGCAAAGAAGAAAGAGATACAGTGAATAAAAATACGTTAGAAATAAAGTAGATATTATAAATGTGCGAAAAATATAAATGAAATAAGAAAAAGTAATAGATAGAAGAATGAAAATAAACAAGGAATAAAATAGAAAGCTGCAAGTGTGTTATATCTTATTTTCACTCAATCAAACAATTAAAGTGTTCATTGATTACGGCCCATTTATTTTATCACCATTTTCAAAACATCATCTTTAAGTCTTCATTGATGACAACTTGTGAAATATGGATGTTATGTCAAATTAAACTTAGATTATGGCCCAATCGAGCCCCCAAAATGTGTTATTGTAAAAAATATTTGAATTTAAAATTTTTAGTAAAACATCATGGTCAGTCAAGAGATTATGATCCCCTAGTATAATCAAATTAAAGCCATAAAAATAACAGAATTTCATACCTCCAACCTCCTTATGCATGCAAAATTTGTCCCAACTAAACCAATTGATGCCTCTTCTAGTATTTATATTTAAATCCCACGAAAAGGAAATCAGCATTTGTTTGGTTCTCATCGCCCAAAAATAACGACAACAAAATTGCACTCATACACTAAGAAAAACACGAATCAAAATCCATAGACATTTTTTCTTTTAAAAATCTGATTTAACCTATTTTTCTTAAAGGGCTATTTTTATAGTAAAACCATATTAAACAAGTAAAAATATTATCTTTAAATAAATTAATAGACCAAAAGTTATATGTAAGTCAACGATTTTAATTTTTTTAAAAAAGTAGTAAATACACGGTTTCAAAAATATTATTTTAAAAATTAATACATTATTTGGTTTGCATATTATTATTAATTAAATAAGTTTTTTTGCAGCATTAATTAAATAATTTATTTTGCCAAACATTTTTTTGAATATTTCAAAGTCTAACTTTTTATTCAATTGTTTATTTTAGAAAAATTTAATCTGGTTTATCATTAATCAGTCTAAATTTGACTTGGATGAGACCAAAGATTTTTAATGAGTCATGTGATTCGTGTTTGGCTTCCTGTTGAGAAATTTATTAAGTTTAAAATTAATTTTGGATATATTTTTATATGTTTGATTTATTTTGATAAAAAATTTAGAATTGATTATAGATCAATAATTAATCATGAATTAAATAATTTTAAGTAATTTTTGTGTTAAATTTACAATTTTATATTATATTTTGCTATTAACTTGATTTTATAATAAAAATCTAAATATAAATCATGTCACTTTAAAATCAATTTTATAAAATCAATATCATTCAAAATTAATTTTACAAAATCATTATAATTTTCAAAATTAATTTTATTAACACACATTTAAACCCATCCATCAAATATTCACATTTTTTAAGAAAGACATGTAGAGACGTTTTTACAGTGAGATAACTCATTAACTTGCCATTTTTCAATTAACAATTAATTGGAAAAGGTTTAATTTTCATTGATGCATAAGCTGACCCAAGAACATCTCACTGTAAAAAAATTTACAATTTACAAATGTTAAAGAAATTGTTCTGGCTGATGTTAGAAATTGGACCCAATGATATCATATATGCCAAAATCATTCTGGCTCATAACTCATTTTGAGATGAATTCGGCGACGTTAAAATGATAAAAGCAACAAAAAAAAACATGAAACTCAATCAAGTAGTATCATTATTCTTTTTCTTTTTCCTAAAAAAAAAGAGTATCATTATTGTTGTTGATTATGAATAAGTAGTTAAATTTGTCTAAAAAATAATGTGGTTTCAAATTAATTTTTAAAAATAAAAATATAAATTAAGCCTCTCAATATATAAAAAATATGATAAATTAATCTTATAATTAAATTTATGTATTTTATTATTAAAATTTAATATTCAAAAACCAATTTTACAATAAGTCATAATTTTTAGAATCAATTTAACATTAAATCCTTAAATTTAGAAACTATTTTATCATTAAATGTAGAATTATTTTGTTATACTTTTTACCTATTCATTAATTAAATTTCACTTTTTCAATCTTTTTTTGGATGAATTTATGAGTGCTTCACACTTTCCAGATAAATTTGACTATTTTTATTTATTTGTTTATTTAATTTCATTTGTGATTTGAGTTAAGCACACCTAATGACTATGATTAACAGCGAGGTCTTCCTAATGTGCAAAGCTAATCAAGGAAATTGGGAAAAGTCCAAAAAAAAATTAAATAGAAAAGAAAAGAAAAAAAGAAGACAGATGAAAGAAAGGAGAGCTGGAATCACATGGACTTGTCTTTCTCTTGCTGGGTCCTCCATTAAAATTTTCTTCTCTCCCTTCTCTCTCTCACCATTCTCTTCTTCTTCTTCTTCTTAGATTCCTTCTCTCTCTCTCTCTCTCCCCTCCGCCATGGCTGAGGATAAGGTACTTTCCGGGAAAAAAAGTTCATTTTTTTTCCTGACCTTGTTGTTTTGGTTGGTGAGAAAGATGAGTGACCCACATATTGGAGAGTTAAAAATGTCTTTGTGGTTTTTGTTGTTGATGTTAGGAGGGTGAAGCTAGAGTTGTCTGAGATGTGTAATTTTTGGTTCTCTACTTTATTTTTTGCTCAGTTAACAAAGGGGAGATTTGGGTTTGTTATTTTGGAGAAATTCGGTTTTCTTGCTGAAAATCTGGTCTTTTAGCTTACACCAGATGACCCATTTGGTTTATTTTCGTATTGATCTATGGGTTTCTGTGAGGTTTTATCGTTATTTTTTTTTTCTGGAGAGGTTCTGAACTGGGTTGAAGATTTGTATGTTGCCGACACTTATCGTAATCTGATGACGCTTGTTATGATCTTATGTTGATGTTGGAATTTCAAATGTCGTCGATTTGGTTTTTTTGTTTGTCATGAACTTGTGATCGTTTGCCAGTTATTCATCAGATTTGTTTTATTTTTATTTTGTTTTTGGTTTCTGATTCTGATTAAGATATTTTTATCCAGTTTTTTGTACTCTGCTGCTAGCTGTTGCTTTGTTTTAATTTATTTTAGCATGCAGCTCGTCGTGTTCATTTAGTTCTTACTTTCGACATAGTGCTGCTATTTTTCTTGTTTCCCTGTCTTCCCTTTTTTTAGCAACTTATTTCCACTACTGGATTTCCGTGATATCATCCTTAAGTTGCTAACCTGATTTCTTCCCCATGTTTATATCTTTTAGGAAACTTCATTTTTTGAGTTATTTGATGTGCTGTTGAAATGTGATGCTTTAATTTTGTATTGATCATTGTACTCTTTAGTTAGTGTTTTTTATATGCATGCCAAATGGTTAAATGTATTCTTCCAACTTTTATCTTCCTAGTGAAACCTAACCATTTTAAATTACTACTTATTTTGTGAAATGTTAAATTCTAATATCAACCCTTGTTTAAACAGGAGATGTCTACCTCTGTCATCAATGGGAATGATTCCCTAACTGGACACATCATATCTACAACTATTGGAGGCAAAAATGGGGAACCCAAACAGGTATCATCTTTGTAAATTCCATTATGCTGATAATATTACTCTTATTTAAAATTATTTGCTTGGTTGTTAAAAAAGCCTTATGACATTTATCCTGGATTGCAAGTTTAATGTGTTGTACAATGATTTTTGTAGACTATTAGTTACATGGCAGAACGGGTTGTAGGAACTGGATCATTTGGAATTGTTTTCCAGGTATGTTAATGGCTTAATACTAGATTCATTTACTCTTGCTGTCTCCACCTATTCTGCCAAAATGCTGATAACTTTTTCTTAGGCAAAATGCTTGGAAACTGGGGAGGCAGTGGCAATTAAAAAGGTTTTACAAGACAGAAGATACAAGAATCGTGAACTACAGTTAATGCGTGTGATGGATCATCCAAATGTGATCTCTTTGAAGCATTGTTTCTTTTCCACTACAAGTACTGATGAACTTTTTCTTAATTTGGTGATGGAGTATGTTCCAGAGTCCATGTATAGAGTCTTAAAGCACTACAGCAATGCTAATCAAAGAATGCCTATCATCTACGTTAAACTTTATATGTACCAGGTATGCCTCATACTGTTTGGTGATTCATAGATATTTCTGATTTATTTGCTCAGTGCCTGATAAAAGTCTATGGCTTGCGTGTAGATTTTCAGGGGGTTGGCTTATATCCACACTGTTCCCAAAGTTTGCCACAGAGATTTGAAGCCTCAAAATATACTGGTTTGTTTATGTTATTGTTGTTGTTGTTGTGAGTGTGTGTATTCAAATTCAATTCATTCTTAAAACTAGTAATTATTTCTGGCTGTGATGTCATTCTGTGTATATTCCAGGTGGATCCTCTTACACACCAAGTGAAGCTATGTGACTTTGGAAGTGCAAAAGTTCTAGTATGTTGACCTCCTTATTTTGCTTTGATGTACTTAATTTTTTGTCCAACTTTTCCAGCACCATTATCTTTTGTATGGACAAAGTAATAACTCAAAATGTCAACCAATAACCTATGAATTGCCATAAAGTTTTCGTTTAGACTTTGGATGAAGAGGGTTTAATTTTTATATTGTTTTGATTGTAGTTTCTTATGTTAATGTCTTTTCTTGGTCTGCTCAACAGCAAGCTATGGAGCTTTTTTTTTTCCCTTAAATTTCTTTTATACCGTATTAAATTAAATATTTTGATTTTTTTTCTTGGCCTTTTTTGTGGAAACTTCATTTTTTTTTTAGATTTTGGTCATGTTCTGTATTCTTTCAACTTATGTTTTAGTGAGAGTGTGAGACTACTACCCATCTTACAATATCCAGGATCATTTACTAACCTTCAATTTTGTCTCATCAGGTCAAAGGTGAAGCTAATATATCATACATATGTTCACGGTTCTATCGAGCACCAGAACTCATATTTGGGGCCACAGAGTATACAAGTTCAATTGATATTTGGTCAGCTGGCTGTGTCCTTGCTGAACTTCTTTTGGGCCAGGTTTGTGTCATTGATGTGTTTTCATTAATTATTGTTACTACAATTCTATTATATAAATTTTCCACAAAATGATGTAAATGTTCTGTTGATTATCTGGCACCCATGTGTTATCTAAAACAAATTGAACTTTTGCAGCCATTATTCCCTGGCGAAAATGCAGTAGACCAGCTTGTACATATTATAAAGGTACAATTGGTGTTGATATGTATTGTATGTTCCTTAGTCATGCCATCCTTGTCATTATAAATCACCTTTGTAAAATTTTGTATTGCAGGTGCTTGGCACGCCCACTCGAGAGGAAGTACGCTGTATGAATCCCAATTACAATGACTTTAGGTTTCCTCAGATAAAAGCACACCCATGGCACAAGGTCTATAATTTTATCTCCTTTCAGACAGTGGGTTTTTCAGATGATCAAAATGTGATTAACATGAAAATATTCCTGGGCATTCTAACACATCAAAATTGTGTGTAGATATTCCACAAAAAGATGCCTCCAGAAGCTATTGATCTTGCATCCCGGCTGTTGCAATACTCCCCAAGTCTCCGGTGCACTGCAGTAAGTGTGGTTGGCTTTACCCTGCTTTCTGTATTCAAACTAATTTAGTATTGCATTATGTATATCGGCCTGTATTTCTCCTGAGTTTGATTAACCAATGAATGTTGCTCTTTAGAAAAACTAGCACAGAAATTTTAGACTAGTTTATTTTTTTATGCAGCTTGAAGCATGTGCACATCCTTTCTTTGATGAACTTCGTGAACCCAACGCTCGCCTGCCAAATGGTCGCCCATTTCCCCCTCTATTTAACTTCAAACAGGAAGTAAGTCCTTAATAAAACTCTTTCTTGGCCTTACTTGTGCTCTGGCAGTAAATTATTTGTACTAACACAAACTTAACTCTAGGAATAAAATTGATACTATTTTTCAAAAAGTTGAAAAAAATCAAGAAGCCATAAAAAGGTTCATACAAGTGCTGCTCATTCTGAACCCATGTGTACTTTTTAAGTGTTTTTACTGTCTTTCTGTGTTAGTCTATTCGGGTACACAAAACTGTTCCTCATAAACATTAAAGCTAAACATGACTGATGACAACTATATTGTAACTCTCCCTGTTTACAGTTATCTGGAGCATCTCCCGAGCTTGTTAATAAGTTGATACCTGACCATGTGAAGCGGCAAATGGGGCTACAATTTATGCATCTGGGAGGATCGTGATGATAAGCTTGGGGGGGGGGGGGGGGGGGGCATAATGTATACTAGCTGATAAGTTAAACAAAAGTGGCACCATTATTTTTGTCTAAATACCATGTTCTGTGATGCTGGATGGCTGCAGTTGATCCGTCAGTATATGTATTACCTTTTGATTCTCTTTTGCCAACTGGTGGATCCTTATTTCCCCAGGTAAATATAGCCTTGTTTATTGTAAACGTCTACAATGTCATATAGTAAGTATATTTGACTTGAAATGGTCAGATCAGAACTCAGAATGCTTCTGTAATGGGGAAAACTAAAGCCTTGGCTGGAAGGAGGGGAGGGTCGAGAAGAGTTTTTTTGATGGTGGGGGTTGTTGGTTGGGTTTTGTTTCCTCATGTTAATATGTGCCTCATTTACAATGTTGCACAATGCTCAGCAGTTCCTTTCCTTGTGAAATGTAATGTGCTATCTATCTGTTTTTCTTCAATGCCGTTTTCTATTGTTTCCACATTTCAGTTTTCATTTCTTGAATTTGAATTCTCAAGTTCCAGCACTTTTTGGTACTAAGTACTTACAGTGCTCGTAATTTCTTATGTAGACATTATATACGATTTTGAAAAAAATGTTGAGAGACGATGCTTGAACTTTTTCTCTTTCAATGCAACTATGTAAATCCATATGATTTTATTCAATTATTTTTCATTAAAGTTAAATAAAACTACTCGCAAACAGAGGTTGCAGAAGTACGACTTTGCACATGAATTTTCTAAGTATAAACAAAAGGAAAAAATTCAATTCTATAGTGTAGCAGCCTGGTCTGGACGTAAAATAATGTAACTGAGTAGATAGATACATGCCTCTTACAGTGGAAATTAGAAGAAAGCTGAGTCTTCAAATCAATGGCATGCATTATTGATTCCATTGCTCAGTATGCCAGGAACTAGCGATTTTTTCTGTATTTGTTCATGCATGCACTGTCATTTTCAAGTGGCGAATGACCTGTAATAATTATTAATCTTAAAATGCTCACTGCAATCTATATTAAAAAAGAAAATCATTCAAGCAGGTTCTTCATCGACTGCATTTTTTCCTATATTAGCTTCTAATGTGTCTAGATTTGAATGGATTTTTAGTTTTGCTGTTTCATCATTTAATTTATATAATTGGTTTTGATGACTAAAATATCATGCACTTGCCGTCATAAAAGTGACAGTAGGGAAAGGGATTCACATGTAATGTTACTGCAGTGCAGGGTAGTGTAAGGCACAATGCCCTAGAATATCTTTCAGTCAAGAGAATGAATCTTTTGTAATGACTCTATTACTGCATGGGGTCATAACTTTTAATAAATTTTACTATACATTTTTTATTTTAAAGTGGAGAGTTTAAAAGTAAATGATAAGATAATCACATTTGACCATGTGAAGTTTTTCTTTTTTTGCTTTTCACTCGAGAGAGAATGAATCCTCTTATTTTTTTAGTTGGGAGTAACCATGAGAAAAATGTTAGATGAACATTCAATATGTTATTTGATACTAGAGAGTGAGAGAGAAAAAATATAAATATTATAAAATTTATGATATAGAAAACAGATAGAGAAAAATAAAAAAAATGTTAGAAATAATATTTTTTGGGGGTTATTACATTATTAGCGTAATATATGAAATATCTATAGATTTTATTAAGATGTACTGTATATACAAATATAAAGTTTTTTTTTTTTTTAGTATGATGATTATAGGTTATGTGACTGAGTTTATGATGCGTTGAGATATTCTACAATTTTAATTTAATATTCAAAGTAAATATAGTGTGGATTTGAACGCCATAATGTTGTTCAAACTTCAAACCTTGCTTTTGGTGGTGTCACAGGCATTATCTCTGTCAGGAGTAGTGTGGTCAAATTTGGTAACTTGTACTCTTTCTCTTAATTCATCATGATGCCGTAGTTGATTTCTTCACCTCGATGTTTAGAGCAGCAGCTTATAGATTCTTTTTGCGAGGAGCCTCGGCTAAGACATTATCTTACATGTTTTTTTTAATATACTTGTTATCATTAATTAAGATGATTAAAAATTAAAAAATTATAAGTAAAATTATTAAATAAAAAATGAAACTCACAAAATTTCATATTTTTTAATATACATCTTTATCGGCACATTATACAAATTAAATTCTTAATATCTATAGTGATATGTTATTTTTCTCAATGAAAAACTATATTAAGAATGACAAGCCAAAAACTAACCTTTTATACTAGAAAGTATCTAGTGCACAACTATTTTTAATTTAAATAATTATTAAAAATATAAATAATTTTTAAGAAAATATTCATAGTTTTTAAATAAATAATTAGAAAATATAAATAGTTTGATTTAAAAGGGAAAAAGTAGATTTTAAAAGATAAGGATGAAAGAGAAAAATAATATAAAATTTAAAAATAAACATAAGATTTAAGGGGAAAATAAAATTTTAACGTAAAATATATTTTTAAAATGGAAATTTAAGAAATTATATATATATATATATATATATATATATATATATATAAAGTGTTAAATAATGGTGAAGTAATTTAATATAAAGAATAAAAAAGTAAAACACATGATCACATTCATAAATGAAGACTTCAATTTATAATATAAATATTATTATGTTTTTGAAAAAAATAGGTAATACACTAACCGTATAAAAAAGTTTTACAATTGCAACTATGATATAAATAAGTTTTATAATTTTTACAATAATTACTTTAAAATACATACTAGTAGTGATGATGTGTGAATTGTGATTAATTTAGTATAAAGTTATTGTCCGTTATGCAGATTTTTTTGTGGTAGTGCTTCTATAAATTATGTCTCATAAGCGAGGTTCGGGTTCCATAATTTTATAAAGAAAGAAATCAAAATTCATTTGGGAGAAGATGTCAATTTTTTTATTAATGCACAGTGCACAATGGATGTCCTGCAATGCAAAGGGGTTTGTTTGTGGCTGTAGGCATTAGAGTCAAACAACAATCACATGCAATTGTTTTGGCTCTGCCCCGCCATTTGTTTCACATCTTATGCCAATTGTTTTAGACCTCACTGATAGCTGGAAACGTGTATATACACATCACCCTTTGCTCTTGAATTTTATAGGGAAGTCATTGGTCGATCAACATGCATAAGTTTTTTAATTTTAAATGAGACTGAAATGGATTCAAACTAAACTTTTGGGTCCTTGAGCCTTGAAGCCAAGCTCTTGAAGTTGAATATCCATATGACATACGTACCTTGTCAAACGTCAAAGACAATGAATAATATTCAGGTAATTTACGGCTTATTCATTTGTAGGTATGGTGTCTAATATGGAAATGGAATAGAGTCTAATTATTCTTTCGTGTCTTGATCAGAAAGCAACATTCTTCAGTGAGTTTTTTTTAATAATAGGTATAAAGACAATCTTATTCAAATATAATAGAATTACTATAGATAATAAAATTTCTCTTAATTTCTTTAAATATTTAATATGGTTACATATTTAAAATTTAAACTTAAAATCATTCATCAAATTAAAACAATCTCAAATCAGTTAACCATGTTTAACCATGTTCGATGATGATAGACGTAAATGTAGTATAATTTATTTGAATATGAAAAATAAATATAAATTTTAAATACATAAAATATTTTAAGAAGTTAATTTTTTTATTAAATTATAATTCTAAATGAATTTTTGCAAATAATATTTTAAAGATAACTCATGTATTTTTTGTTAAGATTAAAAGTATCAATTAATAATTTTTTAACGAGATTACGTAAAATAAATGTTTATTTAATATAATTAAAATGAATAATAAAAAAATTCTAAATATATAAATTTTATTATGATTAAAATTTGTTATAAATAAATTATATTATGATATAATGTTATTTTTAATTATTATTGATTACTTTTAAAATACTAAAATTACAAATTTTCTTTGAGAGAAATTTAAGTTAAAACTAAAAATATTGAAAATTATGGTTTGAAAGAAAAAAAAAAGTTTAAAAAAAATCACTAAAAACATTTTCATTGAACAAAAGCTCATAAAAAACACTTTTGTTGAAGAATGGAAACTAAAAATGATATTGTTCAAAATGAATATTCTAATATATATATATATATATATATATATATATATATATATATATATATATATTATTGTGCAGTGTTACTTTAATAGTTATGTAGTAGAAAAATAGTTACAACTAATTTAAATATCATAAATTCAATACTTGCCAAATAATTTCATGGTCAAAATAAATTTGCAAAAAATTTATCAGTGAGAATCATAACTTGTTAAAAAATATCATAACTCATCAAACATTAGCCATTAATTTAATGTATAAAAATAAAATCCCAAGTGTTCTAAAGGCAAATGTTTTGTTTTGAATCTTCTATCTCGTTGAAGAATTCAGCAAAGAACAATAAACTCATCTTGCACCTATGACAAACCATCAACAAAGTGACACGCATAGCTACAATTACTCTATTGTAATCGTAATCATTTGGAATTCACGAAAGTGAAAATTTCCTTTTCAATACGTAAAATTCAAATAGTACAAGTTCTTTTCATAATTCTCCAAACTGATAAGATTGAAAAAACAAATTAACAACAAACACACACACAAGACATAAAGATAAGGGGAAAAAAATAATTAACAAGAAACACACAAAAAACAACAAATTAACATCAAACATAAATAAAGGGAACAAATTAATGGATAATATTTCTCTAGTGCTGACATATCAGTGGTCAGTAGCAGTCAGCATTATGTAAAACCCTGAATAAGTCCAAAATTGTGTTTGTATTTCTAGTTAGTTACTACTATAATTTTTTAAGGTCCATGAAAATTCTCATACTTCAGCACAGCCTTGAGTTGGAGGCTCTGGTTACGGCACTATCATATAAAGTAGACACTCACTATGCACCAAAAATCATAAACACATCACATACCCACTTGTGTTGCTCATTACAAACTGTTTTCCCAGATAACCTTGAATGACAAGATACCCTTGAATGAAAAAATTCTGCAATTAAATTAATAGTAAATAAATACTCATCTTTTGCGTCACCGGTATCTATTTTAGTTCGAGGGTTTCTGTTAAAATTGTTCAATAAAGACAAAGTAACCCTTTTATTTTCCTTTCCTTTGATCACTGACCCAATTCATGGATGATTCAATTGCACTCAATCTCCTAGTCTTTATTGTTTATTCTCAGATCCTTTCCTCACCTAATCATGCTCCTATTTCCCCACTAATCACCTAGGTTTTGGCGAGGGTTAGATTGAAACATATCAGGTTTGAACTGGTCAGTGGAATTTAATATTTTGAGGTAAACCCCATCTCTTTGCGGCTTGTTTCCTTGGTGAGTGAGGTCATCCATCTCATAGGTGACATCCCAGGTTTCCATTTTTTTTAAAGTTTGATTATTTTTAAGAATATCTGAAGAGATTATGTCTCCAATAAGGAAGTTGGTTGTTGGAAGATTTGTATTTTACTCCTTTCATTTTATCACATTTTTCATCCTCTGTAATTAAAAAAAGGAAGATATTTTAGGTGGGGTTTGTACTGTGGCATTGTTAGGAGTATCTTGGGAGTGAACAATTTGTTGATGGATCAACATAGAAGTGAGGTATTGGATCCGGTTCATGATGGGAATTTGAGCCATTCGGCTGAAGGGGTTGCAATTGCAAGAGATAATATAAGTGGAGAAGCTGGTACTTCAGGAGAGGTGGGTGAGGATTTGGGATCTGATAAGGAGCCAAAGGAGGAAGTTAAGGGTCAAGACAAGCGTGATCAAGAAAATATTAGTGATAATTTACCTGGGGTTGATCAGGGAACTAGTTATAATTCAAGGCATTTGGCTAATCAGGAAGTGATTGAAACTGTGGTTGTAATTGAGTCTGTTCAGACCGAGTATGCCAATGAAGATAATAGGAAATTGGAAGCAATAGTTGATGAATCAGGGTTAAGCTTGGTGTCCATGAAAACACCAAAAGGGGTGTCTGAAACTGATAAAAATTCATGTGTGATTGATATAAAGTGCAGCAGCCGCAAAGAGTTTTATGAGAGTTCTGAAGGTGAAAGGATTTGTAGGATTTGCCATCTGACTTCTGGGCAGTCATTGAATGCAACAACTGTTGGCACTGTTGAGAGTGCTACAAGCGAAGATTTGATTCAGCTTGGTTGTGCGTGTAAAGACGAGCTAGGCATTGCACACGGTCATTGTGCTGAGGCGTGGTTCAAGCTTAAGGGGAACAGGTATCTGTTCTTGCCAAATATCAGTTTGATTATCGACAATAACATTAGTGTTATTTTGAGGTTTTGCATTGAAGCTTTTAACATTGATCATGTTCCTGATGTTGTCTACTTATTTTGAATTCCTAAATATGTAGTGATTAATTATCCAGTTTGGCACAATTTCTGATAGCAAATATTTCGCTTGCCCTCCTGTTGCTCTGTGTTTGTGCATGTTGCAGTTGCCTTGATAATATGGAACATTTGTAATTTCAACAACAATATTGGTTAGATTTTATCTTTTTGTTTTCATGACTTGTCTTAAAATCTTGAGGTGTGTGGCATCCTTGTAAATGTGCTTTTAGACTAGAACAGAATTTTAGAAGTGGGACTTTCCAATACCATTATTAGTATTCCTTCAAACCCTTTCCAGTTCATGACTGGGTTTATGCTTGATTTTGCCTTCATAAGGTTCCTTAATTTGAGGTCGAGCTCTTGGCATTGAATTTGCTTATCATTACCATTGGTGAACTGGGTTGTGTAGCTCACTGCTATTTGCTTTGGATTGGTACGTCTCTTGTTGGAGAACCACTATCATCATTACTGCACCCATACATAGCCTGATAGCCATACCTTGCATATCGGTATGGGTTCTATGAGTGGTGAATTGGACAAATGCATCCAGTGGAGTTTCCTCCTTAGGATGTAAGATTGTGGACTAGACATGAACACAATTTGCAAATTGCTTCTAGTGTTTGTGAGTTGAGGCTAACTAATATCCATAAGATGCCATCAAGTAATTAAGTCCCAGTTTGGCAACTAGTAAATTATTGGTATTTGATTGTCATATTCTTGTTCGTTGTCCTTAATATTTGAAAAGCTGCTCTTGTTCAGATGTTTGAAAAAGTGTCTTGGTGAAGATTCTTTTGGATATGATGTTTCTATGTTCAGATGATGTATGGGGCATGGATTAGGAAAAGTAAGTGTATAGTCTTATCACCACAAAATGAATTTTTATTAGATATAATAGGGACATATTCATCAACCCCCCCTTTTCCTAGAACAATAGTTTTTCACTGGATTATTCTAAGGTTTCTTTTGAAAAAGTGAATATATTTCATTGATATGAAACTGATACAATCAGGAGCTATAAATAGGAATAGGATATTAGTTCTGTACAGTATTATAGGCCTAGAAATCAGGGAAATAATTATTCCTGTAAATGCTATAACTAAAAAACGGAAAGAAAGAAATATCATAAATTCTAATTAAATCAAATCTTATTATTAATTGCACAAATCAGATCGCATTAATTCTTATTGATATCCATAGATCAAATCTCTTATCCTGATTGCTTTCCTTAATTACCAACCATTTCAGATCAGCATTATCCAAATAGTATCCAACAGTTTCTTTTTTGTCCAAGTCAGCTCTATTGCTAGAGACCAAATACGAAAATTGGTTCCATGTCAAGTGAAAACCATTGTGTTACAATCTAGTATAACTGATCATGCCAATTCTAATTCTTGTATATAAAGGACTTGTTTGGATCAACAACTTAATTGAGCACTTATTCAATATCACATGAAAGCCTCGTAAGTTTGGAAAGAACTTATTTTGATAAGTTTCTCGGTAAAACTTACTGAAATAAGCCAAAAAAAACTTTTAGAAAATTGTAAGTTATTTTTACATTCAAATAAGTTCTGTAAAAAAAAAAAGTTCTGTAGTAGCTCTCTCTAACTCCCTCAAATTAACTTTTCATTGCATAATCCTGTGATTCTTTTGTTCTATGTTATAGTTCTATTGTATAGTGCCAAATGTGAAAAATGGTCCCTTGCAAATGAGTGCCCTGTGCTACCTTTTATTGACATTAGCTACCTTTTTTAACCACAGGTTATGTGAAATATGTGGTGAGGCTGCAAAAAATGTCTCAGGTGTTACTAGTAATGCATTTATGGATGAGTGGAATGAAAGAAGGTTTGTTGACATCGATGGTAACTCGTCCCACAGGGTTGTGAGATGCTGGAGAGGACAGCCATTTTGTAACTTCTTGATGGCATGCCTGGTAATAGCATTTGTTCTGCCGTGGTTTTTTCGTGTAAATATGTTCTAGCTGCTGAATCAAACTCTATTATTCTTGTCTCGAATTCTTCATACTCAGCTCACTAACATAGTGAATGAATGATTGGTTTGTGGCATACATACTGTGGCATCAGCACATTTTACTGGGTTATTAATGCCTAAATTAACCACATGTCCAAGTTAACATTCTGAAGGTGTGTTCCCTGAAGGTGTGAGATATAGTTGACATTCTTAAGATGTCCATATGAAGAAATTACCAGCTTGACATGTGAGATAGCCAAATTGTTTCCTGGATGCCTTCTTTGGAGTGTGTATGATGTTCTGAGGTAAATATATACAGAGAGAGAGAGAGAGCATGTCTTACATTTGGTGGTAATAGATCTTATTTGTAAAAATTAAGTAAAGAATTTGATGCAAAACAAACAAAAAGAGCCTCTTTTTGTTTTCCTTTCTATTTTTCACTTATTTTACTTTCTTTTATTGCTAGACAATTTTTTGGATTTATTTTGATCTCTCTCATATTGTCATTTTAATATAACTGAGCTTAGCAAACGCAGGTTAGCTAAATTGATTCATATTCCTCTTTCTACAAACAAAACTCAAAGGTAAATAACCTTAAATACCCCTTCGTAACTTGTTTCTACTATCACATTTCCTTCGAGGTTAATTGTAAGATAAGTTCACAAGTATTCTTTCTCGCATGTCTATATTGGTGGACTTCTTTATATAGTTTATCTCACGCCTATAAATTAGTTTTCGACCATTGAATATTCATTTTTTGCATTTAAAATATAAGGATTAAGGTAATGTAGATTTATTCCCCTTCTTCACTATCCAGTGTGACGACTCCTAATGCCAAGATGCAAAATAGAAGTGTTTTATTTCTAATATAATGACAATTGTTGGCTTTTTCAAGATGTCCATTTACCATCATTTGACACCTATTTTTGCATTTACAAGATATCCCCTTCTTCCATTGACTACGCTCAACCCTTGGGCACGGCATTGAAAAATTAATTAAAAATTAATTAAGAATTTTAAGAGATAAAATTTTGTAAAAAATGTAGATTTAATATATAGATAGATAGCAAAGAATCCTCCCAATTATGAATTATTTCAAGTAAATAACAAATTTGGACATTGTGGACCTCAAAAAGACATTAGGCTCAATTTGTAAAAAAATAAAAATAATAATTAGGATGTTATACGCTTCTATAGTGCCACTCAATGGAAGTCGCACAACACTACTACAGAATCGGGTCTACTGTTTTTTTCATTCTTTTCCGCTAGAAGTCCCTTCTATTCTGCTCACATGATATCCCATTCTTTTGCTCATCTTTCCTAACATTGAAAAATCTAAAAAAGGAAGAAAAATTCATGAAATTTTCAATTAAAAACATGAATCACTTGAAATTCCATATTATTGGATTATTTTCTCTTTAAGTTAATTAAAAAATCAAGTAAAATGGTTCTATAGATCTACACATGTTATAGATTTATCGAAGACATTAATATAACGAGGAAAAAAAATAAAGATAATTAGATCTCACCACTTTCAAAGAATCAAACTTCAATTATCCTTATACTATAATAAGAATTTAGTTGCAAATAATTTTCATAGAAATGGCAGAGCAAAACAAGGAAGAACTAGTCGTCAATTATAGTTTATAATAGAGCACAAGCTCTCCTTACCATATGTGTCCCTCTTATTTATTTATAATGAACGGAAGAAACACAGAAAGCGCAAAACAATCCTCACGAGCATCAAAAGCTAGGAGGGAAAGAAGAGAAGGATAAAAAAGATAATACAAAGAAATCTGATAACCCCCTTGAAAACCCAATTTAGACATATAGTCAGATGCAACATTGGCCTCCCTCTAGATATGATGAACATGGGTGGTCCAATCACTTCCTTTCAGCAAGCCTGTAGATATGTGTCCCTCTTTTATACCCCCTTCGAGAATATCTCCTAAATAGACTAGGTAAATCCTAGCAAAAATAAAAGATTAAATCTAGTATTTAAAACTAGGAAATTAATGAAAAAAATTCTAAGTGTGGAGTCTGTCCTGATATGGATGGAGAATATTTACCAACTTTATTGATGATTAATTTCATTAAAAAATATAGTTAATCATCTTTAACAAATTTTAATTTGAGTTTTCGGGAACTTTTGTCTTGTTATTCGTAAAAAAAAAGTCACATTATTATTTTTTTTTTACAGAAATTACATTATCACTCAAGTAACCAAAAGACTATTTTTTTTAAAAGAGACTATTTTTAAAAACTTTAAAATTTATCAAGATCATATAAAAAAAACATTCGGATGACTAAAGTTAAATCAATCATATTTATAACTTATAAGAGAGTAAAAACATATTATTCTAATCTTTATTTTCTGCATATCATTCCAATTTCTAAATGGAAAGAAAAATCACTACTTTACATTGATATAATCAGTCAACGCTTGATCTTTACACATGAAATTTAGTCCAATGCATGGAAAAAACAAGTAACAACCATGTTTGCAACCATACTTTTAAAATGTTTACACATTTCAACAAAGAACTAATGCGGCTCAAATCACCATCAATCATCATCATCCATATTTTTAACATATGGTCAAAACTTTTTATGTAGGCAATGACTTAGCAATCTATAGAAATGCAGGTCTGGGAAATGCTTGCACTGTCAGGTCTGCTGATAAAAGGGTTAATCTTGACCCAAACCAGAGAGAAAACAGAAGCCAACAGCACTGACCACAGAATAACAATGGTTGGAGTGCGGTTTTGGCGACCCATGAGACCCTTGAGGAATGGGTAGAGATGGAAAATGACCCAGAAGGCAAAGAAGACCTTTCCAAAAAGTGGTCCCCATGATTCATATCCTCCATTGAGTGCATCAGAAAATCCAGCAACAACACCAACTATATTAATAATGATAAGGGTTGTTGGAGGAATTAAGAGTGTGGTCCACTTGATTATATATAGTTCACCAAACTCAGTGTCATCAGCAGCTTTAGCAGTGACAGTGAAGTTGGTGTCAACACCAGCCAACATCTTCAGGAATCCTTGGAACACAGCAAATAGATGGGCTGAAACTCCTCCAATCACCCAGAACTGCTCATTACGCCACAAAGCTTCAATGGTCACACCACTCCACCGCAGCTCGAGCACACTAGTTACTATAATGGACAGGAAAAGTCCAAGAAAGAGAGCACTAGCAAGGTTCGAAAGCTGCATCAAATTACCACGTTATATTAGTGCCATAAACTATTTTCATTGATTGTTTAATTACACATCACACGTAGTTATATTTATCACATGAAAGAAAATAGTCTATATAATTACAGTTAAAGAGGTTTATTTTACACTGTTCGTAAATTACAGATTGTCACGTATGCTAAAAGTTTATTGACCTTTACAGTAACTACTTTAAAAGTCATATCTTCTTGTGATTTCTGATTGGTTGATAGTATAGAAGATTAAAAGGTTTTAAACTGACAACACGGAAAAATTAAACTCTTGAATTAATAACGAATATCTTTGTTATATGAAAATATAGCTGAGGAAATTACCGTTGGTATGATGAATTTTCCTGTGAGAAGGCAAATTGCAGGCAAAGTACAATAAGCAACGAGAGGAAGGGATGTAAAGGGGTAGACAATGGTGTTTATGTAAGCCAGTCTCTGCAGCCATTTGAGGCGACCCCCTGCAAAACCATACCAGAGGGGGCAATGTCTGCTAAAGAAAATTTCAACTGATCCAAGGGCCCAACGAAGAACTTGGTGCAATCGATCAGAAAGATTGATTGGTGCTGATCCCTTGAATGCAGGCCTTAGGGGCATGCAGTAAACTGACCTCCATCCACGGCATTGCATCTTGAACCCCGTTAAGATATCCTCAGTAACTGAACCATAGATCCAACCAATCTGAACAAACAAGAAAACATGTGATTAAAAAAA
This sequence comes from Glycine soja, assembly GCF_004193775.1. NCBI lineage: Eukaryota > Viridiplantae > Streptophyta > Magnoliopsida > Fabales > Fabaceae > Glycine > Glycine soja. The sequence goes on from NC_041005.1 coordinate 5,263,956, forward strand.
TAGAAAGTGAAAGGTAGTAAATGTAGCTAGAATGATATTTTAATTGGTATAGGTATAGTAACAAAAATACAATCACTGGTAAAGAGCATTAGCATTTGAGCCTAACCTCTTTTCCCCATGCAGTCTTCTCTTCATAACCACAGCTAATAACATGAATGGCCTCTTTGATCAGCATCGAGGGATCAGAAGATTCAGGAAGTCCTCCATTCTCCATCAGTGTAGATTCAATGAAAACAGTGGACAAACCAAATGTTTTCTCAAAGCTCATTTGTGAAATCAGCATTGACCTCTCATATTCATCATAGTCTGCAAGAAGAAAAAAAGAAACAAGAAGTATTTTCCTCATTGAAGAGTCTGCTACGTGTTTAAGTAAAACTGATTGACAAAATTAACTGTGCTTACTGTCAATCTCCCTAAGATTAAAAATGGCAGCATCAAGTTCTTCCCTCTTTGCATCTCTATAAAGCTCGGAGACATCTTTGGTTTGCTTCTTTGAGGGGCAGCAACAGCAGGATGATGATTTTGGTAATTTGGGCATAGAAGGTGGACTGTAGCCATAAAGTGCTTGTCTATTGAAAACACATCCGGTTCCCACATACATAGGTCCTTGAATGCCATCCAGTCCTTTCATGTTAACCTGAAAGTGATCAAGGTTGGAAACTACAGTAAGTTTTGTTTCCATGATTTTTACTTCATCAAGTTATGCCACCATTTTAATATTGTTAACAATGAAAAAATTTCGGGACATAGAAGCAGATAAATTCCCAATTAATTGGACCTTTTATCATTCACAAAAAGAAAACACATAAAGTTGTGAATACTTGTTTGATGGGCCAATATTTCTACCAGACTGAGGCTACAATGTCTGCCAAGTTTTAAAACTCTTCATTTTATTTAAACTTACATCAAAGAAAACTGTGTTGCGATTGGCATATCGATCACTACGATCAATACCATCAAATCTCTGGGGAAACTGCACATAACACAAATCTCTGCCAACTACTGGATCCATCAGAAAACACATTGCTTCTCGTACAGCCTTGCTATTGTTCACATAATGATCACAGTCAAGATTGAGAATGAAGGGAGCATTTGTGAGAACTGCAGACACCCTCACCTGTATAAATCCAAACAAGCATCAACCATTATAAAATCTTAATGACCTTATATGGAATGTTAATATGAAGTATCTATCCATACCAGTGCATTTTCAGCACCAGCCTTTTTGTGGTGTTGGTAACCTGGCCTTTTCTCTCTGGAAACATACACCAACCTGGGAAGTTCATTTCCCTCTACGTCATGGGCACCACTGTGTCCAAGGAAAACCTGGAAATGGCAAACAGAAACTTTGCCTAAAAATTCAGCTTTTTGCAATGGCGAAGCAATAGAAGTATTGCATGCACTTGTTCCAATAATTTATCGATAGAACTAGTCAATCTTACAAGAAACAGACAAGGTTCCAACTTTCCACACAGACACTTAAAAGTTCTTCATATTATTTGCTCAGAATGTAAAATATTCTTAACGATTAAATGACTACTAGAACAATCAACTGCTTATATGAATGTTCAAATGGAGCACTCATTTTTAACAAGAGAAAAAGTAAGAACAAATGTTGTGGATATTCAAGAAAAACAAGAAGGCTTAACTTGATGCAATAATTAAAAACAAACACATTGTAAGCTGAATATGTGTTGAATTGCTTCCACAACAAGTAGATGATTAGCTTTATATAGCTTTCATTAAAATTAAAATATTGGACATTTTTAAACTTCCACATTTGCTCCTTTCAATAATTTGGTAGCCAATTTGCAGAAATCAGGTATCAGACTATATCAGAATTGAGATTTGATTACACACAAAATGAATGGATGTACCTGAATCATGCCAGGGTGATCACGGGAGTTATTTCCTGGCCATGAGGTTCCATCTTGCATAGTCCATCCTTCATCTGGTGTTTTCTGAGCCTTTGCTACCAAAGCATTAACTCGCACTTTAAACTCTTCATACTCCCTCTGAAAAAAATGAAAGATAATCATGAAGAGGTTTCTCTAAGATACTCAATTTGAAAAAAACAAGGTAGTGAGTATAACATATCAGATATATTCTAAACATCAAGGTTGTCCTGCCTCTGAAGTCATGAATATAAGGAGCTACAAATGCTTACCTTCATTGCTCTACGTTCCTTCACAAAAGAAGGTTGTACTTTGTCCTTCAGGTAGTCAATCTTCTGAGAGAAGTAGAACTCAGGTGCACGTGGTTCAATAGAAAACTTTTTGCAAAATGGAACCCACATTCTTGCAAAGTCAGCTGTCTCCACAAGGGACTCAAATGTCAGCATTGCGGCACCATCATCTGACACATAACAGGATACTTTATCCACAGGGTAGTCCACAGCAAGAATAGAAAGCACTGTATTAGCCGTGATCAATGGTGGTTCTTTCAGAGGATCGACTGTACTGACAAAGAAATCCACAGCAGCAAGCTGAGAGGGTTCACCAGGTCTTTCATACCTGGCATGGCAATTCAGAAGTGAGCATTCAAGCATCCAAAATACAGACTAGTACTACAGAAGGAATACCAGTTCTCAGTTCTCACATTCAACTTTGATGGCACTTTACCATATATTATCCATTGATTTCATTTTTATAGATTACATTTCACAAATTCTAAATAGAGAAAGAAAGAAATACTGAAACATTCCTAAATCCACTACAATATGATTTTTCATTTCAAATCTTGAAGTACAAGGAACAAGGTTTCCAAATGTATGACAACTTTGTGTACTTACCTTGCAGAAAGCCTGTCAACAAAAGCTTCCCTATTGACAGGAGACCATTTAGGGAACTGATCTAACACCCAGGAAAAGGCAAACCAGATCTCACATATGATGGATGTCAACCACAGACCAAAAGCACTGTCAACAGGATTTGTAACTCGATAATGGAAGAAAAGACCCAAGATTATTAGCCGCACGATTATCACAGTTCTGTATGGTGCGAGTCTCGTTTTTGAGATTGGAATAACCATTGAAAGTGGTTCAGCAGCAGAAGCCTCTGAGGACCTGCAAAAGACATATTAGCATGAAGCCATGTACATCAGAAAAAAAATAGGATTGAATTTTTACGACAAATTTCAAAATGATTGAGCAAGGCCACTAAAATTAATAGCCACATGAAAATATTCATGATCAAAGTACTGCTAGTCTTCCAGCTACAACCATTAATAATTTGATGAAAAATTGGTAATTAATTTCAAGAACTAGTTTTTTTTTTCTGGATCAGCTAATTTCAAGAACTAGTGTTGGTTATTCCGTGCACCAGTCTGATTCTTCATCCCTTACTAGGAATTAAGGACGCTTAAATGTTTACATCAGAATCCTGCCTATACCAGCACTCCCCAAAGAAAATACAAGAATGCTCGCAGGATTGAGAAATTAATCAATTGAAGAATTCAAATCATATTTTGATTTTAGTTCTTATATGTAATTTTTCTTAGCCTTTTGTATCTGATTCCATGTATCTTATCACATTGAGCTATTTGATAAGATACATGGAATCAGACATAATAGCTCTACCCCATCCTCACATTGAGCTATGTACAAGGGACTATTTTAATTTCTTCTATAGCTGCTCTTAAATTTACCCTATTTAAGGTCTGAAATAATTTTAACGTTCCAAAAGAATGTTATTTCAATACACACTTTGTATTATTCCCTTGATAAAAAGAGTGACATATCTTATTGAACTTACTGTATTTCTTCCATCTGCTGTTCTGGTGGAATTGGTGCCTCATTTTCAGCCTTAGGTACAGACTTTTTCTTCTTCTTCTTCTTTTTATCCTTTTCCTTCCAGCTTTCCACTCTATTTTTCCAGATTGGATTCCCAGATTCATCGTTTAATTCTACAAGAAAAAAACAGATCATGATTACCAACGATCAGTCCTAAAGAAATTGTACTAGAAGGTGTGAGCTAAGTCCTTCTCTTCTTTACCACTATCCACTGTGGACACAGTACTGACATGCCTAGCATGGAGGCCAACATCCTACATAATGCAAGCTTAGATTGTAAGTGCAAATGTAAACAACTTGACAATAAAAAATAAAGCCTAATTAATTACTATTTTCACCTCCAATAATAAATTAATTACCTGAGAAACATTGATCTGGGCAGCTGTTGTGGATTGATTTTCATAAACCTTGGTGCCATCATTATCCTTTACTCTATCTATATGAAATATGTAAAAGGAGACAAATTTTAGGCTATTTCACACAAAAATAACATGTGATGAACTAGTATACATGTCACTTTTTTATTCTATACATAAATCTTCACTAATGACAAGATAATTCAGAGTGGACAAATGAGTTATGTGTATGACAAGATAATGTTCACTATAGAGTTATGAAGTGAAAGGAGGAATAGAGACATTAGAGGGTTACCAGAATAGGGAGTGGCACATCTCAAGCAGACTTTACGCCCCTCGTTGATTTCATATTCAAAACAAGCCTTGCAAATTGGAAAATAACACTCATGACAAGCCACAAACAGCTCCCCATTGGCATCAAGTCCAATTTGTTCACCACAAGAGTTGCAGAAGTGAGCCCCGGATTCCATCATCTTTGATTTTGGTCCAAATTATTATGTTCAAGGACCAAAATGTCTCTCTGACTGACCCTTTGCCTTCCAAGTCTGTGCTCTGAAGGATTTTTATATGAAAGAACATAAACTCGTTGTTTGGTAATAATAGTGTGGTGAGAGTGAGATCATTTTCAGAGGTTAGAAGGTTGGTGTCATTCATTGTTTGGCTCACACATAAAGGTACATTCAGAGACAGACAGTGAGAGATATGAGAAGCAACGTCTAGTGTTTTTTTTTAATACCAAGAAATTAAAGATTTGAATTTATTGAGGGAAGTATAAGGAAGGCTTTCGGTTGAGCTAGGTACATCTTTAACTAACAATTCTTAAGCTACAAGTTCATGACCACTGACCAGCAACCAAAGGAATATATACAATTAAAAATAATGTTACAAACATTTTCAATGAACAAAATTGGATGGAAAAGGATCACTACAATCTGATCTAATATTGACACAACACAAGGTTTCTGTTTTGATTTATCCAGCTTCAAGGATAATAGATGTGGAAAGTATTAAATAATAACAAATTATTTCATATGTTCTTTATCCAAAAAAAATATTTAATATATTGAAAAATATGTTTTATTTTTGTTTAATACAGTATATTTTATTTTTATTATTTAATCGGTGATTTCATAATGCTGGTTAAGAAAACACGAATACAATATATTCTGATGTATAGAAGAAAAAAATGTTTGACAAGTTGTGAAAAATTCTACTGAGTCTCTCGATAGAGTTAATTTGAATAAATTATTCAATTGCGTTCAACCAGAGGCTACGTAGAGCCAGTGAGTGGATGTTGAATTAGTTGCATAGGAAAAGTATTGAGATCAAATTTATGTCGGTAATCTAGCTGTTAAGCTATGCGGATTAAGCTAGGTAATATTTTCAATTTCTTGGTAAGAATTCCTTTCAGCATTAATTTTCTCACATATGTATTTTCGGTATGAAAGCTAAAATCAGATGCTATTCTACTGGGACTAATATAAATCGGTAATTAGGTAAGTAGTATGAAAGTGTTTAAGTGTCTCTTTATTTTAGTTTAAGTGCCCGTTTGTTTTAGTATTGGAGTATAGTTTGATAGGAGTGATTTTGAAAAAATTGAGAGAAATTGTTTGGAATTTATATTTTTATTGAAAAGAATAAGAATTAAATTTCTAGCGATAAAATAAAGAGAAAATAATACATGTATACGTACTAATATTGTAAAGAATTTTTATATTATCATCTAATTAAAAAAATTCATATATGATATTTTATTTAATATTATAAAGAACTTTTATATCGTCAACTAATAAAAAAAATTCATGTATGATGATATTTTATATTTTTACAACAACTATACAACTTAAATGTTGTCCTTAACATGATTTACGAGAGATTCAAAATATAAAAAATAATTTATACCGTCGATATACATAAATTTTAAATTCTAAAGCAAAATCCAAATATTACCTTACCATAACGTGCAAAAATATACTTTTTAATTATTATTATTTATTTTTCTCATTTTAACCTGTAAAAAAGTCATCTCATTAATTTGATACTATATATTGCACACCCATAAAAAAAGAGCAATTCATATTTAAGAATGTAGAAAGTGTAAATTTAAATCATCACCATATATAAATAACTAAAATTGAAAAAGTCATTTTTGTCCCTCAATTTTAACCCTTCAACTAAAATCTAATAATCTATATGCATTATTCTTATGTTTATATGAAAGTAATATCCTCGACCGAGTAACTCTCATTCCATGGAAAATATTTGACTTTAACAGAGGAGTAGTGCCCCAACTGATGGTGATACTTGACCGTTTACGAACGAGGTTTCGTGCATCTTATTCTCCTTACCAATTTTAGCATTTAAAACAGTTGGTATGTATGCTGCTAACTAGCAAAATACACATTTCTATTCTGAAGTTGCTCTAACGTCAGATCATGATCTCAATCATTGATAAGCCAAAGTACAAACGTTTATATATCATATTTATATTGCCAGGCATAGATACTGGCCACGTTTTGCCATGACCTAGTGGCCCAAGTAGTGTAGTCAATAATTTAATTTTCCATACTGTAAAACATATTCCATACGTGCTTGTGTTTGCTTATATAAGGTAGAATAACGTGAGCTTGAGCAGTGTTCTTCACGTAGCAATGTCCTGATATCTTCACAAAAAGTACCCCAAATAGAGTAACTTCAAAGTTCAGGAGAGAACAAGTGAAGATCTCATGAATCACTTCATGTGATTGGACTTATAGCCCATCATTAAACAGCTCATATATGGGTCACTCAATCATCAAGTGACAAGAGAAGCCCCAAAGCAGTTAGCTACGCATCTATTTGCATCCTTCGTAAGATCATACGAAAGAAGTTAATAAACCTAACTATATACTACAGATATAAATAAAATATCAAAATATAGACAATAAAAATATCAGTACTTGAATGTAGTTAGACTTTCATATGAATATTTCTTCCAAATTCAAAATCAAACCAAAAAAAAATTAAGTGGCACGATAGAACTCTAAACTCTTCGCGTAGCACAATTTCAACTATTACAAAGTTAATAGAAACCTCTTGATATAAAGTCCAAATTCATTGCATTCACATGAATCAGCTGCTTTACAAAGCACCGTTACCTCAACAATTCCTGAAAATAGAAACACATAATTGATGCATCATCCAAGTTAGTATGCACAATATTACAGCCGTACGTAATTCTTTTAGTAGTGTTAAAAGCCCCAAGCAAATATTCGTTTAAGGATAAACATATGAGAAATATCAATAACATACTCTAACACGTATTTTCCAATACATTCTGAACTATTGGGTAAAATTCATGGGAGTCTCAAAAAACAGCAAGGATCTTAACCCTTTTAATGAGTCCCATTTATTATTTAATGGAACTTACATAAACTTTACCTAACAATAAAAAAATGTATTAAAAGAATGTCTTTGAAGGTGTGTTGCAAACTTTCCTTTAAGATATATATTTACACTAGTCCATAGTAAGCCCTATGATAATCAGCTATTGTAGCAAACACAAGGCTGGTATAAGATTTTAGAGCAATTTAGTATATCAAGGTTCTGCTTCGGAATCAAGCCATAAATTCAAAAACAGTAAAGCCTCTGGTGTATTTGTTCATCAAAATCCAGAGTTTTCCCATGCAGGACTTCTGAACAATTCCATTGCCTTGGTACCGGCCTTCATCACTGCTAGATGCAAAAATCTCTGTTTTCAAATTCTGTGACCAAACACTTTAAATTCTGTTTTTCCCCGTATAATCATTTTCTGGAGAAAGGGTTTCTAACTTTCTATATATACTTGTCATTTCAATTTCCCTAAACATGTACATATCAGTTTCAACAGCCATAAATATTGTGCATGAAATTAAGGGCCCAATTAGGCTGCTGCCATGCATAAATTGCTAAGAAATAGATTCATACATACCTTGGGAAGCTCTAATGACCTGTCAAGACAAAATGGACTATCTGATAGGAGTTGAATCAAGGTTTGGAATCCTTGGGCCACATCTTTTTGTGCTAAAATATTCAGACTATTGATTACTTGCTGGATCATAATCAAATCACGACCATGTTCATTATTTTTGTCTACTCCATCATAGATTTATGCACAAGCAATTCTGAAAGACATGCATTGCCCTGACCATAACATAAGGTTTTGAAGGTTTAGTGAAAGACTTTTAAGGATTAGTAACTTGGAATTGGAGATGGACCCTTTGCTGGGAAACCTTCACTCATTGACTTACTAACCTTGGGATCTTTAGTTCCCTTTACAAAGTCATCAACATCCACAACAGTTTCATCTCCTCCTTTTGACATTGAGCAATCTTCTTTAGAGGAAGATTCTGTAAAATTTAATGATGATCATGTAATTTAAGATTAACTAATAACTTCTTCACTTTGCATGCCACCAGAGCTCTCAGCCCAATAAAAAATTACACATATTGAAAACTCTATTACTACAACCGAAGTAATAAAAAAAAAAAAAAGTTGCACGGTGCAGCTTCAAGGTGGACTCGCTATTGACAGTTACAACTCCTTAATTGCATTTGCACCATGCAACTTGCTATTACTATTAGCAGGCTCAGAGAAAAAAAATACACTTACAAGAGTAAAGCTTGAAACCTCATTAAGTGACCAAGCCTCATGCTTAACATGAAATTGTAAATTATTCATTATATAAAAACACTAAACATAGATACTTGCAGTTGCTTAGCTAATCCAATAAAAACATAAATGAGAGGGCATAAGCTTACACGACTACACGTACCCATGCATGAGCAACCAATTGGGTCAAAATATAAACCCGCATATAATGCATATCCAAGGCCCAACAACGTCATTTATTTTTTTTATGTTTTGAGAGTTTTAAAAAGTAAGAGCAAGTTTTTAACTCCAGTGAAACTAAAGATTATCATTGTGAAGATTTCTCACCCGGATTCCAATCCTCTTATGTTTGCGGTTTTTTATTTATAGGATTTCTAGTTTATTCATAATTATGAGAAATTAGTCTTTCTGATTCGAGAATTATGTAACCTACTTTGAATTTCTTTTTTATTTTTTTATTTTAATAAGATTCTCTGATGTATTTGGGTTAATTGATTTTCTACTTTACTTTTAATTTTCATTTGGAAAATACTTAATCATAGTAGTGATCATCTACTTATAATTAATAGATCTAGAAAGATGTGTTTTACACCAAACTAATTGGATAGTCTCTAGTATGTTGATTAGGAAAAGGAATAATCACCCTTCTCATCAATCTCCATCCTTTGGTTTAAATTAATATGTAACCGTCAATTGAGTATTATTTAAGGCAAAGAACATTATTAGACAATGGCTAATAATTGACTTTGCGAAATCAGCAATTAACTTTTATTAGAATTAGGATTAGAGGGATTGATACACATGAAATCATAATCCTTATATATTCACTTCTTTACACTTAGCTTGCATGTTTAATTTCTTTTTCGCAATAAATCATTGACAAATCAATCACACATTAATTTTAATTATTTTATCAATTACTTCTCAGCATAAAATATTTATTTGGGAACACAACTAATGTTATGGGTTTGATATCTAAACCTCCTCGATACTACCACATAATACACTTCCTTCTTCTAAATCCATTTACATCATCATTTGCATTACTATTTTACTTATCATGGATAAATAACCTAGGTTCTTTCTATTTACTTCTTCAGGTTTACTAAGTACACCTTCCTTCTCAACATATTTATTTTTTAACCAACTATACCCTTTTAACCTTAATTCTACATTACACCCCATGTTTATTATTCTTTTAAACCCTGTTTTACCACCTTCCTTTCATCACCCACTCCTTTTATTCCATTAACCTCTCTCTTCGAACACAAGCTCCCACAGTACCTGTTTGTTTCATAGTGTCCTCTCTATTGTAACAGAGTGAAAGAAAATTACTTTCTGAATAGCATATCCTAATTTTGAAAAGTAATTTTTGTTAATGATAAAAGAAAACAAAATTGAACGCATATGAACCTTAAATTACTAAACACGTGAACCAAAATTAAAAGTTGAACCCACGCAACTTTCCTAAAACAAAATTGAAAGTTTAGGCATGTAGGTCACGTACCTTATGAAACGTATAGTAGATGAAGTTGGAGTGAAACATTTCAAACGAAGTGTCGTGTAGTGGTAAACATGGTATCATATAATTAGAGTTTAAAGAACAATTAATGAATATGGAGTGAAGATAACGGGTTCAAAAATAGGGTTAAAAGAATAATAAGGATGTGGTGAAAAATAAGATTTACAGAATAATAAACATAGGGGTGTAGAAATGGGGTTAGAAGGGTATATATAAAGAGAATAAGAGGGGTGCACTTAGCAGACTGAAAAATGTAAATTCCAAGTGCCAATAACGTGATATGAGATTTATATAGAAAATATGAGGGTAATTGCTTCCTGTACCTCTCTTTATTTGCTTACTGCACCTTTTTAATTTTATGGAAAGCATAATCCAAAATGTATTTTTTACATTATGGATTAGTCTTTTCTAGAATGTAAATTACGGTGCAGGAATCAAGTCTGGAGATGCAGGAAGCAATTGTCAAATGTGAGATACTGAAAGTCTGAAACTAGTGTCGGCCGAAATAGAAACAAGGAGAAAATCTCACCCATCACGTTACAAAATAAAAATAGTGTATTCGCTATGCAACATATCAATAGGAAAAAAGTTGTAACAGAGTGAAAGAAAATTAAAAAGTACTGAAATTAAAATTCCATATTGTTACTTAAAAAATCATTTTCGTTTAATTTCAGAGTTTTTAAAATTTCTGAAAAATAAAAAATTTCCTTAAAAAACCGAGTCTATTTTTTACAACATAAAGTTAAAATATTCTAGATTTTTATTATAACAATAATTTTAAGATTTGTTGATTATTTTAGATAGAGTGGTTTTGGTTTTTATTAGTGGAGCGGTTTTGGTTTAATGCGAATGTGAATGGTCGTGGGGAAGATAAGAGGTTGGAGAAGTACTTTCTAGTAGTTTTTGATAAAAAAAAAAAACCTTAAATACTTTTAAAAAAAAAAGTCATTCTAGTATTTTTTTATTTTTTTTTGTAATTTTTATCTACCAGATGAATCATATTAAATAATTTAAAAACTGATAGATGAAAATGCCATGTTATCTTTTAATTATATTCTCTAGTGATATGAACTAAAAGTTGTAAGAGAGAAAATCCTAAAACTTTAATTGAACAAATTTTTGTTTAGAACTTCATATATTAAAAATTGAATTTTAAAAAAGTTTATGACTAAAAATTTAATTAACCTAATACTCCTTTTAATTTTAAACATAAGCAAAAATAAAATTATTTTAAATATAAGTAAATTTTAATTAATTTTATCTCATTTATGGATATTTTTAAAAAATATATTTTATTTAATAAATCAAAGACTATTTATATATTTGATATTAACTTCTAATGAACTATAGATTAAGGGAAAAAACTTATTTTTAATTAAAACTAATGTAATTTAAGAAAATTAACTAATTTTAAAAAAAAAGTATAAAAATATTATACTAAGACAGAAGAAAATATTATTATTTTTTATTTTATTATAATTGTCATCCTAAATTATTTTATATAAAATTAAAATAAATAAATAAATAAATGAAATAGAATAATAATTTTTTTTAAAAAAAAATTAACGGTGTTAGTGCAAATCCCAATGGTGACAGGGAAGCTTGAAGTCGCCGAAAGGAACGCTTGCCATGCACTCTTCCTTTCTAATCATTCACCCGTGTCGCAACATTTATATTTTTATTTGATATTGTTCAATATTTGCTTTTGAATTTCCAATATTTAATGTATAATTGTGTTTTAAAAAAATATTTAATGTTAATATTGGTATTTTTCTACTTTTAAAAATATAAAAAGTTACTTAATTTTAAATCATTGCATATAAATTGATACAAGTATTTAAATTAATTCTAATTATAATTTTATAATGAAATAAGTATTTTTTTTACAAGTGTAAGAAGTAATTTTTTAATGTTAAAAAATAAGAAAGTGATAATAACTTTAAGTATAATTAAATTTTGAAATGAAAATTAGTTACATAGTAGGCAAAAATTCCATCAGAAAACTAAAGCCTTAGGTATAACAATCTCTCAGCTTAAAAAAAACAAAAATCTCTCATTGCATGGTGTCCTCCTAACAGTAGGATGCTTAAGGATCATAGAGAAGTCATACGAGAATAAGGTGCCATTTTAGATCCAATTAGATATTTGTAATTGTGTTATTACAAATGTATAAAACTTATGAATTAACCTATGAAATTATGAGAGAAAAGATAATTAAGCAAAGAGGAAATACAAGACAATTGTATGGAAAAATAATCTTATACTATAATTTAAATTATTCACTATCTTTAAAATATAATTTATATATTTAAAAATATTTATTTATAAATTTTAAAAACCAAAAAATAAAACATTTATCTTTTAAACTAAAACATCTTTTAAATTAACAATATTTTTTAAAGAAGGACTAGAATGAAACAAGATAAAAATGAAGGTGAAAAATAACATACTTTAACTAGAAATTTTAAGACTTAGGTTTATGAATTATTTATTTATTTATATAATGTTTAATTTTTTTACTTTATGAGATGGAGAATGAAAGTGATGGTGAAAAGAGCTGGACTTGTGAGCATCAGTTTCACCTAAAAAATAAGACAAAAACTAACATTGTTAACATTTCAAAACTGTCCTCGTGAGACTCATGCTTGAGGTGCTTGCATTCTTTCCTTTTCAAACGTGTGGTTGCTAATATTAAAAAACAGGCGTAGTTTTTTTTCAAGGCAAAATTGATAATGATAATCGATTATGTATCTTGTTTTTTATAAAAATAACACAAGGCATATAATCAATTATGCCTCTGTTCAATTTAAAAAATAATGTAGCCAAAAAATGTATATACATGGAGTAAAATGGGAGCTGTATAAATACTTAATTTTTTGTTTTAATTTATTTTTTATCTATTAAATTATTTTAATTCAAATTTTCAGTTTTTTTCTTCTTCCTTTTTTACTTCAAAGGGTGAAAAGTAAAATTATTTGTTTGAACTTCATACAAACAACTTCACTTTTGGTTCTCTTTCTACTATCTTTAGTTTTTTTCTCAGGTAGATAATTCGACAGAAATCATGAAAAATATTTGTAGACTATATTATAACTTAATCATATACCTGCTTAGCTTCCCCTACACACAAGAAACCCTTCAACAACACATCCGGCAGCAACAACTGTCTTCTCCTTTCCACCGTCCTCTGTTCTTGCTATTTTGCTACCACTTTCCATACATATTCCTTTTATTTTTTTCTCAATACCACTTTCCATCTTCTGTGTGTATTTGGTTTTCTCCAATGTCCATGCACATTGGTCACGACCTCATTCACCAAACTCATGGAAGGAACAGAGCCTGGGTTGGGTGCCTTGTCTTTCTTATCGCCAAACTTTTAATTGCGATCCAAATCATTTAGGAAGGTTTCTCTAATTGACAAGGATCAGAATTATCTTTTACAACAATATAGAATCGAATTTAATTGTTGATATGAAGATTTTATTGGCAAATTTTGAAACTTACCTTTTTTTTTATTTCCTAAAACGAATTGCATTTTCATACCGTAATTGTGATTGCATTGCGAAGTATTTTGAGTTTCAAAACCATGGTCCATGTGTACAACTTCTTAGGTTTTGAGTTCTTCAGATTAGGATCTTCATTAATAGTAATTTAAAACCTTGGCGAGTCGAGACAAACTGGGTAGAGGAGGAATAGCTGAATAGCCAACAATTCACGATGAATTCAATGCACACTGAGTAGAGGAGGAATAACTTATACCGAGTCTTTGAAATGATATTTCTCACAAAAGATGGGATCATCCAAAATACTAAAAGCAAATAAACAAAATAAGTTAATTCAAAGATTAAGATTTTAATGAAATTAAAATGGGTTTTTGAAGTACTTAGAGGGATTAAAATATATTTTACTCATAAATTTAAATGTTGCCACTAATATAAGATTAAATAAACCTACTATCTTTTAGATTGTTTTCTTAACATTGAGTATTTTTTGTCTAACCGTTAAATATTGAAATTAATTTATCTCTCTCGATTTTATTCCATATACAAATATTTGATTTCCTTTTTTTTCTTATATCCATATTTATGAATTTGGAATTCATGTCATGATTTATAAAATAAACATGTAATTTTTGTCAGATGAGGAAGTTATTGATAATTCTAAAAATATTTTATAGAAGAATTTAGTTTTTTAAGAAATGAGATAAACTCATCTAGCCTCAAGATTTTTCAGCATATCCCCTCTAGTATTTTCTCAATTATCATGAATGAAATACTATGAGGTTATTTTTTGTAAAAAATAAAGAAAGAAGCGAGATCAACTTAGAAATAGTTTTTGTATTTTTTATATATTAAATGCATTTATTTTTAAATATTTCAATTTTAATACAATAGTGAATAGACAAAGTTGAATGGTCCTAATACAAAAATTTAATCACCAAAAAAGGTTGTTATAAATGATAAGATAACAAGGAACAGACTTATATTTTATGTCTAAAAAAAATTTAAATTTGACTTTTATTATTAATGTAAGAATTTTATTGATAAATAATATATAAGTAATTATTTAAATGTTTTTATAAGTCTGTGTGTTGTGACTTTGGTGTGAGTTTTCTTATCTAAGTCATCTAAATTTTATATAATTAAAAAAGAAATACAAAATTCTAATATATTTTTGAGGATAAATGAAGGGATGACATCCTGAAATTAGATTTTGATGATTTGAGGATTGCAATGGGTAATACTAATAAGGAAAGGGAATTAAGAAAGAAAGAAATTAACATAGCCCAAATGTCAGTAGGTGGGGTCGCGGGCTGGAAAAGAGAGTGAGACCCCACTAGCTTGCTTTTTAACTAAGAACGACGAACCAAGAATAACTCGAATCTACTCCACCTTCCTCCTTCCTCACCGCCACACAATATCCTCACCCCCTCTCTCTTTTTTATTCTCATCATTAATATATAAACCTATCCTTCCCCCACTCTTCATCTTTTCCTCCAATACCTCCTCCACCCCTTTCTTTCTCTCTCTCTCTCTCTCTCGATTATTTCCCTTTGATGAGTGTTGAACGGCCAAGATGGTAAACGAAGACGAGTGGGTGCGAGCGGCGATGGCGGACGACACCGTCGTGGTGGACCTTCTGCTACGCCTCAAGCAAGGTACCGTTTCACACAAATCTCACCACCAGCTTATACCTTTCTCCTGGGGTGTCAAACAGCCGCGCTCAAGATCAAGGCTTAGCGCCGCCGTCTCTCGCTGCGACGCCGCCGTTTCAACCAGATGCAGCCCCACCACGCCCCTCTCTTGGAGCGCTGGCACCGACAGTTACGAAGACTCCAGCCGCCACCACCACCACCACGCCGCCATATCTAAGGTTTCCTCCCTCTCATTCTCTCTCTCTCTCTCTCTCGATCTATGTTGTTTGCGTCAGAGTTTGGTTTTTTCACCGAAATACCCTTGCGAAGTACGAACCTCGCGCAATTCTGTCATCTGTCGGAGAACTGTGGTATTTCGGGGCGGTTCAAATGGCTTGGCGTGCGTCACGAAACATTCTTTGCCTTCCGAATGACGTTTTCTTTTTTTATTCTGACAATTTTGCCCTTCATCTCTGTTTTCACTTTTCACAGGCCCTAGGCCAGTGGTGTTTTTAAGTTTTAACTGTTTTCTCCTTTTCCAATCGCGCGCATCGTTTTCGATTTTCCGCTGTCATCACGGGCAAATAAGTCAATTTCTCCATTCATACTTTTTTTTCTAATTTAATCTCACTTGGTAATTAGTTCTCCTTATGGAGGCTAGTTTATCTTGTAAATTTGTTTCTTTGGGGTTGAATGAGTTTTTTTTTTTTTTTTATATGAAATTGTGGTGACGGAAATGCCTTGGGATGTTTGTGGGGGCGTTAAGTCAGAACTGGAAGAAAGGCTCGGCGTTTTGTTATCGCCTGTTTTTGTTTGGCCTGCCATTCTATGTTCTGGATTGATTGACGAAAATGCCCTTCCTAGGTCCAACTAACATTCCGCTGACACCACTTTTTTCTGTTGTCAAGGTGAAAAAACAAAAATCAATAATTTAACAATTTCCACCAATTTTCCCGGCAGCGATAACCGAGATAAGAGTCACGGATCTTTTTTTTCTTTTATATATATATTTATATTTATTTTGTTTCGACGAAAGTCGTTAAAAAATTTGCAGTGGGGAGCGTGGGTGTTTTGGTCAATAAAAATCGTGGGTTTGTGGGGGCCCATGATTTAGATGGGGATGGGTACGGTTCAGAAAAAATCGAACCGACTGTGGATTTGGAAGGTTTGCTTGTTTATGTTATGGATAGATGATGACGGGCATTCGATTCGTTGAAGTTAGTGTCCTAAGTTCTTCAGTTCGCTGAATCGCTTCTTGGCCTGGGTTGGGGAATTCACTTCTCTCTTTATTATACGTACCGTTACTTTTTATTTAATAAAGAGGCATAATTAATGCTTTTGAATTAAAATTAGAATTGGTTTTGGGTGTGACAAGAGAGAGAGAGAGAGAGAGGCGTTGAGATGTGATGGACAGTCATAACACCGCGGCACAGTAGCGTAAATGCATAATGAGGTGGATGGGGTATCAGTGTCACGGGAGTGACAGTGAGGGTAGTTAAAGTTGGTGGCTTATATAGGAAATTAAAATCCTAAACATTAGGATTCGGTTGGTTGGGAAATGGGGTTGAGATGAGACTCGGGGGCGTGAACCATGCTGTGCCTCATTTTGTTTTTTCTTAATTGACTTGTAAGAAAAGGAGATAATCTTTAATTAAATTAAAGAGGGCTTGGTCATGTGATCTAGTGGTAGTCATGTGACCATTGGGCTATACGTGGGCCTGAGGGTGGGTGAGAGTATATGGTCAATTCTCGTTGTCATTTATCTCAGACGTGTCCCATTGCACAAACAGATGCACTGCTAATCAGGCGGTGCCAGTACTTTAAGTTGCAAACATCCAGCATTCAAGCAACCTTTCTAGTCTGTGTGTTATGCTGAGACACTCCTTTTGAAGCTCTTTTTTTTACCACTATTCTTCTGGGTTGCTTGTTCGTTGCTCATATCTGATTTAGCTACAAATTGTGTATTTTTGTATTCTTTCACATCTCATGTCACTATTTTGCTAATCTTTGATGACCCAAACAAATTTTTAGGCTACTGCTACAAGTGGATACACTGGCAACTCTGCTTCTACCAAGAGGTGCAGAAGAAAAAAGGTAAAATTACACTTTCTTGCTTCTAGTAATAAGCTACTTTTTTCTTTTACTTCAAAAAATTTCAAACATTTTGGTGAATGATCTCTGGGACAGGCAATGGCCTTTCTTTGCCTATATGTGAGTGTTAATCATGATTCTTTCTGTCATTTTGTAGACCTTTGCAGAATTAAAGGAAGAGGAGAGCTCCCTTCTAAAGGAAAGCATATATCTGAAAAAGGTATCTTTCTGGCCTTACTTAAAAAGTGTGAAGTGCACTATAATTTAGACATATATTAAGATGGGCATGCATGAATATTAATATCACCCTTGTTTTGCAGGAAATAGCAACTGTAAATGCAAATTTTGAGGCACAGAGAGCTAAAAATGAGAGTCTGAAGAGAATGAAGGTATATTCATATTTCCTTTGACATAGTGAATCACCGTTTTTGTTGGTTAGTTTTTGGAGATGTCCATTTCGTTTCTTGCTTAACTCTTTTTTTTTATGGGTATTTTCAGCTTGATGTGGGATTAAAATATCATCAGAACAATCCAAGTTCAACATCTGTTGAACCGCAGTGTGTGCTTGCTGGTCAACCCCATCAGAGAATAGTAGTATCTTCGGAGGCCCTCATACGTCCCATTCAAGATGATACTCATTCACATGCATCAGAATCTAGGCCAAACAAGATAGAATCAACCACCGGGAAAAGTTTTTTCTTGATACCAGATCTAAATATGATGCCGTCCGAGGATGTTTCTTGCACTGACAATCTATGTGGAATGAGTTGAGACGACCTTTCTCTCTTACTATATGTGTTGGGGATACAAATCTGAACAATGTACAGGCCAAGAGAGCATTTTGAAGGCTCTGTCCAATAGAAAACCTATGGAAAACGTGTTGGGTGCACTATTAACGTTTCTTGGTGTGACTACTAATTCTTATGAATGGAAAAGAAATTGGTAGTCATATATATGGGAAAATTTTCTTGGGTAGTTCTAGCCATTATGCTGTAGAGTAGAGAGATATGCTAAGGTTGCAGGTTCCTTCGATTCCGAAATTTCTTAAAAACCTTTCCGATTTCGGAATTCTTCAATCATGTCAGGTGTACCATTCTTTTGTAGGTTAAAAGCTCTTGGATTCCCTTAGAAGGTATCTTAAATCTAAATATTCATCGATTTCCATCTGTTACTTCTTCATTTCTTTTTATCTACAAGCAAGTCGTGTGTCACCTCTTCGATATAATGTATATGATGTTTTTCTTGGTTTGAGAATGTGTTGTGTGAATCATGCCCCTGTGGAAGATGAAGGGTCATATAGAACATGTCGGTCCACTTCATATGGTTTTTTGTTGGATCTTACGGCACTGGCATGATGTGCTAGATTCTCTTATCCTCGTGGTGACTGGTGAAACACAAGATCCTGGCACCATGTATGTATTATTCTATACCCTCCATGTCAAAACAATGGACAGTGCAATAGGGAAAAAAGCATCAACAATGTTATTTGAGACCTAGAGATAGAGATAGGGGGAAAAAAAGAGAGAATAGAATAAGTATAATAATATTTATGATAAGATAAAAAAAGAGAGATAAAAAATATAAGAAGTATTAAAAGATATTTAAAATAATGAGATGTTTTTATATTATTATTCTAAAAGCATATAACAAACAAATGGACATAGCTCTGGTGGTCCCTACTGTGTGCATAGGACTGCTGACTATTTATGAGGTTAGATCTTTTACATATTCAATTTTTATCCTCCCTAATCCTTGGAAATAAAAAATTTAACATTTTCAATTCAGTAAACTCATGAACGAATATATATATATATATATATATATATATATATATCAGATGAATCAATGATTTATAACAATTTTGCTAATAGATTAATTAATAATAAGAGAATAGAACTAAGATACTTTATTTTCTTATCTTTGTTTTGGCAAATATCATTCTAGTTTATATACGATATGCTAATTTGAATTGATTAAAACTAAATTAAGAAACTAAAATAGATAATTGATAAATTAATTAAAAATTCTAGATTTATTTTATATAAAAAAAAGATAAAATAAAATAAAATAAATAATACAAGCGGGGAATCGAACCCGCATCGATAGCTTGACTCATAATAATAAGGTCTCTTAGAACTTAAAGAAACGGGTAAAATACCTCTTAATTTTAAGAAACTGTGTTAATACTACAGACAATGTAGTATTAGCACAGTTTCTTAAAGCGAGGTTTTCATTTCTTTTTGCCGTTTAAAAAATTTTGTATTGGTTTTTGGCTGGCAAATATTTTTGAAGCAGCCTGATTTTCATATGTTTTCTGCACAGTTTTTATGGGCCCCTCTACATACTAACTCGCAAAAGCTTGCGGCCAAGCGTGAGAAGATCTGTAGTACTTTGCATGTAAGCAATTTCCAGGAAAGAGGACTTCAAACCTGTACATTTTTCTAAGAAATATATTATAGAAAAAGATAGTGGAAACTCGCATCTAATCTAAAATTGCTCAAAAAACATGTGCCTATTATACTTCTCTCCCGTGACTCGTGAGAGATGCTACCTGGTAAGAGTTCTATGTGTACATTTTGTACTAAAATTGCAACAAAATAAAAATAGTTCGTACTAAAAGGACAGAAGTTGATTAATGCTAATGTCTAACTTAATACTTTTTTTAAATCACCTTTTTTAAGATTACTTTTTTAAAATTTAAACAAGCTGAGTCAATATGGTGAAATATCATAAAATTTTCTAGTCTCTAACTCTTAACTAGGAGGGCTTTAATTACCGAGTTGGAGCCCTTCATTCACCGTCACAGCATTGAACCTATGCCATTCGCCTCTCGTTGTTCTCAAATGGCACAAGGCCTCTTTTAGTTGCCATTTTTTCATCGAGCCTCTTTTCCCAAACGAGCTTTGAACAATTACATTCACTAAGATATATTCTCGGTATTTAAGCAAGCATTCAACAAATTACATTCATATTTCATTTGCTAAGTTATACTCTTGGTATGTAAACGACCATTCCAACTCGGTTCGTACACAACCAATCAAATTTACGAATTTTAACTAAGTTATATAATCAGTTCATGGATGAGTATTCAAATTACGAATAAAATATTGGCAACGTTTAAAATTACTCATATCATTCATGAAATGGCCTATTGGCACTTACATAGCAAAACATAAAAATTTAAACTAAGACAAAAGGACAACATCAGTCTTCAACATGCATAATTTAACCATTCACCATCTCTTTGAAGACACAAACTGAACAGTTAGCACAAGTTCTCACTGGTTGTTGGCCGACCAACTCATGACTTGAAGTCCCTTCATGTTCAAGCACTCGAGGCTGGCAGACTATGTACCGCACCGGTTGTATGCTGATCGGCTCAAGATTTCAAACCTCTTTTTGTGCTTATGCATTCTAGGCTAGAGGACTATGTACTGTACTAGCCATATGCCAACCGATTCAAGTCTTTTCATGATTACGAACTCGAGGCTGAAAGATTGTGTATTGCACCGATCATATGTCAACCAGCTCAAAACTTCCATCATATAGCCCCTTTTATTGATTTTCGTCCCATAGGTATTCCCATTCATCCGTTAACAATTGATCTTTGGACGATCCAACCCCACAGTAATAATGATCACCTTCGTAACCCCCTAGCATGGCAATGATTACCCAAGGAAAACCGTTACAGGATATCCATAATAGTTGTCAAATTAAGGATATCATACACCCAAGATTGAGAAAGGCAGGTTGTTCACACTAAATCTTTTGTATGTTTGAGTTGATATTGGAGAAAGAAATGGATGCGAGTGATTTAAGAGAGACATGAAAAACTTATCGTGTTTGGTTGAGTAATGATAATAGGAAGAATTAGAAGAGTTTCCTACTAGAGAGTTCCACAAATTAAAATCTACTCTTCCTCCTTCATTAGTGGGATTTTTGGCACACTTGAGTGAGAAAAATGGTTAATGAGTTTTGATGTTATCATACTTGTCAACCTTTTCCCAAGAACCAAGATGAACAAAGTGTGGCATACTCAAATTAATCCATTTTTAAATGAAATATATTAACTTTCTTAAAATGAAAAAAAGTCAGATTTTTTTTTCAAGTAAAAAAAATCATAAAATTTGAGATCGGCACACATTTTTTTCTAACCATGGCATTAGTTTAAAGTAGCTTTTGTGGAAGTAATAAATAATCTTCACCAAAAACTGTGAGCAAATATAAGGTAGACATTTTTCTTTCAACATGATTTATTTCATATCCAAATTTTAATAAGGATTCAAATCCTGAACTACTTAGTCAAAGAACACAAACTATTATTACTTATATTAATTGTAACTTTCGTGTAATTACACCAGCTTTTCCTATTTTTTAATCAATACTTATGTCTCCCTTGTAGGATGTGTTAGTGTATCATTTGAGGGGAGTGTCAATGTAATGTTTTCAAATATATAAAAAGATACTAGTGTAATATTTTTAAACTTAAAGAAAGATTAGTATAGAAAAATAAAGTAAAAAAAAAAAAAAGATGGAATTATGTTATGTCTTATGTGTAGTTATATGAAATCTCACGGGTGTTGAAATAGTTTGCTCAAAAACACAGATAGTACTAGACTTTATAATGTACCAACTCGTTATCTGCAATGAAGCCGATATGCTCGTTATGAAGTGTAGTACTATACTCCAGTGGATCACAGCAAGTGGAGTCAAGCGGATGTGTTCGCTTGGCCCAACTCAATTCAAATGGTTTGGTATAATATTTTATGGATCTTACATCGAAACAAACAAAGAAAATAAAATTCACGAAACCTTTAGGCTCTGGACAACAAAAAAACAAAGAACTTATGAAAGCCTATCTTTCCCGGTTTTTCCATGAAAATTGCTTTTACATGATTATTATTTTATTTTTTTACGTGGTTATTTGTTCTAGACTTCTTTTAAATCCACAAAAATTACTCTCCAGTCTCGATCTACTTCGGAAGATTACAAGAATAAATTTCTCTATTATTTAGTTAGTTATTATCATTCCTAAAACTGACACATTCCTTTATACAATTCTTCTGCATATTTAACATTTTCAATTTTTAATGGTGGAATTTTTTTTCTTGAAAATGACTTGACTATCAACGGATCGCTTAATCTTTGATGAGTCAATTAGCTGTTTATCATCGCTTGGAATCTTCAAGAGATATACTAATTATCAATATGATTTGATCTTTGAGATATTCTTAATAAGTGGCCCAGGTTGAGGCAACATTTTTTACAAATAACCAACCAAATTTCCAGTTTGCATATGGTTTCCTATCAATCATTGTATAATTTTTTTTAATGTTTGTTTACAAAGGAGTGAAGACCTGAAGTGAGGAAGGGAAAACGTAGACTAACGGTGAAGTCATGAAATTTGAATCCAGAAATTGTGCAAATTTTTCATCTTCATTTTAATAATACTAGTTTTCATTTTCTCATTTGCCCACAATTCGTGATCATAGTTTTATAAAGTGTAGCATATAGAGACAAAAAATGCGTACTAGAATAATAACAAATAACAAAAAAAAAAAACAGTCCTCTTCCCTAAGCCTATTTGTATCTTGAGTCCCAAGAATTATTTTTTTTTCTCCGATCAATCGAAAAAACAAAGAAAGAAAGCAAGAAATAAGAGTTTCCTAAAGTTTTGATCCGATAGACAATTAATAAAATATGTGAACTTAAATTAAGGAGAAGGAAGCGGTGGTACTCCAGTTCAAAACAGGAAAAGTTTTCAGGCTCAAAGAGTGTTTAATTACTATTTTAATTTTAGTTTTATACTTCTTTCATATGATTTAATTATACATAGTATTGAGATTGATATATTATAATAGTTGATCGGATTGATCCGAACTTGTCCCTAATTTACCACTGGGTCTTGATCGAGTCGAGGCCTGGTTGAAAAAACTAGCCTTAATAAAGTTTGAGGTCGAGTAAGGACAAAAATAAAACCTTCCCACACCCTAGTTCTTATAATGTCATTATCCTTGGTAACTAATGTAGATAAGAGGGGTGGTAATAACTTATTCTCTAACTCATTATTTATAATACATACTTATTGAAAATTTCAATTACAAAGTTAAGAGACAGAGTTATAAAATAAAAAGCAAGACTTACCAAAAATTATAGTTTTTGATAAATTTTAGCTAATAATAGAAAGTGTTAGAAAATGTATAGTTAATATTATAGACATTTGGGCCCTAATTGGATCTAACTAGTCCAAATACATATTTTTTTAGTTGATATCAACAAAAGAAGTTACAGAATGAGTCAGTGCATACGTTTCACTATTTTGAAGCCTACACTTAATAGCTCATAAATTCTTGTGCTACAAAACCTAGTTGTCTTTAATTTCCTCGTTTTAGGGTGCAGCTACCAAGATTTTCTTGTTAGTTTGTAGCTTATTTAACTAGCTTAAAAATTTGATTAACTAAATGAAACTTGTTTGGAAATTGAGTTTATTTCAAGAGCTTGTAGTGTTGGGGTTTTTTGAAATACTATTTCATGTAGCATTCGAATGTATAAACTTTTAGACTTTTTTTTTTTTCTATTTTCATCTTCAAATTCTTGTTAGAATTCTTTCTTATACATTGTTTATATTATTTTACACTTTGAAACTATAATTTGAAATCTAATTTTATCAAATATATTTAATTCAATAGACTAAATTTTCAATTTTCGGTTAGCTTGTGCCTTTTTTTTTGTTCAAATACATCTTACTTCTATTTATTTTTTGATGGGCTGTATAAATGGACTTGGTCATTGTTTTGTTGGGTGCTCTCCAATCTTCTACTTCCTTTTCTTATTGACATTTGAGGTTAGATTAAAATAAGGAGAGGAGAGGGACCTTAGAGGTGGGGGCAGATGGCATTGGAAATTAGGTAAATTTCTTTATACCTTGGTTGGGAGAAGGGAAACAGGGCATTGTAACCAAAACGGAATAAAGAAAGTGACGCAAAAGAATGTAAGAAATTATAATATGGTACTTTGGCACATACTTGAAACGTGAAAGTGATTGAATGTCCAATTGACCCTAGAACTAGAAGAAATGGCTCGTTAGTAATTAGTATAGCAGGAAACCTTAAGTATAAAGAAGATTTAAATGGTTTCCTCAACCATCGATTTTTCGTCCTATTCTAGTTGCTTATACAAATGAGGAATCAATCAGCGCAATTTCACATTGACCTTTCTCTTCTTTTAACCTACATGTATACATATTTTTTATTTCATAAATTTATAGTTTATATCATGTCACCAACCTACTCTGTTTTTTCCACATGACTCCGTTTCATTGACCCTGCTAAATAATATCCTTTTCACATTGACCAGTTACTTTCACATATACGTAAATTGATTTGCCATAAGAATGATCGAAAGGTCATAAATTGTAATGGCGTAAACCACTTACATCTGTATATAATATTGACTAATATGTCCAATAATATCTGAACAGTTGGGAAAAAACCATATTATTTTTTTCTTCTTCTAAAAGTTATACAAGCCAATGGCCAATACGCCTGTATTGTTTCATTACCAGTTTAAAAAATAATTATAATATACTGACTTTACACTATCCTGTAAATATAAATCGTTATATAACTAAAAATTATTAAGTTCTTATAATTATTTTAAAAATATTTTCTATTAATATTAAATTAATTAGTGATGTAAAAAAGTTTAAATTAATAATGTATTAAAATTAAACTCAAAAGATAATACTCAAGTTTTTGTCAAGTGCATTGAATAGATATACAAAAGTATGGAAGCTGATCAAGACAAACCAATGTTCTTTCCTGGCCTTGAATTGTCAAATTTATGATCCAAGGCCTACTAGAAAAGAGAAAACCCTACTTTTTTTTTTCTTTGGGCAAGAATGTGATTAACAAACCCTCCAAATTTTTTCTTTTACAAAATAAAATTTATAAATCATTAAATTTATTTCAAATTTCGTGAGCCATATATTGAACGAACATCCAAAGATGCTCCTACATGTTCCTCCTAGTAATTACAAATGACAGAAACGTTCAACAACTTAACCCCAAGTCTTCACTTTAGCACCCACACCCCAATTTCTCTCTCTCATAACGTTTATTATATTTGATTCCGACTTTTTTCTCAGTTTCATCAATCACTAGCAACCCACAATCATCCAAAAAAAAAAAGGAGCAGATTGGTGTGACAAGACTTGAAGGAAGGAAGACATACAACACGCTCGCATCAAAATTGCTAAAGTTCCAACAAATCACACAAAAACAGAAACAAGTTTGAAAGCAAGAAAATAAAACAGTGAATTCCGTCGACCATATATATATGATACATCTGTGTAGTCTGAATGCATGCTTGCTCATATTATCAAATATATATACGTCTCTGATGCTTTTCTTTTCCTCATCTATCATATCACCTGCATTACCTTGGTGGGGACACATTGCCACCTTACCTATTCTGATTGGTGTTACTATTCACATTTTTTACATATATAGCTTCACTCTTGTATCCTTTATGTTATGTTATTTTCTCACGCGCCTTCAGTTGTAGCGTGTAACTAATTCGATCCTTGTTGTGGATGTAACTATATATACTCATATTTGTGTTATTAACTTTCACATTGATTTTTATTTTTATTTTTATATTTATGGGTTGCTGGTTTTATCCATGCAGCATCTTATGCGAGGAAAGCCAATTGAAGAAAAAAGAAGAGAAAAGATTGAGAAGGGTGAAAAAAGTGGTCCAGGGAAGGAAACAGTGCTGGCAAGTGCTTTTGTGGTCCTGGAGTTCAGTTGAGGAAAGCCTAATTTAGAGGCAGGTGAAGGGGGGCAAAGGAACATGATATGGTGGGAAGAGGGGGGCCTTGGTTATGTAATTAAGTCACACTATACCATGGGACAATACTAATTAATTAGGTTCCAAACATTATTACCTTATCCGATCCTTTAATTTTATCAAATATCAATTATTCCATCAGCTGAATTCTAAATTATTTGATCACGGACCTTGATATATCTTGTCATGAATCAACTATCCTTAAAAAACCTAAAAGTAAGAAAATGTGAATGAATATTGATATGTTCATATGAATCGAAAGTTGCATGCATTCTTGTTTTTTTAGAAAAAAAGTTATACACAATATAAATTTGTTTACACAATCATTTAATCACAATTTATCATATATAATAAATTTGTTACTTTTAACACAATTATTTTAAAGTAACTCAAACGATAATTTATTATTAGATGATAGTTTAAAATTATTTTATACCATCAATACATAAGCATTAAACTCAAAATTTATTAGTAAAATTTGAGTACAAAGCAAATACAAGAAAAATAAATTAGCTTTCTTCAACAACACTTTACAGAACAAAAGCAAAGATAAAGTTTACTCTTAATATTATAAAGTATAACTCTCATTTAAACATTTTCAACATTGTTTTCCTTCTTTTCTGTAAATGTACATTTCATATATTATCTTAGCTACTAATTTAAAAATTCTCTCAATTAAACTATTTTTGTCTATATCTTTTTACTTAATCTTTTTAACCGTGTATCTCTTTCAATATATATATACTCTCTTTTATCTCAAAGTTTAAATTAAATTTTAAGCTTAAATATGTTTTTGGTTAATGTAAGTTAGCAATTTTTCATTTTTGTTTTTTATAAGTTCATTTTTTTAATTTTAGTTTATATAAGTTTATGTTTTTTTAATTTTGATCTTTTGTAAGATATTTTACTTATTTTTAGTTCTTGTAAAATTATGTTTTGTTTAGTTTTGGTCCTTGTAAAATTCTATTTTCTTCATTTATAATCCCCTTAAGTTTGCACTTACATGGATCAAAATAAGAAAAACATAAGTTTTATAAAGTTATAAGGATTCAAAATATATTTAAATTTTAATTTTAATCTTTTTTGAACCTCCAAGATGTGTAATGTATTTTTTTATTAATAAATATTAATTTGTTAAAATGTTAATTTTATCAATAAAAAAATTAAACTCCTATCTTATATCTCCACGATATGTAAGGCATAAGGCATATACATATATATACAGAACAGGATAAGGCATTGGAAGTATCTCGCGATTGGGTCTTCAATGCTTGGTCTTAAGATAAAAGAACAAAATGCACGTCTCTTTTAACCCCCGCAAAGAGCATTATTTGGGTACCACTTTTTGAGCCAAATTCCCTCCTTCGTAATTGTTCCATGCTGATAATAATATACCGTTTTGCTTTGCTTTGACCCGAACAATCATTTTCCGCGACAAAGTGCACCTCAAAAAACAGTACACGGAAATGGGCATAAAACAACGAGGTAATGTAAACTTTTGAAGTAGAAAAATGTGGATAGATACAACGACGGTCTTAATCTGGATAAGACCACCACACATTTGAGTGGGGGGCTGCGCCATTGTCACGCCTAAACTTAAGACATTTCAAATGCCCATTTGTCCATTGTTTGCACAGACACACCCTTAGGAAAATTTAGGGTTTTATCAAACAGTGCAGTCCAAAGTTTGTGATTATAACTGCTTCTTTGTCCTTACGCTACATCCACTCGTTTCATTTCACCCCTTAAGATAAGAGCATATAAAATTCAAAGCAGCGATAATCTACAATGACGAATCTTCCAAGACACTGGAAAAGTTACATTACTTTTTTTCTTATCCACTTTGAAAATGTTTGTGATTATTGGCCTCTTCTATTCTAACATCAGCAAACTCTTATGGGACTAAAATTTTAATTGAAAATTTGCCACTGGTTGCTTGTATGACTTGCTTATTTTTTGGAGTGAAATAGGTTTTGGTCAAACCCTCGAAAGTGTATGCTTTATATAACATCATTATTATATATGACTTATGACTTGGACGTAAAAATCAAATCAAATAAACTTTCTTAATTAAGTGTTATTTACGATGCTTCATGCTTATGTAAATTAATACTTAGACAATTTTCTCTCTCCGGTGAAGGAACTAAATTGATGGTTATAGATATGTACGTACAATAAATTTTTTTTATCTCTTTTACCTTATCAAAGACTGGCTGCAGTGAAAGAAAGAAATTCACTACCTCACGTTGACTTTATAGAACTAGTAGATTGAAGAAGAAAAATTCCCTTCTACGTTAGAAAGTGTCTAGATCGAAATGAGGGCACAAATCAAAGCTAAAGGTACTCGCACTACTAATTTCTTTTTTATTTTTGTTCAGGAACTAATAGGAAGTAAAGTTTGTTTTAGGACTAATTTGAAATTAACTAAGTTTAAAGTTTCATGGATTAATATGGACTTTTTTGATAGTATATGAGGTCATATATTTAAGGGTTATACCAAATCAATTATTTGACATTGACTGGAAGTGAGGGTTATATTTTGGAGACCACTATTTTTAGTGAAAGTCTCAATAATCTTCTAATCAAATCAGAACCATACATTGTATTATTTAACTTTTTTAATTGACCAATTAGTATCAAAATTAGTTAATGTTACTGTAGATGATTGAAGAAATGAGTAATATCTATCAATCTTTATTATTAATTAATAAATATTGTAATTAGGACTAGAAATTAGTTATGTGGAGTGAAATTAGATTCAACTCGACTAGACTCAATTATGAAAATTTATTCGGCTGATAGTTTGTCTTGAGTTTAATATAAATCTTATTATTTAGTTGAATATATATAGATCAACTAGATTTATTAATTGAACAAGTCAAATTATACATAATTCAAGTTCAACTCATTTATTTAACCAATTCAATTTTCAACTTAAATTTGACTTATTTAAATCATGAACCAAAGTTTATCAAATCGGGTCTCAAATTAATTTTGAGTTAGTTGGATTCATTATATTGCTACTAGTAACCAATCAATTAATCGTGGAAATTGACGAATTGCTAGTAGTCATATGATGCAATGTATGTTTGCAATTTTACTAACGAAGAGAGCTAGCTAGCTAGAGATAAGTGATTTTCGTATTCTATAGTATAAATTATAGATTTGCAACAATTACTATTATTATTATATTTATTATATTTTCATTGATTTTAGATAATGAACTATAAATACATACTCTATATTTATTATATTTTAACTAGTTGACAACCCACATTAAATTTATAGAGAAGCATTTAGATTAGATATTCACACAATACATACTCTATATTTATTATATTTTAACTAGTTGACAACACATTAATTTTATAGAAAAGTATTTAGATTTGATATTCACATAATATAATACGCTTGAAGAGAAACAATAAATTTTGAGTGTAATTAAGTTTCAGATCAAAGTAAATATTATAATCGACCAAAAAATAAAAAATGAAAATATTAGAATTTCACTGGAAAGTTAAAAATCTAAATTAGAATAATTAAAAGAAAAAACATCCTAGAAAAATCAAATCTATAGAAAAGAAAGTAACCATCCCATTTCTTTCATTTCCAAGGTTTAAAAAAAATAAATGTTACTCTTCATGTGTGTATCATTTTTATTTTATTTATTTATTTATCAATGAAATGAAAGAAGTGGAGGAAAAGGAAAGAGAGAGGATGCTAACTCAACTTACACGGCTAGTGCCTTAGCGGATGCTCCACGGAACCTACACCTCTTTCCTTTGACGGATAGTAACCTAATCAACATCAATCACACCAACGTCAAGGAGAGTCGAATCAACCAAAAGAAAATGGTGATTTTTCTAATTAGAAGAAACTTCATCGTTGTTTCATTAAAAAATGCAAAATAAATAAGTAAATAACTACCGATGAAAAAAAATAACAAATTGAGCTAATAAATAAGTAGTAGACTATACGAGTCACGAGTGTGTTGAAATTCTAACAAATACCCAGGGATTACTTGTTAAGAACACAAATGTGAACGTTGCCAATAAAACATATCTGTTATACTAAAAATATGAAAAAAAAATGTTTAATATTGACTTTTTAGATAATGATTAGTTATTTTGAGATACTCATTAATGAGTCTAATATACATACTTGTACCAAAAAAAAGTCTAATATATATACTTGTACCCAAAAAAAGTCTAATATATATACATAATCCAATTAATTAAGTATGAGCAATTCGTTTTATATGCACATATTATCTCAAATGATTTTTTTTTTTATAAAACAGACTTAAATATATTTTAAGTTTACAATAAATTAACGAATTTAATTTTAATTGCCTATTTAAAAATTTATGTTCAATTCTTAATAAAATAAAATAAAAACTGTTTTTGATACTTGGTATTTTATTTTAGTCTTTTCAATATATTTTTTTATTTTACTCCTTATAATATTTAATTCACTTTGTATTAGTCTTTTTAAAAAATATTTGATAAATATTTATAACAAATGATCTACCTATTTTGTGGAGAAATTCAATATATATATATATATATATATATATATATATATATATATATATATATATATATATATAGAAGGACTAAAACAATTTTTAAGGATTTAATTTTAATTTTAACCTCTTCAATTTAAATTGCTTGTAATTTTAGTTTCTCAATTTTTTTTGAAACTGATCCTATTTATGTTTAAAATTAAGTAAATTTAGTTTTGTTCTCTGTTTTTTATCTAAAAATTTTAAATCATTGTTTTTTATCTTCTAAATATTCGGAGGCTTTATGATTGATTTAGGGCATGGAATAATTTGAAAAGTAAAAAATCTAGATGAAAAGTGATAAAACTTTTGGTGAAGGAAAGATTTGGAGAAGTGATTTGATATATTCAATTTATAAAAATAATAAAGTAAAAAGTGAGAATTTAAATTTTTGAAATAAAATTAGTATTACTAAAAATCTTATTTTAAAATATAAAACCTTAATTAAATTAAAAGACTACAATGTCATTGAATTCAAACTTAGGATCTAAAAGTAAAATTATTTTTTGGTAAGTAATATCTAAAAGTACAATTATGCATGTTACAAATATTACCTTTTTTTTTTAAAATAAAGTTACAATCAATACCTAAGTCCTAACAATCGTGTATTCGTTTTTTTGCATATAAAAACATGTTGTGGGTGGAACAATAATTCTCCGTACTTCACACGTGTGCCCCTACATTTCAACATCATAGAATCCCCCTCACCAGTTTTTCTTTTAAGAAAAAAATATACAGCGTAAGTATTCAATTTGATTACAGAAGTGAAAGATGGCACCAAACTAAGTAGATAGACTTAAAATTTCAATTTATTTATCTATTTAAAGTGAAGTTGAACAAGGGCCAATTTATTTAAAATTTTAAAAAAGTGATTCTAAAAATAATTTTAAAACTGATTTTTAAAACGCAGGTAGGAGTTATTTCTTAATATAAAGAAGCCTAAAATTACATTTTAAAAAAAACTGTTTAAACAAACACATTTAAAAAATGTTGATTTTATTTATAAAAAAAATTATTTTATAAGCTTAAATAAGGAAACCCTACATCTAAAAGAGATGCCACCTGTATTTTTATTTCATAGTATTTTAATCATTATATGGTAAAGAACAAATATTTATTTCTGTATAATTAAAGCTTATAATGAATAATATTTTTAAATATCTAAATTATATTTTAAAGTCAGAATAAACAATATAAATTGTAATATATTTTTTTAACTATTGATAATTAAAAAATGAAAAATAGAAATTAAAGAAGGTGGGTTGAAAGAAATAAACAATTAAGAAAATTAAGTGTGTAAATAAGGATAAATTAAAAAATAATAGTTTAAACTCCTGTCTAACATGTTTAACGACTCAACTAATTAGGAAATGGACAGCTAATGGATCTGTGAGCTAATTTGGCACAACAACAGTATAGAATAAACTTAGAAATAGTTTCACCTTATTTGAGTGAAATTAGACCAGAATGGATTGATTGTTATGAAACGATGGTGCGTAACAGAACAAAGATTGCCGACCGTTTTGGATGTTGCCGTGCCGTACATATGACTGGGGTCGCTGGAAACTACAATGTATCCAGACTCAGTTTAGCAAGACAAGACAAATCACGAACCATCTTGCTACTGGGGAAAAAAAACTATGAAAAATGAAAAGGAAAAAAGTAGAAATAAGATTGTTTAGTTTACATTAAAGTAAATAAAAAAGAAATGAAACATTTAAATTAAAGTGATTAATTTAAATAAGAAAAGAAAAAAATATTAACCATTAACACAATTCTTATTTGTTGTGATAAGATGCTACTATGATGGCCGGAAGGATTTCACAGTGAGATGGTTTTGACTTGTAAGAACTCCAAGTATTAGGTGAATACATGTAAAAGAGAGAGTTACTTGTGAAAATATACCTTTAGATATATAGACATCATTGCCAAAAAAAAAAATCGTCGCTGTTCATTATTTTGCTAGAAGCATGATGTTGTCACATTTTTAAATATACTTTAAGTCTATTATTTAGTCAACAACTTATAATTGTGCTCAAATTTACTTCTTATATCATTTAAAGTATTGTAGGCAAGATATTTTCTGTAAGAGTTGCTCTCAACTTAGTATTACTTGGATGGAAGTAATATTAACTTAAAGTTTAAGATTGATGCATTCTGGTAACAATTACCAAGTACATGAGACTAGGATGCAAGTAATATTAACTTAAGAAGGAAAGAGAGATGGTGAATTCATATTTTTTCACTAATAAAAAATTAATCATTAAACTAATATTTATTGATAAAATAAAAATATTTTATTTTCGTAAAAAAGGCAAAAAAAACTTTTATTGCCGTCAAAACAGAAATATTCTAAGAATAAAATAAAAACAGAAATATTCAAATGAAATAAAGAAAAACCCTACTACAACACACCCTTTGCTTTGTCACATATCTACCTAGTATTATGCATAATGATTGAAAATACGTAAGGGTAACGACTGACAATAGCTATCTATTTATCTCCTCTATATTATGAATAATAATATATGTATATTTTATTGAAGATAATTTAGTTTTGATCAAATAAAATTATCACGAATCACAAATTTTCTTTTAATTATTTCATGCAATTGTATATTAAGAATATTAGTATATTATAAACACTTATTTAATAGTTTTCATTTTTCATATATCTTTTTCTTTATATTATATTTTCTTTCTTTAATGATGATAATTAGTATCTTTACCTCTTTAGTGAAATTCTGATATATTTATACAAGTTTTGATTTTTTAATCAATTATAAAACCAACTCTCAATTTAAAAATTAATCACATTTAAAATTTTTTTTTTTTTTCTTACAATATATTATGCAGAAATTAAACCTAAATCAATTCTCACAAATTTAACGTTAGTTGAGGTACGGCCATTGAAATGATAAAGTTTTCTCCCATTCTTTCTCTCAAGTAAAATTAAACATTTTTATCCGAATACAAATTCAGACATCTCCAAGTAAATCACGTAAGAACACTCAAATCGTACTTTAGCGTCGTCGTCGTGACTCGTGACAATAGCTCTGCAAGTATACTATTACGAACACAGAGTCAAAAATGGAAAAAGCAATACTGGACTCGCTATTAATCACTGTAATTTATCGTTTGGTACGTGTTTTTATGTTTATTTTTTTAGATAATCTTTGATCAAACATTTATTGATTATAATATAAGTTTAATATTCATGCACTCGCTCACAGTTACATTGTCAGTAAATAAATATTTTTCTCTTATAATATTTTAATAGTTCTACTTTTAAGTTTAAACTTTTCTTATCGAAAAATCACCATTTTCTTATTTTTAATATTTTGGATTAATTAAGATTCTATTTATTCACAAAAAATTACGATTTTAGTTTCTAAATTTTTTTAAAATTTGTTTTTTTTTAAGTTTTGAACAAAAATTTAACTTAACTTCTTTTTGTTAAATTTGTTAGTCCATAAACAAAAATTTAATCTATCGCTAAACTTTCAAGAAATTTTGTTAATATGTTTTGAATCTGTCATTGAATAAATTTTGTTAATTAGTAACTAAATAAATAAATTATTGTTACGTAATATAATATCACTGCCATATTATTTCCTAACAAAAGAAATCTAATGATATAGAATAAAATATGTATTTGATGAAACCGGGAGTCAAATATTTTTAATAAAATAATATTTTATAAAATTGAAAGGTAAAAGAAAAAGAAAAGAGAGAAGGGGGACCATAAGATTCATGTTATAGTAGGAGGACAAATAGGCGTGAACAGCGAACAATTTTCCCGAAAGGTGGGGCCGTATATGAAAAAATAAAAAAAGTAGGGTCCACTAATAGGGTGGGACCACTCGAGGCGGCGGCTGTTTCTGAAGCCAAAATTGAGGATGGTCCCCACTCCACCTCAGCACGTACTTCCTCTCGAATTGGATGGTCCCCACTCCACTCATCACGTGCTTCATCTCCAATTGGATGGTCCCCCCTTAATTCCAAGTGCTCCAATCCACCACTCACCACTGAGACTTGCGACGTTTGAAATCACACTCGCACTCAGACATTCTATCACCAACTAACATTCATTTTTTTTTTCTTTTCTCGGTATACCTAATGCTTTAATTATTTTGAAGATTTAATTGTTTATAATTATTATAACAATAACTATCTTATTTAGTGTAAATATTTATTATTCTCAGTTTATCCTCAACTGTTTTTTTTATTACTACCTATTTGAAAAAATAAAAAATAAATTATCACTCTCAAACATGAACAACATACTTAATTGTTTCGCTATCACACAACTTCAATTATTTTATAAATAATGACCCATAAAGTGCCTCATTTGCCCCTCCCCAGTAATAATATAAAGATTTTTATATCACCATTGTTGATTTTTTATAATAATTATTTGTCATCATAATATGTCAAATTAAACTTTTATTTTATTTCGTGGATATATTATATTAACTTTTTCGGTTAATAGCGTTCATTGATTATTTATTTATTTTGATCATCACTTTTGTTTTTTCCAAAAAAATTAATGAAAAAAATGCACTTGTACTATTACAATTGAACGTAATTGAATCACTGTAAATTGCAAGATACACTGTTATGAGTAAATAGCATAATTTCTTAGAGTAGGTTCAATAACAATGTAGTGGTAGTAGTAAATTGCAACCCTCTTTTCTGATTATATTATATTATTCCCCTACCTTGTATTAACCTATGTTTACTGTTTGTTTCAAAATAATGAATGATTACAATTAAAATTAAACTAAGTTTTCATGTATCTCTCTTAACTTTCTCATTACACTGATCCTAGTGAGTTGAAACATAAAGACTATATCAAAAGAAATAGTTAGAAACAAAAAAAATTCTTAGTAAGGAAAAGAAATGTAAGTTTTGTAGCTTTTTTTTTTATGAATATCAATAATACAAAACGAAACATGATCTTAGAAACATATGTTACTCACACAACTAGTAAAAGACAATGCCTATCAGTTTCTGGAAACAATACCTAATTTTTTACGGGGCAAACAATTTTTTTATTACATATATACAAATAAAAAAATATTGTGGGACAATTGGCCCACACCCTAATACATGGATGCACCAGTGGTTGAAAATATACAATTAACTCATTGAACCAATAACTAATAATGCATGAGGTGCCATAGATGTTACAAAGTGTTTGGTGTAAGTGTTTTATTAACTAAAAATGAAATACAAGAGTCTTATTTATAAAAATTCGACGCCTTTATTTTTTGTTTTTTTTTTATAAAACTTCATAAACATGTATACAAGGGCTTCACACGATTCGTACATTGTGTCAATCTATTTGTTAAAAATATCTATACTAACAATTTCTCTTTGATTTGGACTTTTGCATCAAATTTGTTTCCTTTGATACTTAACTAGTTAGCCTCCTCCATTTCTGATTTCTTTGATTTCGATGTTGAACCTTGACCTGAAATTTTGATCATTTGCCAACACTTCATTAATCAACTTTAAACTTTAATTCGAAGCATGGTATTTAAAAAATTTAAATAGACAAGGCGAATGCATTTTAATGCATCTTTCAACACACGGAATTTTTTAAAGTTGACACCGACATATGTTACATGTAAAATTTGCACCTCTTATAGACATATTTGAAGAAGTTTAGTTCATGTCTATTAATATATATAAGTTTAAATAAAATATTATCATATTCAAATTTAACTCGGAAATGACTCATTTTGTTCAATACCAATCAATATCTTAACTCTTAAGACGTTGGCATTATTTCTTACGAAATTAGCTTTTCATGCTAAATTGTCGATGTTGGAGATGGCGTGCATTTGCATTGCTTAAACTGTAAGACTAAAAATAAAGAAAAAAATGGGATCGAGTTTCTTCTATATTCTACACGTGACACATGTGCTTTGTTTTATCATCAACAACGGCTCATAATTCTTCCACTGATCACGAATATTGTGTTTGCAGTGATTCCCAGCTAGTAATTTTAGTTATTTTATTAATAATAAAATGATTTCACAAAATTAACGATAAAGTGATATTATCATATTTTTATATATTTAAAGATTAAATTAAATTTTTATTTTAATAATTAAATTGCCATCAACTTACATATTTAATGATCAAAATCATCATTTATCTTATATAAAAATATAAAATTAAAATGTGAAAATTATTTTTCAAATTATATGTATTTTATTTTTTAAGTGAGAGTGAAACATGATAATTAAGTTCCATTTTGTTTAACAAGGAGTAATCATTGATGAAAATTTGTTTTAGTATCCCATTTTGTTTAACAAGGATTAATAATGGATGGAAATCTATTTTAGTTTTTTTTTTAAACGGTGAACAAGGGAATGACAATGAGGTAGGACATTCTAACTATGTTGATGTTTCCTACCTCACTCGTCATAAGAATATCCTAAATATCATATCAATAATAATAATAACAAAAAAAAAAAGAAAACAAAGAAACATGGGGACATGATCTAAAATCCATGCCAAAAGGACACTATATCAAAAGAATATGTAGTTAGGTAGGTCAAGTCTATTTCTGTCTTAGCTGACTTGATTATTGCTATACTATTTAATATAGTTTAAGGCCATTTAGTTCTTGGAATTGTCAATTTGATTATCGCTAATGTGTTCATGAATGGGTAGTCGCATGACTGCCAAAATTGTAAAAAAAAAATGTGTTATATCACATGTTTACCACACAAAGTTAGTGGATGTCTAACAATAGGGACATCTTGATGGATGAAATTCAGTTTAGGAAATCATTTGCCATTTTTCTAATTTTAAGGATGAATATCAATATCTCACACTTTCAAGGGATTAAACTGGTGTTTTACTCTTTAACTAATGTAAGTTTGAATTTGATTTCCAAAATTTAAATTTTGACACATTATATCAATAAAAATGAGGTACGGTGATTTTTTTTCTCTGACCAAGGTGCAGTAATTTAAATATTTTATGTATAATTTTTTAATTTGAAAAATCATCGTGTTAATTTATTTTTATTCAATATAATAAAATATTTACTCTTTTCATAACTTTTTATTTAATTTTACAAATAATCATGCCAAGCACGAAAAACGTTTCCATTATCTTATACTGGTTGAAAAAGTGTGAACTAAACCATGGTATTATCAGCATTTCAAAAAAGCCGCGGGAAAAATATATTTTCGAACTTTGTAGACGTAACATGTGTGATAGTATTGAAGAATTTGTTGCATTAACTAAACCCTTAAATCTTGTAGTGACTTGGAAGGAAAAATGAAAGGAATATGTTGATGAAAGCCTAAAGATTAAAGTAACATCAGGCTATTAGATTGCGTATGGGACTTGAATTCGGAAACAATTACAAAACTCCTCGATCGTCAGTTTATGGCTTTATGCTTTACACGGTGGAATGCATCAACCATCAGTTTTGAACCTAACAAAAAATAATAACCGACAATTCTACTCGCATAACATTTTTTTTACAGCTTTTTATAATTAAGAAAAATATAATAAAGCAAAATTAAAAAAATACTAATGTTGTAAAAATTATGTAAACTAATCTGACTAACTAATAAATAATAGACTTTAAAAGTAGAAAAAAAAATGTTTGCCACATTGACTTTATCTACCCCTTGCCGTTTGGTAAGACTAAATAAAAAACGTGGCTTCAATGCATGGCAAGTTGGCTATTGTAGGTCCATACTTATAATCTAAAGCTTTCCTTTCGTTACACTTTTAATTTCTTACATGCTCCTATTCATTATTTCCTTTGTTGTATTACTGTGTTTGAGCATCAAAATTAAAGTAAACATCTAATCAGTGATTAAAAGATCTTAGTTCATGACATCCGATCATTAAGAAAGGTTCATCGAGCTGTTTATTCTAAACGATAATATTATTTACTCACTTTTTTTATTTTAAAAAAAAGAGAGCAATTTGTAGTTCTTTCCTTGTAAAAAAAAGTCAAAAGCGTAAGGTAAATATGTGTAAAAAGTAAAACGAAGAGTTTACTTAAATCACTTTCAGTGGCTTTTTTAATAAGTTCAAGACATTGCAATCTCGCTCATAATTTGGCACTAAGTTCAATAAAGATCAAGAGATTAACTAAAGTTTAAGATACTAATTAGCTTGACTACATAAAATACACAACCCTCAACATATTCAATTTTATTTTGTATTTTGCAACAACGTAATAAAAAGGGTATGCGAATTTTAAGAAGTGTGATATACTACTATTTAACATAGATTGAGAAGAGTAAATATAATTATCCAAACATAGCTTTCGTTTTCTAAAGGAACCAATGAAACGTAGAACATAAATAATCTTATCCAGACAATTTTGTAATCCATATAGACCATCGGATGACAATTATCAGTAGATATAGAATCTGAAAATATCATTGTGTGGTTAGAGATACTAATAGGTTGAATAAGGTACCACAAAACGTGCGAATTAATTAGCATGAATTTGTTGTAGTTTAACTAGTAATTAGTTTAAGTTTTACATATACGCTTGGAGGAAGGATTTACTGACCATGATTCTAAAATAAGAAAATGAGAATTTTTAATAATAGTCACGGGACGGAGATTACAATTAATACTAATATTTATTAAAGGACCTTTAATTTATCTTAATAATCCTTTAATATTAATATAGGTGATAATTAATTACTTTATACACATACATACATATAATTAATTAATTAAGTTGTGTTAAATATTTACCAAAATATTCGTGATTAGACGCACCATTTAAAATGAGATTTTACTTTTAACATTATATGAATCTTTATTAAAATTGAAATAAATTTATTATTCTTTATCTTATTATAATTGTCGTGTAAAAAAATGATTCAAAATAATTATCAAAATTATTCTAAAATAATTATCATTTTAGTTTTTTTAATGTAACATTAATTACTTTTATATATATATATATATATATATATATATATATATATTAATGATGAATTACAAAATCTAAAAATAAATTAATGATGATATAAGATTAATTTTATAAAATTATTATTATATTTCATCTATTAATTATTTTTTTCTTGATTTACATAAAATAATCTAAGATTACAATTATCTTGGGATGATGGGAGTAATGTAAATTAATCCAAGTACCATTAAGGACTTTAGTAATGCCACGTAAAATGGTATAATTTAATGTTTTTTTTGTGAAGGAATAATTTAATGTAATTATGAAAAATACGGTGGAATTAAACAAAAAGATAAATACAAATAATAAATTCTTTAATATTTTCTTTCAAACACATTTGTTATTAAGTTTTTTGAGTGTATTTCTTATTTGGTGGAATTCGTATAATATTAATTATATGGGCCTTATTAGTCATTCAGTGAAACTCATTTCTTAAGATAGTGAAATTTATATAAATTTTAACTAATAAACAAGTGTATGTTAAAAAAAATGTTTAAAAGTGCATTGCTAATCTCTTTAAAGGAGATTTTTGTTATCTGCATACACTGTATTGAAAAAAAAGGAAAAAAAATCGAGGTCACTTCAAATGCTCTCTGTCTCTCTTAAACAAAAGGTTAAGGCACGTAAAGAAAATACAACATTGTATATGAATATGAGCTAAGTAGCTCATACCACCTAGTCAACAATTAATTGGATTTTTTTTTTATAGAGAATTGGATTATTTATGTGGTTGAAGATCAACTTATTTAACTCGCAATAATTTATAAAGGCTATTGAATTTGTTTAGTCACTATTAAAATATTGGATCATGGTCTAAAGAATCCTTTGAACAATTTTTTCTTTAAAAAATATTAACTTGAGATAAAAGGTTGACTTCGAATTCATGGGTACGTATAGAGATATTAAATATTAACCGACAAGAGGACGAAAGATGGGCAACCGTTTTATACCGGAGGCAAAGGCGGGATCATACTATTTAATAGTATTTTATTTGGATTTAAATATAATTTGGGTTCTATTATTTTATTTCATTTGGTAATCTTAATCTCATTATTTTAAAATTGAGATATTTGATTATTTTATTTTAAAAAAATCATAATTTTAACTTTTTTTAATTTTAAAATATAAATATTTAATTTTTATATTTTAAAAAATCCACTGATAAAATAGTTTATTTTGTTTAAGTTTTTTTTTTTTACTTTATTGTAATTTATTAAATCATATCTTGAGGATATATTAAATGAATATATTAGGTTTAAAATTTAATTAGATCAAAACAAAAGAATTAAAACATAGATTAAATTAAAAATTTGATTAAAATTATTTTTTAAAAAAAAATAAGAGGATTAAATGTCTTTATTTTAAAATAAAAGGATCAAAATTATAATTTTTTTAAAATAGAATGACCAAATGTGTCAATTTTAAAAAATAGAGGAATCAAATTAGAAATTAGGGAAAACATAATTACATTTAAGCCTTTTATTCATTATACAAGTACTTTTACAAAGGAAAAATAAATTGCTTAATATTTTATGTACACAAATATAATTTGTTTAAAAAATAAGTTAATTTTGATATTTACTCTTATATTTTTATTATTTAATTTAATTTCTAGTTTTACTGAAATTTATTTTTATTTAGATAAATCTTATCAAATGATAATTCATGTAATTAATGAATTATTAGTATGCTGGAACTACAATTACGTTATCACTTTAGAGACTATATAATAATAAATAAAAAATTATAAATTTCAATGAAATCTAAGATTAAATAAAACATCATAATTAACACTATTCATTTTTTATAGACAAATATGTGTTAGACAAGTGGTTTTAATAACTTAAGATAGAGGGTGAATTAAGTCTTATATTCCACCAACAAACTTTTACTATTTATAAATGACAGACTCGATTTATACTGGTTCGGCCACTTTTCGTGCCTACGTCCAGTTCTCAAGCAACTCACTTGAGATTTTTCACTATTTTTGTAAAAATCATTTTTACAACTTTTAAAACACTCAAGACATCCCTTTCCGTTGTGTTCAGGAAACTCACAATTTAAAAGACAATCAGTCTCTTGAATACAATTAAATTTATGAGAAAAAGAAAAAGATTTCTCTCCTTTAGAATGAATAATACAATTTGAAGTTCATGGATGAACTCTCAATAGATTTACAAGTGTTTGTCAAAGTATTGTTGAGAGAGCATTTGATAATGAAGTTCTATTGGAATATTTCTCTTGCTTTTTGAAAACACATATATATAGATCCTTAATGCCTTTTCAAAATGGGTTGAAGAGATGTGTCTTTTTTAAAAAAATTTCTTAATTTTTTCACTGGTAATCGATTACAAGTTTTTGGTAATCGACTATACAATTATATTTTGAAGGGTCATGACATTTGAATTTGAATTTCAAGAGTTCCATTGTCGGTAATCAATTACAGACATCTGGTAATCGATTACAGGTTCAAAATACAAATTCAAAATCCTTTTTAACAGCTATTTTTCAAGATTGTCGTATGATAATCGATTACAGTGCCTGATAATCGATTACCAGAGCCTTGGATGTCTTGGAAACACTTTGTTTTGAGACAAGACTTAATCTTGAGTTAATCTTAAAACAAAAGACTTTGTTTGTTGAAGCAACATTGTCAATGTTTATCCTTTGAAGCAATATTTTTTTATTATTCTTTAACATCATCAAAATTATATATTCATACATTAACATTTTTTCCCTTTTTGAAGATGATAATCATTATCAAGTGATTTTTTTTCAGCATCATCAAAATATGCATGATTCACAATATTTTTTCAATAATTATGTTATCAACAAATTTTATTAATAATTATTTTGTTAATCATCTTTAGTAAAAAAATTATATCTGTTCATTTTGTTTTATTCACAGAATTTTAACTCTAACCTTGTTTAAAAAAATTAAAGTGCAGATTAATTCATATTAGGCAATTACTGCAAAGATATATTTAAACTCATTTAGAAAAAAATAAACTCATAAAATGTATTTCATATATTCTAAAATAAGTGTTGTATTTAAAAAATATTTTAAAATAAATATGGTGTTAACTTTTTAATATAATATCAGTTATTTTTGTATTTATATCTATTACAGATGTCACTTTAATTTTATAAAATGAGTATTCTATGTATAAAATAATTTAGGATGATATTAACCTAATGTCTCATTCGAATATAAAGTGTTGAAATTCGTTTAACCAAGTCTAGACGGATGCGTGTATAAAAATGCAGGAAGGGCCACGCTGAAAATTAAAAAAAAAAAAACAAGAAGAAGAAAAAAGCGGGGCTCACTGAAAAAGCAGTTTCCCGAATTAGTAAGTAATGACCGGAAAACCACTGTCAGGGATACTGAAAACCGCCTCATCTCTGAAATCTTGTTCGTAACCATTAATACAACGTTGGTAGTAACTCACAAAAGCCTCTGTTCCCTCCCTTTCCTTCACTTTACCATGTCCATGAACCAATAGTAGCTACCTTTCACGAACACAAACAAAGCCACTCTCTCGTTTTATATGGCGTACCACCATAACCCCCAAGAGCTTCCACTTCACCATTTCACTGACCAACAACAACACCATAACCAACCTCTCGTTGACAACTCCTTGCTCTCCGACCCTGCTTCCAAACCTGCCTCCGATCCTCATCAACCCGCGCCAAATTGGCTCAACAACG
Organism: Glycine soja; assembly: GCF_004193775.1. Lineage (NCBI taxonomy): Eukaryota > Viridiplantae > Streptophyta > Magnoliopsida > Fabales > Fabaceae > Glycine > Glycine soja. The sequence continues at coordinate 5,307,574 of NC_041005.1, forward strand.
CCCTTCTCCGCACGCACTACACTGACAACAACAACAACAACAACAACAACGTTAACGCTGCTAACAACAACACCAACAACGGCACCAACTTCCTCAATCTTCACACTTCCACTTCCGACTCCGGCCAATGGCTTGCTCGCCCGATCCTCAACCGCAACCACAGCGAGGTCATCGACGACGTGACCGGCGCCGGCGACTCCAACATGGCGGCCGCCGAATCCGGCGATTTGAAGGGTGATGCGGCGGCGGTGGAGGGAGGAAGCGACGGGCTTATGAACTGGCAGAATGCGAGGCTGAAGGCGGAGATTCTAGCGCATCCTCTGTACGAACAGCTTCTGTCGGCACACGTGGCGTGCTTGCGGATCGCCACGCCGGTCGACCAGTTGCCAAGGATCGACGCTCAGCTCACACAGTCCCAGAATGTGGTCGCCAAGTACTCTGCCTTCGGACAAGCCATCGTTGGCGACGATAAAGAACTCGATCAGTTCTTGGTATTTTCCTTCTTTTTCTTATTTTTTCCTTCGAATTAATTATATATGATTAATTAGTATTATTCTTTTTTATTTTTTTTATTTTTCCTCTATGTGTGTGCAATGGAGGATTTTCACTTTTTCCACTGCAAATCTTAATTTTAAACTCGTGCTTTGAATCCGATGTCGTTTTTTGGATTGTCTTTGAAGACAATCCACAGAACGGTGAAAAGTTTTCTCCGCTAAGAAAGTGAAACAGACATGGTTCCTTGCTTGCTTGCTTTCACGGAGAATGAAATTATTCAAATTAAGTCAGATGTAGAATGATGGTTATTGTTTGAAATTAAATAGATTGGAAACAAGTGGTTCGTATTTGACACCTGAATTAATATAACCCCAAGTTCAGATGATTTTACTGTTACGTCTCCTATTCCATATCCTTATAGATCTTGATTATGTTCTTTGTTGTTTTTTCATGGTGTGTGATTTTTTATGTGATGGAGCTTATCATCTGCTATTATACATTTACAACTGACAATTTTGATATTTTCTTAATTGATGCTGCAGTCCCACTATGTTCTGTTGCTCTGTTCTTTCAAAGAACAACTTCAACAGCATGTCCGGGTCCATGCAATGGAAGCAGTCATGGCTTGTTGGGAGATTGAGCAATCCTTACAAAGTTTAACAGGTACAGCGATATTCTTTTTAGTGATTGTTACATCTCAACATAAAAATAAACCAATAAAGGTTGGTTACATGATAAAATGGAAATCAGTACCAGAAAATGATAAAATGGAAATAACTTGATTCAAGTTACCTCAATTATGTTCCTGCTATCAATGAACCAGCCTGTAATTTACTCTCCCAAACACAATATTTTAGTTATTTATGACCAATTTTTAGAAAACTGCAATCATTTATTAAAAAAGGCTCCTCTCTAAAAAATTTACTCACAATTTCAATGGGAAGAAATCTCAAATAATATTTTATAGGAAAATAGGCGTAACATGTGCTGCTGTATGTTTGTGATTAACTATTAACTAATAACTATACGGTCTCGGGTCGGGAACTTGGGACAGAGTCGTTTCTGGCAATTAATTTAGACTGAGGGTACTTAAGTTCTCGAAATCAGGGATTTTACCTGCCGTGAGTTGTAACCTCATGTTCAAATTTTCTTACAAGGTCAACTATCAGTCAATATTGCAAGGTTCAGTGTAACAATCAATGATATGCAAGTCCTTAATTGTTGTTGGACTAAGAGAAGCATGGCTACAGAGATTAATTTTCCTTATCTTTTAACATATAAGGTCTGAGGGGATTTGTGAGACTTCAAATCTTGGCTTCTTAACTTAATTAAAATAGAAACATATATAACCAAATAGCGAAGAATATACCAAACCCCCCACTTATTGTCTCAGATAGAATGATGACAATTTCTGTATTTGATGAAAGTATTGAGGACTTTTAAAGTGCATAGCCCAGTTGTCCATATTTTTTGGCACGTTATGCCAATCTATCGTGCGCTTTGAATGTTACGTAGTCATGAGCCTTTTGATTAGATTAGCTAACTTTTTGTGCACAAATAAACAGCAAAAGCACACGACTCGTTTTGCAATTGGAGGAGTACTAAAGTGATACTAGTATTTTTTTTATCACATGGTGCATGATTTAACAGGAGTTTCACCCGGGGAAGGTACGGGAGCGACAATGTCTGATGAGGAAGATGAACAAGTAGATAGTGATGCCAATCTGTTTGATGGTGCTTTGGATGGTCCTGATAGCATGGGATTCGGTCCTCTTATTCCCACAGAGAATGAGAGGTCCCTCATGGAACGTGTAAGACATGAATTAAAGCACGAATTGAAACAGGTAAGGGATTAAATGTTAATAGCTTTTAAAAGTCTGCGTTCGAGTCCCATCATTTTGAATCTCTTCCCACGTGATTGACCTCAATGTCTTTTTTTAATTTTTTTTTTTTATGTAGGGTTATAAAGAGAAAATTGTGGACATAAGAGAGGAAATTTTACGCAAGAGACGAGCTGGGAAACTTCCTGGTGACACGACCTCTGTCCTTAAAGCTTGGTGGCAATCACATTCCAAGTGGCCTTACCCCACAGTAAGAACCCAAGACTTTACTACATTTTTTTTTTCTCAGTAAACCCTTTTCAAACAAATTTGAACGAATTTAAAGAATAGCAACAAAGATGACCTTGTACATATTTGTTCTAGAATTCAAAGCAAAGAAATAAGGATTAATGATTTTACACATTTGTTTATGCACTTAGTCAGTCCACATGTTAGCACTTGTTGACCATTGACTAAATGAACATAGTAAGCTACTCCAAATTGAAGCTACTCCAGGAGAATTTTACAATTGACATTTTGAAGATTAATAAATGCTGTCTCACAATTTGTTCTTCAATGTTTTTTCAGGAGGAGGATAAGGCACGGTTGGTGCAGGAAACGGGTTTGCAGCTAAAGCAGATCAATAATTGGTTTATCAATCAAAGGAAGAGGAACTGGCATAGCAACCCCTCAACTTCTACTGCCTTGAAGAGCAAGCGCAAAAGGTATTCATATTAAAAGATGCCCTTTTAATAATTTAAAATTTGCATGAGCTTTGCACCAATCTTAATTTAAGAAGTAATGCAGGTCATAGTGGTGCTGATCATCACATGTAAATGGAGGAAAACTCAAGAACCAATCCCTGACTCTGTACTCTGTTAGTTTGTCTCTGCGGTCAATCATGGTGCATGGCAAGGGATTCAAGTAAAGCCAATCATAAAAAAAAAGGTTCACATTTAGCTTCCGCTCATGGAACGGGCCTAACACAGATGTGGAGGATCAAAAGCCTGCAGTACGGTGATGCATCAAAATTAGGGAGTTCAATTAGGAATTACACCGCTATCAAAATGGGTAACTCCATGGGAGCATGATTTTTAGTGATATATATATATATATATACATTAATGTTTGTGAAATATATATAATAGTGAGGGGTTGTGGGTGTATAGTAATAATCAGAGCATTTTTCCTTCAATAATGCTAAATTTGTTTTTGTTATTCTTAAAATGGTTATTTACATGGAGCTTGGATTTTTTGTTTTCTTAAAATATTCTTCCAATACCTAGTAAAGAGAAATATTGAATGAAAGCGAATATATTTAATGTAGGAAGTATTTAATTAGTACGGCAATTATTAGGAGGAATATAGAGTTGAATTTTGTTGTAGAAACGAAATTTGGTGAGTGGCATTGTGTAGGGTTGTTGCACCTTCAAGTGATTGTAAAGTCATAATCATGACATGGAATAACTTGGTGAAATTAGGAGGGTGAAAACAGAGTTCATAAATTCTTAGGAATGTCTGGTTGGAGGGTAAGTGTTGGTGTGGTGGGTTTATGACAGCAGTGCCTATAGACGTATTTATTTATGGTTAGGAAAAATTCGGGTGGAACAGACAGACTGACAGTGCCTATAGACATTACTGCATTTTATAAGTGGTCCCGTGAGTGATATGTTCTTTGTGGTCTGTGTTTTAAGAGTGACGGCAAATATCATAGTAGCTGCCAGTGTTTGTGTAAGTTTCTTAACTTCTCATAATTATTGTTGTGCGTAAAAAATTTGATTTTAAATGAAATGGATACTTTAAAAATTTGTTAATTATAATTGATTATAGGATAGGTGTGACTTGTGAGGCTAATGAATAGTAGTATTTAATTTAACATCTAAGTGGAAATAATATTTTTAAATTCAGTTTTAAAATGTTATATATAAATATAAATTAATTTTTTATATTTATTTCTTCAATAAATCTTTAAAATAAAGTGTGAATATACTGTCCTTTTCTAAGACATTTTTAAGTTATACTCTCTTTTCTTTTAATTTTAAAAATTACATTTTTTTTTCTAAAGAGATGAATGTGTTTTACACTTATATTTTCCCCACAAACAAAGATTAGTTTTGAAAGCTTATAAAGACTTTTGAATCCTTTACGATTAATTTAGGGTTAAATTATTCACATGTCCCTTAACTTTATTTTTGGTTACAATTTTATCCCTTATTTATTAAAAGTTACAAAATAATTTCTTAAGGGATTATTTTATATCACACGATCCTTTTTGAAAAATTAGTCGTTTTCAATTTTGAGACCAGATTTTGATCTTTTGTCTTATTGACTTAATTCGTAAAACTTATTCCATTAAATTCAACTACATGAAAACTATAAAATTAGACTAATATTTGTACCAAAAAGGAGATATAAATAAGATAAAAATTACGAAAAAATGAATTTCACGAGTAATAATTTGATTGATTTTGGAAATTTTAAGTTTTAGATAGCTCATGAGATTCAATTTTCTCACAATTTTCATCTTATTTTATGACCCATGTTGATTTGAACATAATTGACGCAGTTCCATAGTTTTCACGAAAATTGAATTAGTTAAGTTTTAGTGCTTGAAAATTCAAAATTGTGTTTCAAAATTAAAAATGATCAGATTTTTTTTAAGAATAAACTAGTAATAAAATAATTACTTAAGAAATTAATTTATATTTTAATAAAAAATTAAATTATAACCTAAAATAAAATAAAGATTATATGAATAATTTAACTTAAATTTTGCTAGCTGACACTTCAGCTGTTTTTATATAGGCGTTAGTCTTCTCTTTGGTTTGGCCTTTTCAAACCCAACCCTCGCATGGTATGGTTAACGTAACCCAAATCATATAGAAGACATAAGAGATTCAGCAATACATTGTCTTCACCTATGTGTTTCGTCGTTGGAAAAACACACTTGTCAATTGTCATGCAGTACAACTGGGAAATTTTGTTAGTCCATGTATGACCTTTAACAGTTATTCCCTTACCTCATGTAGTAAGTTCAATCAAATCTTACCTACTATGTAGAAACAAAGATAAGGCAACACATACACATACTCCCTCTTCGAAAACATTTATTCTTATGTATCATAAAGACATGTAAGGCCACCTCAGTAGAGTTGCTTCAACCAATTTTGCTTATAAAGGTTTCTTGTTTGATAAACTAGAAGTCTTGGGACACTTTGCTTGTCAAGCACCATATGCTTTTTTAAACACACAGGTTATTATTTTTTCTGTAGGTTCAACAACGATGCTTTGCATGTCATGATAATATTAAAAAAAACTAAGTAGTCATATAGTATCATATAATTTCTCAAAATTTTCTCCTCTTCTATTCTCATATATATAGTCTCATCCATTTTTTTAGTTACAAATTCCGAAACCCTCAACGTCCTCTTTTATTTGTTTCACCTAATGGACCCCAATCAATTTAATATTAATTCCTTCTTAAATTACATAAAAAATTATCAACCTCTTACTTATTCAATTTTGCAATCCTCCACCTTTACCAAGTCCATAAAATAATCCATATATGAGTAATTTTCAATTTTCTACACTCCCATTTACATAGTATTCCTTTCCCATGTTTCAATTAACACCAACTAACCCCACCATGATTCATAGGACTTCAATAACCAATGGTGGCAATCTAGAGAAAAGGAACAAGAAACAACATCCAAGTTAGTGACAAAATATCATCACCTTTTCTATCCACCATAGTAGCTCTGTGTGGTACGGTTCATCAGTGTATGTCTCTCCTTAGCCTCATACTCATGCCATCCTATGGGACTATATAACTAATCTTAGTGTTAGCATCAACAGTGCATGGCTGATTGTTGGTGATTTTAACGAGATTATCAGTCCTTTTGAAGTGTCCGGTGACGACTTTATTTCCTTTAGAGCGCTCCTCTAATCCAGAATGTTAGATAATTGGGGTTTGATTGATTTGGGCTCTATTGATGGTCTTTTCACTTGGAGGAGAAACACTCAACATGGGGTCATTGTGGAAAACGTTTGGATAGATGCCTAGCTAATTCTGATTGGAGACTTCATTTTCCTAATGCAGTTGTAGAGCTACTCCAACCTCATAAGTTTGATCATAATCCTCTCCTTCTTGCTCAGGAAATTGCTCATTTCATGCACAAAAGGAAGACTGGTAAGAAAGGCTACATTCTTTTTAAGATTAACTTTGAAAAAGCCTATGATAATGTGAATTGGGATTTTATGCGGCTGACTCTCATTAAGTTTGGCTTTCCTCCTCCTATTGTGACATTGATTATGAATTGCACTACTACTACTTCCTTGTCTTTCAAGTGGAATGGTGAAAAACTTGAGAGTTTTGCTCTGAATAGGGGACTACGTTAGGGTGATCCTATGTCCCCTTATCTCTTTGTGTTGTGCATGGAAAAGTTAGCTCTTCTTATTCAGGAGAAAGTTCATGAACACAAGTGGCTTCCAATTCAAGTAAGCAGAGGTGGTCTTTTGGTGTCTCATTTATTCTTTGCTGATGATTGTCTACTCTTCACTCAAGCCAAAGTTAGTTAAGTTAAGCTTGTTAAAGAGGTGTTGGATCAGTTTTGTCTTGCTTCTGGCCTCAAGGTCAATATACAAAAGAGTAAATTTAGTGTATCAGCTAATATGCATCGGTGAAAGATTGACCAATTCCATTCCATCATGGGAATCCCTCACACTTATGATATAGGGAAATATCTTGGTTTTCCTCTTTTGAAGGGTAGGGTGACCAATGCCAATTTCTCTCATATCTTGGATAGGGTGAATAGTCGTCTAGCGGGGTTGAAGAGTAAGTTGTTGTGTAGAACTAGGAGAGTAACTCTTGCCCAGTCAATGCTTACTTCCTTGCTTATTTATAATATGCAAAATTTGTGACTGCCTCATGGGGTTTGTGATAAGATTGACAAGTCAATGAGGAGCTTTATTTGGAGCAAATCGTCCACGCATTGGGTGAACTTGGATACTATCACTCGATGTAGAAAGCTTGGAGGATTAGGGATCTCTGGTGTGATAATTATTAATTATGAATATATTTTGAGGTTAAATTATATAAAAATTTATAATTTTTCTCTCATAATTTTACCTTTTGAACAAATAATTGTTAAATTAACATTATTTAAAATTTTGTGCAAAAAATATTAAAAGTGATGAATTTATGATGCCTAGTGAGTAAAATAAAGCACAAGAAAGTGAACTAATTAAGAAAAACATAACTAATTAAGAAAAACAAGCTAATTGAGAAAAAACATGGCTAAGTAAGAAAATAAGACTAATTGAAGAAAACATGACTAATTAAGGAAAGAAGAATGATTAAGGAAAGTAAAGTTGGACTTAGTGCAAAAAACCCACTAATTTACACTTATGAAAGAAGAAGAGAGAAGAAGGAAAAGAAATACATAAATTTAAGAGAATATAATTCTTTATAAAAGGCAAAGACTAGAAGAAAAAGAAAGAAAGAGAAACAAACATTGGAAGTCGTTCATTCCCTCCATACTCTTTCTTATCTTTTCCCCCTTTATTATATATTTCCCTTTTGTAATTGTAAAGTTTCCATGATAATGAAAGGCTAAAATCCCTTTGTTTGGAATTTGACAGCCAATTATTCTTGATATAATTCCTCTTCTTATCTATTTATGAATATTATTGTTTGTGGCTTGATCACCCATTTACATGGTAAGTTTTAGGGATAATGTTGGAAAACATTATTTTCTAATAGAACTGGGAAAAAGTATTTAAATAAAATCATCATTAGGGATATGTTGATATTTGTTTAGCCTGTTATATATTTCTATTTTTAATGTAATGTACTATTTTATCTCTGCAAAGGGATTTGGAGAGAAAATAGATAAAATTAGACTCTTTCATGCGAGAATCAAAGTTAGAGTATATTAGTAGATGCATGTGTAAATTGAACTAATTATAAATAGAGAAAAATCATTAACATTACATCAAAGAATAACTCTGGTAGGCTAAATTTTTAACATTCTTATCTTCTGAATTTCATTCTACAATAATATTAAATTTTCTGATCTTTTATGTCCTTAATTAATTCATGTTTAATTCTTTTTTTTATTTGATTTAATTTTCAGCAATTTGATTTATTGTTCTCTAGTATCTTTTCGAAGTTCATTCAAACTTTCATTTTAACTTTAGTACTTAGAGACTCATTAGTGCACTTCGTATCCACCAAGGTGCTTGAGAGACAAAAATAGCTCTTCTTGGTAAGCACGTTTGGTACTTAATTCATAACTCAGATAGATTTTCTGTCTAGATACCGGAAGCTAAATACTTACCGGGGGAGTCTATATTGAATGTGGAGAGTAAAGATGGAGCATCCTACACTTGGCAATCCATCATGAAGGCGGTTCATGAACTTAAATCTGGTTTCAAGTTTTGGGTGGAGAGGGGAAATATTTCTATTTGGTATGACACTTGGGTTGGTGATGTACCTCTTTGTACTCAGGTGGATTATGGATAGCCATCTTTGTGCGAAGGACTTTTACGACAATGGAGAGTGGTGCTGGGATAAATCGGCTACTTATGTTCCTATTGCTGTACGTGCTTAAATTGAAAGTGTTGCTCTTTACCCTATGGAGGAGGATGTGGTGATTTGGGGAGAGAACTATTCAGGGAGTTATACTTCTGAATTTGCTTACTGGTTGCTTGTTGATGACTATCCCACTGATATTGCCAACTTGAGAACCTGGCCTTGGGTCTGGAGAGCGAGAGTTCCAGAAAATGTTAAACACTTTGGTTGGCTATTAGCACATGAGAATCTCCCAACTTACAGCTTTCTTGTTTATCGTCACATTTCTTCTGATCTTTTTTTCACAGGTGTGGATTGCATGGAGAGACTTACACTCATGTCCTAAGAGACTGTCATAAGGCTTCTATGATTTGACAGCTGTTGTTTGATGATCTTCCAACGGATTTCTTCAACCTCAATGCGGATGATTGGATTTTCCACATTATCTCTGCTCCTAATGCTCAGAATCTTCTTATTGCTTGCTGGTTCATTTGGCTTTCCAGAAATGCAGAGATCTTTCGTGACAAAGTGTGGCCTGCTTGGTTAGTTGTCAACAAGTACAAGTCACTGATGGCGCTAGTTCAGTATACTCAAGTCTCAGACACGTCTTCTTCCTCTCCTCGGTTGGTGAGTTGAACAGCTCCTCCACATTAATGGTTTAAACTCAATACTGATGGTAGCAGTCTTGGTAATCCTGGTGCATCAGGCTTTGGTGATCTCATTCGTGATTGGGTTCTTTTATCATTAGTTTCTCTGGCTACTGTGGGCATAAGGCGAGCCTTCATGCCTAGCTGTCCGGTACCTTGAGTGTGAATCAAATTCGAAATTAGCAGTGAAGATGATTTCTAGAGGCACCAACCTGCTTCATATCTATGCTCCTTTGGTGAATCGGATCAAGCATGTCTTCAGGGAAGTAAATATGTCTGCGGACATTCTAGCTAAAAGAGGATAATCTTCTACTGATAGATTTGTTCCTTTGATTCTTGTCCCCCTCCCTCATCACTAGCTGTTTTAGCTGATTTGAGTGTGGCGTCGTTTGTTCGTGCTTAGTTTGTTAATTTTCTATCTGATAAAAAAAAAACTGCATATATTTATTATCTATTACGTTCCAATTGATATTTAACGTTTCCAGTGGGATCATTACTTTACCACATTAATCCAATCTTTTTTTTTGGCCAAAGGAACATTTGAAGGAATTAATCATAAACGTCTCCTTCCTTCCCTAGAATATCCGCGTCATGATTCGCATCGTTTAGTTAGCATTTTCACTTCTGTTGTGAAGAAACATTTTATCGGGTAATTGATCAAACGGTCAATTCGCAACATTATTTTTTTAAATTTTTTTTTGACCCCCTAATACATGAAGAAAAAGAAATGGCTTTATATATATATATATATATATATATATATATATATATATATATATATATATATATATATATATATATATTCGCACACATTATTTGATTATGAAAATTACAGGAACAATGACGCTTTGGTAATTAATCCCCAGGAATCAATATACTATTGAGAATGTTTAGGCTTCACTATGCTCCCATCCCAAATATATTTTGTTAATCCCTAATGTACATGCAATGCATACCGAGCCGAGAAACCCAGAAAAACACCATCATCCTCCTCTATTGATCCATCATCAAAATTAAGCGCATAACTCTTGGGATCATACTGAAATTGCATTTTCCTTTTCTTGTCCTTGACTTCACTAATGCACGTACTCAACCTCTGCAAGGAAAAACTCTTCTTTGGCCACACCAAAATTTCGGACAACGCCTTCACAACCCTCTTCAGCTTCTTCTGCAACCAGTTCCGATGAACTTTCAACGTTTCTTGCTGTTCCCGGCACGACTCATATCGAGCATAGAACACACGGAAGCAGCCACAATAATGAGTGATGGCCATGTCTTGATGATCGCAATCTTCAAGCCTTGATGGAGTCCCAGCCATTCTTCAAAGACCAAAAGTTACAATGATTGATGAAATCATCAATGTGAGATTTGTGAATATATATATTAATTTGCACATGCACGAAGACAGAGACTGTCACTTAGATATACGAAACAAATTAGTGAGGTCGTTACGTAGATCTAATATTCGAGGCATTGGTGTTTGTGAATTGTGACCGTAGCGGTCTTCTGAAAATTACAAGGTCCTATGATTTTATGTCACGTGCTGATGAAGAGTTTTCGTGATGGTGTGCTTTTCCTATGTGTGGAGTTTTGATTGTTCTGTTCTTTGTGGATTGTGACAGACGGGTGAACTTGTGTATAAGTTATCTGCAAGTTTGTCTTGGGCATTTGTTAGGATTAGGGGAATGAATACTACGTTTTCCGGCCCACCGCGGATTACAGAAGCTGGGGCTTATGTGGAGTCTGTTAGGAGCCAAACAGATCTTATTGTTTATCCTTTCAAAATGATTTTTTATTCTGTACATATTATTATGTGCATAAGTTTGGACTCCCTCGAGATATCACTTTATATCAAGGTTTTCTTTTTTCAACAGAGAATCCATTTATATATCATTCCTTTGTGCCTCCCTGGATACATTCATTTATCTTTTTTTTATTTTTTGTTCCACAGCCAAACTAGGTTTTATCATAAAAAGAAAAGGCCAAACTAGGTTTTTTCTTCCTTAAAGTTTGGGTGACATGATTAATACAGATCTAGTAAACTATTTTTTTTATATGACACCGATATTTTTGTTACATATGATTTAAAATATTTAGCTGCTGCTTCTAGAGTTTTATTTAACCGTTGATGCTGTTGGGACTCGTTTCCTTCATTTGAGATAGTTTTTTTTAGGCAAAATAACTTTTACAATTCATTCATAATCAAAATTTCAATACAAGTAGGATGAAACAAAAAACATGATGGCGAGAAAATAATCTTAATTCCCTTGCAAGGACATAAACAACATGATTTACTTTCATCTGGATAAATCGCACGGTCACGTTTTGTTTTGTTTTCTTTCCATGTTTTTGTCTTTTTGATGCATACATTTTCTTAATAAGAATATTTAATTATATTAATTAGTAATTAAGGTAATTACAATGAGAATATATTTTAATTAAATCAACCAATTAAATAGTTAAAACGTATACATATTTTTAATTTTATATATTACTATAATCAATTTATTTTTAAAAATATAATTAAAGCAACTATATATACTGATTTGATTTTATTATACAATACAATAATAATATTATAAAATAAGATTTTGTCATTAAGCAGTTTCGATTAGATATATTTTGATTTAAATTAATTAAGGTAATTATGATTAATATCTATCCCTCTCAAAAAATGATTAATAAGTATTAATTAAATTAATTATAGTAATTAATTACGACAATTATAACAGGTATACACATTTTTTTTATTTTATATAGAATAAACTATATCTATATCTTTGGTCCATGAACTTTTTGAGCTTTATGGTTTTGCTTCTTTAATTTTTTGAAGATTGGTCTCAGTCTCTAAACATTTTTTTTTTAGGATTTTGGTTCTTTTCCTTCAAATCTGCCATTAACTACTGTTAAGGCTAATAGAGTATCACACCATACTTTGTACAAATAAAATAACATATAAAGTACATTAAAAATGCATATATAGTCAAATGATAAAAATTTTCTTTGACAAGGAGAAGATGTGGGTTTGATTCCCGCTATCCACTCTTAGTTATTTAATTATGTATTTAATAGTTGTAACAAGGACAATGCTATAGAATTGACCGTTTAAAATGCTCCTTTTTATTTATTTAGTGAACCCTTGTTTTTATCAAATTTATTATTATTTTATTTTATTATTTTTTTATGGTTAAAAACTATCAAAAATTATTTAGTAACAATTTTTTTTTCTTTCTCTTACTCACCCCACTTAGTAAATTTGCCCCTATCCCTCTAAGACTAAATCAAAGCACCACAAGGGAATCATCAATCCAAAACACAATGGAAAAATACTTTGTTGTGTAAAAAATGAAAAGAAAAAAAAAAACTTACCACAACAATTTGATGGAGAGATGAAGGAGAAATGAGAGGGAGAATTGAAGGGAGAAGGGATTGGACGCACTGGGAGGAGGAAGATGTGCGGATGGGGAAGGAAGAGAGAAGTGTGGAAGGTGTAGGAAAAAGAGAGAAGGGTAAAATGAAGAATTTGCTATGACCGGTTACGTTAGTAATAAATTTGGTAGTCACAGTAGCAATGCCCGGTTTAAAGGTAGTGTTGTTTTTACTAGTGTTCCACGGACTAAGCTAACAGGCTTTTGGGCTTTTTGAGAAATGTTTGTGAGTAGGCCCAGTTGTGATCTGGGTGTTGGAGTTTGAGACGCAGGAAGAAGGAAGCGTTTCAGGGTGATTGTGAGTGTGTTGGCAAGAAAGAAGTTTGATTCATCATTCATGTCTTTGTCTCCTCAGGTTGGATACTTGGTTCCACTAAATCGAAATTTTAAGGAAGAAGCTTCAGTTCCCAAGTTTGCTGTCTCAGATGGCATAAACGTTATTGGGCGTAACAACATTCCTGTCCCCGACAAGAGGCTTAGCCGCAAACACCTTACTTTAACTGCTTCTCCCAATGGCTCGGCTAGTTTGCTCGTCGTATTAACCGTTGCACCTTACCACTCACTCCTTCTTCACTTTCTTTCTTTCTCAATTTGTGATTTCCTTCTTCTTTGTTAATGTTAGGAGGGGACGAACCCAATTGTTGTTAATTCTGGGAATAAGAGAAGGAAGCTGAATCCTAAAGAAGAAGCTACCATTTGCAATGGTGATATAATCGAGCTTATTCCCGGTCACCATCTTTTCAAATATCAGGTGTTGGGTGGTGATGGAAAATCTTCAACTTGTAGAAACAACGAAGCTCAATCATCATTCAAAAACAAAGCTTCAGGCAGGAGTTCCCAGGTATTCAATTGCTCAGTTCATGGTTGTACATTTTACATTTGTGTTCATGCAATAAGTAATAACCATCTGTCTTTGCGTCCATTAAGCTAATTTTACTTGCAAGTTGCATTTTTTTTGTGTGTGTGTGTGTGTGAAATGAATTGTTTTGTTTTGTGTGAAAACTGCAGGATAAGGTTGAAACAAGCAGCCAGAAACAAGGAAGGAATGCAGACGCACGGAAGTCGTCGGGTGAAGACAATAGTGTGGAGGCCATTCGTAATTTCCATGTCCCTAGTGACCAAATACCTTCCACTTTTCGACTTTTGCACGTGCAAGGGTTACCACCTTGGGCAAATACTTCTTGTGTTTCTATAGGTGATGTTATTCAGGTAGGTATTAGTGATTATATTCTAGATTTTAACTTATTCAGTTCTTGCTGATTTTTAACTATAAAGCTAAGGCAATTGTTTTTGTCCTTCATGGTAAACCTTGAATGAATGTTTCGGTTGAAATAATTTTGCAATGCTTCAAAGTTCAAAAGAAATCTTTACTTCTTCAATCATTGGATCTAGAATAACTTTGCACAAAATATAAATTGACTTGTAGAATTATACTTAACTAGAAAAACTGGAACTACTCATTGATTTTTTTTAATGCTTATCACTGATAGGGAGATATTAAAGTTGCTATTCTTTCAAACTACATGGTAGACATTGATTGGTTGGTTCCTGGTGAGTTATTTTGTTTGGATTTTCCGATTTCTCTTTGTTTCTTCCTTTATGTTTTCCCCTAATTTTACCTGTTTGCAGTCTGACTTTCATTTTTGTCCTTGACACTACTGAGATTCTGCACTGATTTAAAAATATTCTGACATTAATCTTTCCTTGTCATATTTTGAAATTGCTGGGAACTTTTGTGCTGTTAATTCTTTTTCTTTCAGCCCCTTCCCTTTTTTCCATTGAAATAGGGCATGCTCTGCCTTTCTTATAAAGAGTATTACATTATTACCTTCCGTATTAACATATCCAAAAGGAGAAATCCAACCATCTATTTCTCAATAATGCACCACCATAGGCTGCTGGCATGTCTGGTGTTCTAAAATTTGTGCTTACATGAATACATTTGATTGAATTTTTTCATTGTTGATCTCATTCTATTTTCTCCCTTTCTATGTTTTCTGCTGTAGCATGTCCTGCACTTTCAAAAGTGCCCCATGTGCTAGTTATTCATGGAGAAAGTGATGGGAGGGTGGATTACATAAAGGTTTGTCTCAGATCTAATCTTTTTGCAAGATTGAATATGTAAAAATGGTTGAATGAATGAATATTAACTTGCTACTTATGATTGTTAGAGAAGCAAACCTGCAAACTGGATTCTGCACAAACCATCATTGCCAATTTCCTTTGGGACACATCATTCAAAGGCTATGATGCTTATATATCCTCAAGGAGTGAGAGTCATTGTGCATACAGCGAACTTAATTTATGTAGATTGGAACAATAAAAGCCAAGGTTTGTGGATGCAAGATTTTCCATGGAAAGATCAAAATAGTCTGAGCAAGGGATCTGGATTTGAAAATGACCTGGTTGAATATCTCAGTGTGTTGAAGGTAATGATGTATACTGTTCTTTTATATATAGAGAAATGAATAAACAATGTCAAGTTGATATGATTAAATTAGCACTCAATAGTTCCTGAAAAACCTAGTTGAAGTAACTTGTCCCCAATTACTAGGCAGTTGGATTATTCTAGAAAATTCACTTGCTAAAAATTTTGAACTTAGATTACTGTAAAAACTTATATGGCCATAATGGCCTGTGAATGCTAAATAATTGCCAACAGATGTTGATATTGATGTTATCAATTGACTGGATATTATCATTAGTGTTGCTACTATAACTATCCATATTATGCATATTATCATTGTTTATTTGGTGGTGCAGTGGCCAGAATTCTCAGTTAACCTTCCATTCCTTGGAAGCGTCAGTATATGTCCATCTTTCTTCAGGAAGTTTGATTATAGTGATGCAAGGGTATTTTCCCATTAATTGTTCTTAAATTATTTCCTTTGTTATTAATTATTATGATTATTTGTTATGTTGTAAAATTGTAACATTGTTAGATAAGCTGTACATTGGGATATATAATGCTGTTTGCATTATATTCAGGTTAGATTAATTGCATCTGTACCTGGATATCATTCTGGTTCTAGTTTGAAAAAGTGGGGACATATGAAGCTGCGATCTCTGCTCCAGGAGTGTACTTTTGATGAAGAGTTTAAGAAATCTCCACTTGTTTATCAGGTACAGTTGGGCTCTGGGTTAGGTTCCATTATACTCTTGGCACAATTGGTTCATGTTAATCTTAACTTATAACTCCAGTATTAAATGAAAAAGTTAATGCTAAAGTATCTCACTATTGTTATATTTTCTTTAATTAATTGTCTTCAACTTATGGTAGTAAAGTTTTGACTAGAATGTATCTTTTTGTGAAAGATTTTAGAACTTTGCAGTATCTATCATTTACAATTTTGCTGATATACTTTGCTTATCTCTATGCAGTTCTCTTCTCTTGGCTCTTTGGATGAAAAATGGATGACTGAGCTGGCATCATCAATGTCAGCAGGTCTCTCTGAAGACAAAACACCCCTTGGTATGGGGGAGCCTCAAATCATATGGCCTACTGTAGAAGATGTCAGATGCTCTTTAGAGGTAAAGTATGTAGATGTCGGGGATGTATTTTTTACTTTTCTAGAAAAAAAGAAAATTACCTTTGGTTTGCATAATTGCATTTCATGTTCAATTTCAATTTATACATGAGTGAAAAGTCTGAACATTTTAGTTTGGTGTTCTACATGAAAAATGAAAGGCGAGCTCAAAAGTTATAATTATTAGAAATTATGGTACAATATAGGAAATTGCCAATGCTTTTTAAATGATAATAATAGTTATATATAATAAGTCCATTAATGTAAATGTATGTCATATGAGTAGTATGGGACAGGGCAAATAGCATAAAACCCAGACCCTTGTAGATATTTCCTGAGGTACTTGTTGGTTTTGGGACCAATGTTTTTCCTTTTCTACTTTCACCAGAGGTATCTTTTGGCACTAACTGATAAATATTACAAACAAGTGTTTCTTGCCAGTGTAAAAAAGTAGTTTATTGGCAAGAATGATTATTTAAGTTTATTTCTGACTATAATCCTTATTTCTTTTCTTCTCTCATTCTTACTAGTGTCAACTTTTGTTTTATATTGTTTTATCTTTTCTTTTTTTCTTCTGTAGGGCTATGCTGCTGGAAATGCAGTTCCAAGTCCTCTGAAGAATGTGGAGAAAACATTTTTGAAGAAGTATTGGGCAAAATGGAAAGCAGACCATACTGGACGCTGGTAAGTATATCTCGTCGTACAATGGATGCTACCCGCTTTAGCTTATCAATTATTTTAAATTTTTAGCACTCAATTTGTTCACATTCTCTTGGAATTATAATAATTATACAATATTTTTATGCAACCCATTGGTTGAATTTGAATCAAGAAATTGATTGCTTTTATGAGGAAGTTTGCTTTACTGTTTGTGGTACAATCTCTTCTCCTTTCCATGGCTAGTTTGTCTCACCAATTATACCTATGTGCTATGTTTCAGCCGTGCTATGCCACATATAAAGACTTTTGCTCGTTACAAAAATCAGAGTCTTGCGTAAGAGCTCCGTCAGACCTATTATATGCATTTCAACTTTTTATGTTTGTTGAATTTTTTGGTCATGCATTGCACTGCTGAAGTCATACTATAGATGGTTAACTGGAAATACCTTTTTCCCAAATAGTTGGTTCTTGTTAACCTCGGCAAATCTTAGCAAAGCTGCCTGGGGAGCTCTCCAGAAGAATAATACTCAGTTGATGATTCGTTCATATGAGGTATGTCATGTTATCTAACTGTTGGTATTCTTATCTGACAGCTCAAACCCAAGAATTGGGTGAGTTTCATGATTTTCAAACCTTGCCTAATGACATGCAAGAATCTAAAGATGCTTAGGAAAGTGTTTTCTCTGATTATTGTTAATTTTTTCTTATTATACTTGGGGCATTTTCAGTCAAATACATTTTATCCTGTTCTCCAAAGGTTGCACTGAAAAATATTTATATACACATTTCATTACAGCTGGGAGTACTATTTTTACCATCATTATTCAAACGACACGAATCTGTATTTTCCTGTACCAGTAATGTTACAGTATCTGAGGTAGCATACACATCCTTGCTCTTTGGTGGTTTTTATGCTTGACAAGTTGACATGATTTAACTTAAAAGTGTTGAGGGAGAAGGAAGGACCTTCTGGTCACCTCCCAAACCATTGGAATGGGAAAAGAGACTGATGCTAACAAACTAAGAATTGCAGGATAAATGCCCAGCCCGAGAATCTTCTGAGATGAAGAAAACAAAACTAGTAACCCTGACTGGGATTAAAAAGGAGAGTATGCATTCATCATCTGAAGTTATTATCCCTTTACCTTTGCCTTACGAGCTCCCTCCCCTGCCTTATTCTTCCCAAGGTCGTGACCTGTCACTCACTTTTTTTCTCGTATGTCTAAGTGGCATGACTCTTGTTACATGTCTTCTAATATTGTTTCCCTCTGCAGATATCCCCTGGTCTTGGGACCGGCAATATAACAAGAAAGATGTCTATGGTCATGTTTGGCCACGGATGTGAGCATATCAAATGACATGATTGTTTCTGCAACCAAGTTTGCCTGTGCATGTATATATGTGTTTTACATGGGACAAAGGTGTCTTGTTTTCATTCCATACGTTTTGTCAGAAAAATCAGGCTTAACTTTTGTTTTGGAGTAAAATATACCAAAAGATTAAATGTTATTTCTTTTGATTCAAGAGGATTAAGTTTGTTTCAAATTATTTTTCATTCAAAGATATTGAAACCTACTTTGGTAGATTCAAAGCCTTGTTCCCTAATTTGTACTGCATGAAGCTTTCCGTTGTTCCTTTAATATCCTTTGTTATATAATATTATGTGCATATTTTATATCATTATATTATTTAAAAGTTATTTCTAATATGTAAAGGTCTATGGATTATCTCATTTATCTCATTAAAGGTAATATAATAAAATATCAATCTATATTAATTCATATATATTTATATATGAATTAATTCATAACGTAAACTAGTCAAGAGCTCTGAATCAGTAAAAGTGCTTCATTCCCCTGAAAGATGACAGACATATCGAGATTGGCACACAGATATAAATCAAATTGAATTACGTCATCCGAGTGAAAGACAATTCCACAGTTTGACGGTTTTAAAGCAAGAAGCAAGTGGAAAAACGGCTTGTTACAGTGAATCCCAAAGTAGGCATATCGAGCAAAAAGCACTTACTTTCTTTTAGATGCTAAAAATCTATTTATTTATACGTCATCTATTAATTAATATAAAAAATTAGAATATCTATCTGTATATTTATTTAAATAGATAGATATAATTTAAAGTTAATATACAATAATTTTATGAGAAAAGTTATTCAATTGTCTTTTAATAAAGTATAGTTTTGTCCGAAGTAACTCAAATTTGAGAGATACAAAAATCTTTAAGTTAATTAATGATGAAATTGCATTTTGAATGCTAAAGTGTTGTTGCATTTCTATTTTCTTTATGGGTTTTTGCAGGAAATTCGTCACAGTTCATCATAGTTTCCTCTGTTATGAAAAATGAGATTCATTTCTTTATTGCTCATGATATTTTATGTTGTCTTTTTCCAAGATGCTAGATTTAAAATTGTTGTTTTCTCCTCTACTTGTTAGGTTTAGTGTTTGTATTGGAACACCTGCATGTTTGATTAGCAAATTTCGAGGAAATAAAAATTTCTTTTAATCTTTTGGAAGTAACTATTGAAATAATATGACCTCTACGAGAAATCACAAATAAATTAAATTTTGGGTGCATAGCTATATATGTTAAAAATGCATTACAAACTCTTCACAAGCTATCGATTAATAAACCTCTTTTTTGCTATCATAGCTCTTCACTATCATTTATCTGTTTGGCTTCATGTAAATGCTCTTGCTGCATGCATTTGCTGAAATTTTGGCATAATATAGTTTGAAAGCAATTAATGATTTTTTTTTAAACTTCCTTATGGTTTTAGCAAATTGTCAAGTATGGTTGATTGGATAAACTAAGTCACTTTTATAAACTAATTACCAGTCTGCGACTGTTTTTAAACATGCATTTTATCAAAGTGGAGCGTTGACCAATTAAAATCACTAGTTTGACTAGCATGATTCGTGTCACATAAGTTTTTTTCATTTATTTTTTTTTTGTTAAATATTAAATGGATTGGCCAGCGTCTATATGGAAAACCCTTTATGATTAGCATTTTCCATGCGACAAATTAACAACCAATTCAAATAGCCTTGTACTCAACGAAACAGAATTATAGAATAATAATAACGATCTCTCTTCAAAACATTTGTGTTTTTCTCTTCTCTTTTCTCCTTTTATTAATCGTTGACTAATTATACCTCTTGAGTTATTGCTGAGGAAGATAAAGAATGAAAAAAAAAAGTAAAATAAAACAGACCTTACCGTTATGCTGCAGCTGCCCTCATATATATCACAATCACATTGTATAAAAGCAAATAAACTTTTACAAGTGTTTGTACTTATTTGTTCATATTAAATCTTATATCCATGTCCTTCTGCATTCTTAACAAAATACGCCACATCCAATGGGCAAACTAAAAACAAGAACATAAATACAAGAAAAGTGAGCACACATGCAATATATATAGATGAAGTAATATAAAGTGAGGGTTCCCATCAAAGCTGGTGGCAGCACACCGGTTTGCTCATGAACTGCCTTAAAAAGGAGTGGCAACATCTTGTACACACCAGCAACCTCCTTAATGCCACCATTAGTCCAAAATACTAATCTTTGGCTCAAGTCCACGAATTGATACATGGGTGTCATAAGAAACAATAATTTTCTCATACCCTTCAAATTTCCATGGTGTTACGGTAATGAAAAAAATATGATACATGCTTTTTCTCCTCTTAGGTTTCATCGTTGACAATGATATATAATACAAATACAGCTAATATGTACAGTAAATCAATAGAAAGAATGATGATAAAGACTTTTCCTTTTTAGGTTTCATCGTCGACAATGATAAATAGTACGTATATAGCTAACATTTCTAAAGTATATACACAATTTTCAACGTCATATTCTGAATTCTGAAGTAAGCTAATTAGCTATTTTGCTTAATTATTTTTTTGTTGAGTTTGATTGTTTATCTTAATTATTTTTGTTCAGTTTGATCATTCAATCTATTTAATATTGATATTATTAATCAATTAAAAACGAACTTTTTTGTTTTAATTTTCTCACTTTTTCTTTCATTTTATTTTTAACAAAACAATTCATTTTTAAATAATTAGCAACATCAATCTTAAATGAAATGAACGACTAAATAAAATAAAATAAATTAACAAATTAAAATTTTTGAATAATAAAAAATCAAATTGAAAATAAAAGATAATTTCTCTTATTAGTGAACACAAACTGAGTAATACGATGTATTAAATTGTAAAATTAAGAAGAAAGAATCTAACCTTGGTTTCATACTCAACACTCTGCTTTGCTGAGGAATTGGCCTCTGCCACCACAGCCTCAAACACCTTAACCTCATGGCCTGAACTTCGAAGGTGTAGTTGACCGGAGAGAGGTCGAAGACGGTGCATGAGTGGCCTGAGAGAACCCATGCTTTCTTTGCAAGCTTTATGTCTGTGATTCCAACCCCAGTGATCACAAGGTATTCGGAAGCGTTTGCTACCCTGTACATGTTTATGCTTCTGCCACACTCAAGTTCGACTTGTGATAATTAAAAGCTATAGGCAAGATACACGAATGACAAGTGTGGGTTTACACTTTACACACACATATATATACATATATGTAACAATGCTCATTTGTTACAAATAAAATAAAATATAAAATGAGAATACTACTAGCTAGCCAGGCTGACACTTTCCTAACAAGCATACATGCAAAGAAGGGAATGAATAAGTTTTTTATAAAAGTTGTACCCATACATATGATTAATTTATGGAAGAAACAAATACAGACCGATATGCTACCAGATGTGATAATATATATATATATATAAAAGAAAATGCAATGAGATGAAAGAGAAAATCGACATAGGTTTATGATATTTTTTTGTTATTATATGTTTATAATAACCCTTGATGAAAATATGTAATACCTAATAAGTGTTTTTTTAAAATAAGAAATTAACAGCTAATTAAATATTGTTATGCATTTTTATTCTTTTTAGACTTAGCATAGCAACAATTTTTTTGGTATTATGCAAATACTTATTTTAGATTAGTTTTAAAGAAGTTTCTTTCTTAAAAGTTATATAAAAATATTTAATATGTAAATAAGTCATAACAAATAATATTAATGCAGTCAATTATGTTTCTCCTAAAAATTGGTTAGTTACTTCTCATTTTGTTCCTAGGATTCTTCATATTTGTAAGCCATTTATGACACCCGAGAAGAGGGTAGAGGTCGTGCAGCTGCTCGGTTTTGAACAAGGAATTGATGGAGACTTTGAACTTGTTCTTTTCCTGACTTCTCTTAATTAAAAAATAAGATCCTGTGAAGTAGAAATCATTTTTATTTTACTATAAATATTGAATTGTAAGTTTATTGTCTTCCATAAAGATTGATCATTATTTATAAAAATTACTAAAAATCGGTCATTTACTAAAATATCATCGGGAAATTGCCTGATACTTTCCTGGCTTTCACTGCTTAATTTCGTCAAAATATATCTTGAATTGGATAGCTACGAAAATAAGATATATGCTTGAAATGACGATCAGTCAATTACTTATCTATTGTGAAATTTTCGATCCCCACGAAGTGCCAGGGAAGCAACAAAAATGGGTATAGCCGTATAGGCTCTATTACCATATTATATTTCTTCCTAAATCAATTAACATTATTGAAGTTTTCAAGTATTTTATAGACTTCTGTAAAAAAAAAAAAAAGAAGAGTATGTTAATAGAGATCACTTAAACTCATGGCATTAGTGTCGAGAGCTTAATTTCCAAACATAGCAAACGGACCATGTTTAAGGTTAAGTAAATCAAATCGCAATCTCCCTAAAATGATGTTGTTTTACGGTTTTTTTATATATGGTTATTTTAAAATAAAAAAATCTTTAAAATTAATTAGCCTGCTTCCGGACGTTATTAGCCAAAAATTATTAGATAAATTTATTTCAACACAAGTTTGAGTCCAATATGTTTAATGGATGAATTAAATAAGCAGAGGTCAACTAATCCTAAACTTAAATACTGCTGCACTAATCCAATAAACTAATTAATTGTTTCCAATTAGCTCTAGAAAAGTGATTACAATTAGATATATACCTGGTAGTACGTTTCGATAATTTTCAGTGGCCCTTCAGCTGAATTAGGGAGTACGTGCCCTCAAGTTGAATGTTAGAGAGTTGTTGATGTCTCTTAAACAATCTTCAAGTTGAAAGTGAAGCAAGAGCGACTGTCTACTAAGCAAATTAATTATTAATCATCAATGATATGGATAAAAAAATTAAAAATAAGACAAATGTTAATCACTAACATAAAACTACTCTGTCCCATAGTGAGAGTGGAGTTCCAAGCGACCATTTTCTGCCCAGCTTTCTTTCCTTTTGTGAAAGCATATGACATAGTTAATTAAGAAATTAAATGGAATTTTTTTAAAATATATAAAATTATATTATTCATGATTTTTTTTACATTCTCATATAATTTTTACAATAAATATTTTCTTCTCTTTAATTAATGATGTAAAAATAGTTGTTAGCATAGAACAAGAAATAATTACTTATTTTGAACTGTAACTCACGACAATCAGAAACTCCAACCTAATAATAATGAGAAACGCGAGTTGTATTCCAAGTCTTTATTTTCTGCGTTACGTTTCCTGAACATGTTGAATACTAATAGTTAGCCAATTGGTTTGAGAAGAGAACAAAAGAAAAATCGATTGTTTATAGGTTGTTCGGGGATTATTGGTCTTTAAGAAGATACAAAAACTCTAGAAAGGTTGAAATTTTCAGAATCTGCTCACGATACCCTTCATTGTCTCCATTTTTTATTTTATTTTCTTTTTTTGTCTTTTGTTCGCTCCGTTTAGTTTGAGATGAGTTTCCGAGGTATTGCCAATTGGTTCTGTTCGTCAATTCTTTGATACTTTTGACCAATGCATTTATATATAGTTTTACGGAATGATATTGATATAGATTTGCTACACAATTATTCACACACACACACACACACACAAAAAAAGCAAATCATTTTTTGGCCTTCTCAAATGTTAGGCTGAATTTATTTATTTTTCAACGGATCATTCTATTAGAAATGTCCAACGGACGCTTACACAGGATGCTAACAAGAGTGTTACAACAATGCACTAAACCTTCTATTCGCAAACCTTTTAACCTGTGTTTTGTGGATTGCAGTGAGATCTAACCTCTATTCATAGTAAGAATTATGAATCTTATATTATTACGAAATTCAAAAATTTTAATGCTATTATAATTGTATTTCGAAATATGTATTATGGACTAACTTTTGAATTTACTGTATAACTCCGGAACACCTATTCCGGATAACAAAACAAAACTTAGGAATTTTTTAATTTGGATATTATATAGCACTTAATGTATTACGGATTTATCAATCTATACCTAATCAACTACAATATGGAACGGTCTTTCCAGAAATACCAAATGACAAAAGGAAAAATACTTTTTCGAGGAGGGGAGACAACCAGGAGGACAAGGGGATATGAGACAAGTCATGAGGGTATTTTTGTTCTTTTGGTCAATTTTAAAGTTTATATGGGGTGCAGGTTAAAAATGTGGGATAAGGAAGCATGAGCCCACCTAGAGTAGAAACCCATTAAGTGCTTTGGTGGACAATGTCTTAGAGAAAACTACTGTTTCACAAAACCACCTATAGTATGGTTACACTACCACATTTATCCGTCAACTTAAGGAATACAGTGACATCCATGGATTTAAATTATGGCCATAAGGTGAAGGTATTTTAATTCTTTACAATCACGTTACAACTGCAATTACAATCACATCAATCGTATTTTTTCGCAATGTAAATATTTTTTTACTAACCTGAACCACAACGCAACCACAATTGCAATTTAAAATAATGGCGTGTATCATGAGGCATGCATGCATGCATGGGACCCGAGGCCATGGTTTTCACGGGATATACGGAATTAATGAATGGACACGAAAGAGGATGTTTGAATTTGAATCCTAAGAGAAGCTGAGCTGAGATTTTAATGAACCTTTACGGAGGTGGCCATGGCCGGCGTCGCTTTGGAACGGAATGGCAAAGTCCGTGAATGAAGGTGACCAAAGTGCATTAGTGCTTGAATGGGCTACTCAAGGTGCAAATGCTTATTATTATGAGAAAATTGCTAATGAAAAAGAAAAAAGTATGCTCAACTTACTCATATTGTAGTCTGTTGTGAAAGCAATTTGTTCTATGTATTAATGCTCTTATGCTGCACATGTTTATACGTACGCTTTATAAATAAATGTTGGGATTATTACTCTTTATTTATTTTTATAATTTCCAGATAATTAATCAACAAATATCTTAATTTGCTCAATGTTTCCATCTTTAGTCTATTAAAAATAACTAATTAATAGGTTTATTCAATTAGGTTGAAGATTTTTTTTTTGATACAGTTAGGTTGAAGTTTAGCAATTAATAGTTTATTTTACACTAAAATAATTATTTTATTCTATAATACTTTCGGATTAAATTTTTCTGTTTTAGTTTTTGTCAAAATGTTGTAGACACTTTTTACAAATTTTTTACCTTATTAGTCAATGAAAAAATAGTATAAATACTCCACATGCTAACTAATTAACTTCGTTTGATAAAAAATTAAAATATTATAAAAGAAATGATTAAATAATATAAAAAATACAATGTGACTAGTGACACTAAAAAAATGTTCCTACACAAGAATATTTCGGACCATGGAATAATTAAACCCGGCTCAGTCATATATGGGTATTATTTTTCCAGAATGAATCTAAAATATATGAAAGAGATTGATGAAAATAAAGACATTAAACTAGATAATATATATGTGTATTAATCTAGACAATGTCTGTGTGTTAATTACCAGTGTATTTTATTAATATCAAATGATTATATTGATATAAGAAATTGGTGTTTTCAGTCGAGTCATCATACAATCGAGTCATCTTATTATTAATTTTTATCATACAAACTTTTTATGAAATGAAACAAACCTATCAGCTAATAATTTGTTATTTTTTTTGTGATAAATTTCGATGACTTACTTAAACTCACTTTCTGAAATGGAAATGATTCTACATTGACCAAAATACTTATACAGCTATGAATTTCTTATAATAAAAAGTTAAATGAGAAACCCCTTACATAGAAATAAGATAAAAATAATTAAAAATAAAAGGGTTACAAATATCAATAAAAAATTAGTTTCAGTGTGTGCCAGTGAAGAATCCTAGATAGCATGAACTTTTTGACATTGTTTATTTGTTTGTACATTGGATATATTCGATAGCTCGAGGAACGAATGTGAGGTTGTGTAAATTTTATCACTTAATAGCCTAGTTTAGTTTTGTTGTATCCTAGAGAGTGTGAACCTTTTGACATTGCTTTCTCTTTGCATAATCGCATTGTTCTTACGCTACCCCGTCTCTCATAATCAATTTGAGGTTATTCACACGGAGTGTTTGATATGAGTTATGCTTATGGGAGTTCTTTTAAATTTCATCAAGAATCTTTAATTAGAAATATTAAATTTATATAAAAAAATCAGGGCCTTTCCACCTCCTCTTAAGACACTTTATATATATTTGAGAAGAAAAAAATATTAAAAAAGGAAAATAAATATACGAATAGAATGCTGAATTTATGATTCCTTATTAAATAATTATTTATTAAAAATTAAATATTTAAATAATTATATAAAAAAATCAGTCTCCCTTTTAAAACATTGTTGGATCCATCCCTAGCCAGATATCAATATATCTAAATTTAATTACTCCAATATAAACGAATTGGCTCGGGGTATGATGAGGTAAATTTAAATGTCCATATATATGACTAAAAATTCTGCTGAATTGTAAACATACTATCAAAATCATAAATAAGTTATAATTTAACTAAAAAAGTTGGTCTTTAAACCCACTTAATACATTTTATACCTAAAAATCATGTGATCTTTTTTATGAATTGTATGATTTTTTGAATGGCAATGGGGTTTTAAATAATTTTTAACTTTAATTATTTGTATAGTATATAATTTAAGATTTGTCCATTTTAGTGACATATAAAAATGCAATGATAAATTTTATACACAATTATTTTTTATTAATTTTTAAAAATTACAAATACTTCATGATATTTCTTCTTTCAAGATAGAAAGAATAGTAGTGATTTTAAATGCCTTTTTGCAGTAACCTTTTTTAATGAAAAGTAATTTTATGTTAATGTATCAAAGTGACTTAAAATTAATTATGAAAATAATTTTATGATTATAATTAACATAAAATAGTTTTTACTTTCTGTAAAAAAAAATCTAATGATATGTTTGAATAAAAACAAAATTATGTAAATGAAAAAACACAGACAATATATTTTATTTTTATTTAATTAAAAATATTTGTTAAAATAAAAAATTTTCTATTTTTTCAATTTAATTTTAAACATTTTTTTTCTTTCAATGTATGTGCAAATATATTTTTACTAAGAATTTGTTTGAAAGGGATGAAAATAAAAGAAAATTAAAATAAAAAATACATATAACAATTTCTTTTTGTCCGAATAAAAGTGAAAGAAAATCAAATAGAATAATTGACTTTTGGAAACAAAATTTTTTCTTTTCTTCATTTTTTTGCCCATTTAAATTTCAAAGTTTTTTTTTCCTCTCTCAAACATAGGGTTAATGTAGGAGTAGCTGAGAGGGAGAAAGTGAGAAACAATTTTGGAAGTGATAATTTCATTGTATTTAACTGTTTAAGCATGAAAAGGAGGGAAAAAAGGCACGAAGCGGCTGAGATAGTGATCCAACCGTGCCTCAAAGTCAAAAGCGGCATAGTAAGAGTAGCAAACTACATTGGGGAACGAGCCCAATCGATTAACTTACTCGCTTTGTCTCATCCTTCACTTATCTTCCATTTTTTACCTTTGTCACCCTACAACTCGGAAAATCACTCCTCCTCTCAATTTTTCAATTCTCCTTCATTTACACTTTTTTATTCATTAATTCTTGTTTTATTTAAAGTCTAAATTAAATCAACAAGCTTTAAAAGTTTACAAACAAATAAAAAGTGTATTGATGAATATATATATATATATATAGGTAAACGTGTTTATTATTTTTGTCTGATTCTTGGGTAACACGAGATGTTTTTATGTTTGAAAATTTTTAAAACTCATTATTTAAATTTAAGGCATTATTCAACGGTTTAGAGTCGATGGTCTCCTTCATATTCATACACTAATATGGTGCACTAAGCTTTATTAGTTTTTTTATAACAAATTTTAATTATTAATTATTAGATTTTTATTAATGAAAGAAATCGAATTCATCATCTTTTTTTTTTATCATCGAATCAATTTTATAATTCTT
Source organism: Glycine soja (assembly GCF_004193775.1). NCBI lineage: Eukaryota > Viridiplantae > Streptophyta > Magnoliopsida > Fabales > Fabaceae > Glycine > Glycine soja. The sequence goes on from NC_041005.1 coordinate 5,336,111, forward strand.
TAATTTTTTAAGTTGATATTTCTAATTCAATAGTGTCATTGCTCTGCTCATGAATATTTTCGTATTATAAGTGTATAACGATCACAAATAATAATTAACTATAATTGCAAAGAAAAATGAACATATTTTGGTGTGTGAGCAGTGAGTACAGTGTCACCATTATTATGCGAAGGTCGATGATGAGGTATTCGTGACGGTAAAAAAACACTGTATGTTGTGTCCTATTAACTAAAAATTACAGCAACATTATTATATGGTTAATCTGAATATAATATATTTTGATTGTTATTTTCCCGGCATTTGGTAATGGTGGGGCATTAACAAGGTTAATGTCCAGAGCGACCCGCCGGTCTCCCAAACCCGATATTTTCCAACCGTTAACTCTTTCCTCTCTCTCTCTCCCCCCACATCACACAGACAGAGATTGCATTTGCCAGTGACAGTGTGAGTGAACATCACAGAACACTGGAACACATCAAGCTTCATTCATGTTCGTTGCTCTCACATAATGTTAAGTTACAGACCACTTCCTTTTTGTTTCCTGCTCACAATTTTCTTGTCCACTTCCTGTCTGTTGTCACACCAAGCTTCAGGTATATATTTTACTCACACCTCTCTCTCTCTGGCCTTTTGTTCACTGTTTGGACACCCATAAACTCTTGGAAGCCAAACAAGCCTCTAATTTGAACCAATGTTGTTGTCTTTGTTTTTTCACTTTAAGTTCAGTGGGGGTGCAAAAAGTCACCACTATGACAATGCAGCACTACCCTCTCACTCTTGAAGATGTTTCACTAGAAAGCATGGAACTTTTTTGTTTTTTGCAGGGACAGAAAATGAGGGAAAGGATGTAGTAGGCCTTTCTCGGTTGTATGTATTTGCTGCTGCACCGTTTGAGAGCTCGCCCCTTCCCTTAGCTGCTGAGAGAACACGAAGAAAAGACCCCCTTGATGGCTTCAATAAGTACATTTATGGATGGAATATCACTAGCAGTGATTATTGGGCCGTAAGCTCTTCAAACCGTTAACTCTTTAGGGCTGTGGTGATGGTTTTATAGTTTGCTAAGGACTGTATCTCGTTAATTGTAGCTGTTAAGGTTCAAAATTCGTGCTTCCATTCTGGGATTGGCATTACCAATTTTCCGCTAGCAATTTAGTTTTTTTTTTTTTTTGCCAAGATTATAAAATATGGAATTGTTGGAAAAGTGGGCAAAAAGAATCATTGTTGACTTTGGAAGTATATGGAATAATACCAGTGTTTTTCCAATATATAGGATAAAACTTAAACACGAGATCTTAGGTGCTTTTAGTGATGTTCTCCGATCAAAATAAGTTTTATCTTTATGACCAATGCCGATCTTCAATGCTGACCTTTATTGTATGGTTTATTGGGGAAAACTCCAATTTTGATTGCTAAATAGGACTAAAAGCACCTAAGGTAATACATTAAAAGCATTAGTCCATATATTAAGTGTATATTTAGATCATTGCACCCTTTCCAAAAATAAGTTCGGAATAAAAAATACAAAGAGTTTCCTTCAAAAATATGTTCAACATTCAAAAGGTTATCTAAACATGCACTAATAGCTTGAGTAATATGTCGCTTTTAAGTAAGATCTGAACCATTAGATGGGTCTTATTAAAAAGGGATTTAAATATTGCTTTGCATGTAGTTTTATGGAAATCTAATACTTATATGTGACTCTGCCTCTATGGTCATATTATCCTTTATTAATTAGTTTAATGGACGAAGCATGAGGCAATCATAGTGTTATTCAAAGGGAAAAAAGTTCAGGTACTGAATGATCCTAGCTTCAAATTTAATTGTTTGAATTTGATTTAGCCGGAGTAGATTGCAGTGTGAGATAATTTGGTCATTTCTGACTGTGGTTTCTGTTATGTTTTATTTCTTTAATTTTGTCTCTTTCAGTTTTGAGCACTTAATCTTACTAAGCTAACTGGTTAGCCGTGCAATATTGAATTTCAGAAAACAAAGTCCACTTACTAATTTTTTTTTATTGAATGCAGTCTGTGGCATATACCGCAGTTCCTTTGTTCAGTATTGCAGCAGTCTGGTTCTTGGGCTTTGGCTTGTGCTTATTGATCATTGGTGTTTGTTACTTCTGTCGTAAAAGAGAGCCATATGGTTATTCACCAACATGCTATGCCCTTTCCCTTATTCTCCTGATATTATTCACATTTACAGCATTGTACACATTTCTCTCTCTCCTTCTGTTTTACTGGTTTCAGGTTTAGTTGGATCTGTATTACAAATTGCACTTTTCTCTGCGTTAACAGGATTGGATGTGCAGTTCTCTACATTGGCCAAGGAAGTTTTCATCATAGCATGACAAATACATTGCAGTATGTGGTGCATCAAGCTGATTCTACTGTGGATAAGCTTAGAAATGTGTCAGATTATCTTGCTCAAGCTAAGCAGGTTGGAATCGATCGAGTTTTTCTCCCCACAAATGTTCAAACTGATATTGATCAGGCAGAAACAGATATCAATAACTCTGCTAGCATCCTTGCTGATAAGACAAAGGAGAACTCAGACAACATACATGATCTCTTAGATTCTGCGTAATGACTGATTATAATGTTTTCCACTCCAGATATTTGATTTTTTGTTTTATTTTTTATAATCTATAACATGAACTTGACAATGATTCAGGACGCTGGCTCTTATCATAATAGCTGCTGTTATGCTAGTCTTGACATTTCTTGGATTTTGTAAGTTCCTTCTATGCCCACCAGTTTAGATGCAGAAGTTATTACTTGCTATGGTATTCATTTTTTATTTATTTTTTTACTTGTTACTACAGTATTCTCAATATTTGGCATACAGCTCCTTGTCTATATGTAAGTAACAATATGTTATACACTTTTCTTGGGATTCTTTGCTAGCAAACATAACTCCGCTTAGCATTATATTTTCTCATAAAACACTTTGGCATCAATAATTGCAGCTTGGTAATCGCAGGATGGGTCCTTGTTACTGGCACCCTTGTATTATGTGGCTTGTTCCTTGTTCTCCATAAGTAAGTAGCGATTCTCGCTTTCCTAAAATAGTAAAAATTCAATGGTTTTGCCATATATTTTTACACTGTTTAGTTATATTTTCACCTATTCTTTTGCTGTTTTTAGCCTACTGTAGTCAGTTGTTTTTAGTTGGTTAGTTTTCTTATGTAAGCTTCGTATAAATAGCTGCATTGTATAGTTAAAAAATTTATAAATAGCTGCATTGTGACAAGTGATCAACTTCAGATTGAGAGCACATTGCTCATTTTTCTCTCAATTTTCTCTGAAGTTTATCATTTTCCCTTTTATCAGAGCTCCCAGGTTGCTGCTCTCAAATTTGGTACTTTTTCTTTTCTTTCATAAGCTCCTTCATCAAGAATCTTTGATCGTTCTTGTACATAATTTTTTCAAACTTCAGTTTTCTTCTGAATCTGAAATTGATCACTTATCACAAGTTTTAACTATACAATGCAGCTTTCATATGAAAAGTAACTAAGTAATAGCAGCTGGCTACAGTTGCCTAAAAATCAGGAAAAAAATAGCTGAAAAGTAAGTAACATATATATATATACACACACACGTCTTGTTGACAGTGACAGACACCAAGGTGGTAGCAAGGATTTGCGCTCTTGTATGAATAACCACATTGTTATTAATATTCAATCATGCCATAGAATTTGTGTACTTTGTCTTCAAGCCTTGAATTTTTAGGATCCTTCAGAGATCACCTGGCGAAATTACGTTAAACTTGAGGTTTTGGTCCAATTTGTCTTCCAGCCTTGAAATTTTAATCTTACAGATCCTTCAGAAATCTCCCGGATAAATTATGTTAAACTTGCCGTTGTGGTTTAACCCTCATCATTTCTCACCTTATAATATTTTACCGAATGTTAATCCTTTTTTGTTGTTTTGCTAGTGTGACAGCAGATAGTTGTGTAGCTGTGAATGAATGGATCCAGTATCCGACTGCACATACGGCTATGGACGATATTCTGCCCTGTGTGGACAATGCCACTGCACAAGAAACATTGTCACGAAGCAAAGAAGTAACTTCTGAACTAGTCAATTTGGTCAACCAGGTTATCACCAATGTCTCCAACTTAAATTTCGCCCCCAATTTCACTCCACTCTACTACAATCAATCTGGTCCCCTCATGCCACTCCTCTGCAATCCCTTCCATCCTGACATGACAGATAGACAATGTGATGCTGGTGAAGTCACCCTAAGCAATGCAACACAGGTACATTTATTGAACCTTCATAAAACATAGAAACACGGCACATAAAATAAGTCCTTACTCAAATTACTATGGTTGTGTTTGAATAAACTTTTTAGAAGTAGTTACAGAAAAAAATAGAAGAGTAAAGTGAACCAAACTTTTTTTACAAATTGAAATCAAGTTATGCATTTATATGTAGAACCCTTCTCCTTTAATTTCTACAAATACTAATACTGTATTCTCCTACAAATCCTTTTATAAAGAAAATATTAAAATAAATAAAAAAAAAAATATATATATATATATATATATATATTTAATACTGTATTTTTATATAAAAGCAAGAGAATTATTAGGAAAATTTAGAATTTTTCATGTTCTTCTCCAAAATTTGTAAAACTCTTTAAACTGTTAGTGTATAGTGTATAGTCCTTTTTCTCCTCTAAATACTTGTTAAAAAGTCTAAATTCCCAGAACGGAAAATCTTATAGTTTAAGTATCAGGTTGGATTTCCTGTTTTACTCAACGTGGGGACTGAGTCGTAACAGGTATTGAGTTGGTGTTAATATTAGTTTATGTGTGATGCTTCATGCAGGTGTATGGCAATTTTGTGTGCCGGGTTTCACCATCTGAGATATGCATGACACAGGGGCGTTTGACCCCTACCTTCTATAACCAAATATCTGCTGGAATAAACGTGGGCAACTCCTTGTATAATTACGCTCCCTCCCTGATTGAGCTACAAGATTGCACCTTCGTTCGAGAAACTCTAAGCGACATATCCAAGGACCATTGTCCTGATTTACGGCGTCATAGTAGATGGATCTATATTGGATTGGTAATGGTCTCTTTTGCTGTCATGTTCTCCTTGATCTTCTGGATCGTGTATGGGAGAGAGAGGAGACATCGTCTGCATAGAAAAGAGTCAAAGGATTTGATTCCTGCACATGCACCAGCACCAGGACATGCATTAGCATTGGTCCAGATCCCTGAAGGATAATTAAGCAAAAACTAATTGATAATGATGTTGTTAGTTGGTGGATGAACATGTGTGAACTAAGTTTAGCTTTTTCCGGTGTTGGGTGTATAATGTTGTAGCTTCTTTGTATGGCACACTAGTGTTTAATGAAATGTCATTATTTTACGTGACCCGATGAAAAAGGAGGAATCAGACAGAAGACAAGGCACAAACAGAAGGATAGGGAGCTTCTTGTCTGTTCTTCTGTGGGGGGAAAATCATTAGACCAGCCTGGCAGGTCTTAGATGTTGGACAGTGTTTGGAGTTTGGAGGTAAGTGTAACCTACATGTTCCTGAAAATGTGTGAAAAGCCTGATCAGAATGTAGGGAATAGGAACCCATCTTGACTGCATTTTGTGCAGGTCCTCTTTCATTTTGAGGGTGTCTAAATGCTAAGAAATGCCTCATAATTCTGTTTTTATTTTGTTAATCTAAACATTATGATATTGTTAAGCCAGTTTGTGGATAAGTTAACCAAGATCCTTCCACTTGGGCCCATAAGCATGTCCACTAAAAATGAAGGCAAGATAACTAGTGTCCTTTGCCTATTGATTATGAAACTAAAATAAATTTTTTATTGCGATGCGTACAATTATATTTTCTATGGTTTTTTTTTAAGTTCTTCTATAATTTTCATAATATTTTTTTTAGTTTTTTAATTAATATCTTAAAAACACAGGTTAACAAGACTAAAAAATAAAAGGGTAAGAAAAGAACAAAGAATACCTGAGAAGGATGGAAGAACTAGAGTAATGTCCTAGATTATTTTTTTAGAGTAATTTACACTTCAGCCTTTATCATCTAATTCATTTTTATTTTTCATACATAAATTTTTATAAATATACATATTCTCCTAAAATGGGAGTATATTAAGTGAGAAGTAATCTTGTTTGTTATTATAAAAGCAACGCATCTTGACCATATTGCATGGTCGTAATTAGTTTTAGTCAATTTCTTTTACCTTGTGTTTGGTTGATTGCATAATTAAAATTTACTTATAATAACAATTGAGAACATTTTTACTTGATATGCTTGCTATGTACAGAGAACATATCAAGTGAGACATTGAGAGGACTATTTTATGTAGGAAAATTATATAAATATTTACGATTAATTGAATTTTATTGTGAACGGTAGAATAAAATATGCAAGTCTTGTAATTTTATAAAGTTGTGATTTTTTACCGTGATCACGTGACTATGAATTTTTAATCCTTACCGTGTGTATATAAAGTCACGTGACTGTGATTAAGATTTATTTTTCTCGCTTAGGAATAAAAAAAAAAAACAGAAACTCTCAATAATACATGGCTTAAACTGCAACCAAATAACCTAGAAAGAAACCTACCTTTTATGCTATAGATCCCTATTTTTTGGTTTAAATTACAATAAGTTTGAGAAATTTTAATTACTCTTTAATTAGTTTCAAAACATTAAATGTGTTGTGAATTTTAAAATATTAAAACTATATATATATATATATATATATATATATATATATATATATATATATATATATATATATATATATATATATATATATATATATATATAACTTTAACATCTATTTATCTAAAACAACTAGAGAGACCACTTAAAATATTAATTTTGTGGACATAAAAGTGTCCCGTAGCTCACCAACTTGTCACCCACACGATGTCACACATTTGTTTTTTTTTTTTATCTGAATAATTTCTTTGGTTAATTTGATGTTGAAAACTCAATAGAAATCAAATTTTTTGCTTAAAAGGCTAAAATTTTATCTCCGGCAAAAAAAAAAAAAAAAGCTAAAATTTTATTTTTCATATTCATTTTATCTTTATGAGAAAACAATTACTTATTTTCATATTTATGCATCTCTACTCTAGTATTGAGGGACGGAGGCACGTTATTGGGTGGGACCATGGAACCTAGGTCTCCTACTTTCTTTAATTCATTTTTTATACACATGATATATATATATATATATATATATATATATATATATATATATATATATATATATATATATATATATAAGTAATTATATTTAATTGGAGTCAAATAATAATATTCAAGTGTTATATATTTATTTTTGGAAATATTTTATTTTACTTTTATAATATTATTTAATATTGTGAATATAATTATATCTTTCTTTTTTTAAGATGAACATTTTATTCTCATGTTGTATTTATTGCAGAGATAATTATATTTTTTTTATCTTTTTTAGATGAAATATTTGAATATGATCTTATATTTTCTTTAATAGTACTTTTCTCTTATAATCTATTTTATATGATATAAATAATTACATTTACAAGTTTTTACTAGCCATTCATTTATATTGATTTTTATTATATATAATTTGAAAATTAAAAATCATTTATTCACATTTGTCAATGAAATAAGTGTAATTATGAACATTGTATAAGAGATAGATAATTTGAGATCTGAGATAAATATACTCTCTTTCCAATTCGTTGTTTTTTTTTTAATGAATCCAAACAAGTTACCCAATAAATATTGGGAAAACAAATCAAATATAAAAGTTATTCTATAGATCTACCAAATCTTACTTATAAGATAGTGATTGTAGTCATGGCATAGTATTTTTCTTCTTTTAATTTCCAACAATAAGAAAACATGTGTTTCTTGGGTGACATTTATAATATTGAGTTTTTAAAAAAATACTTAATTTTCTTCTATTTAAATATATTTTATATTCATATTATGATAAATTAATATAATTATATATTTTTAGGAATATATGAATCATATTTTTTCCTTTGTCCCCACCCCCCAAAAAAAAAAATCAATCCTAATTCGACCCTTACAGTTATTAAACGAAACTTATAAAAACAGTCACAACGAAAATTAAAAATTTGTGAATATAGCTATTATAAAAATTTGTGAATACCTGTATTTTGGTCATTATTGTGAAGACGTAACCCTAAAATAAAAATTAGGGAAGCAAAGAAGAACGTTTGTGCGAAGCAACCTTGCGGGCGCAACAACGTAGGGACCCCGCGGTTATTTACGAAAAGTTCTGGGAGAATAAAAGTTCTGGTACATTTGCATTCAACCGTTTCCCTATAATCCTGTACGTGTCAGCCTTCTTTTCTATCGTTTTCAGCAGTCCGCGTCGCACCAGCCGTTGGATCAGAATCCGGTCCTTTTCTACAACCAACCAATACTTAACCCTGGTTAAGTTAACTAACTCCAGTCCCCTAGGTCGAGAAAACCCCTACCCCTTTAACTCCCTCATCTTTATAAGCGGCCTCTGAGACTCGCTAGGTTTGCCAAACCAACTCCCCAAAGGGGACCTTAGAGAGCAATCTTCTTCCTTCTCTCTCTCTCTCTCTCTCTCTCTCTTTCAATGGCTTCCTCGTCTTCCAGAACTAAGTCCAGTGGGCCCGTTCTACGCTCCCTCTCACCCTCCAGTAGATTCTGCTCATACACCACATCCAAAACCCCTTTCTCTTCTCCTTCATCCGCATTCGCTTCCTCCACAAGCTCTGGCTTCTCCTCTTCAACCTTCTTCAACCAGCCACGTCAGCATCACTCTCAAAGCCATCACAGCCACCACCGTGCCGCATCGCCCACACGTGTCAATCTATACAGCCCCGCCCCTCTCTCTTCCGGCGTCCGGTTCTCTATCGACCCCCGGTCTATATCACCCAACCGGTCCATATCGAACCAGATCATCACGACGAAGAACAACCGTCCGATCTCTGGCCAGAAGAAGACGTGTATGTGCTCGCCTACGATGCACCCTGGCTCGTTCCGATGCAGCCTCCACAAGAACATCGGGAACAACAACCACCACTCCGATTCATACCCCTCGAATCGGCTTAACATGCGTAGATCTGCTATGAAGAACTCGCTCGTGAGAATCGGAGGCGTGGAGGGCGAGTGGGTGAAACGGGCCCTGACAGCACTGATTCGGCCCAGTTCGCATCAACAGAGGAGGAGAGCGGGGTTCGAGCCCAGGCCCAGTCGTCTCTCTGTCATGTCCAAAGCCCAGGATCTATGATTTTCTTTTAGAAAAAAGGTTTTTTCTATTTACACCTTGCAGGTTGTTCTTGATTTTGCTGGTTTATATACCATACCACCCATGGCGCCCTGATCTGCCGCCAGAGTTGGATTCCGGCGAAGCGGTTGGGAGGTAGCGGCGAGTCCTATCCGGCGAGTTTTGGTTTCGTCGTCTGGAGCAGATTGGTGAATTTGGCTGCATAGATCTATGACACTGGACCTACACATTGATTTTGTACATAAATTTTGCTATGGAAGCAGAGTTTGGACCCCCTTTTGTTTTATGCCTTGTGCATAATTTGATTACAGTGAACATACATACATACATACACAAAATACTACATCTCAGGCTTAATTTGGGACGTGAAAATTCCTCCAATTGAACTAATTAAAATTGGTATTAAAATTGAAACCTAAAATGAGTTGATGGGTATTGAGGACACGGTTGATTATTTAGTGTGATGCATCCCGGTTCTGTTTGCAGCGTCGTCGAATTTGTTATATTTTCCGTCTGTCAATGGCCGCCGTTTGCATTTGGCTTGTGGGTGGTTCCGTTCCGTCATTTGGGACCGTTCCATTACCCGTGACGCCGTTTACTATCTCCGTTACGTTCGTGCAGTTGCTTTGCGTGTGGTGTCAGGTATTTCCATTCAAGTCTCTTTATTATTTTTTATGTTATTATTTAATTTGTTTAATTGCAGGTTGGTCGACGTCGTGCAGCTGGACTTTGGAATTGGGAATATTGAATTTTTGAGTTCGAAGCTGGCATACTTTAAATTTAACAAGAGGCAGAAATTATTGACATATTTAGATACCCTATGCCGGAAGGAGGACTCTTTCGTATGAATTCGGAAACAATATTGAATAACTTCACATTAAATAATTAGTAAATGATAAATAATCCAATTTTAAGAGTATGCAGGAAGGAGCACAATGTCGTGAGATCAGAAACCTGGCAAAAGTAGGAAAAAAGTAATTATTAAATTTAAAGCTAAAATATCCCAATAATAAAAGAAAGAAATTTTCAAAGGTGGAAACTTTGATTTCATTTGATTATTTGAAAGTGTTTTTTGGTCAGGAACTTGTTTATGTAAAAGTGCCAGCTAGCTGGACAGCTGGCTATGTGCTTTGCGATTCATTACCTCTTTCAGAATAATAATGCTCTATAATTTTGGTAGATATACATTTAATTATTTTAATCACTCTTCTAAAAGGTTTTAAATTAAAAAAAAAAACCATTGAGATTTTGGCATTTAGTATTTGAACTACTCAACGTCAAAAATAAAATACTCCATTTAACTACTCAATGGAAAAAAAATAGTATTTGAAACTCTTCTCATTGGTGAACCTTATTTTAAAGATAATTTTAAGACTAATGAATTTAAAATTATGCTTGAGCTTGACTGATTAAACTGTAGTTATTTATTTGCGGTGACGTTATAATGTGATCATTCTGCCCAATTCGAAGGGTGCCCAAAACCAGTGGCGGTGAGTATTTTAAAAGGATGGGCACAAGCACAACTCACACACAAGAGTGGTTTTGACGCCTAATGGTAGATCACACGTTCATTTACCACTACTAGGTGGTTGATGATGAGTTTATTTCTATTCTTATTTACTTTTAATATGAAGTTTTGATAGCTATTCTAGATTCAAATTTCATTCAACCAGAATTTCAGCGCCCATTTAATTTTTCAATTTTTATTTAATTTTATCGAACATAACTAATATATTATTATTAAAAAACCAAATATAAGTATAATTACAATATTGAAAGTATAATTCAAATTCTTCTTTAAAATATGACCTCGTATATCATGAACCACTTTTAAGAATCCTTGAACTGATGGAAGCGTATGATGTTCTTATAAACCCTCATTCACTAGAACATTTCTTCCACTGCCTTCTTCCTCTCTCGCATCCTCCCTATAACGCCTCTGACGACTAACATTACCTCTGATGAACCACTTGCATTAATGGTCCACCCTAGACGTGGTCTTAAAAGATATTAAATTTAGTTTTTAAAATTCAAAAAATCATCAAATTAAATTTACTTCATGTGAATTGAGTTTGTAAGATACTAGGACTAGGATGAATCACTTTAAATGAGCAGCATACATACATGTAGTATAGTAACATGAGCAGCATTTTAATCTTCATGAGGAACTGGGATGTCAGACGTTTACTTTCTACCAGACTTTGTGGGCCACTAAATTATCGTTTTGCTTTTGCCCCCAATATATTTGGTCCACTGACAGGTAGGTGCTAAATAGTTTCGAAGAAGACTTGAGGCATATCCAAATAAATAATTATGACCTTAGGCTTAGTTTGAAATGGTGGTGATACTATTACTAGCTAGGTTGAGATCGTTAAAATTTATAAAGCTAGAGTTTAGTTTGTTTTTTTTAAGATAAAAAAGATTAACCTACTTTGTTTTTTCACACACATACTTCTTCCAATACGTCGCACAAGGCAAGGCACCGATCGAACGATTTACTGAATTCGAGATTGAGAATCTTGTCAATGGCGTCGCAGTCACGAAATATTATCTACCATGCGCCGTAGCACGATATCACTGAATGTTGAATAATCAACCTACTCATAAATAAAATTATTTGCACTCATACAAGATCGAAAAAACATACACAAAGTTTACACCGTTGAGAGTGACAGAATTTTGTAGTGGGTTGAGAGTGACATAGAATGAGACAAAGAATAATCCCGCTTTTGGAAAATTACTCCACATGTCTTGCACAACTGGTTTATGATTTATGCCTTTATACGGTAGATGTATCTTGATAAAATACTACTGGGATTTTATGAATTCCACCACGATTGTAAAGCGTCGTAGAATCTTCATGAAAAATAAAGCTTTATAAAGTGTTTTGGAACTTACACCATCAATATTGAAGATATTAGTATATTAAAAGATTAAAAGATTACATACCATCATAAATAATGAAATAATAAATAAGATCAGGACGGCCTGTTCTGATTTTGGAAGGGGCCATATATATGATTATCGGAAAGGGTGATTCAGTTCGGGTGTGGCAGCATAGTTGGATTCCGAATACTGCAGACGGGAGAATTCATGTGGACCAACACTTTCAATCGGATTCCAACCTTCTTGCATCAGATCTCATTAACCAATTTTCTAGGTAGGTGTGATCATCATACCAAGAAAGTATATCATGGTATAAAATTGGTTCAAAACCAATTGAGTTCCAAACTGGTTCAAAATCAATTTTCTAAAATAAGTTTGACAATTCAATTTAAAAATCAAATTGTTTAAACCAGTTTGAAACCAAATTGATTCAATTTTTCTCTCCGAACTAGTTTTTACACACCCTTAGCTTCAAGGGTTTGATGGTTGACACAAAATGCACCCGATGTGGTGAGAAAGAGGAAAATGTGGTGCATGCTCTTCTCCTATGTGAAGAAGTTTCTCGGATTTGGTTTGCTTCAAACCTGGGGGGCAGAATTCAAGTGAGTGAGGATGATTCTTTTGCAATTTGGTTATATGATTGTATGAAAATTGGTGATTGGGATTTTTGGGGAGGATTTGTGAATTGCCTTGGGTCACATGGTTTGCAAGGAAGCAATGGACTTTTCACCAGGTTAGGATCCCTCTTCCTGTCTTATTGGCAAAGGCACAAATTTTGGTTCTCAATTTTCACAAGCAGGTTCTGTCATCTCGGGGTGCAAGTTCTAGTTGGCAGCCTCCAGAAAAGCTAGAAACAACAATTATTTTGCTGATCTTATTTAGGATTGTGCTATATTGGCAGGTCCTTCTCTTGTCTATAAACTCACTTACTCTCATAGAGTAGCACATGAATTAGCAAAATTAGCTTTTATCATAAAGAATTGTCTTTGGATTGAGGAGGCCCCCTTTGTTGTTCTTGTTGAATACAAGGTCTCATTTAAAAAAAAAAAAATCAGGGAAAGACAGAAAGAGCGCATACATATAAGAAGAAAATGCATTCTCTGCGATGCTTTTGTCTTTTGTGTAGTTTTTTTTTAATTGTCTTTTTGTGTAGTCTCATCTCATGCAAAGTAGTACTATTATATTTCTTTTTTCTTTTCTTTTGTAAGTACTACTGTTGAACTTAAATGTTGATAGCTTGTTAGGTCTCACTTTTTTCGTCTAAATTAACCAAGCTGTTTACTGTTTTTTTTATTATTCTCAAAGTTAACTATACATTATTTTTGACAAAATTAAAAAATTAATTTTTTGAGTAGTATTAATTCTCAACATAAAATTTATAATTTTTTTGGAATATATTTATATTTACACTTCAAAAACGCAGATTTTACTGTTTATTTTTTTCTTTCTAAATTCACTTTTAAAATATCATTCTCATTTCTCAAAGACTCAAGCACAATGCTTTTAACAGCTCCTTTAAAATAATTCGTTCAAAAATTGACGTTACTAAAATCTAAAAGAAATAAAGCTTTAGTTCTATACAACATTGAAGTGATTGAACCAAAGGATTTGGTAGCAAGATGTTCAGTTTCACATGGTTGAGCACCATCACTTGTACCAGATTCATTGTAACGCGTATTAATGGTTCAAGCCTTACCCAGATATACCCGACTAAAAATTCTTTTAAAAATCCAATCATACCCAAATAATTGCTCAATTTTTGCCGTACTTGATGCACATCTGTAGCTCATACGTCATATAGAGTATACATTCAATATGGTACAACAACTAAATAAACGAATCTGTACATTAAAGGTTAGCACACTTTCATATAAAAATCATATGGAATAATGTAGAAGATAGTTAAAGGAAAAATAAAATAAAATAAAAAAAAAACCATAACAGTAGCACATATGGTCATTATTTCCCCACCGAAGGTGGAGGAGTAGAGGACACGTGTCCCTTACCTGAAATGCCATTTGAATTTTGAACCATGAATTAGCCTCTCATAACATCTTCGCCCCTTCTCGAAGTGTCTCAGGACCTTTGCCCTTTGTCGTCAAAGAAAAGAAAAAAAAAGGTTGAAATATATTGAACAAAAAAATCACGAAGAATGCTAGCTACTTAATTGGTTTTCCTTTTATAATTTTAAACACTTTACATAATATCTCCGGTGACTCACTGATCATCTGGTGACTAACAATTTACATAATATCTTATTGAATTTAACAAAATTAATGACATAAAAATACTTTCACTTGTCTATAATAACGATCTGTATAAATATCCTTGCTATTAAAGCTTTACTCATTATTTATTGGTCTGCTACGAGTGAATTTAGCATCATACTTATTTTAGTCCTAAGTTTTATGAGTGAATTTTATAACTTTCTCAGTAGTTAGCCAAACTAATTGGAAGGATGTAACTAATTTTAGATGACCAAACGGTTGTTCAATTGCAGGACAGGTTATCCACAGCTTTGACTCAACTAATGGCATTGGTGAAGAGTGGATAGTAAATTAGCAGAGTGGAATAAATGGCATGTGAGGGAGGAGTGGACCAACTAATAAGACGAATACAAAAACAACGAATGTGCGAGGGACAATTGGCATCTTTGTCCAGAGACAATAAGCTAAACCCGTTGTGACCCCTTCAATACTCAGTAGCTCCACAAGACTTTTAGTTGCTAGTTTTTTTTTATTATTGGTGGGAATTTGAATTCGTGATTTCTCCATATCTTATCACATATTTAATCATCAATTCAATCTTATATTTTTAACTTTCCCAAGTCAACGGAAACTCGATCTCGATCCCAATCAAAATGGATTTTCTTCATCAAACTTGAGGTGAGATCCAGTAAGTACTCATGGATTCAATTTTTATTGGCATGCCTAGTTGGTCTTGCTCCTTACTGTAATGCACGCAATTAGCTAGCTGGCGAACAAAAGTTGAACGGCATGCTCCTACACAACCAAGGTGACACTGTCCCACCACTCCAATTTATACTTCTAAAAATCGTAATTGGGAATGATCTCCTTTGGCATCTTAATACCAGTAGTAAATAGTTTATACACTAATAAATTTGTTTTTTTATATAATAATTAATTTTAAAATATATTTATTATAACTTCTGATTGATAACATTAATTAAACTCTCAGACCAAAATATGTTAAAGCAAGTATACAACTCTTTTCTTTTATATTTTCCACGATTAACTTATTTAGTAGATACACAATTCTACCATGATTTCTCATTCTTGACTACACCCTAGTGTTTACTGTCTGGAAGATATATTCCTAAGCGCTTGGTCAAGTATGTTATTTGGAAAAAATTTAAGTCCTACACCAATTAGAGATAATGTGAATATAAAATATATAAGTAAAGAATAATTTTACTTTGAAAGTTAACATTTCATGTTAAATTTGATTCAAACTCACATTTTAACATGATCTTAAAGTTTATTCTAGATCACTTGCAGAAAGTACTCATGATCACTTGCTTTTTGGAGGCAAGTTTTTTCAAACAATTCACCCCTTCCCACCCCCCCCCCCCCCCCCCCCCCTTATTTTTACGCATGGATTACTTTATGCTCTGTTGCAGATGCCTACAGAAGCAAAGTTTTCTTCAACTATGAGAAGCGCCTACAGTTGCATAGTCCACCCGAAAAGGTGTTTAATCTCTGTTCATTTTCAAGCACATCAGTTTCTTTCTATATATATGTATCACGTAAAATTACGATATAGCTAGCATGCCATGATAAGTTGCGTAATTGCCTTACCCGCATTGATGTATAAAATTATTTGTGCATCATGGATTCATGATAAAATACTTTATTTTTGGTAGTTTGATAATTCAAGCAATCTAATGATCATCTTGGTTTTTCTCTTTAACTTAAAATATTAACGTTCAAGTTAATTCAGGTTGATTAAACGTGTGTTTAGTTTCCCATCAATCAATTGTGTGCCCCCATAAAATTCATGAGAATAATATGTGTTTTAAGTCTCTCAATTTTCAGTTAAAATTATTCTTAGTTCCTATACTTCAGAAATAATGATTTTTGGTCTTCGTTTTTTTGGTGATTGTGAATTTCACACCTATTTACAAAACATAGGATATTAGGGTGAGAGACAAAACTCACTAACTACAAAAAAGAACTAGAACCAAAATCATATTTTTTAAAGTATAAGAATTAAAACCAGTTTTAAATGAAAATTGAGGAACCTAAAGCACATTTAACCTTAAAATTCAGGTTAAAATAACAACGTAGAAGCTACTCTCATTAGCTTCACTCTATCGCACATCATCTACACTCTTAACGTAGAACCAAATAAGGGATGTAAGACCCTTTGTTAAGAAAGATCTCTACATTGACAAACTCTACTCTTCTTCATTAAGGTTTTTGAATACTTTGCATCTTGTCGTACTCCAGAAGGAGAACTACTAATGAAGCCTGTGGACCTAATGCGAGCAGTTGTTCCTGTTTTCCCTCCATCAGAATCCAAACTTGTAAGAGAGGGATACTTGAATGGTGAAAGAAGTCCTGGCCATTTATTCTGTCTCCCTTCAGAATTTTTTATGCTTTTTGATGTAGACAACGACGGACTTATATCTTTCAAAGAGTGAGTTCTGTAATCTGTATTCATTATAATTCTTGTGCATATGGAAGACCACAAGTTTTTTTTTTGGATCAAAGAGCTTAAACTATTTATTAGCCTGTCTCTTTCTATGTGTGTCTGTATAATGGTCTATTTTAACTGGAACAGGCATATCTTTTTTGTAACTCTGCTTAGCATCCAAGAATCAAGTTTTTCTGCGGCATTTAGGATGTTTGACAAGGATAATGACGGGTCAGTGCTCATGCTACCTTCTTTGAATGTACATTATCAATTAGAATTTATACACCTTACATATTGCTAGTAGCATGAGTTAGTAAATTGGTATTGTGTAAAATGCGATTCTTTCTTTCTTGTACAGTAAGTTATGCAATTTATCTTTTAAACTATATTGTCACTTTAATCATACCGGTAAATGTATATTTGAGTTACCATTGACAAGCCTCAAAAGTATGTTTGCAAAAGAATCACACTCATCACTTATACCTTAAAACTACATTGGAATGAATGCTACTGAAATTACTATGGGGATACAAACATGAACTTAGTCATCTATTAAGCATCATCAAATTGCTAATAAACTTATAGACTGTTTATCAATGGCATCAAATTCAAAGAGACATAAATTATACTATTAAAGTATTATTGTAATTCTTGCTACACCTTAAATTGGATTTGATGTCCTTGTGGGTGCTCTTCTATTCTTGTTTTTCAGTCGTAGTGACCTTTAACAGTTCCTTCATTTACAGGGAGATAGATAAGGAAGAATTCAAGAAAGTTATGCAATCAATGCGATCTCATACCAGACAAGGTGTTCAACACAGGGATGGACGACGAACTGGCCTAAGGGCCAATGCTTCTGTAGAAAATGGAGGGCTGATGGAATACTTATTTGGTAAAGATGGAAACGGACGCCTCACACACGATAAATTTGTGCGGTTTATAAGAGACTTGCATGATGAAGTATGTCTCCAATTGCTTCTTTGCCTTAAATATGCGATTGTGATTTATCAGAATAACTTTAAATCCATGCTTCTACATTTGTGGATTTGAACTCCTCATATACACTTTTTCCGCATTTAATTTTGGTTTAATTACTCATTCCTGTAATTACACAATTTAGTCCTTACACATACACTTTTTAATCCGTTTTATTCTCTAGTGTCCAATATTGCAAGGATTAACATGGATTAAAAAGTATAATTTAGGAATTAAAATGAGTTAAAAAACATACATGTAGGGATCAAAACAAATAGTGGAGAATCAATTTATTTTGATCCCTAAATGTATGCTTTTTAATTATTTTAAACTAAAATATAAAGACAAGTATAAGAATCAAATGAGTAATTAAACCTTTAATTTTTTTATGTTTCATTTCCTATAGTGACCTTAGAATGATTATGCATGACAACTAATAACAATATTTTGTGTATAGATTGTGAGGCTGGAGTTTGCTCATTATGATTACAAATCTCGAAAAACTATACCGGCCAAGGACTTTGCACACTCCATTGTTGCTTCTGCCGACTTGAGTCATCTGGGCAGGTTGCTTGAACGGGTTGATGAATTGAGCAATGATCCACGGTTTAGGGATGTACGCATAACATTTGACGAGTTCAAAAATTTTGCAGAGCTGAGGAAAAAATTATCACCATTTTCATCAGGCATTTTCAGTTTTGCAGAAGTACAAGGCCTGTTAACAAGAGATGATTTTCAGCGAGCTGCATCACATGTAGGACATTTTTATTTCTTGCTCATTTTAATAAAGATGGTAATTAGGGGTAACTTTTAGCACCAATTATAACAATTTTTTTTAAAAAAGAACCGAAAAGCTTTGGTGGCATAATATATTTTGGATCAATTCTGTGATGGTAGAGACTTCACATTGAATAAGTTTATAGATTATGTAAAATGGGATAGCTACTAGAATGGGTACCACAATGTTGTACCTCATTTTGTTGAGAATATGGTGACAAAATGAAGGATGTGCCTTTTTTAAAGTGCAGAGCATACATGTATGATTGGAAAACCAACAATTGATGTTATAAAAAAAAAAATACATGCACATGTAATTGAAATTATAAAGTGTGTTTGGATTTCAGTTTCATTCATCTGAACTGACTTTACTCAAGCTAACACTCACATTACTTCTTCGTTTGTGCGTTGGAAAGTGTGATTCTTCGTTCAATGCCATTCCAACAAATATCCAAACACAGCTTTGCTGTCAGTTTTAACTTATTAATCCTGTTTTCTTAGTTTTAAGTTGTTGATATTGTCATTGATCATTAGATATCTCATGTTGGAGGATAAGATTTTGAAAGCAATTCATTGTTATAAAATTGCTTTGCCATAACTGTAGTGTTATTTCTGATTTCTCTTTACCAACTTCTTTAAGCATGTCTGTTCAATAAATTCTTATGGTGCTTGATTGTTTAAATTTCAGGTTTGTGGCTTATCTCTCTCAGACAATGTGGTTGAGATTGTTTTCCATTTGTTTGATGCAAATGAGGATGGAAATCTGAGTACGGAGGAGTTTGTTAGTGTGCTACAACATAGAGAAAGAGACATTGCTCAACCTGTGGAAACAGGAATCATGGGTTTCTTGTCATGCTGCTGGAAATGTAAGGACACCTCTCCATCTTCTCGGTTGCTTTCCTGATCTTGTTTTAGTAACGTATCAACAAGTCAGTACACAATACAATAGGCTGTGAAATGTGAATTAGTATTTAGTAATATGTTGTAAAATCAATGTCAATGTAAATAGTCACCGTGTGATATCTGGCACTGTTTGTCCTTGCAGTTGCGCACTGTCATCATACCTCAGCTGGGGTTCAATTTAATGATATTTGTTTTCGGAAAATTCCAGTGACCACTGATTTTCATCGATCTTAAAATGGTTTGCTTTGGAATGTGTATGCATGTAACGCTACTACCAGGCTATCTTCAACCAAAACGACAACCATTACAATTGTCGGATTATATAGTCTCGTTATTGAAGAGTCAATTCAAGGTAAACAACTATTGACCAAGAAAAAAAAAAGTACTAACCGGGGAATTATAGTGCACGCGGGTCACAAAAAAGAAGGAAAAAGAAAACAAGATCAGGTGCCTAAGTAGTAACTTCCTAAACTCAACTAACACTTTTACAATAGAACATTCATAGAATTTAAAGCTCCGTTTAACTTAACTTACTTAACAGTGTGTTTTAATTGCTCCATAAACATTTTAGATTATTTTGCATGTGCAAAATTGTACTTCTCAGCCTTTCACCAAGGTGGGTGGTAAACGCCAACTTTAGCAATATTCGAATGAAAATTTAACCTTTTTTTCCCTTTCAGAATCAATAATCTATTTTCAATTAGATAAAATTTGGTATAAATAATTAATGAATTAATTAGGCTTTTAATTCCTCAATTTTTTCATATTATAATTTTTAATCCTTTAAAATATTTTTGACAACTTTTATTCCTTTATTAATTTTTTATCATCATTTTTAATTATTCTAAAAAAATTTATCCATCATTTATTTTTATTTCTTAAAAGTAATCTCAAATATAAAAAAAAACTAGAAATAAAAAATTAACAAAACAAGAATTAATTTTGAATAATAAAAATAAACAAAGATGTAAAAATAGGAAAAAAAATTAAAAAGATTAAAAATACTAACAGTAAATTAACGATAGATTAAAAATTTATTAAAAAAACTAAGAGACTAAAATTTAAAATCTAAAAAAGTTAAGATACTTAAAAATTTAATTAATCCATAGTTTATTAAATCACCGCATGGTACCTAAGTTCCCAAGCAAAGTTTACACGGGAGTGGAACTTTTGAATTTTGATCCTTGTGGCAGCGTTGACTCGGGCCAAACGTAGCCCTAGAGATAAGTCCTTTTGCAATAAAAACATTGGTTATCCTCGTAGTGCCGCAATCGCCGTTGCTGTGCTGTTCTGTTCATAACTCCTTTCTGCAGATCATCGTCACTCCCCCCAAAACCAACCGTTCAATTCACCTCTCTTTTTCTCTCTTTTGAGACTGTTCCTAATTGGTCATAAATGGGGAAGCCCACGGGGAAGAAGAAGGGTACCGTTACTCCAGGCGCTGCAAATTCACACGCCAAGCACGGAAAATCTTCCAAAGCCTTCGATGAAGACACGGCGGTGTTCATCACCATGTCACAAGAGTTCAGGGAAGAAGGCAACAAGTTGTTTCAGAAGAAGGACCACGAAGGCGCCATGCTCAAGTATGAGAAGGCTCTGAAGCTTCTCCCGAACAACCACATCGATGTCGCGCACCTTCGCACCAACATGGCCACGTGTTACATGCAATTGGGTCTCGGGGAGTACCCTCGAGCAATTCACCAATGCAATTTGGCGCTGGAAGTGTCTCCGAGATACAGCAAAGCTCTATTGAAAAGAGCCACCTGCTATCGTGAGCTCAATCGCTTCGATTTGGCGCTCAGGGATGTTCAACTTGTTTTGGGCATGGAGCCTAATAACCTCACCGCGTTGGAGCTTCTCGAGAGTCTCGGAAAGTCAACGGAAGAAAAAGGGGTCTCTGTTGATGATAAAGGAGTGGCTTTTGATGCTACTGTTCATCACTCTCCAGCTCCTTCTTCGCAAAAACTGAAGAAAAAGAGAGGTAAAAAAACTGAGGACAACAAGGTGGTTGCGGAGGAAAAAGGGTTGAGTAGTAGTGTTGAGGACAAGGTGAGTTGTGTTGGGGACAAGGTGGTTGTTGTGGAAAAAGTGAGTAGTGTTGAGGATAAACAAGTGGTTTCGAAAACGATTGAGCAAGGGAAAAGGGTGGTGGAACCTGTGGAGGAAGAAAAAACTGTCACAATCACTAGGAGTGTGAAGTTGGTGTTTGGTGAGGATATAAGGTGGGCAGAGTTACCCGTGAATTGTAGTGTGAAGCTGGTGAGGGATATAGCTAGGGATCGGTATCCAGGTTTGAAGGGTGCTCTTGTCAAGTATAAGGATAAAGAGGGTGATTTGGTTACAATCACTACTACTGATGAACTGCGGCTAGCTGAAAAATCTGCTCCTGAGAAGGCATCGTTTAGGCTTTATATTACCGAGGTCAGTCCAGATCAAGAACCTTCTTATGATGGAAATGGAACAACCAATGGGGATGAAGTGCGAAGGGGCGATGGAAAACCGAGTGATGGTGCTGAGAATGGAGATATGGAAGAAGGAAAAGATAAAGATGTGGTGAAAAGGATGGTTACTGTGGAGGACTGGCTTCTCCAGTTTGCAAGGATGTTCAAGAACCATGTAGGGTTTGAGTCTGATTCTTATCTAGATACTCATGAGTATGCAATGAAGCTGTATGAAGAAGCAATAGAGGATTCAGTGGCAAGCAATGATGCTCAAGAACTTTTTAGAATGGCTGCGGATAAATTTCAAGAGATGGCTGCTTTGGCTTTGTTTAATTGGGGTAGTGTTCAGATGTCCCTGGCAAGGAACCAAGGTTTCTTTTTGGAGGATGGGGCAAGAGAGTCTTCCTTGGAGCATATAAAAGCTGCATATGAATTGGCACAAAAGGAGTATGAGAAAGCAGAAATGAGATATGAAGAAGCCTTGAAAATCAAACCTGACTTCTATGAAGGGTATCTTGCTCTTGGGCATCAGCAGTTTGAGCAAGCAAGGCTGTGCTGGTGTTATGCAATGGCATGCAAGAAGGACTTAGAAGCTGGCTTTTCTGATGAGGTTCTTAAACTTTATAACAAGGCAGAGGACAGCATGGAGAAAGGCATCTTGATGTGGGAGGAGATTGAGGAGCAGCGTTTGAATGGAATATCCAAATCAGATAAATATAAAGAACAGTTAGAGAAAATGGGCTTGGATAGTCTTCTCCAAGATATTTCTGATAATGAAGCTTCAAAGCAAGCTACAAAGATGAGGTCTCAGATACATCTTTTGTGGGGAACCTTGTTGTATGAACGTTCTGTTGTGGAATATAAGCTTGGCCTTCCCACATGGGAGGAATGTTTGGAGGTTGCAGTCGAAAAGTTTGAACTAGCTGGGACTTCTGCAACGGATATTGCTTTCATTGTAAAGAATCACTGCTCAAATGAAACAGCACTTGAAGGTATGAGATGGAAAAATGTGATATTCCTTTAAAATCTCAAATATTTTTGGATTAGAGACAGCTAACAAGCCACTTTCCTTAATCACAGGATTCAAAATTGATGAGATAGTACAGGCATGGAATGAGATGTATGATGCCCAAGGGTGGCAGTTTGGTGATCCATCATTCCGACTTGAACCATTGTTTCGTCGGCGTGTTCCTAAACTCCATTACAACTTGGAGCAATTTTAAGTTTTCTCCTTGAGTTTGGAATTCTTTTGTCTTCATATTTTTGTAGCTGCCTTCATCCCATTATAAGACAGGTAAGTGAGGCTATACTATACGTCAACTACAGTTTTGTTTTCCACTCTCCTATTGCAGAAGATCTTCCCATTGCATTTGAATTTTTTTTGAAAATTTATACTTATAACTGAAATTGTGGTTTCATGAACAATGGGATGCTGGACTAGCCTGCTACGTCTTTTCTGTAGGCATGATGATATGTATATCGTTTTTATGAAGGGGGAGGGGGGGTAAATTGTTGCTGATGATTTGCACATTCAAAACACTAATGAGAGATTATTTCCAAACATTTCTGTTTGTGGTAGGATTAGGAAAGATCTTAAATGCTTAATAGAAATACTTGTTCAGTTCATCTATATCTATACCAATTTACCTGTGTATTCCAAACCTTATTCTTTTTTTATGATTGCCAACAAACTCAGAAGGTATCAAAATGGGTTGGTTGAATAACCATGACTAATAAATCTGATCATGAATGTCTGTACTGTCCAAGATGTTTATGTGGTTTTGTTTAGAATCAGTTTTTACGCTTGGTTTTTCTTTATAATTGGTTTTTAATTTCATTTCTAGCCAAGCTAAGTGATTTTGAGGAATTTAGGCTTGGTAAGTGACATATTAGAGTTGAGCGGGAATATGATCTCCAATTTATTTGCTTTTGTATGATGTCCTTTTGTGTTTGTTCTTACCTTGTAGGATTTATATAAATTGATATAATAGCTTTGAAACATGCATAATGGTTAATGTAGCAAATGCTTAACTAATCATAGTAGATCTTTGGGGTGACCTTCCCCATATTCATGATTCATCCCATGTTTTTTTATCGGATTTATCAAATGTGATGGTTTGACTCACTGATTGATATCACGATTCATGATGACCACTAGGTACTGACTTTATTAGATGAATGACTCAGCAAACTATTTTTAGACAAGATTTTTCAGTTTTAACTGGGTTCGCTCACTTCCATGCCTATTGCCTAAGAAACTTTTGGCTTTTGGCGTTAGACTTGGAACAGAATACGGTTACTTAAAGTCAAGATGACATTAATCATATAATATCTGCTATATGCTAGTTGTCTATACTATGTCATGGAAAGCTTGGGTTACATAAGAAATTGACTAATTATCACCGGAAAGAACAATTTTACAGTTTTGCTTGGTGCATTCAATATTTCCATTTAAAATTCTCTGTTCAATTTTTTTTATCATTTTAAAGAATTACATATCTTTAACTATGTTTTCCTTTATCTTTTTGCTCAACTACCTTTATCAATATTGATATCCACGATGATTGGCCTGAATGGATTCCTTGCCTTTTGATTGCAGGGATGTTGTTTAGCTCATTGTTTGGTGCTATGATTGGATTATTTTTTCTCATACCAGTTTTGTGCTAGTTGAGGTTTCAGGCTAGGAAGCCTGGTTATATATATTTTTGTTGTTGTTTTTGTTGTTATACTTGAAGGGATTTGCAGCGGGATTTCATTCTTTACAGGTATATTGGGCGATTGATTTGTTCAGCTTGCACCTAAAATATATATAAAGATTTTTTTTCCATAGGTGAAGGTTTGTGATTAATATTGTCAATTGTCAATTGTGTTTGTAAGTTACTAAGTGGTGTAACAATTTTCTTTTGGTGAAAGGAAGGGGCAAACCGCCCCAACTCAAAAACCTCTAAAGAACATTACATATGCGAAGTGATGTAACAAGTTTTACGCATACAACAATATTCATTGTTATCATATTTTTCGTTCAGTTGTAATATATTGCCTCCTTTTACTTCATGTTTGAATGACCAGTTAATAGTTAGCGAGCTGTGCTTCTATCTCTGTAGTACTGTAGTCATGTTAAATGTAACGACATTTATTTACAAGGGGAAAAAATTAAAAAAAAATCTGACATTTGACGTTGAGAAAAAAATCCAATTTTAATTGAGTGACAAAATGCCTAAGTCTAGGCTGAGCGGGTTTTACATTTGAAACAATTAGACCAGTTTGATAAAAAGATGACAAAAAAATAAACTAAAACATAAATCGGGGTGAAAATAGCTAGAAATTAATTTAAACTTAAATTTTGATGCTCAAAGCTATTTAGAGAGCTCAATTGAATTGTCCCATTTTGTCACTTCAAATAGGGTTGTTGAGCCATTTCCACATAGATATTCTCAAGGACTCTAAAATGTCTTTGAATATGTAATTCCTTTTTCTGATTAAAGTGAAAAATGAAATTCACAATAATATCACACATGTTAATGGCGTACATTCATTGTGATCAGAGTTTGCTGATAAAAAAAGTAAAATTGAAGCAAATTCAATATTTTCTAATATAATTAAAGTTAAACAAATACGTACATAATTAAATTCTAATTTAAATCTTAAGTGCAGGGCGCTATTGCGGTGCATGATTACATAGAAACAACAATTTGGGGAAATACACTTTTATATTGAAATTATTTTACACCTTTATTAGAACACCCTAACCATTTTATTTCTCAACTCTCCAACCTGTCAAACTCTCGATAGTAACCCACCAATACAAATTACAAACTACCAATATAAATAGTACGTATGTGTTTGGGGATATTAGGGAACACAACTTATCAATATAGGCAGCAACATCACTTTATATAAATAGTATGTATGATTAATTTCACAGCTGATGTAGAGCCTGTCAAAAGATGGGATTCACAGACTGAATATTTTTGTTTCTATGACCTAAATACTCCATAATCTTTAATCTCAGTTTTATAATAAATATTTATATTCAATATTAGCATAGATTATTAAAAGTATTTTAGACAACAATAAGTTTTGCTCCAGTGAGATAAGTTCACTTGAGAAATTTTTTGAGCTAACAAGGGATCGTAGTATAGATAAAGTAGAAATTAATACTGAGGCAAGCATGATTTATTGGAATATTTTAATTCAATCTGAAATTAAAAATGCTATAAATAGAAATTTCTATTAGATACATTTAGATCAATCGTTAGATGAAACTCTCAAGTGAACTTCTCTTTAAAAAATATTAGGTATTGTGCCAATATATATCTTTTGTTTTAAATTTAATATATTATAATAATTCACATTATTGTGCTTTGACGTGCATATTAATTTTTTAGTTAGTCTCCACATTTTTTGTTATTTTTTACATAAGACGTTAATTTTGATATATGGTAACTATTCTTCTTCTTATTCATTGTTTTCTGTATTAATTTTAGGATAGAGGAAAATATACACTAAGAATTGCATAATAAGAGAAATTATAAAAATATATCAATTTTAACATATAAATATGAAATATCGATATACAGGCACATGTCTTTCCGTTGGTAAATATAATTGCGGTTTAGTTGGATTTGATTCAATTTTTAATTTTTTAAGTGATTTTTAATTTTTATTTTAGATTGATTTAAATTTGAACATATAAGCATGGGTCTTTCTCTGGATCCATACCCATACGGAATCCATCATCCTAACTCCTCAGCATGGCAGTTGCATGCGTCATTATCCCATCGCTTAATAGATAAAACTGATTCTCTCGAAAAGATTTAAATTATCCTCTGGTAAGTTTAAATTTCAATTATGTACATGTATTAGTATTTTTTATCCCATGTGTTTATCTTTTATGTAAATTATATTAAACCCAAAATGATACAATAATAAACGGGTATACCCCGCGGTTAAAGAAAATCAAAAGTCTTCCTAATATCAGAAAACCTATATCAAGATACTAAAACAAATGCAACATGTGCGCTTGTCTATACATAAGAAATTTAATCTTACTAATAACCTCTATGATAGAAAATTAATAATCCTAAAAAATCAGTTTATTCCTAGACAGTCAACTACAATAGACTAATTGTTATAACCAGACAAGATAATTTTCCTGAGTTTTGTGTCTCCTTTGTATATATATATGGCTCATCACGTTTTTGTTTCCACAATCCAAGGCTTGGTCTTTCTCGTCCCCTTTACTAGTAACTAGCTAGTAAGTGCCCTGCATGCTATTCTACTGCTTAAATGTTTTACTTTGTTATTATTGATATATTTTTTCTTATAATACTCGGGTTTCTAATTTTGTGGCATGTTGCAGCGTTGTGTCCCCTTATTATTTCCACCAGAAACACCCCTCATCTCCAAAACTTCCTTCTCTTTGGATTGGCTTGTTTCTTTTGCGTCTTTCTATTACGGCTTCTACCTTCCGTTTTTTCCCTTCCACCTTTTTATTGTATATATACCTTGTATTTTGTATTCTTTATATATGGTAATCTTACGTAGATATTGCTACCATAGTTTTCTGGATAGGCATTGGTTTGAGTAATTTTTTTTTTTGGGTGGATGGAGAAAAGGAGAACAAAAGAAAAACGTCCTTAAAAAGAGAAAAGAAAACCAAGTTTATAAGATTTATAAACTTGGTTTTCTTTTGTCTTTTCTTTTTTAAAACAACCGTTTGGAAGATAAAAATTAACTTAAATTTATAGACATTCAAGAAACAAATCAATTTAGCATTGACAACATAACTTTTATGTTCGCTACATGTTTAGATCAACTTAAAAATAATCTTGTTTTTCATCTTTATATTTAAAATTTATTGTTCATTTATATTTTAGGTCGAGCTTAATATATTTAATATTGAATAAAAATTTAGAATGAATCATAAACTTTGTTATAATTAACTTTTTATATTTGATATTAATTAGTTTAATTTAATAATGGAAAAGAATTAAAGTATAAGAATGATAACTACAAATATAGCAAAACCATGTAATTAAGGATAATTTAAGAAGATAAATATATAACAATTGATAATGAAAAGCAACAGTAACCACTTTTATTATTATTTTATTTTCTAGTCTTTTTTTTTTTATCTCATTTCACCTCTGACACTGCTCACTCACTCCCACAACCCTGTTTGATTGCCTCATCATCAAGGCTAAACTTGCTCCAGTCTTCTCCTGTCTTCTGAGGCTCAAACACAATAACCCTACCATCTGTGAGCCCCACAGCAAACTGGCTTGGCTTCTGTGGATGTGCAGCAATGGCAAGTGGATAGATGCTTGAACTGCAATAAACAAACAATATAATTACAATGCTTGGCAAGGCAATATGTATAATGAAAAAATGACAATCCATAATATTATCTAAAGCAGTGTCTAATAAGCAAAACTAGAAGTTTTTCTTTTTCTAAGATGCATAAAAAAAATAGCATTATTTATCTCATAAATGAATATAATTTCTTGGGCAAGCCTAGAAATTGCAACCTTAGAGAAGAAAAACATACCTTGGAGTTGTAGAAAGATAAGCTGAGGGATTAATCCTACAACGCATTTGGAGTTTCAAAGTATCAAATATTGCCACAGCTCCATCAACAAAACTGGCATACACAGCCTGGCCATCAAATGAGAAAGTTGCTTGGGAGATAGCCATTGAAACTTCTGGAACCCACTGGCATGAAACAAAAAGTATATATACTTGTTTAGTAAGAAACAGCTCACTTTGAAAGGGGGAAAAACCACATCATAAGTTAGGGAAAGAAGAGAGAACCTGGTTACAGCATTTTAGCTCTATTGCTTCATACATTGCAAGATAATTACTTCTTACAGCAAGGAAGTGCCTCTGGTATAGGTGAAACTGAATGTGAGTGTCAGATAGCACTTCTGGCACCTTCTGTCCATGTATTTGCAAACTTCCATCTTTCTGTTTTTTCCATTCATTGGTGTTCCATACAAAAATCTGCAAGAAATAATTGAAATAATGACAAATCAGCTTAATATGGAACCAACCAGTAAAATCAATCAGCTTTATATATTATAGGCCATAGAATGGAAGGTAATTCCGAAGTAGAAGTAATGGTTGCATGATGCATGTATGATGTGATGAATATTAAATACTAACCTGAGCATTTATATCACCAGAAACAAGAAGATCAAAACTACTTGAGAAGGCAAGGGCAGTAACTCTTTTGGAGTGGCCCTCAAGCTTGCTTATAATCTGTACAAATGTAAGACACAAAAAACTATAGCTTCAACCTCCTCAAAGTAGGTAATGATACATGTCTTTCTCAAAATGAAGAGACATACCTTATTAGTACGGACATTGTATATAATTATACTGTAATTATCCATACCAACAGCAAGTATATTATTATCACGAGGGTAGAAGGTGAGACAAGTTGCCATAGGTGGTGGAGTCATGATAGTCGTCACAGTCTGTACTTACGAGACAATGTGTGACATGATTAGTCAAATCATAGCTTCATTGTAAACACATAGTGGCAAAATGGGAAATGGTAGCATGATATCAAATAAATAAAAAAGAATAACGAATAATGTTTCTGAACTAATGAGCATAGGATAAAGAGAAGAATACACCATGATAACTAAATGAAAAATCAATTATTCTGATACGAGTTCTTAGAAAAACTTTATGAATGTAGGGATGAAATCAAACCTTCCACAATGATAACAAAATATCAGCATTAAACCATTTCATAGAAATGAAGGAGATTTCTTTAGTACAACATGCTTCTATCCTTTGGGTTTACCTTAAAAGTCAACATGTTAAACAAGGAGATTGCCCCCCCAGATGTTGACATGAGATATGAATCATTCTTTGATAAAGAAAAACAGGAAACTGGGACTCCACTGTAAGAACTTGTTAGTTTATTGCTCATCAATTGCAAGCCACTCCTTGATTGCCAGATGTGAGGGGAAACTTGTGCAGTCGCCTACATGTATTACTTATATTTTATAATAAATTCAACTACAAAGTAATAAAACTGAAAAGATGAAGATGGGGTGGGGTGGGGAGAGGGAAACTCCATATAAAAAAGAGGATTTTATGTTTCCACTTACCTTGCCATCCAAGTTAAGGTTATCACGAGGCCATTTCCAAAGAAGATGATCACCATTTGATGTCAATGCCAAAATGCCATTTCCCGCATTGGTGTAAGTCAGTCTAACTATCTGTGTTTTATCAGAGGGAAAGTTAATGACAAATTTTTGTTCTGTGAAACCTAATTGGCTAATTGTTTGGTTATCTTGTATATTCCATCTTTTATTTGTGAAAAATAAATCGTATGTGGATTGAAACTTCCATTTTCGACTTGGTATGTGTGGATGGCGTGTCTATCATCCATGGGATTCAGTAGTAATTGTTATTTTATGATTTCAATTGTCTTAAGACATTTATGTAAAAGGGAGCTGAACATATTAATAGAGTTATCCCATGATAGCTATGATATGTATCATGTATAACTTTTGTTGAAATTAGTGATAATACATGTAACTATTGGCAATAATCCAATAAAGCATTACTGCATTAGCATACAAATGCCATACCTTGTTTATTTTGGGATGAACTGGAAGCTGCAAGAACTGGCACTGGGATGGCTCACAAATTTCTGAGACATTCCAAAACTTTGAGTTGTTATGGGACTCTTCAATTGAATTATACCTCCCATCCTCCAAGCCTTTTTGGTACCCATTCTTTAACAAAAAACCAATTTGAAATGAGGGTACCCAAGTAAAGTATAAGATGCAAATAAATGTCAAGAAAGCAAGTCTAGTCCAAAAACCGAATAAACAGAGACAGATATTTGTATGTATCATGCTTACATAAGCCACTTACTCAAAAAAATGAACCTTAAATATAGTGTTCTATGCATAACACAAGATTATTTTATAATTTTTCAAACAACATACCATGACAATGCCTTCACCTGCGACTCCAGCACCAGCATCAACCAAAATTGGACTTTGTGTACACTGCAAGAAATAAAAAGTTCAAGGATTGAAAAACTCCACAGCATAGTCAAAGTAAAGTTACATATGCTTACCTTTAAGGCTTCATGTTGATTATTGGGGACATGAATTGAATGTGTTTCATTCTGTTTCTGCAAAATGTCATCAATTGCTAAAATTTTTATTTTGTTTCCTTTTGCAGCAACAGCCAGTAATGTTCCCTTCTTGTTAAAGCGAATGCATGGATTTTCCTGAAGAAAATGAATTAAAACTTAAGTATCATTTGCTGTTTAAGTTTAACTAAAACTACCACCTCCCACAGAAATATAAGATTTCCAATCAAATAAATCGTAAATGTTGGATTGTCAGAACACTGACACAACTTATCTAGACAGCAAAAGACCTACTGAAGAACTTACCAGTAATTCAGCATCAACATCAGTGCTTGTCCAGAGCTCAACACTGTCCATATTCCAAAATTTAACCTTGTGGCCATCACCAGCAGCCAAAAGTCCTTTCTGAGTTGAATCAAAATGGATGGCAGAAAAGCATGGTTTCTTAAGTCCCTTGTATGTTCTTTTTATATATCCTTCACTTTCATCCCATTCCACAAGATACGGCTCTCCATCTTTCCCAGTTCCACAAGAAAAAAGCCTAGAAAAGTTTATCAGCATTAGTTAAACTGCAATAACTTGTTAATAGGAAACAAATTATTCCAATTGTATTTAGACTAGTAGCTCAAAACCTGTTATCATCAGCACTGTAAGCCAATGTAGTGTAACCATAACCAGGGGCATCAAAATCTACTCTGGCTCCCAAAGAATCATATAACCATGCCTTAATCTTTCCGTCGGTTGAAGTTGAAAAAATAAACTGCAGTGCAGGTGCGAAAGAATCACATAGCATATGAAACGATTAACACATAGTCACGTACAACTAGTCAATACATTAATGACACAACAACAAAGCATGCTTACATCAACATGTTGCTTCACATGAGGACAAATAGAACAAACAGGAGCATCGTGACCTTCAAAAGTATAACATCTGACACCGCTAACAGCATCCCAGACCTTAAAAGAAGTAAAAAGGACCTTAGGTTAGTTTTATTTTTTCCGGGGGTGGGATCCTTGAGGTCAGTTTCATTATGAATGATAATTTATTGTTGATCATAAGAACTGAGTCAACTGACCTTTATTTTCTTGTCATCTCCACATGTTATGACCAACAATTGCTTATTAAGAGAAGAAAATGCTAGATCGTTGACACTACCATCATGAGCATCAATCTGCCAGGAAAGTATTTAGAAGTTAATCTGAGAGTTATATATTATATGAATCTAACTAAACATGTATAAGGGGCGTATGAGGGGATGAAATATATTTACTTGTAAATGTTGGCTAATGATGTCATTTCCATGATGATAGGAATATAATTGAACAAAATGTTTGGAAAATGCAACCCCTGTTTAAAGTAAGAACAATTAGTTAGGAGCAATAAACCTTTGTAATCACTGGTGACTAGACATACCCTTTAAGTAGCTGAAGATTCTTACCAAACAGTGAACCGTCAGGGCTCCACTTGATTTTCTTAACTGAAACACGAAAGTCCTTTTCCTGAGCTTCCTGAATATTGTTGGTAGTGGTTCAGAGTATTATTCTCTCTTTAGGTCATTGATATGATAATAACAAGTACTCATTGGAGTACAACATATTCAGGAAGTGGACCTACCTTGAAATTGATGGAGCTTGCTCCGATACCCCATATTCTGTAGTTTTCAGAGAACAATTTCTCCCCAGAATTAACATCCCAAAGTCCTATACTGCCAATATTTGTTCCAACTGAAGAAACAAAACAGTAGCTATATATATTTAGCTATTTTTATTTCTTTTTATCAATTTCCTCAAGCTATATATACAATGAAGTGATATTTGAGCAAAAATGTAAAGACTAAGTTCTATGAAGCAACCTAGAAGAAGTGTATGCCCGATAGGATGAAAGTCCATGGTAACAGGAAGTGAATCCTCTTTCAACATCTGAACAACATTTTCAGGAAGAACATTTGCTATGGCCGACGTCACCTACACATGAAGGCACATCTTCTGTTTGATTCCATAGATAAGATATAGGAAATCTTGCAGTTCTGTTTAACAAAAAGTTTCATCCAACTGACCTCATTGGAAGTCTGGCATTGCCTTCCTTTGAGTGATATTACACTAGGATCCTCCATTGTAGTTTCTATAGAAAGGCCATGGACTACACCGTCATAAGCAAGAATTGAAATGATTACTGAAGCAAGAGAAAAAATGCAAGAGTAAAGCTCATACCTGGATTTGTTAGTGTGGCAGGAAAGGGTACAGAATCAGTTATAGTAGATGGACCAGAATTATGGTTTGACAAATGTTGATCAGAATCAGAGTTTTCAATTGAATCACTTTCTTCTGATTGCAGAGATGAAAGGTTCAAACTTGGTTTGCAAACATGGTCCTCCAAGAGGGTTTTTACACCAGGAACTGGAAGTGGATCTTTACAAAGTAGATGCTGCCAATTCAAACTGAAAATGAATAATTAGTAAATTTTCTACCAGGAGCTGAAAAGCACAGGCAGACATCAAGAATAGAAGCAAACATGATAGCAAAATATGCTTGTATATTATTTTTTTATCAAAACTTTAAATTGGGAAAAGAGAGTGAAACCTTTGGTTCAGAAGATAACGTAACCTCTGACTTTTAAAAACAGGGCATTTCAATTTTCCATGGAACACAGGATTTGCCTCAATGACTTTCTTAATATCATCCGCCACAATCTTCCTTACAGAATTTGTATCTCCATATGTTGAAAGTGATGCATGCTCCCTGATTAGACCCAGAAAAAAGTTAAGCTTAAAGCTCATCAAAGGATGTTATTGGCCTCATATCTAAAATTAGTAGTAGACTGGCAATTGAGCCATACCTTATATTGTTAATTATCAAAAGCTGGGTCATTTCATTGAACAGTTCTTCATGCCCTGAGGAAAAAACTTTCAGATCCTTGATGAGGATATCCAAAGCCTTGGCTCGATCGTCCCTGATGAGTGATGAAACAAAACAGACAAATTTAGAGAATCATGGGCTATGAACAAAAAACACACCTGTATGAAACAACTAAGCATTCCATTGGAAATAATATGGTACCAAGGCACAGAAAATTTTTCTTACACCAACAATATGAGACAACAAAACAAAAGGCTTACATATCCAATGCTTCAAGGAATTTCTGTTTCCTGATTTCAAAGTATACTTTGGTTGAGTGTCTGTTGTCATCAACCCTCGTGAATCCAGAAAGGTACCTCTCAGAATCATCCCATTTCCCAGCAAGTAGCATGTCCTCGAAATACTTCATGTCAAAGTATATCCCACTTTCACGCTCAAGCCTATGAATAAAAAATTGGAAGGAAAAAGATACAAATGCCAAAAGATTAGTGATCAAGTCAAAAACAAAAACTAAGAACCCTGAATTTTGATAGAAAGAGGGAGACATACTTGTGTGCAGTTTCCTTGAGACCCTCCTCATCAAGAAACTGTAAAATTAAGAAAACAAGCTCTTTATTCAGAATAGACTTCTCCATTACAAACCTGTTTGTTTGTTTCGGATTACCAACCCTGCAGCACAATCAGATAAATACCAAAACTTTTAAATCAAATCATAATCAGTATCCAAATCAAATACCAAAAATTTGCTTTCATTAAAACGACAGACCAATTGGACAGAGAAAACTTGCAAACAACCTTGTTTCTTCAAATTCTCAGTCCTTTTGGTTGGGCTTTTGATTATGGGAAAAAAGATTCGACAATCACCAGAAAAAGGTAAAGTAAAGAAGGCACTAAATCAGATCCTAAAACGTTGCCATTGGAAGGTCAAATTGAAAAGGAAAAAAAAAATTGGGTTTGGGGCCATTCACAACTGAAACTGAAGCACAAAAATAAAGACCAAGAGATGACACGGATCATGGTATAATGGTCTGCAGCCACCTCCATCACATTTATGTTTGGAAATTGTCAAATAGAAAAGAAAAATTCTCCTTTGTTTATTTAAGCACTAAAAAAATTGAAAAAGGAAAATTTGGTACAGAAAGGGACAGCAAAAGAAACACACAAAGGAAGGCATAAAGGTTTATCAAAAGCTCACCTGAAAAAGGGGTGAAAAGATGAAAACTAAGGAGAAAACAGGAAAAGTTTTTGAAGGTTCTCCTCCTCAGTGGTTTGTGTAAAAAATTGTGGACATGACAACTGAGGCTGACTGATATATATATGATCGGCGTTGTGGACGAGAAGATAAGCACACTAAAAAGGTCATCTCATATGATATGATAAGTGGAATGGCTTATCTGTAGGTCTGAGCAGGTGGGACCCACATGAACAGATCGTCTTTCATGTGAAAGCCACCTAGACACTAATAAAATTAAATGTTTTCTAAATATCATAATATTATTATTATATAATTTCTATCTAATTCCTGATTTGTATGAATTTATTGTTAATATTATTATATTTTATGATTGAATACTAAATAACACTGAACGGATCGATTAAGTAACGTGAAATTATTTTAGTTTAATTTTGTCAGATTTAAGTATTGAGTATGCAATTCCATATATATGGAGTTTTTCTTATTTATCTTACTTAGCTCAAATAAAATTGTCTTTCAAGAAATATACTCTGGACAAAAGAAAATGATTGAATAGGAATACTCCGTTTAATTAATAATAATTATTGTGTAAGAATAAAAAATTTGTATTAAAATAATTGTCATTTTAATTTTTAAATGTAACATTTATTTTTCTTTTTCACTCATATCCCTTTATAATATTAATGATATGGACAATAAAAATTAAAAATAAATTAATGATGATAAGATTAAAATTGTAAAATTATTATTCTTTTTCATCCATTTATTAATTTTTATTGATATGTGTAAAATACCTAGAACAACAATTATAATGAGACAAAGGAAGTATAAAAAAATGTGTGATAAATGTATAGACTATTTAGTTTATTAAAAAACACAACTAATTGTTCTAATTTTCTTAAGAAAATAATTTTATCTTGATTAAAACATTTTTATTAATTACATTATACATTTATTAGTGTATTTATTTATTGAAGATATTGTTAAAAGATAATTAATATTTTCTTTAATATATTAAAGTGATAAATAATTCAAGAGATATTCTACAATTGACAAATAGAATAAATAAAGTGGTAAAATTTACATATTTTTCATACTTAAATAAAATTTATAAAAAAATATAAATTTAAGACATTTAATGCTATCAAATAAATTAATAAATTTCTTTAATATCAATTAATTAGTTCATTTGACCAACATCTGATTTAAACAATTTCAATGTTTTTCTTTCTTTTTTTGTCTCCAATAAGGGTCTATTCAAGAAAATAGTTAATTTTTTAAATAAAAAAAATCAATCAGTTTTTATTATATATAAGAGTTTATGTTATAAGCACTTGAAATTTATAAATTATTTGTTTCAATATTTTTTTGTCTAGATCGTAGGTATCTTTTAATGGAGTTAATCATGTTTAAATTAAGTAGGATCACTATGGATGATGACAAAGCTTTACTTCCAACTATTTAGGCTATGTTTAGAAAGGCATTTTAGCTAGTTTTTAGGTTTATTACTAGCTAAAAAATTTGTTTGATTGTTCAATAAACAAATTTTTTTATTAGCCTCTAACTTTTAGTTTTTTATATTTTCTTCCATTTTTATCCTCAATATATTTATCCAATTTTCTAGTTATCATTTTTTAAATAAATCATGATTTTATTATTTTTTTTGTCATTTTACACTTTTTAGTTACTTCAATAGTTAGGTTATCGAACACTTGTAATTTAATAAACTAGCTTTTCAACTATCAACTAGTTTTTCAACTTCTAGCTAGCTTCAAAAAACTATGTTTGACAAAATCAGTTGGAAGCTTAAAGCTAAAAAAACTAATTGATAACTGAAAGTTGAAAAACTAGTTAATTAAATTATAAGTGTTCAGTAAAATTAGCTATTAAAGTAACTAAAAAGTGTAAAATAACAAAAAATAATAAAATTATGATTTATTTAAAAAGGGTAAGTAAGAAAATGGATAAATATGAAAAAAAATATAAAAAATTAAAAGCTAGTGTTTAAAAAATGCCACTTCAACTAACATTTAAAAAAACACCAAAAACTACTAAGAGAATTTCCAATGGAGATTTTTTGAAGGATTTCTTAAGTGAAGAAATCGTTCCTTTCCTATTAGAGAAAATCTATGTGGCAAGGAGAGTTTCTTAAAAATAAGATATGCATCTTTTGCAATGAATTATTTTTTAGCAATAAAAAATAATATTTATTTGATACATAACAATACCATAATTAAATCATAATTAAGTGAAAATAAAAAAATATATAAAAGGGTGAAATTCTTGAAGTTTCTTATCATTGGAACAAAATTGTGTATGAATTTCTTATAATGACATTACATGGTACTTTGGGGACCACAAAAAATAATGTGGGAATCACAAAAAATAACTTAAAAAACCCACTTAAGAAATTATCATTGAAGATAGTCTAAGAAGTTACTAAAAAAAATTTGTTACCAAACAGTTAAACAAGCTTTCCAATTAGTAAAAAAAAACTATAAAATACGTTGTTGAAGGTAACTTTAATAGTTGTGTTTGGATATACATTTTCACAACCATTTACATGATTTTGAAAAAATTTGATGCATTACTACATAAATACTTATAAGATGCTATCTTATTTTAAAAATTAAAAATAAATTAAAACTTTAAAAACTAAATAAATAATTAATATACATACATTATGTATATCACAAATATTAGAATAAAAATAAATACTCACCATTTACCTATTTCAAACCTTTAAAAAGAAAAATTTTATTAGCAAATTTTTAAAATAAAACGAGTGTTTTAGCTTCTACATTGCACAAAATAAATATTTTTTATTTAATTAAAATTCAGTATATAAATTATATTATAATTAAAATTTACAATAAATAAAAATTTAACAAATAAATTATATTTTAGATTTGTAATGATTTGTATTGTGATATATTATATTTTTACTTATTAATAATTTGTTTTAAAAAAATTCAAATTCAAGTTAAAACTAGAGATGTCAAAAAATCATAAACTAAAATAGATAATAAGTTAAGCTAAACTACTGAGATGATACTAAAAGCATAATACAACATATCAAATGTATGTTAGAAACATATTTGAAAATTAAATATTTATATTTAAAATTTATTTTTAACATTCAGTTATAGTTTTTTAAACCATTCAATTGATATTAAAATTTAAAAACATAAAAAAATATACTAAAAGTATCATATGTATGTTAGAAAAAGTCAAATTCACCACTTCATAAGAAAAGAAGAGATGAGATCAAAAAATTAAATATATATGAGAACAGATCAACTTACTCAAATTCACCACTTCTCATTTTTATTATTTATTTTATTAAGATCTAATAATTATAATAAATAATTAATTTTAACCATTAGACTTTAAAAAAATGAACGACAAAGTTAGAATCACAATGTGAGTGAATTGTGGTAGGATTATGATGATGTTTAAAGGTCTTTAAATGACATTTTAATTTAATTATTATCATTTTTAATTAATACAGTATTATTTATTTTTTAATTTTTTATATTGTTTAAAGTATAAACAACGTGTACATTTATAGATATTTAAGTACCCAATAAAATAAAGTACAAATATTATGTTATAATATCAAAACATTTTCTGGAGTAGAAAATATTTTTATTTATTATTTTTTATCAAACTTAATTCTACATTAATAGCAAACAGTGCAATATTTTTACTACTATTAAATATGCAATTAATTATAGACGTCATAAAAAAATACATTTATTACTACCTTTGATCAATATTTTAATTCTTATCCTTATCCTTATATATTAAAAGTAAATAAGTTTGGTGTCTCTATATGACAATTTTTTTCCGCTCATTTCAAGGGATAAAGATAGAATGGCTAATTTATTATTGCACTCAAAATTAATTCTATACATTTATTGCTCTTAAATGCTGGTACACGTATTTAAGTAAGTTTTGTTTTTTTTACTAAATATTTTTAATTTTATCCTCCATAACTCACTCCCTCTATTTTTCTTTATTTATTGGGTAAATAATCATTTTTGTTTTTTAATGTGCGTACAAAAAAATTTAATCTAAAGTGTAAAGAATGCGATAAATATGTTCTTAACTTTCGTCCGTCACCGTTAATAAAATAACTTATGTGGCGTGGAGGGACAATTTTATCACTAGAATGATTGACAACGTGGATTGCCAGCATATGGACATATTCATATTTGTCATACTATTTTTTTTTTACTTTTCGTCTTCCCACTCCGTTGATAAATACGTCCCTGAAAAATGAAAATGCAAAATTTAGTCCCCAAAAGTATAAAAAGTGTAACAAATATATTGGACGTTGATAATGAATTGTATAGGAGAGAAACTATGAAAAAAGGAATTAAAAAATAGTAAAATACAACTTAAGATTTGAACTCTTATACTTTGATTATCTATCTATTTATCCATCTATCAAATTGTTAATTAGTTTTTTAATTAATCAATATAACTACTTATTTTCCAAAATAAAATAAAATTCTTTAGTTTTATGATATAAAAAAATTGAGTTACCATTTTAAAAAAAATGAAAGTCTTTTATTTCTTGAATTTTTTTTTCTTCAATTAATTATTAATCTATATTACATATTGTGTCACAGTATTTCAAATGGAATGCAAGGTCGATGTAACTCCTAAATCAGCAAGAGATATAACTCTACATCCCAAAGGCAAAGAATAAACTTTTGTATTATCTTTTTTTTTTTTTAAGTTAACTTCTGTATTAGTTTAAGCATTATTGTATTTTTTATTTAAATTTATTTGGGGTCTTTATTTGTTAGTAATTGTTTTCATTTCATTCATATTATGTATAATAAGTATTGTCTCGAATGGAAACACATAAAATTTATCGGATTCTTTCATATTTGAGGTATATATATATATATATATATATATATATATATATATATATATATATATATATATATTATTGATTAAGGAAAAAGACTTATAATTCCATTTTAGCTTTATCTAGTTTAAATTTTGTGAGATTTTTTTTTAAAAATAGTTGATTAAATTCTTTTTTAAAAATAAATAAATAAATAAATTTGGTCTCACGACTGGTTGTGTTTTTTCTACTCAAAACTCTTGACATATTATTTTTAATCTAAATATAAGAGCACTTAAGTTGGAATTGTGATATGGAATAATTTTAAAGATTAAAATTGTGAAATTTGATAAAATTACAAGATATAAGATAATTTTTTTAACATCAAAGATTAAGGTTTGATAAGGAAATAAAAATAATAAAAATATATACATTAAAAGGAAATTTAAAAAATATATTATATAAGTATTAAACGAATAGAAATAGTTAATTATAAACACATAGTAATAATAATAATAAGTCACAATTTATTATTAACGTTCAAATATATTTGTTGCACTTTTTATACCTTCAAAGACTAAATTTTGTA
The DNA here is from genome assembly GCF_004193775.1 of Glycine soja. Lineage (NCBI taxonomy): Eukaryota > Viridiplantae > Streptophyta > Magnoliopsida > Fabales > Fabaceae > Glycine > Glycine soja. The sequence goes on from NC_041005.1 coordinate 5,376,646, forward strand.
TTTTCATCTTTCAGGGACACATTTGTCAGCGGAGTGGGAAGACGAAAAGTAAAACAAATATTATGACAAATATGTCTCTATGCTGACAATTTATGTTGATAATCATTTCAGTGATAAATTTATCTTTCCGTGCCATGTAGACTATTTTACTAACGGTGACAGACGAAAGTTAACGGTAGGACATATTTGTCGCACTTTTTATACTTTCAGACACTAAATTTTGTATTTTCATCTTTCAAGGACGCATTTATAAACGAATTACATATTGAGGGATAAAAGTGATTATTTACCCTTATTTATTTTTGTTCTTTTTCATTGAATGCGCTCATTCTCCATGTGCCTTTGAATCAACTTCCTTTTTTTTTTTTTTCTTCTGTCCAGTGTCTAATTGTCTATAATCTATATCACTTTACTTTCTACTCATTCAATAAACTCAATTTCAATTTTTTATTGTCACATGAACTAGGTTATTTTCTCTTCCTACATCATCTTTGTTTGCATTGTTGTTGAGGTATGTATCCCTCCCCTTTGGTAGACTTTTTTGTTTTCCATCTTATATTGTTCTTATTTTTGTCCTTTTCCATGTTTTGTGTTTTAAATTTCTTTCCTCACATTTACACATTTCGTTTCTTGAAGCAGGGAAGAAACTTTTCATTTGTCACGAAATTGCTAAAGGCAAACTTTGAGATTGTCTCAATTAAAGATAGGCAATTTTTATATACTAAAAAGTAAATAAGTTTGGTGTTGTTGTAGGAGAAAATTTCTCGCCCATTTTAAGGATATAATGGTTAATTTATTATTCCACTCAAAATTAATGTTTTTTTATTTATTGCTTTTAATTGTGGGTACACAATACAAATATTCAAATAATCTTTTATTTTTAAATTATAAAAATTACTATTAATTTGATATTATACATCTAATTACCAAGTATCAATATATTGAGCATATAAAAAAATAATACCATAACTATATCTGTAATTAATTGATCAATATTTATTGAAGCTACCATGAAAAAGCATTATTGCAGGACACTGATTTTGTCACTCCATCTCTTCAGATGGGTCAATGTTTATGGTGTCTTTTTAATATTCATCGTTGTTTTTGAACAGAATTCTCAGTTCTCTATTTCTGTTTTTTGAATTTTTTTTAAATAATATTGTGTGTGAAAAATTTAAGAGCATTTGCAATGAAATTTTTTAAAGGATTTTTTAAGTGAATAAATTGTTTCTTATAATTTATTTTTCCTTAGAATAAACATATGTGAGAGAAAGTTTCTTAAAAATAAGATTTATATCTTTTATAACAACTTAGTATTAAAAAATAATATTTATCTAACATATAACAACATCATAATTAAGTAAGAATAAAAAAAATATAAAAGTATGAATTTTTTGAAGTTTGTTAGAATTTCTTATCGTAAAATTGTGTATGAATTTTGTAAAATGACATGAACCTGAGAAAATTATAAAAAATATTATGGGACCACAAAAAATAATTTAAGAAACTCATTTTAAAAAATCATTAAAAATGTTCTAAATTACGTTCTATCTTTTTCCATTTCATCGAAATTAATTTTCTATAAATTTTTCATGAGGGGGTGTTAAAATCCTGGAGACGTGATTTTTTATTTGAAGTCTATGAAATTTTGAATAAAAAAAAATTGAGACTTTCAAACAAAGAATTGAGGGCATAACATTTGGATATTTAGTTTTTTTTCTTCGGGTTATTAAAAATAAAATCCCCTCGAGTTTTGGATAGAACTGTTTTCCACGTGCCTTGCAGCGCGTGAGGAAAACAAAAGCCGATGTTGCTCTCGTGTTTGTGAATTTGGACACAGCTGGTGGAGTTTGCTAGTCTGTGTGGGACCGCCTCATATGATATGATAATATGTTGGCTTTATCAGCTGTTTACGTGATAGGCATATGTACTTATCCTTCGTAGTTGTAACTTCTTGTGTTCTGTCTGATACCATGGCAGAAAAGAGAATGGTTATTTTTATTTTTTACACATTTATCTTCCACCCTCACCGGTGCTATGTAAAAAGTACTAGTATGCTTTATATTTTAAGGACTGAGAATATGTTCTTAGTACCCCTCTTTTATAATTATATAAAATTTAAAATCAATAATCTTTAATTTACTGTATTCTGTGAATGAATAGTAATATAAAAATTTATATTCTCATTATTCTAAATGATTTAAAACACTTATTTACATGTTAAAATTAAGCTCAGTTCTAAAAAAAACAATTTATTTACCATCTAAGAAAAAATAATTCTTCTAAATTTATTTTTAAAAATTACTTTCAAATATAAATTATTTTGGAACAATTTATTTTAAAAATAATTCTTCTAATATCCAATCCAAGCATGCTCTTTTTTAAGATTGCTAATATTTCACTTGTCACTGTTATGCAACCAAAATACCCTTTATAATGAACAGAAGAAATAGAAATTTGAATATATATATTCATTTTCATATTTAAAAGACAACTTGTTATTTTCTCTTTAACTAAACAATGCATTATTAAAGTTGAGTTTAACTCAATTTAATCTCAGTTCTAATTTTGCATCACCCACGTGCATCCACACCGAATATGAACAAAATATCCCTGATTATATATGGTTTGAGCAATCCTATCGTCTTGACCTACAAAGGTTAAGTCAAAGTCCCTCAATTATAAATTTGATTCTTGTGAGCCAATCGGCTGATTATATCATAGATAATGCAACAGCTTTCTCGTGATCTAGCTTTATAGGGGGTCCATTTCTTTAATAGCAGCAATAAAGATCCAGGAAAAAAAAACAACAGAAAATTCATTATCACCACAAAAAAAATGTCTTTCTCAATATTAAACCGAAGCTACTCTAGAAAGTAGAAACATAACACTACTCTAGTGATAGTGCGACTATTTATTTTAATATTAATCTGAAACTCAAATTCGTTGAAACTATGAATACTCTAGGGGTTAAAAGCCCGGTATATGAAGAAAAAAAAAAAATTCAATATTGGTCACCAAGACAACTACACTAAGCACATCTCTATCAAAACGTAAATTGTAATCCATGTTTTTACGGCATCAAGAGTTAAGAAGGGGTCGCCTTTATCATTCTGAGAAGTTGATAGCGAGATACACCCGTGGCATCCCTTATAATTGATTTCCATATACCAGAACCTAGTAACTTACATTTCTTGGTTTTGCTTTGGAGATGTTGAACAACTCTTGACTTAGAGCAGCTCTTGAAGTGGAAGAGGAATGGCAGGCCTCCAAGTTGTGCCATTTGGACTGTCCATAAGAGTAATACCAAGTACAGCCAAATCCTTCCTGATTGCATCCGATTTAGCATACTCCTTTTGCATTCTAGCAGTAGCCCGTTCTTCAATTTTCTGCAAGACTTCTTCTTCCGTAAAGTTTGCACGTTTTAAAGCTTTTACCTTAAGCTGCTGCAAAACCTGTAGCATAAAACGGTTACAAACAAGAAATATTAAGCATTTAGCAGAAGAATATGAATTATGTTACACAGATTTAGAGAAACAAAATCTCAAACCTATTAACATTTCACACAATTAGATTTAACTCTAGATCTATGCAAGCTCACTGTAAAGATCCATATAAAACCCAACAACTATGCATGCAAGTTATGTTCTATATATATTACAGTACCATTAGGGATAATTTTGTGAAAGTCTATTGCTGTAGCAACTTCAGACTAGGTGGAAATATTATATTAATTTTTTTTATAGGCAGGAAGTACTATATTATTGATTGTTGGATTAATCTCGAGGATAAATCCAATGGTCAATAAATTCAGGGGGTACCAAAAAAGAATGCCACTAGGAACCTCCATTTAAACACTATCCCAGAATTGAATGGGAATCCAAGAATTTTTTTTAAAAAAAATGGGAGGATTCACTGAGCCAATCCTTAACTGATGAGCAGAAAAATGTAGAAAATAAATCATAAGTATTACACTGGAAGAAGCAGAAGTTAATCTATGTGAAACAAATATATATCCCATATAAAAGGATTGTTTAAATAGTTCAAAAAATAACAATTACACAACAGCAAATAAAAAGATAAAGGAAATAAATGTTCACTCCTTAATGGAATTTCTGTTGAGTACACATAAATTAGGGATTTGTACTCCCGATAAAATTGTTGGGTATGATATCATATCTCACATGCAAAAAAATTAGAAAACAGTGACAGAAAGCAATCACTTCAACGGATTCATACCTCAGAGTAACTTGCAGGCATAAGTCCTAAAACAGTAAGGACATCCCTGACGCTCTTCTCCAAAGCTGATAGTGATTCGATTCGAAATTGTTGTTTTTTCCCCTGAGAGGATTATGAAGATGCAAATGTTATAAACATTTATGTGAAATATACTTTATTTGTTTAAGTGTCAAGCATTCAAATTATATCATCCACAAGATAAAGTTTCAAAGATGCATTTCTAGCATTGAAACTCTGAAACAACATAATTAGAGACAGCATCTTTAGAGCTCCAAAACCATGAAGAGATCTGCGCAAAACCCTTTTGTTCAACCTTTGCTAAGATTAGGTTATTGGCATCATATAACACTTAGCAAGTAAACAACTTGAAATATAGATTTGCTTGAATCAAGATGGATTGTTAGATATAAGTATAACCAAAACCTGAAGTTCAATATATTGACATTAAACTAAAACCAAAATTGCACACTAAAAATATGATGAATTACTGTGAAAATATTCATTTCCAAACCTAGATCTCATTCAAAATCAATCTTAAAAATAACTTCTGATGCATATGAGAAAATATTGCACCTTACGAGCATGCAGCAAATCATTGATTGATTTTAATGGATCAGACATTCCAGCCAATACAACTGGAGTGTGAAGATCATCCGACATTGAGGTCAAAAAAACATCGTGGAACTTATCAATAATATCCAAAGTATCCGGTGGGGTGGAATCCTTCCTCTGATCATGCTGATTCAAAAAGCTTTCACATTCATGTAATGTCTGCAAACACATGAAACTTTCAAGATATGTCCACACAACATATACAATGATACAATAAAGAAGTAAGCCCAATTAAGAACATCCAGGAGACAAATGCATAAAAGATGAAGTGTGCAAACTGTATGGACAGGCAAGCACACACATCAAGGAGAAATAAGGTAATTTCTGAAGAAAGTAGTACCTCATATATATAAAAAACACGGTCTGAAGCACTTTCGAGCTGTATATTTGAGTAGTTAATAGGAGATCGATAATGTGCGCTCATCAAAAAATATCTCAAGGCCAGTGGATGGTAAACGTCTATAACCTAATAAAACAATGTTTATTGCATCAGAATGTAACCCTTGGAATGGTAACCATCAACAAATAGAAACTGTGGGTCCTTAATGTATTGACTTATAGTTTTTATTAGACTCAAACAGGGTAAGTTTAAACCATCAGGAATGTCTCACCTGACGTATTGTGAAAAAATTCCCCAAAGATTTTGACATTTTCACAGAGTCAATGGTGACAAAACCATTGTGCATCCATATACTTATATCACTTTTCTTACATGCAGCACAACTCTGAGCAATTTCATTCTCATGGTGAGGAAACACAAGGTCGATTCCTCCACCATGGATATCAAAAGAGTAACCAAGATAAGCTGCACTCATGGCACTGCATTCAATATGCCACCCAGGTCTTCCAGGACCCCAGGGACTCTCCCAAAATGGCTCCCCTGGCTTTGCAGACTGCAGAATAGCATCAAGAATCCACATTGAGTAAGTTCTGAACTAAATTAAGATTTCAAGAATATAATAATCATTGGTTTGTAATATATAATGAAATCAACATATTTAACAAATTTGTGTTATCATTATTCATACTGATATATTATACCTTCCAAAGAGCAAAATCAGCAGGATTTTTCTTTCTAGAATCAACTGCAACCCTCTCACCAGCTCGATTATCTTCTAGATCTCGACTAGATAGTTTCCCATATTCTGGAAATTTTTCTACATTAAAGTACACATCCCCATCAACAATGTAGGCATACCCATTATTAAGGATCTGTCAACAAGCATGTTAACCGATCAACAATGTATCGACATCTTACTTCTTAAGCAGATTAACAAAAGAGAGATTGATAATACGCATTTCATAATCATATACCAATAACTTGTCCAAGTAAGCTTCCTTAGAAATTGAAAATGAAAAAACAGTCTGAATTTTATCAACCTTTTTGCATCCATTTTAATGCCACAGTAAAATTGCCAGCAATGGTACCTTCTCAATCATATCAATGATTTGGGGCATGTGCTCTGAGACCTTTGGTTCCACAGAGGGAGACAGACAATTAAGAGTTACCATGTCTTGACAGAACTCTTCACAATAGCGCCAGCTCAAACTGATTGGATCTTCTCCTAACTCCTTTGCTCTAGCAATTATCTACATAATTTGAAAAGTGCAGGCTAAGATCCTGTAATAGTAATACCAATTAAAAAGCAGTGGGTACTTTGCATTTGTAACAAATGGGTATAATTAAAAAATTCTTAAGCCCTAGACTCTAAATGATAAAAAAGATACTATTTATAGGTAACAAGCAAATGGCCAAGAGCCAAGAAAATGTTCCTATCTGGATAAACTTCTCTGTAAGCACTTATAGGAGAAGAAAATAAAAAAGGTAAAATGAATTGAGACTCTCCATAAGTTGAAGTCAGCATACTTAACTTTTATAGAAGCCCTCTCGTCATCCAACTTCTCCAAAAGCTAAGATGATTGTACAAAAATACAATTTGCTTTATCTTATTATTTTCTTTTCCTATAAGTGCTTACAGAGAAGTTTATCCAAACAGAACCCTAGTTCAAACCCATCAAAGATTCCTCACCTTATTACCATCCTCTACTCAGTGTAAAGTTACAACAAGAAGTACCAACTACCAAGTTCCAAAAATATAACTTTGAAGATTTTTATTTCTTCTTTAGCTGTCAAGCTATTAATATTTTCAACAAGACAAAAGCTTAACGCCTGAACCTAATGAAAGCATAGAAAGAAGTTATTGAAACAGGAGCCAAGTAATAAGGTGAAGTATGCATTACAAAATAACGAAGGAAAACACCTCAACGACGCCCATTAGTATATTTAAGATTACAAAGAACCGTTAACAGTGCTTATTAAAATTGAAAAGTACAAAGGGGCACAGAGTAAACACTAAATAGACAGTGACTGACCTTGTCATCTACGTCAGTGAAATTGCGAACATAACAGACTTCAAATCCCAAATGCTTAAAGTATCTGCCTAATTGCCAAACCGAGCAGAAAAGGAAAACCAATGAGGAAAAGGAGGGTATGGTCGAATTGAATGAAATGTGTGTGAAGAGAATAGAGAAACCTGTAAAGAAGGTCGAAATTGACGTATACGCGAGCGTGTCCAATATGGCTAAGATCATAAGCGGTGACGCCGCACACGTACATTCCCACTTTGGATTCCACTTTGGGTTTGAAGAGTTCCTTCGTCCTACTCATGGTGTTGTGCAGCCACACCTCCGGCAAGGTGGGACACTCGGCGTCGGATTTGCCGCAACCCTTCTCCGCCGTCAACGGCGGGGACGAGGTGGCGCAAAAAGAAAAGTTTTTGCTCCTGAAGATGGCGGCGTGGAGTCTGGGTGGAGCGGAGTGAGGGAAAAGCATAGAGAAAAAGGGTCTGTAGCACTTGAGAAGAGACACCGTACCCATTTTTGCACCGGACCAGCTCATCCCAAATTCACAGCCAAATAACGTTATCGTTTATTTATTAGCGTACACCACTGCCAGACACTTCAGAGGAGCTTCTTCCTTCTTTTTTCTTGGGTACATGGATATTTTTAGAATCTTAAAAATTTAAAAATAAAATTCTTTTCAAAAACTAAAGATAAACTATCAAACCAAAAGTTATTTATTTGTGTCAAATATAGTAAAATTTGTTTCTCTATTCAATTTTTATTATCATTAAAATTTGTTATGCATAAGTTAAAAGTCAATTTCAATAAAAATATGTCCTAATAAAGTTTGTTGAATTTTTATTGAATCAATTTTATTAGCTATTTAACAAAAAAAAATATTAACTAATTTTTAAAATAATAACAAAATGTCTATAAATAACATATTGATTAAACATTTCAACAATATAATAAAAAAAAGTTTAATTATTCATTTGATCCCTATAATTTCATCATTTACACATTTTAGTCCTTATAATTTGAAAGTAATTTTTTTAGTCCCTATAATTTATATTTTAATTTTTTTTTAGTCCCTATAATTTGAAAGTGAACATTTTAGTCCTTATAATTTATATTTTAATTCTCTTTTAGTCATTATAGTTTAAAAGTGATATTTTTAATTCCTATATTTTATATTTTAATTCACTTTTAGTTTTTACCATCAAAATATGAGTAATATTATTAATTATAATTAACTACAAAAATATTAGCAAGTAATTTGTAACTAATTTATCATAAGATAATTTGTAATAAGAAATAGTTGATAATTTATAACTAATTTGTAGTTAATTATTTTTATATATTTTTTTATAGTAAGGATTAAAAAGTAATTAAAATATAAATTATATGAACTAAAAAGATCACTTTTAAATTATAAGGACTAAAAAAAATTAAAATACAAACTATAAAGACTAAAAAGACCACTTTTAAACTATAAGGACTAAAAGAAAATTAAAATATAAATGATAGGAAGTAAAAATATTACTTTCAAACTATAGAGACTAAAAGGTAGGAATCGTGAAATTATAGGGACCAAGTGAATAATTTAACTACAAGGGTTTGATGTTATTAAATGTGAAAATTTTTTATTCGAAAACGACACACTAAATGAAGATATATTGAATACTAAAGAAACAGAAAACAATCCAAAATAATTTACATTTTGATTTAATTTTTTTAACTTGCAGACTTGTTGACTCAGTGGTGAACTTGAGAATTTGTCGAATTTATTTAAAATTTATAGAGTCTACCCAGAGTATACTAAAAAAAAGAATTTACACACGACTTAACTCACAGAAAAGAAGTGAACTCGTAAACTCATGAAAGTTAATGAGTTAACTCAATATTTTGATAGTCATGGATAGAACCAAAGGCTATTTCAATTAAACGGCTATTTCAGGGTTTGGAAGTTTATAGCCCATCAATCTAAATTTCTAGAGTTTAGAAAAACATCACCTCAATTCCAAATTACTACAGTTCTGTTCCTCTCTTTGGTACCAAGTTCTGAAAATTGAACTCAGTAGGATTGTTTATCTATCAAATAATATAATAATAATAATAATAAACATAGATTGAAGAAGAAAACTAACTAGAGCAATGCAGCCAAAACAGATCATAAATCAATTCCTTTTTCAAGCAAAAGGACCAAAAGTGGAAATTAACAGTTTCTACAAGTAAACCAAAAAAAAATTATCCATCAGTGCATGGTTATCAACATTGACGAGTTCTGCCTACTCCCCACTGTTCAAATCAAACATATAAACCTCTCTATCAGAAATTTCAAATTTTTTATAATCCACAACATAAATAATCAAAAGATTTCCATCGGCATCAATTTGTCACAAGAAAATTCTCCAATCATCGTATGCCATATTTTTTCAGCTCCTGCTTGGGGTAACCAACTTGCTCAATGGTTTTCCTTTACTAGTACACCTAGTTGCTTCTTGCAGCACCGGGTAACAGGCTTGCTAAAGATGGAACTCCTTGATTTCTCATTTCTTCTTGTGCACGCCTCATTTCTTCTGGATCTGTTTCCACGAAAATACAATGCCATCAGCACATTTTATGCAAAAGAGTAGCATAATATGCTGCTTTATAAGTCCATACAATATGAAACAACTATCATTCAGCAGATTGTCTATGAAACAAGCAAATCAAATGACGACATCAAGAGTAAAGTTGAACAATATTTTCATCATTTTTCCTAGTTTATGAGTTTTCATCAACTGGGAGTTAATGATAGGTTAACAAGTTTTTCTTCATAAACTCATCAAGTTTGATAACCATGCATGAAAAAATTAGTAGAAACCCAAAAAGAGTGTTATTGGATAACATAACACACAAGAATCAATTCTACCTCACAAAATCATGGTGATACCATGAAAAAGTAAAAGCAACTATTTGTTGCGTTACCTTCACCGTGAAAAATTAATTGATAATTTCTCACCATGAAATTCATCCAAAAATGCTAAAGATGCATAATTCATGGCTGATTTTTTTAACATGTATAATGTATTCACATAAAATAGCAAAGTTCATGAAGGATTGCAAAGTATTCAATTATGACCCAAATCACTCAATAATAAGAAAACATTAGGCGAGAAAAGTTTTCTTTGAGAATGGAGAGACAGAGAAACTGAGAAACTGAGAAAGCACAGCCATATTTATATAGACATGCAAAAAAGATAGACCCAGAAAATGAGAAAAGTTTGCAGATGAATTTTAGAAAGCATACCCATGTTCTCCATTAATTTGGGCATGAGGAAGACAACAATCAGCATAAATCCCATCATCAGACCCATTGGACTTTTCACAATGGACATAATAGAGAATGGCTCCCTAACCTGTAGCAAAACAAGATAACACCATGTGGACATTCGGACAATAATTTGAAGGAAAGGGAGGGGAACAAGGGAACACAAACAGGAACTTTGTAAGTCTAAACCAACCTCAAAATATTGTTCATCCTTCAATGGCTCCAAGACAAACTCACTTAGCCCCCTCCTATTTTCTGTCAGGGCTGCCTGAATTTTGCCATGGTGTCTGGCACTTACATCAACTCGTACCTTTTTTTCATAATGAACACAACAACTTAATAAATGAGCATGCATAGAAAACAAAAATATATTAGGGGAAAAGACTTGAGATGTAATTTTAAGGTTGAGTATCCACCGGAGAAAAGAAATAGCCTATGGCAGCCACTTCAATTAGATGTGTCCCTGCAGGAACATTGTGGCTTAAAGCATACACGTTAAGGAATTAGATCATCTCTTAACAATGATTTGCCAGCATTAACTACAACTTCTTAAAATCAAGAACAAGAAGATGAGGAGAGATACAATTAAATAGGGCTTAATATCCCCAAAACAGTCATCATGCAAATAAAACAGAAGTAGAATTGTAGAAATTAAGTTGCACATGAAAGGATACAATGAGAAATATCCATCAGGCCTCAGAAAAGTAACTCTTTGACCACCATTGAGTATGACTTTGACATTTGAAATTTTTCCAGGAAGAATATAATCTTTTGTTCCCACACCTGCCAAAAGGATTTACCAATACCATTATACAATCAAATTTATAGGCTATGCTGCTATAGCGAACCCGTGTGCAGTCAGAGAACAGATATGCACCAAACAGTATGCATCAAGGATAATAAACAATTAAATTTTGCCATTTCAACCTTCAGGTAACCAAACCATTGACTTTCCTAAAACCTTGCTAAATTTGACTTCACTAAACACCATGAGACATACCTTTTCAATGACCACAGACAGTAACAGGTTCAGAATTCTATCTTCCTATTAAAACTGTTTGAATATAGTCCATCAAAGCAACTGATGAAAGCAACCAACAAGCTTTTTAACCCATCCACATTATTAATTCAGATGAAATTTTTAAGCTCTTGCCGCATTAAATTTCACATCCTAAAAATGACAAGATTTGTTGTCAAGTAAAATGAGGTGTGTTTGTCTTTACAAGATTTTTTTAAAAGAAAAAGAAAAGAAAAGATCATGCTGTGCAAGGAAAAAAAATGTTGGAGATGACAGAAGAAAAAATATAACCAGAAAAAGATTTCAAACCAGATAAATTTCGATTAGCACACACAATTCTGGTAAATTCATAAGAACAAGTCACAACTACTATCCAAAAATTAATTTTGATGACCCGGCACAACCTACATTGTCCTATCGTGTATTAGCCTTAGACATCACAACAAGCACACGCTTCATTTACAGATCGAAGTTCAATAGTTTTTATTCATCTAAAATTGAACGAACTACACATTAAACTATTATCGGGATTTGAATTAATAAAAAGAAATTGAAGTAAAACTAAGAACTTACTGGGGATCTTCACTCGACCATAAATGGTGTAACCTTCGGTAGACCTGGAGATTACATTCGTTAAAACTAAGGTCAATAGAAAACAGAAAGCATAGTGAAACTAGGGTTTACGGAATAGCGAATTGATACCCGGTGGCGGGGGATTGAGCGAATGACAAGGGTAGAAGTGAGAAGCACAATTGAATGAAAAGAAGAAGAAAGACTGATCTGGTTGAAGCCATAGCAGAAATTCAGAGGTGATTTAAACCTGTTTTCTCAGCTACACCAAAACACTGTTTTTCTTTTTTCTATTTCAACAGTTATCGTTGCATTTTAACCCGCACCAAAACACTCCCTTGCGATCCCTCACTAGTAGTTTTTTTGGTGATTAAATTGTTCACTAGTTAATCCTTTTATACTTTCACTTTGTAATAAAAATATATGATATTAATCAAATTTATTGAAAAATTAGGATTTCACCCCGTGAAAGATTATGATCCATTCCCCCTTTTTTTTTAAGAAAAGAAATCTCTGTTTTTTATTTTAGTGTATAAAGATATGCAAAGTTTAATATCAACTCATTTGATTGGTTTCTTTTAAGACTTTAATAGTTTTATATTATTCATATTCATATCCATATAAAAAGTTTTTACCTTATTAATTAATCAAAAATTATTTTTGGTATCATTCCAATTTTATGGGATGTCTCTTTTTCTTTTGGTACATTATCTATCGTATGTCTATGAAATAAAAGAAATATTTTTTGTTACAATAGTAAGAATAAATTATAATTTTATTTCTTCTATAATTTTCAACTAGTGATTTTATAGTTTATTTATTTTTAAAACAAAATATTTTGTTTTCTTATTTTTTTAGAATAAGCAATTTTGTTCATTTGGTTGATTGATCATTATTTGATTTTAATGTGACATATTAGGACTCATTTTATGTCTATATAGGTCATTAATATGATAGTTACATGACAAGGAGTTAAATAAACTGAATAAAATAAAATAAAAATTAGTAGGAGAAAAAGTTATGATCTTTTGTTTCAAGACAAAATAATAAATTCTTAGAATACTTGCTTTGTTTAGTTGATATTATAAACATTATTTTTACAAATATAATCAGTCAAGAGTTATTAATTTTTTCTAGTTATAAAAATTTATAAATTAAAAAAATATTTAAAATATATTTTAATTTTAATTTTACATGTATTTATATTTATTATAAAATTTATTTTAATATAAATTAATAAAAAAATGTTTTTATTTATTATAATTTATTTGTCCTTAAAATTCATTAGTCAATTTTTTTTAACTAACTATCTTATGTAATTTATGCAAATAACGTAAATTTAAAACAATATTTAAATGATCTAAAAAATTAAAATTTAATACTTTTTATAATTAAAAAATTATATTATTTATATACACAAATAAATGTACATAATTTTTATAAATTACATAAAATAATTTATATAAATAATTTACATATTAATTTATGTGATTTTCTCGATTTATATAATTGATATTAAAAAAATTATTTACTAAATAATTTTCTCTAGTTAAAAGGAAAATATTAACGTGTAGGTTTTCTAAAATATTAAATATTAATTTTTTTTTAATTTATATTATTAAAATAAAATAATTTACATATGTATAATTTACATATTAATTGATGCAATTATATTGATTTGTATAATTAGAGTAAAAGTAATTTTATATTAAAATAAATTTAAAAAATAATTTCTGTAAATAATTTATGAAATTTAATTATAAATTGGTAAGATAAAAATATGTAAACTATTTTAAATAAAAAATATAAAATAAAATTAGAATATTTATATATTAAATATTTTTTAATGTATAAATATTTATAATTCAAAAAAATTAATAACTCATAACTAATGAAACATATAAATTAGTACTTATAAGATTAACTACAAAAAGTGTCTTAATGATTTTTTTTTAAAAAAAAAAGAGATCATTATCAAGATCCTTTTTATTTTTCACCCTTATCGTTTATAGTGGTTCTATCCGAATATGATTATTTCTAGTAAAAAATACATGTAGTCTAAATAAAAAAAAATGATAATAAGATTTAAATTTAAGATTTTATACAAAACTATCTATTTTTTATACATAGTGAATTATTGTTTAAATCCTATGATGATAATGCATACATGAAATAAATGTAAATTTAGTACTTTTTAATATATATTTTTTTGTTTTTAATACTTTTCAATATTGTATAGGCCAATAAATATCTAAGAACATTTTTAATACAATAATTCAATTTGGGTTGTTACCTCCCCTATAGTAAACTCTTTTCTGCTATTTGTACAGGAAAAAAAAAAAAACCCTCTTCATTGCTATATATAATTTAATAACACTTATTATGTTCGCCAGATTTGTAATTTTACACGATCCACTTCAAAATAATATTAGTTTTACACCGGTCTTTATTTTATTTTGTTATGATAAATGTAAGTTATATACAATATTTTTAATATAAAATTCACAAATTATATATACTAATTTATACAATTCAACCAGAAATGCATTGACCTAATATCAATCTAATTCTGATAACACTGCTTTCAAGAAGCAACTTAATTACATTTTAAAAACTAATTTAATGACAAACATGTGAGATTAAAGAACTAAAATTATATATTTATATATCTTTAAAAGATCGAAAGAAATATTCATTCTTTAACCAAATTTTTAAGCAGGTTATGTTTACATTAATATATGCACCACAAATGGCAGGAACTCATTGCATGAGAAATGAGGTACATCGTAGCATATCTAAAATAAAGAAAAGAAAAGAATCTTGAATTATATGAGAAAAAAATATTGCATACACAAATGTAAAAAAATCTTCTTTACATCCATCTGATCCATGGCTAATAGCTCAAAACCTATAATGAATACAACATAAAGCTCACTCTAGAATCATATACACACAAAAAAAATATAGCACCCAATCAGCGCATTGATTTAGGATATACATTGTCTCATGGTACAGCACCGAACAATGGACGGATGATGGACCGAACAAAGAATCAATTGTGGAAAAAATTAATATAGAAAACAATATGCTACAATCTCAACATCTTCGTCAACCGATCTGATAGATTAGCAATTACAAACCCTGCAAATACCTGCAGATCAATTCCAACATTAATATGTGAACATTGTTGAAAATGATTCGTCTCCATCAGTCAATAGTTAGTACATCGGTGGACAAAATTTCCCAGTTCTTCATGTTTAATTTATAGCAGAATGACACAAGAATTGGCATGCATAAGGTCAAACAAAATAATAATGATCACTCTTTTATGTTGATCTCGCCTTTTCAGTTTTCAAACCCCCTCCCGCCCCAACCATTCATGGGTTTTCAGTTTTGATTAATTTTGGAAGAAAAATGCCTTTTTTTATTTTAAAAAAAAAAAACCTCTTTCAATAACATTGCAAATTACAAGTTAATCCATAACAATGGGTTTGAGTCAATGATTGGAAAATTGCCTTTTTCTTTAACTTGACTTGCAGAGAAATTGAGAAACTATGATCCATGCAATAAATCCAAATTACTCATGGAAAAACCATGGTTAGGATGCAAGATTCCACTAAACATGGTGAGCCAAGTCTCTGGCAGATATAAGTTATCAGCAAAGCTGCTGTATATACTCTGCACCATTGATGAAATCCAAGGAAACCCCCATTTTCATCCCTAACTTGGTCCTTAATCTTGGCTTGTGTCTCATCATAAGCTAAAGAGACAAATTAAGTCCTTTGATCTCATTTTTGTTAGTCACATTAGTTCCTAATGAGGGTCTTATGTTTAGGGACTTGTATCAAACAAAAGCACACATGGAGGACAAAATTGACGGACAAAAGCATAGGTCGAGGACTTGTATTTATGTTTCTGTAGTGTAAGGATTAATATGGCAATGCATGCCAAGATTGGAGATGAAAATGGGGGTTTATTTGATGAAATCCACTTTCTTAAGTTACTTGACAAACAAATTAAAAACACAAGGATGATATTTTAACAATATATTATCCACAACAATTTCTAAAGGACAGGACCAAGAACAGGCAATCCCCCAAAAACATGCCCCCAAACAACTCATAAGCATGGACATGCCCAAACAAACAAGCAGGAAAACAAGACAGAAATTATTTGAACAGATATTGAACTGCAAGGACGATCATAACACCAAGAGGCAAATATGACCCTTTTTTATGCATATATATTTAATTTTTTTTCATTTGGCCAAGTAGAAACAAGAACCTCCCGCAGGTAGTCAGGTACCAACTGAAAAAAAAAGTCAAGTAGCTGATATCTTTAATTCTTTAGAGATAAAAGTACCTGAACTGAGCCAAGAATGTATACTGCTGAATAATGCCGACCATGAATTACCATGTCAGCCACCATAGCGAGAGGAATGGTGAGTGACATACCCAAAGTGGCCACAAGAGGAGTAGTCCATACAACACAAAGTGCCCTGGATAGATGAAACAAAATATCAGATAAGATTTTGAGTAATTGCAATTGTTTTAATTAATAAGGCTTTTCATGTACCAGAAGTAGTCTGAAAGTACGCTTCCAATAAATCCATTTGCAAGAACCACTTCGTCCACTTTAGCAGAGTGGGGAATGGTAAATTTGGGTTCAATTCCTAAGGCCATCAATGGCCAGACTGAGGGAAGTATAAAAGAGAATTAGCAATCTGTTCAGTGTAGCAATGTATAAATTTTACATGCTTGACTTATAAATGAGCACAAAAAAGTAGTGTGCTCATAAAACCTCATTTATTTGGCATTGATGAGTGACTACAGAAGCATGAAAAAGCTAAGACTTACTGAGCCACCACAATGCTACAAGTGTAAACAATCCAATATACCCAAACAGCTTTTGCACATCAACCCTTTCTCCTTCTTCACCAGAAAACTTCTTAAGAAGAACTGCAGTAGTAATGAGTTGAAGAAGTGGTCATGATCTATCTAAATTATCTGATAAAAACAGAATAGACAGGACATTGCTTAACCTGTAAATAGACCGTATGACATAGCTGAGAGAATTCCAAAAAGATCTCCAACTAAAGAGTGCTTTCCACTGCTGAACACAAATATCAACTGTCAATGTCCCAAAAAAAGCAAGAACAAGCTGGTAATGATATATTTATTTACAAGACATCAATCTCAGTTATAAAAACAGTCCTGATGACATCCTATCCTATAGTATCCTAGGATAATGTAAATATCATGAAAGACAAGAACATGACTCCCTAAGGCTCTGCAATATGATTTAAGTAATTATCTTTAGTGTTGTACCACTGAACATACACAGAAAGAGATAGATTTTGAAGAAATGCAAAGTAGGACAAAGAAGGACCAATTGAAATTATATTTTGCACCTCAATGATTTTCTTGTCATTTTTACATGAATTATTTATGAGAATTTTGTTTACTTACTCAATGTAACTTTCAGGTAATTATTAATAAATGATAGAATCAAAATTGAAGATATGAGTCATGATTTATTGTTTTGTACTATAATGTTTTCTCTTGTGTTCTATTTGTAGTGGCAACCAATAATATTATATAAGCCATTGAAAAAAATCATGCAACTAGCAGCAGTGATTAGTGCAGAGAGTTCAGGCTGACTTAGTAATATACAATTAACTCACAGGATTTTGAGTCCATCCATCGTATGATATCTTTTCATCTTTGAAATTGGAATCAGAATTTAGTTATACACCCATGTTAGGTACAACTGGACTGCTCTTTCCAACCCTATGGGATGACACTGACAGAGGAAAGAAATTCTCATTGGCTGTGTATGGGACAAGAAATTTTCAGCTACAGCCAAGGTTCTCCTCTCCTATTAATTCCAATTTAAGGATTTGGCCCCTCCTCTACATCATAACGACAGGGGAAAAACGAGGGCTGCACGTGGAATTTATGCAAAGATAAAGATATGAGGAAGTTTAAACACTTCAAGAATGTTCAGCCAAAATACTGTGAAAGCTTCATCAACATTCAACAATGATTTATTTAAGCTTTATTTTTTTAGGAGGAGGGCAGGGCAGGGGGCTCAACATATACCAGTTCTTCAACTATATACTAGTCAACAAAAATGACAATTTTAATTTTATGCAATCCAGAGCAATTTTTTTCTCTTTTCATTATCTTTTATTGTATGAAAGAGAAGAGGATTTGCAGAGCCAAAATTTTAAAGTAGGATGAATGTGGACTAGCTCCTTCTACATTACACATTAATTTAACTAACTGACCACTAATCGTTAAAACTTGAAAATGTGATAAATGTGATTTGACCATCAAAGGCCAAGTAAAAGCTTACGCATCACTTAATTGTGATTCATCTGCAGCCCAAGTTTTCCCCAGCGTTGTCATGACAACCCCTGCCATGCTGACTAAGACAGCAACTACTTTTGCTACATTTAAAGAGTCTTGACCCATAAATGCACCAATGAAAAGAGTGAAAAGTCCTGAAGTTGATGATAACACTGTTGTACTTGCAACACTTGTTCGTGCAAGGGCAGCGTTTGATAGATACTGAAAGCAACGGAAGAAAATTAATAAAGAACCACTTCTGAAAGCAAAATCAAAATAAATGATGTGTATAACAACTTGAAGAAAAAATATTAATTTTGCAACAGTTAAAAGCATTCAATTTGTAAGAAAAAGAAACCAGCTACCATGACAGTTATTGTGGAAGGAGACATCTATCTATGAGTTTAACTGATAAAATCTAATATAATTTCAAACCTTGTCAACTCATAGACTCATGGCAACTTTTTAGGACAGATAATCAAGCTTCTTCTTTTTTCTTGAAGGACAAAAGAAAATAACAACATATATTACTCTGCAGTTACCTCTGTTATAAACCAGATAGGTGCAATGTAAAATCCATAAGCAGCAACTTCCTTCCCAGTAAGTTGTCTCTCCACCTTCAGCACAGTATTATCATTATATTTAGCTACTAATGGCTTTACTTCTGCAAGTGTTGAAAGGTCTAAATCACTATCTTTCCGATTCACACTCCCCAGTTCCAGTTCAAAGTTTTTATGCACTCCATTGCTTTTGAGAGGAGAGCTAATCCTGACAGAAAACTCATCCACGCATTCTGCATTTTTACCACTTTTAGAGGAGCGGGATTTAAGTAAGTTACAGAACCAGTCCTTGATGAATGCTATTGGGAGGTAAACTACCATAAGAGAAGCTCCAAGATATGTTACTGCAAATGGCTGCTTATAATCGGTAAAAATATCCTGTTGAGAAAAAAATTGTTCAGAAAATCATTCAGAGGTATAAAACTTGGATGCTGACATTGTTGCATGATAATGTAAAAATATTAAATAGATACTATTACTAAGATACCCCTCAAGCAGGATTCAAACAACAAGGGTGTTTGAAGTATGAAGAAAATAAGATCTCCCCATGTGCAGATAATGAAATATGAATCATAGATTTTTGTTAGAAATAATTTAAGTCCCACGTCGGCTAAAAATAATCTCACATTAAAATATATAAGTGAGGGACAACCCTCACACTTTGGGCTAACTATTGGTGTATGATTACCTGATTGAATTATGAACTTTGAACATAAAGTCAGATCAAGTCAAACATTAACTTGATTGTGAGATAGGACTAGGAATAATTATTTGGCCACATTCAACTAGGAATCGCATAAGAATATAAATGTGTTACGTACCTGGGTAACTTCGGCGGAGGTGACCCAAATAATAACGACAGTGACTATGAGGAACAAACCAGCGTTGTATCTCCACCCCATCCCACAAACAAGAGAAACTACCAGATCCGTACACTTCAACACCAATTTTCCAACCAGATCTTATTCTAGCGATAGAATAAAGAAGACACACAACACAACACAACAGAGGTTGGGTGTGGTGGGTGGTGGATTCCTGTAACCGCAGAAAAAGCCAAAGCAATCCTCAGAGGGAAACGTTAAAATTAAGTTCCTTTCTTATTTGTTTCTTAATACCTTAATTAAATTTTCTTCACCTGTTACTTGATACCCCCATTCCAACACGGTACTAGTATTAATTTTTGTTGTTGTTGAATAGTATTAAATTATTAATAGTACTACCTTCTTCCCAATTCCAAAAATTAACAACAAAAACTTCTTCCTTTTTTTTTTCCTAAAATGATGTATCTTTGTAAGTAGGAAATCCTGTTCGACCTGAAAGGATTATGGTTAAGGTAAAAAATTTCCTTCAACAATTTAATATATACTCGGGACTCAGAATTTAAAATTTTTAGTTAAGTTGTTAAGTTGGAACAAAAACTTCATCATATGTTTAAGATATACTAGTATATTAATTTACACAAAATTACACCTAAATTGTACTTACATCTCAATATAATTATTGTGTAATATAAAATAATTATCATTTTAAATTTTTAATATAATATAATTTTTTTTCATTTATATCTCTTATAATATTAATAATTAACAATAAAATTTATAAATAAATTAACTATAATATAATTTAATTTTGTAAACTTATTAATTTTTTCATTTATTTATTATTTTATTTTGTATAAATTATTTAACTTTTGACAATTATTATTTTGAAACAGAGAAAGTAATTAAAAAAAAAAAAAAAACTATCCTAGCTGTGTCGGTTACTTGGAAGTTGCATTGATAGTGGCTGGCCAATGACAGGTGAAAATGAGATGCCATTCAATCGATTATGAACATGAAAGCTTGGCTTGCGACGGAAACAGCAACAATTTTTAAGTTTTCTTTTTTATATATAATTAGGAGAAAATAGGGGTTCCGTGTCTGTTATTTATTTTTATTTTTTTAAAATAAAAAGAAAAAATAATAGAAGTCAGTAGATGGTATGTAAAAATAATTATAAAAATAAAATAATAACTTATGAATAAGAAACATAAAAATATGTACACCACGTACAATATATTATTCTCTTTATATATATAGTTATGGATAAACTAAAAATACTTATACAGAAAAATAAAAAAAATTAAAGCAATAAGAATTAATTTATAAACTTCTTGTTTCAACTTTTCTTTTGTCTAACTTGGAT
The DNA here is from genome assembly GCF_004193775.1 of Glycine soja. NCBI lineage: Eukaryota > Viridiplantae > Streptophyta > Magnoliopsida > Fabales > Fabaceae > Glycine > Glycine soja. The sequence continues at coordinate 5,397,835 of NC_041005.1, forward strand.
ATAAGCACGTAAAGTTAATAAACTTAACATTTTCACATTAGAAAGAGACTTAATAATAAAAATTATCAATTAAAAACTCCCATGTATTAGAACTTATAAGTCATTTATTTTATATTTATGTAAAACTAATTATGATAAAATTATTTTTAAATTATTAAACTGAATAAAATGTATATTTAAATTATCTAAATCGTAAGTATATATTAAAACCTTTTTTATGTGCAGAAATAATTTTCTAACACAAAAAGCATCAAGACTTAAAAATTAATCCTGATTACATCTTATTAAATTTTTATATCTTTTAGGAGGAGTTTGTCATTTTTCTTATTGCCGACATCATGTACGATTGAAATTACCACCGTAGGCGATGGTGTTCAAATCAAAATTAGTCTAAAATAAAAAAATAAAAAATTGAACCAAACTTATATTTTTTATATTTTCTTTAATTGATTTTTGGGTAAATCGAACAGCTTGATTTAATTTGCGGTTGATATTTAGAAAATCGACCTAAATGGTAAATATTTATTTATATTATAATACTTTTAATTGGTTTTGTGATTGTTTCTTGTGACATGAGCATCATGTTTTGAAAAACAAATAACTAAATCTATGAATTTCTGTGTGGGAAAAATAAAGATTATGGTAGTTAAGTGAGCATAAAATAAAAATTTAATTCAAAAAGAAAGTTGCAACATATTTTAATATCTAAAAATGCATTGTAGCTTGATCATACTATACTTAGCACTTCTCTAAATGTTGCTCAATTAGTGTACTGCGATTTGCTATAATTGTTAAATGAAAATAACAACGTTTAGGGTTAAGATGAGTCATCAAAGTTATTTTCATTTATTATTTGCTGAAATCGCAGCACACTAATGAAATTAGTTTATTTTTAATGAAAATAACAACGTAGAAAAATTATATTATTGTTTGATTCAGATATGCAGGGCCAGGAAGAATTTTCAATGGTTAATTCTTAAATACTTGTATAAATGGAAATGCTTCCTGTTTATTCATGTTTGATATATGCGTTCTTTATGAAGTTACTAAAATATAAAAAATTATATTAAGATAAAATTTAAAATAAGAAAAACTTCAAAAACTAATTTAAATCAAATTAGAAAAGATTGATTTGGTTTTGTTTGAATTTTATATTACATTCAAACCGAACCAAATTAAATTGTGTATAATTTGTAAGTTTGAATTGAATGACTTTTTAATAAATAAAAAAATCAAACTAAATCACATTGCCATGACCCCTAACATGCAATATCAACATAGTCAAGAGTTTTTAAAAACAAAAAAGGTTAAATTTTTTTATTGTCGTATAGTTATATTCTCGAACTAGTAATAGATTGAGAGTAGAGGCAAAAAAATGATCTATAGTATTTTCATTCACAAAAAGTATTATAAGCCTTTATAAAAATCAAAATATCTAAGCGCTTACAAATTTAAAAAGATAAGTGGATAAAACTAGTGTTAATTTATTTTCTCTTTTATTTTTATATATTTATTTTTAAATATTTTATAACGATAATTTCTATTTTTTAGGGCAAAAGTAATTATTATTTAAAATATTCAAAATAAAAAAATTACTTAATGGGGCAATTGCCCCCATAATGGGGAAGGTGCATCCATTCAACACATCACATATTACATATATCACTCTTCTATTTACCTATTATTTCTTTTCTATATCTTTGTCCTCCCTCTCTCAATGACATTTATATCATAGACATCATTTTTAATAAGGAGTATATCTTCCTAAACACTAGAGTTGAGTCAGAGCAATGATTGACTTCAATAGTTCATATATAAGATTGAATTAAAATTTTAAGGTTTAGGCTTGACGAAATCGTTTTTGGTCTTCCTTAATAAAACATTTTTAATTTTACAATTTTTTAAATAAAATTTTATATACTTATTAAGATGTTGTATATTAAATATGTTTTTTTTTGTTTTTAATTATGTTTCATTTAATTCATTGGCCTAGTTTAGGATTAAGATAAGTCATCAAGTTACAACTTAAGATGACTCATCAGACACAATTTGATTTCATGCTGACTCAACAAGTCTAAGATGAATATGTGACTTAGATTTATTCACTCTGCTAAATATTGTGATGAAGTTACTATTAGAGTTTTAAAAAAAGATAGGGAGATAAATAAATAAGAAAAAAAGGAGAAAATAATAAGTGTGATAAATAATATGATAAAAAAATAAAAACAAAAATAGAGCTGAAAGAAAAAGATAATATATTATATATGTTGACTATTTTCTTTATTCATAACCTTATAAAATATGTTTCCAATAATGGGACTATTTGTTCAAGATTATTTAATTTTTTTTTAATAAAACAAGTAATTCAAGTTCATTTTTTTAAAAAAAATATTTTTAATAAAATAAGTAATTCTCTATTTTTTCAATGCATTCGTCGAAACTGTCTTTTCTTGAAAAAAAATTATTTTTTAAACAAATAAATTTTATCTGAAATTTATTTTTTAAAATCAGTTTTTTAAGTTCAATAATATCAAATTTCCATACAATGATGGACTACATTTTATACTCCTAATTTTATGAGTGCAATGTGCTAATTTCATATAAAGAATCAACACTTAATTATCAAGTTTGTCCCCCAAATTATTTTAAATAGTTAAATTCGATTTCCAAAATTTAAAAGTTTAATTTAATCGTTAAATTTTAAAAAATAATCAATTTGATCTTCAAATTTTTAAGTTTTTGAGAATGAAATTAAACTATTTAAACTAATTTTAAAATCAAATTGATTCATTTAAAAAATTTAGAGAGGAAATTAAATATTTTTAAAATTTAGATTGAAAGCATTTTAAAATAATCTAAACACCAGTTGATAAGTAAACATAAGCTCTGAAAGCCACTTCTGTTTCCGTCTTCATGTCTTTGAGGTCCAACAAGAAGTGAGGCATGTATTCCACATCTGCCATTGCCAACAAACCAACCAGAAGCAGTGGCCGAGTCAGAAAGCACTTTACCACTTTGGGCACACTAAACACAAATCCGATTCATTAAGGTGAAGAACCCCACAGAATCTCGGCGCTAACGGTGGCAAACTCTGCTTCAGACTTAGAAGCTTCCTTGACAATCCTCAGTATCTCCGACTTAACCTCTCTCTTCTCTTCACCACTCAACCCTTCCCCAACTTCCACCTGAATCGCAAACCTCGAAACGCAACACTCAAACGCAAAATCACAATCACTCTCACAACACCCTTCTTCCCTTTGCAAGTCCATGAGAATCTCTACCAAACCAATTTTCAACATCGCTTCCACCACTTCCCTTCTCCCTATATACCCTAGCTCCAGAACGCAATCCAACGCGGCAACGCGAAGCCCCAAGTCGCGTGAACGCAAAAACCCTACAATTTTGGGGATCTCGCCGCTGCAGAGAATCTCGTCCACCAACGGGCTTCGAATGAACCTTATCAGCGACGATAAAACGCGAACGGAGCATCCCGAAGCCATCGCAATCAAGGCCTTGATGGTGGGGCCCATCAACACCAACCCGACAAACACGTTCTTGTTGAACTTCACCAGCGCTGCTATCGTCATCGCGGCTTCCTCCTTCACCCGCTCCGAACTCGAGTTCTCGAACAGCATGCACTCCAGAAGCGTGAACACCTTCGCCCGCAGAACCAAGTCCTGGAACTCCAAATCGAAACCCTGGGACAGCCTCTGTCGGAACTCAACAAGAACCTTAACCTGCTGCTGCTGCTGCTGTTGTTGGTCTTGAAGGGTGTCGACGAGATCGCGAATGTTGAGGCGGTCGATGTAGGATTGGATTTGGGATTCGACGGCGCGTGCGAGGTGGGAGATTTTGTAGGCGGTGACGTAGCGGTGGAGGAGGGATCGGGGGGAGTAGCCGTGGTGCTTGTGGAGTTTGTCGATTAGGGTACGGAGGGAGGAGAGCATGCGGGAGAGGTTGCGGAGGGTTGGGTCGACGGAGGAGAGGGTGGCGTGGGCTTTTGCTTCGAGGTCGAGGAGAGTGTCGATGGCGGCGCGTGAATCGGTTCTGGAGTGGAAGGAGAAGGGGTTGGTGGTGGTGTGAAGGACTTTGGAAGCTTCTTTGAGGGAGTTGAGGAGAGTTAGGAGGCGGTGTTTGGGAGTGGGAAGGTCATCCATGAGAATGAGAATGTGTGAGAAAAAGAGAAGGGATGAAAATTCAGTTAAATTTGTTTGCTGGAAAGGACTAGAAGAGAAGAGAGGTGAAAGGGCAGAAAAGACAAGAAAGGGGAAGAAGGGGAGGTGAATGCTGATGACTAATGGCAACTACAATACAACTATCAGTCCTTATGTCTCATGATCAACCAACCATTCAGATTCATTTCTGTGGACCACTTAACATTTTTTTCTGTTTCTTGATTTCTTGAAATGCATGGATAATTATTAATTTAAATTTTGTTTCTTTTAGTAATATTATTGTTGTATTATGTAACTTTCTGTTTTGTCACAAAAAAATTCCTGCTTGAAAAATAACAATATTGTTATTACGTTTTAAAAGGTTTTTTTTTTTGTCTTGTACTAGTTGAGATACCACAAGTGTCTCGATATTCATCAACCCGGATTTTTTTAAAAGGTTATTTATTACTAGTGTTTGTATTTGTTATTTTTTTTAAAAAAAAGAGAGAAAATTTTTAATTATTGTTTATTTTTATACTTATTAACATTTTCTATCAAAGGAAGTCAAATAAGGTTTTAATCATGTACAAAAAAGATAAGCAAAGAAAAATAATAAATAGAGATTATAAAAGAGGAAGTGAATACTATATTATAATGATGTGATAAAAAAAAATATACAAGAGAAAGTGAATATATAATAATAATAAATTATGCTAAAAAAAATAGCTCCTTTTATAAAGTTATATTTTTCGGTTCTTCCTCCACTTTTACATTGTGAATTTGTGATACCTTCTCAGCCATTAACTACTTAACAGCGGATATTTATAAGATGGCCCATCTCCTGAATTTTAGTAGTTAAGGGGATAATAAGGGAATTCATTTTAGAATTCTTCAGTTCTAAATAATAAAGTTTATTTTGTCAAAATCAAATCTAAAATGCGTATCAGACACGATTATATCAAGATATTTTTGGTGCTCTTTGTCATAAATATTTTAACTTTTACGTTAACGAGAAGAATCTACTTAACACATGTAATAATTCAATAATACTCCAAGAAAACTTCTTTGAATTTAATTATATTTTTGAAGAGAAGAAAAATGGTGTAATATAATATGAAATCCTATATTTACACTGGAATGCAATGCTTTTGTTTGTTGATACAATACTCATTTTGTCTGAAATTCTATGAGGCTTCGATAGGTTTATCAAATATAAAATAAATACGTACAAAAGGCTTCTAAGGATCCCGAAAATTGTGCTGTGGAGTCCACTTCAAATGCAAAGAAATATTTCCCGATTTAGCGCCATCTAGAGGATAAGTTTCATTGTATTCCCCTTCTAAGATGACCTTGGTCAGTGTCAAGATCACTCTTCCAATTTTTTCCTGAAATAATCATGCATTTAGGAAAACCCTCAGTTTGATACTGATTTAAGAAATGCAGTAATATAAGATTGAGATGAAGATGATAAAATGATGACACGATTCTATGCACAACACTCAGAAAATTAGGACAGAAAGATCTAAGTTGTGGATTTCAGCCAACAAATTATCTCTAGCAAACAAATCGTTGAAATAATTATTTTTCAAAGCAAAAGTTTGCTGAATCTAATTTACAATTAATGTCCGTAAGTTTATGTATGTATATCTGCATGACCCAATAAAAAATCTAATACAGTTCCATATATCTATGGAAATATTTATCTCCAACCCCGCTGTTTGCAACATGAATCCACATGGGAATCTTCATTAACATCAAAGAGTGGGTGGGACGAATTAGTTAAATAGAGTGTCTAGATGCATTAATCAAATCGGTATCCAATTTTTGTTCTAGTTAAAATTGTATTTAAGTTTATCCAGATGAATAATTACAGATACATACATATATGTATTCAAGTTATTGAAGGAGATTTCAAACTCCAGCAGCACTTGGAAACAAACAATTTCATGAGATAAATTCACGAAGTATCACCTTGCCAAACGTATCATGATCGTAGACTTCAAGAATTAACATTTCGTTATCTCTATGGACCTCCAAATCCTTAACCAGCTTAAGCCACACGTCCTTGACTTTACCAGGTTCAAGGTCCTTCAGCGAAGCCAAGAAGTTCAGAAGCCTGAACGCCTTCATCATCGAATATTCTTACCGTCAAGTGCTGCGTTGACGCATCTTCAATAATGAATTCAACTGGTTGTTCTGAACATGCCCAGCAGTTGGATTACAACCACACAATAATAGATGAGTAAAAGTAAAAAAAGTTTCCATTGTAAAGAAAGGTTGTCTTACCATTATTTTACTGGTTTTGGTTCTGTCACGGAGGGGGCGTACAAATATGACAGCATAAGGATCGGATTTCCCAATTATATCTTTATTTGTTAAGTTCTTAGCTTGCACTAGTTTTACTTCTAGTATTCCAACCGGTTTCAACTCTAGATTACTGCGAGAATAAGAACCAATCACACACACTCGAATACAAAAATATGATATTGAAATGCTACAAATATATGATATGCATTAAAAACATGTTAAAAAAGACAAAGAAAAGGATTTGGAACGAAAAAGAGACTTAAACTCCAATCGAGCAACCATGACATTAGTTTACCATGCCTAAATTGAATGAAATAAAACAACAAGCAACCAAGGCAGCATTCCAATATACATTTCATCTACACGAAACCATGCCTAAAGTTCAAAAAGAAAATCGGTGAATCAGCATTCGGTTTAAATCATCAAGGCTTAATAAGATAACCTCTCCCCGGCGATGACACCTTAAAGTAGAAATTTCGCTTAACATTCAAAACTTTCCCTAACTCCAATAAGGTAAGTAGTTGGTTGGATTTCATCACCAATTCAATATTTCTATTTTCTAATAGCTCTTATAACAACACTTCCTCATCCCACCAAAAAAACCGTGACTGGAGCGTGCATCTATAGTTTTCACTTTGCCAAACTAGTGAAAGCAGACTATAATACCTACAGTTCCTTCTAGTGGTACTGGTATCTACTCTCTAGCTTTTCATTGACCAATGAAACGGAATTGCACATGCCTATGGATTTGTTTGCAACTTTGCCATTAAAATATGAAAAAGGTTTGATGAACACCCATGATGCTATCTTACACCTAGAGAGAGTAGAAAAAGAGAAAAAATTATAAGTATAATAAAGTTTATGATGTGATATGAAGAAAAAGATAAATAGAAATGAAAGGTGTTGATGAGATGTTTAAAATAGATGAGTGTATGTGTATCATTACTCTCAAAATATAGGTTCCAGTCACTAAAGAAGAAAATTTAAAGGTATTATCCTTATATCATTATCAGCGCCCAATTTTTTAGGTTCCCAAAACATAAACTAGAAAAACTAAATATTTTCCTCCTTTGGGAAGAAAGTGAGAATGAATTGAAATTTTACATACCTGTAATCCCCGGGTAGAATTGGTATAACTTTGCGTACTGGCCAAGTTATAGAGTCTTCAATGGCATCTCTAATTGTTTCCTAATAAATAGCAGAAGAGTTTCTCACCAAGTTAGAGTGCTGAATGAATTAAAAATCTATTGACAATGCAATGCGAATTGATAATACTGCCTAATTGTCGTAGTTAATTACATTGCACCCTCTATTCAAGCCTTTGGAACTCACTTAACTCAGACTTACATATATAGGGACGCTAACAAAATTCAGAGAGAGAGAGATTTCCGGAAGGAAAAAAAAGAGTAAAAAGAAGTATGAGTAATACCTTTTAAAACATTGGAAACATAATAAAGATTTTCAATGATTATAAAAACAGTCAACATTAAAATTTGTGAAACCACAACCATTTATAAATTATTACACTGAACAAAGATATTTATAATAGTTATAATGCCTGATTATTATTTTATTGCACAACTAGGAGATCCTATTACATATGAAGATTAGGTACACGACTCACTATTTTGTAATATTGCATCGACTAATATAACAGAAATGAAAGGAATAACAGAAGTACCATAAAGATATAATTTACTGGTACCTCTATAGCATCAGATATCCCCGGTAAAGTTGATAAATCGCCACCAATAACCTTGAGAGTAAAATCCAGATCTCTCTGTTGGCATAACAAAGAAAAGGAAGAAATTTTAACAATAGTTGGATTTTGTAGTTTGCAAATATTTTTTGATGAGATAGTTTACGCATATTTGAACAAGCCCCATTGACATCAAATAAATGACATAAAAAACAATATATCCCAAGTACGATTCTGCATTTTGTTGCTGACAGCTTGACATGCCCTGAAGCTATGTTCGTTTCCAGTTACTTGACATCAAAGAGCAGAGATACCATTATATATAATATCATGCAAATTACTCTTCCTTCACCATGTTGAAATATTTCATGGACGAAAAAAATGTTGAATTTTTTTTTTTAATCTTCCCAGTAAAAGCATACTAGCATGCTACAAGACAATGTAACTCACCTTCTCTTTCAAGGAAAAGTAAACAGCTCCAAAAGCAGGGAACTCATCTACTAGTGGATTGAAGATCAACCAGAAAACCCCAGTGAATCCAATATTTTTTACCTATATAAACAAGATGCCAGGAAAGAGAAAGAATAGAATGATAAGGAATAACCTAAAATAAATGTTGACATATGCACAGTCATTATATTTATATATTGATCAAATTGCTGCGGTAAAGACCTTTAGCTGTGTACTTGTCACCATTAAAATTGTGCGAGGGGCTTGTGGTCACCACCAAATTCCATGATTCGTGTGTGTCAATGAAATAACGTGGCTACATTTGTACATCCAAGGCTAATCTTGGAATTATCGTAAGTATGGAGTTTATGCCCAGAGGTGTTCCCGGGCCGGTTCGAACTGGTTTTGATCAAATTTAGGACCCAACTTAATCAAATTTGATTAGTTTCGTTTGGTTAGATTTTCACAATTTTTTTAACCCAACTCATTCATAAACGGTTTAGTTTGGTTCGGGGCAACAAATTATTCATTTAAATTTGATCTTTTTTTCTTCTTAAAATTACTATTTTATATCATGATTCCCTCAAATATCCAATACAATTAATACAATATTATCAAATGTCTGAAAATAGTAAAATTAATTCATTTAGCACCATCGATATAATATTTTAAAATAGACTAATACAAATTAAAACAATATTCTTTAAGATTTACTATAATAGTCTGAAACATAATTAATTCCTACCAACTAATTGTTTGCAACCAAATTTACTACAACCACATTTGTTGCAATCAGATTTACTAAAATAAATGAAAAAAATATGATTCATTAATATTATAAATATGGTAGAAAAAATAAATATGAAAAAAAAGATGAAACAAATAACAATATACATGAAAGTGATACATAGGATGACAACAAGTCCCACAACATAATGATGACAAAGATGATAAGGGTGATAATTGAGATGATGAATTTAGAATGAAAATGAAGAAAAAATAAGGTGAGGTGCAAAAAAATGAGTTCGTTAATAGATTGACAAGTATACCAAGTGCAAAAGATGACTTCAGAATGCAATTATGTTGAAGCCTAGCATGCTTAATTACTCTTGATGCAATATTAATGTTTTTCTCTATTAACTGTTTTTTCAATTTCTACCTACATTTGCTAAGATACTCAACCTTGATCTCTCATGATGAAGAGCCTAATTTATGTATTCTCTCCCAAATCCTTTTGCAAATATTGAATCATAAATTAACAAAGTCACTCTATCCCTAATAATGCATTATTGAGATGTCATTTCTCATTTCTTTAGATATTATCATTTTTCAATGTATAACCCTTAAAAACAGATGCATGGATGACCAAACCACACAATAAAGATGAAGAGCAAAAATGAGACAATAGAAATTAAAATTGCATTAATAGATAAAACGAGCAATTACATTACAAGGACATTGACTGCTAGGCTCCAATAGGGTTTCGCCGTGGGATTTTTACACGTTAAGCCTGCAGTGCGCATTAAGCGAACTGTCTAATTCTTCCAACTTTTCTACAAGGCTTTTTTTCTTCCAGTTTTTCCATCAATTTTCCTCTAAAGCACTTGAAATCTTCTTTTTTTGACTTCTGCTAATAAAAAATTACAAAGATGTTAATTTCTTCGTTATTTCATTAAAAATAATAATAAAGTGAAGAAAATTGCAATCATTATTAGCTAAAATTGACTATCAAATTAACTCAGCTTTCGTAGTTATCAATATGTATTTGGAGGATAATGTTGAAGATGACCATCCTGAGTTTGACATTTTGAATTGGTGGTAATTGAAAGTATCCAAATATTATGTTTTCCTATATGACTAGAGATATATTGGTTATTTCTATCTCTACTATATCATCTAAGTCTACATTTAGTATAGGGGTAGAATTCTAGATTCATTTCGTAGTTCCTTGAGTCTTACTATTGTTGAAGTTCTCATTTGTGTCCAAAATTGGCTTAGATCAACTAAGCAAAATGTTAATGACTTGCAAGTTGAAATAAATGAAACAAAAAAGATTGAATAAGGTGTGTAATCTCTTATTTCATTTTTTATATTTGTATAAAATATCAATTTATTTTTGTGCTAACAGGGTTCTACCATATGGATCATATTTTGTTTATTTGTTTCACTAAATCTGATTATTGTGGTTGTACCAAATTTGGTTACAAGAAATTAGTTTGTAAGAAATAATTGTGTTTCAAACTATTATAGTAGATCTTGTTGAAGAATATTTTGTTTTAATTTGTATTAGTATATTTTAGAATATTATGTTGATGACACTAAATGAATCAATTTTACTACTTTCAAACATTTGATAATATTGTGTTAATTGGATATTTGAAAGAATCATGATATAAAATAGTGATTCTAAGAAGAAAAAAATCAAATTTAAATGGATAATCTGTTGGTCCGAACCGAACCAAATTGTTCATGAATGAGTTGGGTTAAAAAAAAGTGTGAAAACTGAACCGAACCGATCAAATTTGATTGGGTTGGGTCCTAAATTTGATCAAAATCGGTCCGAACTAGCCCGCGAACACCCCTAAGCCAGATAAATCAATTCTAGAGAATAAAAAAATGTGATTTGAAATCTAAAATCAGGGAGTTATCGCTCAAAATAAAATAACCGCAATTTGATAAAAAAGAAAATCTTGATCTAGATAAATATCTATATCAACGCAATATATTTTTTTCAAAAACTAAATTATGATTCATGTAAATAATAAAAAATAACCAAATTTTATCTCGACATCAAACAGATAAACAAATATGAATCTCGATAATCTAACTGCAATAGTTACCTTAATACCACGTAGAGTTTTAATAATATTTATAAAAATAAGTGAAGTACACAACACATAATAAAAAAATAAGTGATATATAAAAAGAGTTGTTAATTATGTTAATTGGTGTTAACTTATCCACAAGAGACATTAAAATGATTCAAATCATTAAACAACTAAATTAATTATATAATTTCATGAAAATAATTATAATATTATATATCATCATCATAATAATAATAATAACCGCTAGATAGACAAGTCTATCAAACTTAACCTATTTAACTAAAAAGATATTTTTAAAAACTTGTACTTTTATACCAAATGAAGAGTTAAGTTAGATCTTAAATAGATTGGATCATAGGCCTATGAGAACTATATGGTCTACTTCCACTTCTAATATTAGCAAACTCCATATGTAAATAATTTTGACTATAGAAATGTCTGTTTACTATTTTTATTATATAATACGTAAATACTATGACCTCATTAACAGCAAAATAGTTAGACACGGATGGAACATCCAGTAATAAGGTCGGCTTCACTAGCTAGCAGAATCACCGGACTGATGGTTTGAAGATAAATAAATTCCAACAAATCCCCGTGCACAAATATAATCGAATGAATATATAGACCTGGAAACACCAACTATGAAAGAAAAAAGAAAAATTAAGTATACATACCTAAAACGAATAACCTGCAACATTAACGTAATCAGAGGAAAAGGGATTTTCTTTGTTGATTACGTATTAAAAACTGTCAGTCAAGATTTCTTACAGCGCTTCACTTCTGGCCCAGGATAAAATAGATTCAACCACTTGCCAAACTATGTAATAACAGTAAGCTATAACTATAGAAACTTAAAAAAAGCCTGTAAGTAATTTTTTTTCCCTCAAAAAGACGTAGGCGCAAATGAGTACGGCATTTGCAACTGATAGTTCCACTGGATTATCATTGTAAGGCAAAACTTCTCACCCAAAACTTCTAATATTCGGTAATCCTTTACCCAACATTAAGCTCCAACAGTTCTATCAGCCAGAATGCCAAAGAAATAACTCGAAAAGAATAACACTCTCTGACCCGAGAGAGAAATTCAAGAGTGATTAAACCAGGGTCCAACTGCACCACCATTCACATGGCCGTTGCTGTGGATCCCTACACCATTTGGGATTATTGAGGGAGGCAGACCCACGGCCATTGGGGGGGCCGCAGTTGGATATAATCCATGGGTGTGAGGGAGAGCATGGGGACTCACAAGAGGGCTCCCGGCAGGACTCCCTTTACGCTGTTGAAGGGCATGGATCTGCCTAAGCCCATCTTCATGAATACGTGATAGTGTTTCCAACTCTTTCAATGATAAAGCCTCCAGACCAGCACCATATAGAGGGGCATGTCTTGACATTTCCTCCTGGAGTGAGGCCTCAAGTGTGTGAATATATTGCTGCAAAAGGAAAACACCCATTAACCTACTGTATTACACTTCACACAACTAGTTCAAAACGGGAAGTTCCACCGCTGAAATAGGTTTAACCTCATTGTATAGGTTGAAAATGTAAGCATATTAAGGTGATAAACAATAACAAATTATAAAAATAGTAAATAAGAAAAGTACAATCTCTTGATCAAGACAAACCTGGCAAGCTTGCAACTTTGATTCCATGCCATCAATATATGCTTCACACCTAGCAACCTGTTCTTCCTTCTCCCGCTTTTCCCCTTCAGTTTGCCCAACTGTTTGAGTCAATCTACGAACTTCATCTTCGAGTGATTGCCGGATTTCTTCCCGGGTCACATTCTCTGTTGCAAATCTTTTCAGTTCTTCGTCAAATCTCTTGCGTGCAGCTTCAGCATTCTTCAATCTTTCAGCAAGAGCATTTTTCTCCTTGACTACTTTCTGTATGTAACAAGATTGACATTAATTTTCAATTAGATCCCATTATACACAATGGAAAGCTAAGGGTCATTTAATTTAAACAAGCTTTTTCTGTTCTCATATAAAAAATGTCACACTCTTTTCACTTTCCTTCCTATGTTCAAAAGTTTGTACAAGAAACATCAAAAACAGAAAATGAAAACAGAAACCAATGAAAAGTTGTTTTCACGTGAAAACAATTGAATTTGAACAGATAATGAAAACAAAAAACATTTCACCAGCCCCAAAATGGAAACAAGGTGATAGTTTTTAAATTAAAAGTGAAAAATAAATTAAAATAAAAATTCTTAAACCAAACAGTCCCACTATCAATTCAGAATCAAAATGAAGGACAGTCTCCTTTTCACTGGCCTGTCCTTTTCAAGACACCCACATCAGAAAATAGATAAATATCCTTTCTACAGATCATAGAATTATTTCAAACACCTGTTGATGCTTCAGATCCACCAATGAGATTGTTGATGAGAATTGACACGCAAGTAAAAGAGAATATAAATAATTAATCTTGTTATTTTCTTTCAAGTAATTTGATAAATGAAATAAAGGATGGCTCAAGAAGAGAACTGTATGGCTCATAGGCTAAAGTTCAAGTCAAGGACCAACTCTTTTGAAAAACTTAAGCTGTTAACTGGCAAATTGAATCCTCTGCAGCAGGCAAAAAATAGAGAGGCCAGGAGAGAGAATAGCAAAGTGTGGTCTTGAAGTTTAGAAAGAGAGGAAGGAGGAGAAAGATAGAGAGGATGGAGCAAGCTGGATAGTTATCTGGAAGCCTGGGAATGGCTTATACCACTAAGGTGCCCCTGCACACAAAAGAACTTTGGCCTTGAAGGTAGGACAGACCTAATCTTTAATTAGAAGAATGGAGATGGGTAGGATCAAACTCCTTCCTAACAGAGGAGCAGCCTATCAGCTGAAAAACTAGGTAGAACAAAGAGCTGAAAACTATCTTTCAGGAATTGGCAAAAACAATGCATGAATACTACATTCACCCATATCAGAGTTTAAGTGAAGAATGATAGCAGGGGGAAAGATAGCAAGAAGTGTAGTAGTCAGATAAAGCAAGGACAGAAGTAGTAAATTTCATACTGAAGTACTAGTGTAAAAGCCACGATCCCCACAGAATTGAGTATAGAGATACTTTGGATTTTGAAAACCTTAGCACACATGCATATATGCCAAGTCTGAGTAAAAATAGAAGTGGTATTTCCTTCAAGACACAGGCTCGTAAAAAAATGTAAGAATAATCATTGTAAGCATAAAAACATATACTCGCACAGCACTTAACATTGGCATAACTGAATGCCTTTTATTGTCAAAATGTAGAAATTCAAACTTTTTAAAAAAATAATACCTTTAATTCATCACGTTTCCGAGACTTCAATTGAGAAAGTTGTGTCTCTGCATCATGTAAACGGTCATGAAGAGCTTTCTTCTCTGCAGAGAGCTTTGCGATTTCATCATCCCGTTCTGAGCGGATCCATTCAAGCTGACTCTCAACTTCTTGAATTTGTTCTGCTAGTTCCTTCTTTTCCCGAGAAAACCGATCCATCTCAGTCCTCATTTCAGACTGTTGAATCATGAAGTGTGTTAGACCTAAATTCTCCATTAGCAATTAACACGAGGTAACCACATTATTTTATCAACTAAGACATGAAATACCTTCAAGCGATTGTTTGTGGCCTCAGATTCACTCAGCTTTTGCGATATCATAACTTTTTCCTTAGCCATATTAGAAATCTCATTTTTGCTTTCTTCACGAACACGCACAATTTCATCTTCACTGGCACATAACTGGTGCCATAGAGCAGCCCGATCAACATTTGCAAGTTCAGCTACTTCACGCATCATACTCAAAACAGGCCTGATAAACTCCTGCTCCTCACAGACCAAAGTAACCAAGATATCCAAATCAAAATCTACTTCACGACCATTGTCCGTATTGCTAGTGGCACGGTCAACAAGCCTCTTCAGCATCCTCCCCCGATGAGATTCATTGGCAAACCATCTAAACATTATCATGTAGAGAAGTTTCACAAATTCTTTCACGCATGGGTCTTTAGAGAGGGCCAAATTTTCAGCAAGACCAAGAACAGAAGTGTAATCATCCCTTTGAACTCCCAATTGCTCACAGGCATCTCCCTCTGTAGCACCATCTGAATGCTGGAAATTTTCAGAAGCATAGCTGCCATTATTGTTCAATCTTTGGGAAAGACGGCTTTGTAATACTAGGGTTACAGACTGGGCACTTATTGCACCTCGAGCTACAGCTCTCTCAAATGTTTGAGAAGCTTCAGCAACAAGGCAAGGAATAGATAACATTTCAAACAGTATATAAATATCAGAAAAGTGACGACTAGCATGATAAGCCTGCTCATCAATCACATGCAATCCACTGGGAGCAGTGCCATGTTCACCAAATAAGAAAATCCCACATGGCAAAGCCGAGCAACTGTCACCACAATCATCGTCACAATCAATGTCCCTAAGTATGGTTTCAGCAACATCCCCCCAACTATTTATAGTCTTACTCAAAAAGTCAAGGACGCAAGGTGACACCTCAAGACCTAGATTTTTCAGCCTGACACGAACAGATCTAACCTGCATATAGGGGGAAAAAATAAAAATAATGTTACAAATGCTTCATAAAACATTTGAAAAAGATGACATAAGTATGAGTTTAGTTTTGATGCATTGTCTGCTTACAACTTTTTTACACTATCATCCATTTTTGGGTTGACACCTTTAATGATTTTGACTATACTAACAATTACACGAGATGTAAAACTCATTAAATGATGTGGCAAAACATTATTGAATACAAGTATAGAACTCTTTTGCATTGACAGCGCATCAAAATAAATTCTAAGTAAATAATGTAACAATGGTGCAATTCCCAACTATCTATCTTCAGGCTTACTGCTTCAGGGAGGTGTTGACATTGAGATGCCGCTTTGAATATAAAATTTATTGTTGCAGTTAGGGGTTCATCATTTGAGTCTGTCAAAAGCTCAAATGACTGAAACAGAATGCGTTCCCACACTTCACTACCACACTCCAATTGACTAAGAGCCCCATAAACCTGAGAAATAAAATTTCATCAATAGGAGAAAGAAATGCAAACTATATTCAGCATCATGTTGGTAATGGTGGAAATGCAGAAAAGGTATGTCTAAATTAAGATTGTGTTCCAGGCTGAATGTTAAAGGCATGAGATAAAACAACTCAAATAAGGCATTTAGGAAAAAATATAATAGTCTCACAGGTATTCGTAAAGCAGGTTCCGCCTCTGGGTTTTGAAGTCGCTCAAGAAGTGCACAGGCAGCCAGTGGGTGTTCTGACTGCTCAACCAATTTGGGCACCAGAGCAACTAGGTCTGCTTGTAAATGCTTAGGAGCCTTGTCCAATACAAGAGCAATTTTTTGTGCAGACTGAGGTCGCCGTCTTGGTTCTGGACAGCCTTGTGGAACAGCCCCATCCAAAGCTCTTAGTGAGTTTACAATCAAACCTAAGAGCTCCTCGGACTGTTCTGGCCACTTGGTCTGAAGTTTCAAATTCACACAATCAAAACTATAGATATGTGTAAAAATACAAAAGTCACCTCTTATAAATATAAATTTGTACCTTTGAACGAAGGGATGCATTTTCTGACGCAGTGGCAGATGTTTCTGGTGGACAAATGGGCTGTCCAGGAAGTGCTTTTTCCTGAATACCATTGCCTTTTAAATCAGAGCTCTGCACAGCAGATGCATTACTGCTTTCTTGAACAACAGAATCCAACCTCTCACATACGGGGACTCGTGCAGACTCCATTGCTCCATTTTCTCTTTCACACTCAAGAGGACTTGCAGCTCCACTTCCATTTGGAGAAGGTTTAGAGCATGCATCAACAGAATCAGCAACAGGACCCACTTCGGAAGGTTGGCAACACTCAACCATTATATCCAATAGTAAATCAATGATTGCTTGCTGCAAGACTTTAACTCCCATCAGCAAATTCATCAAACTTGGGGAAGATTCATCAGCTTTGGTGGCCTTCTTCCCATCACAACTGCCAGAGAGCTTGGTAGGTAGAAGCAGACGCTTAACTTTTGCAGGATCATCAAGATAAACCCGAAGTCCAGTCAGAAACCCCGCAATCGCACCAGCATCCATTAGAAGTTTCTCCCTTAAAGTAACCTGTGGCTGTGAAGGATTATCTCCATATGTTAAATGAAATCCAGCTCTGGAAAGAAGATTTCTGAAAATATCTTCCTCGTCTCCACTTATCCCTTCACTGTCTTCAGAGTCTATGAGCTCATCAGGATCAGTAGTCAATGCATCCTGATCATCCTCTGATGCTAAAACCTGTATATTAAAGACAAAATTAGAAGAGGCACGTGCAACCATATGATAAGAGCAATCAAAATTTAATACAACCAGTAGGCACTATAAAATCCCCTGACATCAGATCCACCAATGAACTGAAGAAATAGTCATAATTATATCATATGGCTCAGGTATGGGATAGAAATCTGCTTACAAGTTTTATTGTACATTAAGAAGTTCAAGGGATGCAAAATTATGAACTGAAGCATTAATCAACTTCTGTAACTCATGACATATCAGCTTGTTCCATGCATCTTATCAGCTAATAACAAGCAAAAGTTCCAAGGAAGAGGCCATATTTCCTAACGGGCTTGTTCCAATCTTACCATATAGAATGAGTCAGATGATGCAAAACCAAATATTATATGTTAAATTAGTGGCATGTATGTGCCAAGGTCAAATCAATAGGTATGCATATACAGGATTACAGGTAGCCTTGTATCTAAAGTCAAGAACAAGTCATCCTATAGATGGTAAAAGGAAAATAGAAAAAATGGGGCAAGAGAGAGGAATATTTGACATCTATCAAGTAATAGTTGTATAGACAAGATAACACAGAGACAAGCAATCCCATAAGGACTTACCTCTAAATCTGAAAACTCAAACCAAGGGCAGCAATCCAATATTTCACATACAAAAACAACAGTGTCACGTACAAGAAATCCTGCATCTGCTTCTAACATATCAGACACCTTCATGAATTGCAAAACTGAATTATTCCATGTCTTTGTGCAGATAGAAGATTCTTTCCACACTGTCTTGGCTGGGTTTTTTTGATTCACAACTGCCATCCTGTATCTGACCCAGAAATTTTTATCCGGGTCACTACCAACAGCCTGGTCACTCTCTAAATAAATACATATGGTGTCAAACGACTCATATACACCTGGGTCATGGAAACATAACCTTTCAATCAGAGAATAAAAAAAGTAAAAGTTCACAACTACAACTGGTAGTGAATAAAATGCAGGAGATAAAATTTGTGTGATAGAACACCTACCAATCCGAAGTTCACAGCCACCAGCCTGAAAGAATTTACTGAAGATTTTTCGAGTCTCCATTATTTCCTTAAAAGAAAGGAAATTCTCCACTTTCCATGTAAATGAACTTCTTTTATCAACTGGGGAACCACTGCTGCTTAACTCGGAATCGTTCTCAGTAATATCCTGCATTATTGATGTCTCTTTCAATATAAGAACTTCAGCGGAGAATATGACAGTGTCCTGGACAAGAAAACCTGAATCTTGATCAAAGAGACTGGTAAGTGTCACAAATTCACGCCAACCCCAATCCTTCGCAGCTTTAGAGTACCGGTTCTGAGATTCCTTGGTGACAGATTTATCCTCCATCCTTTGGTTCACAACTGACAAACGATGACTTACAAAACAACTCCAATCACTGGAAGTATTTCTTGAATCAGTAACTTCAAGAAACACTGAAAGGTGGCATGGTGGCTGAGACTGCCCTGATAGCACCAAAATCGTATAAAAATTCATCAGACTCCATTTTTTATCACAAACTAAACAAATTCTAGGTGTATCAAAATAATCTGAGTGTAAGACACAGACTACTATGTTCGCGCATCAAGACCCAAGATCTAGATTTTCATTTATACTCATGATGGTATCATCAGTAGATATACAACTACAAGCATAACATATCAAATTCAATGAAATTTTCAAAAATAGAAACGCTTCTAAAACAAAGCAAGCATGCTCCTTCAACCATCAATATAGGCAACAACCGCACCAAACTACATACAAAAAGATCACATCTAATGGAGCTATAATAATTCACAAACAACACAGTATATATCTGATAGCTAACTATAAGCCTAAGCAAATGGTGCACAGAAAACGATAAAAGATTTGCCGGGCAAAAACATTGCACACCTCTAGGGTAAACAATAAGTCGACAATCCCGATTACCAATCTGAAACCTCCTGCTCTTGATGCACAGACCCGTAATTTTCCTCTTCTTCAGCAAATCCTTCAACCTAGTAAAATTCTCAATCCTCCAAGTGAACTTTCCAACATGTCCATCAGACTTCCTTGCACCACTCCCACTCCTCCCGGCAATCACAGCCCCATTCTTGGAGAAGCTGCTAAACTCCTTGATCACATGAAACGAGGTGCTGAAAACCGCAGTGTCATCCACCAAGAACCCCGAATCCGCGTCAATGAAATCCAACATCTTCATATAATCATTCCACCCCAAGCTGGTATTGTCACCACTCTTGTTATCCGCAGCAAACCTCCCATAAGAATCCCTATGCATGTGATTGGAACCAGGCTTCTGGTTCAACACAGACATCCTAAACAAACACCAGCAACTTCTATCAGACAACACCACACTCTTATCCGTGTCCTTGCTCTCCAAACACATGGACAAATACTCAACCCCATTGACGGAGCTCTGGTACACACTAATCCTCAAATTACACTCCCCCGCAGGGAAAACCGGGCTCATTATCTTCTGCGTCTTGATCATCTCCTTGAACAGACTGAAATTATGCACTTTCCAAGTGAACTTCCCACTGGAAACATCAGAGACGGGACTCGCGACCACGGAGGAAGTCATCGCACTGGAGGACGAGGAAGACGAGGATTGCACCTCATTGTTGTCGCGCGTGAAATTGACGGACTCGTTGAGGATGAGAATATCGGCGGTGATCAAAACAGAATCGGTGTTGAAGAGGTAACCCAATTTGGGGTCGAAAACAGTGTTGGAGGGCGTGAAATCGCACCAGCCGTGGGATTTCTTCTTGCTGGAGAATCGGTGCCAGGAATCGCGGTGAATGGTTTTGGAATCGTCGGCGAGGTTGACGATTGCCAAACGATAGCTGGCGAAACAGTCCCATTTGGAGGAAGAGGTGCCGCGAGGGTCCATGATTTGGAGGTAAATGGAGATGTAACCAGGCAGCGCCTGTGAGTCACCCTTGGGGTATATTAGCAACCGACAATCGTAACCGCCTACCTCGAAGTACTTGCTCCACAGTGCCCTAGCCTTTATTCGAGGGAAATTATGCACCGTCCATCGGCACACCGCCGAGTACTCGCCTCGCCGATCCACCGCCACCGTCTCCTGCGCGCCGCCGCCTCCGTCCCGCGACCCCACCGCCAGGTCCTCCGCCGCTGCCGCGGACGACGTCGACGATGTCGCCGCCTCCGTGAACGACGGCGCCGAGGAAAGCGACGGAACTGCCTCCGACGAAGCTTGCTTCATTGCTCCGCTCTCCGTTCTTGTTCCTCTTCTTCTTGTTGTTCGTGTTCGTTCGTGTTATTTTTGTTGTCTCGCGAGTATTGAAATCTTAGAAGACGCAGAGAGAGAGATGTGGTGCGCGAGCGAGAGAAAGAAAGAAAGCACACAACAGGTTTGGACAATGCGGGCGCAAGATAGTACTACCTTGCGCCTTTTTCTTTTATTGCCTCGTTACTCCCTGGCGCATGATAGTTAATCTTGCGCCTTTCTTTCTTTATTCTGTTTTTATTGGTTAGGTTCACATGCAGGCGAGAGTAGGTTTGTTTCTTGATATTGGCTCTCTTTAGCCGTTGGATTAATAAATCTGCTCTGATGGGTTGGGGGATACTGTGAGAGCGCACGTGCTTCTGGGAGGATGTGGATCCTCTGTTCCATTCCACTGCAGCCACGTCATTCTTCAGCGTTTGATTTGGAGTCGTGTATAGGAATAGGGTGAATCGCATCGCATTCACTCTCACGATATTTACAAGATGGGATACTCATTTTCCACCGTCTGATTACGCCTTGATCGATTGAAATTAGGTTTGACATTTTTGCGGGGTGCGGATGCGTGTGGTGTAATGGCATGTGAATCATACCATGAGGCATGAGCCATTCAGCCCTAAATTATTCTTCCGGGGCAAGGGACCATACTTGATGAACCATCCTTGTAAAAGAAAAATAAAAGTCTTAAATATTGCTACTATATAGGATAATAAAAAAAATTGCATCATACCACTGAACTCAGTCCATTTTATTGGGTACCAACTTGCCATTTTTATTTCAATTTATAGATGTTTTGTTTATTTTGTGTTATTATGATCAATTAATGGTTAATGACATGATTGTCTTTCTGGATGAAGTTGATCACGTTTGATAAAGCTAGGGTCCTGTGTTTCGACATTAATAAATGTGGTTTAAGTTATAATTAACCATGATAGACATAATTTGATGGAGTACTACAAAGTACTTGACAATTAGCACGAAAATACATGTGAAAACTATGTTTTTGAGTTTTCCATCAAATTGACAAATTCTTTTTTTTTTAGTGTATCATTTGTCCAACAAAATAAAAATTCATGGATTTGGAAGGGATTATACGATTTTTTTTTCATATTAGGTAGCACTGCTGCTCTAATTGATATGAATCCAGCTTAATTGTGTTAGAGAAACAATATAAGAAAATATTTTAACCTGTATTTAATGATTATTTTTTGTCAAAGAAACAACGATTAACCGGTAGAGTCAATATTTACTAAATTAAAATTTTATTTGAATAAATGAAAAATCAGAACATGAAACATACTTGTTTTTTATAATTGAAAACATGGAACAATTTTATATTATTATCGAATAAAAATCATAATTTAAATTACTTTAAGATAATTATTTTAAAAATTAATAAATTTATTATACATTGTAATTTTATAATTAGATGATTGTATAAAGCATTTTAAAGTACATAATGTACAAGAGATGAGCCCTAACCTCTACACATAATCCCAGACCTTTGGTTGTGATGGCATTCGTAACACCTTCTTATCATGACTTGTCAACATTAGCTTCCTTCAGGGCTCCATACATGTCTAACAACATAGTTCTTATAAGACCAAAGCAAAGACAAGTTTGTAGATCTCCTCCAAATGAGAGTCACATGATGTGATACTATATTAACCTCTGATACCTTTTCCTTAGGTACAATAGCACGTGTCTTATACTACTTTTGTTGTTGTTGTTAAGCATGTAGTCTCTCTAGATGTGCAAATACAATCGATCATATGTGTTAGGATAGTCTGACATCATAATTTGCTAAAAGGATCTCGTCTATGACTATAGGCCTTTATTTGCTAAAATTGTGATTCTATTGAATCTAAAAGTTAAAAGGAAAAACTTACTTCGATGGGTTAAAAGGTAAGAGTAATTGTTCATTGTTTCTTTAAGAAAGTATGGGGTGAAAAGAGTAAAAAATTAGGTAGGAATAGCAAACTCTTGGGTTGAGTTGTATTGTTTTTAGAATCCAAAAGTGGTGTGTTACTTATCAATATTTATCTTTTTTACTTTAATGGACCAATCTTTGCGCGGCCATTCCTCCCTATTTGTGTAAAGCTTTAACTATTTCAACTCCCCCTTATTACTAGTACACTCCCCCCCTCCCCCCCCCCCCCCCCCCAATAAAAACATTGTTTTCAACCATCAAACCTACACACCCACGTGAGTTTGCTTTCAGAAAATTACAACCTTCTCCTAAAATCATGATTTCCTTCATATTTAACTTTTCCTTGTTGCATCATGGCCATAAAAAGCAAAGTTGGTGCAAGAAATAGGATCGAATTTTTCATTGTTGTTGGGGTTCTCCAGAACGCCAAATACAACTAAAAGCACAACATTGGTCTTTTCATCTGCAAATTGCAATCACAAAAAGGAAAAAAGGATCCTGTCTCTTTCATTTGTTCCCTTTCTGAAGAAGTTGACCTCAAATTTGCATCGCACACTTTTCACTTTCAAATTGTACTGTGATCTCAAATTTCAATTTACCTAACATAAAAGGCTTTGATTTTTTTTTTCTTAACCCTTTTCAATTTGGTGCAAAAAGGTGCAGAATTTGTGTGACTTAGGTTGTTTTGGCGGTTCTGGATGGAACTGTGCTTCTCATATTGCATTTGGGAGTCCCTAGTCAGAAACAAATGGTTCTTACTCTCTTCCTTAAATTTCCCTTCTTCTTCCACTCATTTCTTGAAAAAAGTATTCTTTGCAAAATTGGCATCACGATCAATCTTCCAAGAATCAACTCTCTCCACGGTCGACCAAGCCTCACCATCCCCTTTGTCACCATTTGTTGCATCCGGGGTGGAGAAGCCTTCTTTCATTGCTGGGAGACTTATGGAGAGAGAAGAAAGGGAGTGTTTTTAAGGATATTTTTGGAAATTAGAATTAAAAGAATTAGGGGGAGTGCAACTAGTAATAGTCTTGTGTACATTGTTTTTGGTTGGTCTAGAGAAATTCGGGGGCCATGAATCCTTTTACTTTTTCTTTGGGTACGCCACATGAGCGTGGTGGAGAAGAAGGTGTGAATTTCTTTCATGCACATGCATGCAACATTGATAAGAAATAAAACAAATTATAATATAAATAAATGTCACCGTGACTTACCACGGGCCTGGAACAGTGGGATTATTTCTTATGCTTATTGTTTAGCAAGAAAGAATATAGGTTTTATGTTAGTCATCATGTATTTGAGTTCAGTCCAACTTGTATTGACACTATTATAGTATTATTCATGAAGTGATATGAGTTTTTTATTTATTTAAAAAAACAGGTCTTATTGCATGTAGACCTAAAAGAGGACGTTTGTCAACCGGTTCGTTTAAGTTTATTTTTTTTAAATAAACAGTTTTATACTTTAGTGATGTATTTGTCTAAAATGTTTTTTAAAAAATATTTTTCTATTTTTTAAGAAATAAATTTTATCTACTTCTTAAAAATTAATTTTTTATTTTTTTAAAATATAAACAAATTGGCCCTATACGAAAATTTCCCTAAAATTTGAATCTCACGGTAGAAAGAATAAAATGTGTAAGTTGAAGAAGGCTTTCCTTATTTATTTTTTTTTCTACTGTTTCATATTTTTCAAACTCTTTTTTAGGTGAATGTATTTTTCAAACTCTACGCTTATACTTTTTATATTCTTTTAAACAGTAATTTAATACATTTCAATTTTTTTTAGTTTTTCAAAATTGATCATATTTGTTTTTCTTCGTAATAAAATTCATCCTGCAGCAGCAACGACCAAAAAAAATATTTCATCCAGCATTCTACTGTAAAAAAAATATTATTCCATTATATTTACCATCATCTTTCTTTTATTCATTTTTTACTTTTCAATTTGTTTATATTCTATAATTTTCAATATTTAAAAATAATCTTATCATAGAGAAATATTGACTTAATTATGTTTTTTAGTCCTTAAATTTTAGAATAAAATGTAAATCCATTTTTGGTCCCCCAAATTGAAAAATAAAAAGTTCATTTTAATATTTCAAATTCAAAAAATACATTTTCAATCTTTGGAACCAAATAACATTAATAGATTTGGTGATGTGGTGCTTTGAAAGTGAACACATATATGTCAAACATTAGCAATGTCACGTCACTACTTTCATTAATTTTGTCTAGCTCCAATGATTAAAAATGTAATTTTTGAAATTTTAGGGACTGGTTAAAATGATTTTTTTCCAATATGTGGACCATTGATTTATTTAAAATTTTAGAGACTAATAATATAATTAAGCCAATAATATTTTACATTTTGTTTTTGATTATTTTTAAATTAGTTTTTGTGATTATTTATAATTGCTACAATACCATGCTTTGATTGCTTTCTTTCATTATTGTCACGTATTTTCATCTTTTGAAAAAAATATTTTTATTTTAATATTTATCTTATATGTCATGATTGTGTTTGGTAATACACTCATGGAGTTTTGTTTGTCACGTAACTTTATTTTAATAGCTTATTACTTCAAGTAACTTACAACTTACAAAAATGAGTTACTTTTATTTATAAGTGATTAACTTTTTTTTTTCTTTTTCATTTATATCTCATTATTTGACTTGTGTTTTCTTTTTAACTTTTTTAATCAAATATTTAATTATATTCTTTTATGTCATTTTATATTCTTTATCAAACTTATATGTTAATCTTACAAAACATTTAAATCAACAAACATATTATTTTTTAATTTTTCAGTTAATTTTACCTAACATATCAGTCTCCAACTGAGTTATTTGACTGCTATTAAACCATTCACATATGTTCAATTTTGTAAACTTTAATTACGTTCCAGATGTCCAGTTCTTAAAAAAAATCATAAAAATTAAGCTTTAGATATTGTTATATGTCAACGGCAACAAACCAGTAAGTTAAGGACATATATGTTTTTCTTTGATAACATAATAGCCACAGAAATATATATACTTATACAGTCAAATTATATTTATCTTTGTATAGTAAAGTAATAAAGTCATTATTTTTAAAAGTGAAATAATTTCATATCATATTTTATTTTTTAAGATATACTATTTCACCACAAAATACTTTTTAAAACGTTTTTAAAATCTCTAAAATTAATTACTTTTAGAATTTTATGTTATTTGTTTTCCTTATAAATTTCAATTACGTTTATTATTAAGTTATTTTTTGCTTTGAAGTTTATATATTCAAATTTATTTAAAGTTAACAATGTCTATATGTACAATACATGGGATTCTTGCTATGTAAAAAGCATGAGACAAAAAACAAGAAAAACAAAGTTTGATAACAAGGGTTTAATATCTGTCACGAAAAAATCTTTTTCCGAAATTGCATGGGGACCGAAGAGTGTAGGGTTTCCGTCAAGGATGGTGACCTCGTTATGTTATTCAGTGGTCACACTTGAGTTGTTGCCTGCTACGTGTAAACTGGCGGCAACAAGGCATGTGCTTCTGTTCACATTATGATTATTTTATTAACTATTTCTTAGCTTCAGATGATTTATTAATCCATGAATCACATATATATATATATATATATATATATATATATATATATATATATATATATATATATATATATATATATTAATTCCACTTCAATTGGCATAGCCTATATATATATATATATCTATATAAAAACTATCCAACCGTTGTGTTAAAAATTTAAATATTTTATACTATTATTTTTTCTCTCACTCCTTTTTACTAAAAATATCTTACACTACACCGAGTTTCAATGCTAGTTTCTTTTATATGACATTGATCCATCTTTATGTTTGACTGACGATAAAGTTTGTAATATTGTGATATTTTTAAAAAGATTATACGGCATCATACTATTAGTATTCTAGGTGAAGTATTTAAAATAAAAATATTGTATTATCTTTATATTTGGTTACAGTAGTGACACACAAGTCAAAATTTCATTGGTTAAGTAAAAAAAGACATCAAAACTCTCTAAAATAGCAAAATTAAGAAGCTCTGCAGCAATTTCCTATTTTTTATGAATAATTATATTTAAGTATACCGATATTATAAATAATTTATTAACATATATTAATTTTTTATCACATTATATTACATCATGTCTATATTTTTCTGTTGAAGTCCTATATGCTATTTTCTCAAAAATAGCTTGCCTTGCTCGTCACTTACAGGCTGGAAATCGCTAATCAATAGCAGGAAATATCCCAGTGAAACTTGTCCTTTTTATTCTTCTCTGTTTGGATTTTCATAAATTTTTCCTTCATGTTCATATCAAAGAGGTTGAAACTAATAATTTAAACTAGTTCTAATAAAATTGAGTCTATATATTTTTTTAGGGACAATAATTGAGATAGAAATATATATATTTAGAAAACTTATTTTTATCATCTTATTGCACTAATAATTTTGCTATTAAAAAAATGTGAAATTGCCCAAGGTTGTTGAAGGTTGCAATCAAGTGCCGAAAAAAATCCAAATAAAAATACATACTCATTTTAAATAAGAAAAAAAAAATTGAGAACCTTTTTTACTTGTTACGAGATGTGCTCAACAATTTCGTTGCAATGCAACTCATTTTATAAACCACGTAACAAAAAAAACACTCATTTTACAAAATGTTTCAGAGAATTAAATCAACAAATATGGAGAGAATGTATATCAATTAAACAAGTTTTTTGTTTCTCTCCTCCATGGAGTGGTGCTGTTAGCGAAAGTCGTGGCATGCAAATGATGAGTCTAGAGACTATTCTACTCTACTCTTCGCTGCTGGATGACTATAATTAGGGAGTTGTTAAGTGCTGTAGAAAGCTGCAATATATTATTTCACGGAGGAAAATGTTGCATGGACCACTCCATATTATTCTACACCAAGGAAGAGAAAGAGAAAGAAATATATGTATGCATGAGGAGTAATAAGATGTGATATATATGAAAAAGAAATAGCATGCATGTACGTTGATAGTGTTTGTAAAATAGTGGTATCCGTGTATCACTATTCTTTAATGTAATTGGTGTGTGCAGCGGGGAGTGAAGGAGGAAAGGTGCAGAATATTAATAATTAAGACTTAAAGATAGAGAAGATTCAGGAGAATGAAGAATATTGCAGTGTGATGGTGGTGCATGTGCAACGGCCAAAAGAGTACATCGTGAACTCTTTCAATTTGTTTTCTACTCAAATGTAAAAATTAAGGAAGCCATTTTCTTTTTTCTTTTTAAATTATTTTTACTTATTCTAGAATGTACACAAGCCAAAGATGCCCTTGTCAACAATGTGAAATTTTGAATTTGTGATTCTTTGGCGTTTCTCATGACCAGCCTTGGAAATGTTATCACTTCCCGCGGAATGAGAGCCTGTGGTGTGTGCAAGAAAATAAACAGTGTCCACAAACAATTATTTACTCTAGAAGAAGAAGAAAAAAATCCCTTCCTATTAAAATTAATTTCTTACAATGGGGTAAGATGCAGTAATATCTAAGACACAGCCATAATGAACCAAAATACTACAACCCACATGTTCACAAGCTTACAAAAAGATCCAACTGGAAGCGTTATCACACTCTTCACTCGCTTCCACTCAATCAGATTTCAAGAACATGCACCTTACGATTTGTCTTTAAATAGCTCCCATGTCCCTTCACCAATTCCCATTCAACATCAATCAAAATTACACACATTTAGCTACCCTTACTTTCTATGGCTTCCAACAAACTCCTGGCCACCATTTTGGTGCTTTCTCTCCTCTCTTACTCAACATTCACTCATGCCAATTGCCCACCACCCACTCCATCTCCAAAGCCCACACCACCAACTCCAATACCAACACCACCCACACCAAAGCCCACACCACCCACTCCAAAGCCCACACCACCAACTCCTAAGCCCACACCACCCACACCAAATCCCACACCACCTACTCCAAAGCCTAGTTGTCCTCCTCCTTCTCCTCCTTCACCACCATCAAACAAAGCCTCATGCCCCAAGGACACATTAAAGCTAGGTGCTTGTGCTGATCTCTTAGGACTTGTTAACATTATTGTTGGAACTCCTCCTTCGAGCCAGTGTTGTGCATTGATCAAGGGTTTGGCGGATTTGGAAGCTGCACTTTGCCTATGCACCGCAATTAAGAGCAATGTGCTTGGAATCAACTTGAACGTACCTGTGACGCTCAGCGTGATCCTTAGTGCTTGTCAAAAGACTGTCCCTCCTGGTTTCCAATGTCCCTCCTGAGATAATCAAATTAGGTTCATGAGATATCTCTCGTCATCAGAGAAATGTTTAGATATGCACTTAACATGAAATTGATTGACTGCCTATGTAAGCATTTCTTTGGCAATTTGCAGAGTGTTATATATGTTTTTTTTTATGTATTACTGTAGTTGTTGTTTTTTTGTTGGGGGTTTATATCGTTGTTAATGCTAGTGCACGTACATGTTCTAAATAATGTTGTATTGTTTTGCTTCGTTAAATTATGAATTGGGCAAGCTTGTTTGCCTTAATTTGTCTTCTAGCTTGTATGTATCATGAAATATTGTCTAATTTTATCATTATGTCCATATTCGTGGTGAAAAGTTGTTTCTATTTTTTTTATAAAAAAAATACTACAAATTACGCAAGATGAATTTTTATTATAAGATAATTACCGTAATTTTAATTAAATATCTCATTCTTTATATTTATTTTTTATTATTATAACAACTATCCAATTATATATAAACATGTAGGTTTCGTGTGGGGTTGATTTGTATCGTATAGCACTTAAAGAAAAAATTGTCGGTTGCCATTACCGGTTTACAGTAAGTGAACTTTATTGGTGAGATATTTATTTAGGATGAGAAAGAGTGTTATAACACAATCCTTCTAACAATTTTTTTCATTAGTTAAAATTTATTAAAAATTATAAAATTATGAAAGAGATTAATTAAATAAAATGTGAAATTTACAGAATTTTGTGATTTTTAATATTTTAACTAATAAGAAGAATTATGTTAAATAAAAACATGTTAAAAGGTGTGTTCTAACAATTTTTTTCCTTTAAGATGATTATATTTGCAAATTTAACTAATTAAAGTGCTCAACAAATAAATTGAAAAATTATGAAATGAGATATTAATTGACGATTTGACAACATTAATTTAATTAAGTAATAAAAAAATACAGTTATGCTGACAAAAGGGAAAAAATATTAGGCAAAAAAATCTAATAAATCAAGCAAGTTGACAGAAACAAGTGAATTTTATTGCCATATCACAGAATCGCCAACCAAAAAATGAAAACAGAATACAGAAACTATTCAGGAAGTATAGGGCTTGTTTATTTCATTTCCTATTTTTATTTTCTATTTTATTCTATTTTTATTTTCTATTTTTATCTTTTAATTACAGAACTATCAACCTTGTGTTTCAAAGATTTGTATAATAAACACTGAAAATGTTTTTTTTTTGTTTTCTTTTTTGTGTGCCTAAATTTAATAAAAATATGTGTTATTGAAAACTATAAAATTTAGGCAAAAAATCATTAAATAATATGTTTTTTTTTGTTTTCCTTGTTATGAATTTTAATAAATTTCAGCCAAATAATAGATTTGTATGAGTGTATAATTGATAATAAATTATATATGTGTGTGTAAGTAATACATTTGTATGTCCAATTAATAAACAATAAAACGGGTAGGGAGGAAAGTAGTGTCCAATATATATATATATATATATATATATATATATATATATATATATATATATATATATATATATAACAAGAACATAACACAATTTTGCATAGATATTTATATTTATAGATTTGTCTTTTGCTTAGATGATAAGGTAGATTTATTACATAGTTATTAAATGTTTTAATTATTAAAAATTACATAATCTCTTATTACATACAAAATCATATCTAAATAATCACCTAAAAATAAAGGTGTGCCGTGAGCACGATGACAAAAACATGAGTTTGATTAGTTGTAACATACTATAAATAAAAATGAATAAAATTACATTTTGATTCAATATCGTATTATTATATACTTATATTATTCGGATGGGATAGACAATATATAAAATATATTATTTATTGAATAAATGTATTAAAATTTATATAAAAACATTTTCTACTAATAATGTATTTAATAAACCATATATTTTTATATAAAGAAAATTATTTATATAAGTTAAATTAATCGGCAGATATTTGAATTAAGCGTTTTGGTATCGTTATTTTTGTAAACAATAGTTCAATGGAATTCCATTAACAAAGTTATTATGTCATTTATTTTTTAGTAGGAAAACTTTCAGTTATTGAAATTGAGTCCCTAACTAATTAAACTATTTTTATTTTTTATTTTAAATTATGATTATTTAAATTTTAAAAAATTGTTTATTGTTTTTAAAATATGCTATGTAAAAGTCTATTTAAAATTTGTTATATATATGTAACATCAAACTAGTAAATAAAACATAAAAGTATTAAAAGTAAATGTCGTTTTCGATTACTGCCAATTTCTTGTGCAAGACAAAATGCAGTTTTCACTAGTTTAATTTGGAAGGATACTCGGACACATTCCGATAGAATAAAGATGTAAAATTCATTTGTGTAGGTCTTTTTAATTAAAAAGCACCTTTTCTCTCTTTTTAATCATTAAAGGCTCTTTTATTTTTAAATATTTCGAAGTATTTTTAAGAAATTAAAATTTTAAAAAATTATATTGCTGATTATTTTAAAATTAAACATACTTATACATAGTTTTCCATAAAAAAACACAATTATAATTATTTTAAAAATTCCGATTACCTAGCATATGCCGTAATTTCCACAAGGTTGAATCTATCTTGTCAGCATGATAATTTGAACGAGGCTTTACCAAACAACAAACATGGTTAAAGTAAATTCATTGAACAATTTGACCCCAAAAAATGTGTCAAAACTCTTTATAACCATCCACGATCAATCTCCTATTGGACAAGTGACCTCAATAACTTAAGAGATGATGAATTAAGTTTCAAAATTTCACTAACAAACTTTTAACCCCCTTCTAATGATAGACTTAGAATGCAGAATAATAAATAACAATCAATTTAATAATGTTCTTTAAATATATAAGACAAAATTGATTGTAATAACATAAATGAGATAAGAGAAAAGAGAAATGCAAACTCAATTTATACTGGTTCGATCACTTCTCGTGTCTACGTCCAGTCGTTAAGTAACCCACTTGAGATTTTCATTAACTTTGTAAAAAATTTTTTTATAACTTTTGAACATCCGAGGGATCCTTTTTCCTTGTATTTAGGAAACTCACAATTCAAGAGACAACCAATCTCTTGATTACAACTGACTTTTCGAGATGAACAGAAAGATTTCTCTCCTTTAGAGTGGATGATACAAATTGAAGTTCCTAAAGGAATTTCTCTCTTTCAGAAATGATAATACAATTTGAAGTTTCAGGATGAATTCTCAGTAGATTTGCAAGTGTTTGCCCAAAAATTATTGAGAGAGCATTTGACAATGAAATTCTCTTAGAATATATATCTTTTTTGCTTTTCGAAGTCATGCACATATATTAGGCCCTTCTTACCTTTTCAAAAATGGTTCAAAGAGATGTGTCTTTTCAAAAAAGCTTTTTCTGAAATTCTTTACTAGTAATCGATAACAGGTTTCTGGTAATCGATTACACAGTTATATTTTGAAGGGTCATAACTTTTTAAATTGAATTCCAAGAGTTTCGTTACTGATAATCGATTACACATCAATGATAATCGATTACAGCTTTTAAATTCAAATTTCAAAACCCTTCTAAAAGCTGATTTTTCAAAATTATGTTCTGGTGATCAATTACACTGCTTGGTAATCAATTACCAAGCCTTGATCTCTTGGAAACACTTGTTTTGAGGCAAAAACTTGATCTTGAATTAATCTTGAAGTAATGCTTGTTTGTTGAAACAGCCTTGTATTAATCTTGAAGTAATGTTTAACCTTTGAATGCTTGTTGAAGTAATCTTGAAAGTAACCTTATTCGATTATTCTTTGATATCATCAAAATCATGTATTCATATATTCATATTCTCTTTCCTTTTTGATGATAATAATCATTATCAAGTAAATTCTCTTTGACATCATCAAAATCTAAAAATTACATGATTCATATTTCCATCTTCCTCAATGACCCTTACTCCTATTTCTCTATTGGAAAAGTAAGAAAGTGATATATCTAAATATTTATTATTGTGAACGATTTTTCATGATATTCCAAGTTTTCTTGAACTGTTATACCATAGACTTTTTCTTATGCCTTAGATCTGCCATGATCACACCGTTCAAGAAAGCTGTGAAAAATCAATAAGATGATCTGCTCCATCTTTGAACACCTCTCTGCACATCAGGTTTCATATATAATTGTATTTCTTGATCACCCGAATATACTTAAGGCATGATTCTTCGAATTTATTCTTCCTTTTCTCTTTATAATATTTCCATTTTTTTTAAAATAACGCAGCTCTTCAACTAAGAAACATTCTTGATCACCCGTTTTTTGTATATGCATGATGTGGTGATTCAGTTATATTTCATTTGCTCCATAGAAGATAAACTCGAGGCTCGGAGTTATACAAGGCCATTAATCTCCTTGATTTTGATCCAATGTCTTTTTGTGTTTTGTTTTTTGTTTCTTTCCAGAGCATCGTTGAAGGGCCCAGTTTGGAAGTCAAGACATGTCCCATAATCTTTGAGGATGAAGACGCAAATTGAGAGACTCTGTTTACCACCTAACTAAGAGGAATTAGACGTTACTCATTTCGAATAAAGTACATGAATACTATTAATCTTGGAATCACAATTCACAAGTCACAATGTATAATAAAATTCTTTCTCTATCCCTTCTTATTTACTTCATTTACATGATTCTCTTCTTTCTTTAATTGACACTTTTTATTATCCATATTACAAGAACTATGATAAATTGTTCAAATGAACTAGAATGTGCGTATCTGTATTCCCGTTGATTAACTTTCAAAGACATTGTGTATGGATGTGAGACGAAGGTGTTATTAATTAGGTAGATTTAATACAAATAAATACAGTAGTTACAGTTAGCTAAGGTATAGCTAGTTTTGAATTGTTTTAAGTTATTGAAAATATGTGTATAAATTAATCTATCATGAAATTTACATTAATTATCGTGGGTTGCCAAACAACACAAATTTGATCACCCGTCCAGAAATAATAGATTTATATCTTGCTTCCGTAATGCCGAAAGGCGCAAGCGCTATGGCCTGCGGGTACTTTAGCGTGATTGGAGGACACATTTACAGTTGTGATGTTTTGAAGATTATGATATTCAAAATCAAACCTTTGTTTGACTTTTCGGAAATATTTTGTGGAGGTTGTCGGAGATGGACCTATTGTAAACACAACATGACAAAGTGAGTTAATGCAACTTTGTGTAGCATCTTGAAACCATAAAGGAAGCATGAAATAGGAAGCACAATAGCACATTGTTACGAACTTTAGGATTTGATTGATATTTTAGTTTAGTTTATGTGTCCAAAACATGAGTTAAGCCTGACCAGCCTAACCTACAACCACTACCTCCACTTGTCCCAACATTGGTATCATGATTTTAAATTATAAGTGCGTTGTTCTTTTGTTGTGATTCTTGATATTGTGGCAAATTATAACTTATATAGTACATGTTTGGATTTCAATTTAAAATGTGATGCACAAATTTTAAAATATATCTAATAGTTCACAAACTCAATTTTATAAAAGAAAGAGTTTGAATACTTTTGTAAATTTCATTTTGCTCCAAACATTTGTTTGTAACTGAAAAATAAATATGCACATAGTTGTAATTATAGTTGTGGTACGGCCAAGTTGAGTTGAAAAAACTTGATATTGCGGACCGTTATTTAAAACCAAAAATAATATTTTAACTTGGATTAAAAACACATTTGAATCACCTAGTACAGTTTTATTATAGACATTAGCTTTGTGTTCTATTTCATGGTGTAGTGAGTCTCTCACCTATTGTCAATTCTTAATACAAAAAATAGATCTATGTTTGGCATAGGATAACCACCAAATACATCACTTCCCAAATGCTTAAACATACGTCACACTCCATCATAGGGGATTTTCTTCCTTTCTTCCTGCACCGAAAGAAAATCCCCCATTAGAGTTGTTAAATGGGCTAGCTGGCCATGACTTGATGAGCCAAAGTCTTGCCTGAAATTCTTACGAACTATTCCTATGTTGACCTGACTTTACTTGTTGGATCAATTTGTCTTTTTTTTTTTTGTTTAATTTGTGTTAATTTTGAATTATTCTTTTTTAAATAATGTCATGCCAAATATGCTTCATAACGAGTAGATCTAAATTTTATTGATTATTTGATCCATTAGGTTGGCCCAATTCTTTATAGATCTCAAATATAGCTCGACCTAGCTCATTGGGCCATTAAAGCAAACCAATTTTGACAATTTTAACATCCACTATATCCTTTTCATGTGATTACAACTTGGGCGTCAATTTTTTTATAAATAACTACCACAACTACATCTTATTATGTGTTCCTTAAAAAAGAAGGATAATGAATAAATAATTAATAACCATCTAATCTCAAACTAATTCACATGAGCCCCACATAAGAACAATAGGGGAATTTGAACCTATATTCTTTTTTTTATAAGAAATAATTTGAACCTAAATTCTCACAATAATTTGAAGATACACAATGAATAAAATTTAGATACATCTTTTTATTTGTATGTTTTTGGTATTGTTTTTCATAAAAATATTAGTTTTATCGTGTGATAATATACTTTTATTTTCAATGCAAAATTTCATCACACAAATTTTTGAGATAAATTTATGACAAGTGCTATAAACATCCCCAACAAAATAAGTATATCTATAGAGATAAAGAAAGAATGAAAAATATTTTAAGAAATCTCACTACACTGATACTAATTAAATGAATATATTTTTATTGATTAATATATACTTTTTGTTGAGTGAAAGTTTATGTGAGTTAGATATGAGAGACTCACCAAGATTAA
Source organism: Glycine soja (assembly GCF_004193775.1). Taxonomy (NCBI): domain Eukaryota; kingdom Viridiplantae; phylum Streptophyta; class Magnoliopsida; order Fabales; family Fabaceae; genus Glycine; species Glycine soja. The sequence goes on from NC_041005.1 coordinate 5,433,873, forward strand.
GAAGGCTTAATGATTTAAAAAATACCTATAAAAGTACTTACAATTGTTTTGTTTATATTAATTAGATCAAAATGTGTTATATTAATATTAATTATTAATCCTTAATTTGCAATTGTTATGTACTTAAATGTTAAATAAATAATAAGTGTTATATATTAATATAATTATTAATCCTTAATTTGCAATTGTTATGTACTTAAATGTTAAATAAATAATAAGTGTTAAAGATTCTTAAATATTTATATATTTGTATTAATTTGAATTATGTTATAAATAATTAACCATTAGTTACTAGATGCAACAGTTTATTGCATACTTTCTATATAAAAAAACAGTTTATTGCATACCACTTTCGGCTATGTTAGCCTGCTTAGTCCAAAGGTTAAAAGATTCGATTTCAATAGCCGACTTTTGTCGATTGGTGTTTTTTTTTTTTACATAATTAATAATATGTTTTTATTATTTTTTGGGAGAGTTCAATTTTTTGTGTTTTTGTGTATTTCTTCTTTCCCCTTTTATTATCAGGCAACTTTAGTTTTTTTCTTTTTCTTCTTTGGCAATGTTCTTGTTGCACGAAAATAAATTTTGTTATCTTTAATCAACATAACTTACCTACAAATAATCTTTTTTCCTATTACCCTCGACCTCGACAATCACATTCACATGCATCTTGTCCTGCTCTTTTTCTTTTCTTTTTGAGTTTTTTGTTGTGTATAATCCAGACCTTGGTGATGCACCATTACGTGTTTTGTAAAAAAGCTCGTAAGTGCTCAAGATGAGATATCGGTCCCATGTATGTTCTACACCATGCTCTTTAATCTCGAATATTATTATTGGTGCCGGCGTGTGATTTGTATTACCATTACACTAATAAAGATTGCATATAATGATGAGACTATTTGCACAATTTGTTGCTAGGAGAAATCTTTCGGCATTTTGGGAATCCATTTTAGAGTGTGTTTGCCTGTTTGGAATCTTCGTGGATGTTATTTTTTGCATCAACAATGAAGCCACTCTCTATAACTTTTCACTTCCTTTTCTAATTTAATATGAAAGTATAAACATATTCACTTTTCAAAGGTCATTCCAAATACGCACTTAACCATTGTCTTACCATGCGGACATCTTTTTCTTTGGGCACAAAAAACAACCATATTAACCAAATAATTGGGTAGAAGCGATTAATTTATTAAATTTAAAATTAAATCGTTCAAGTATTATTTTAATTTAATCTTCAAAGAAAATGATTTTTTTGGTCAGATTTTACTTATTTATAAGTTAAGTTTTAGATTAGTTAGAATATTTTTTCATTTATAAGCTGAAGATTTAGGGAAAAAATACAATAATATTTTTTAAAATAAAAACAGCTCTAGATAAAAAATTTTGAGGCCCAAATACTCAACTAGGAGCAGGGGTGTTGCTAGGTGCACTCAGCATTATTGTTGATGCACTCAACAATTAAGGAGAAAAGACTGAAATATCCTTGATCTGTAAGCCTTTTAAGTTAATCCGTAGAAGTCTTACGAATCAATTTAATCTGTAAGTCTTTTACGGATCCGTATATACTTAATATCATCATACAGATCAACTTGATTCGTAAAAAGCTTACAGATCAAGTTGATCCATAAGGATTCTATGGATCAAGTTGATCTATAAGCCTTTTACGGATCAAGTTGATCCATATACGCTTAATATCAACATACAGATCAACTTAATCCATAAAAGACTTACAGATCAACTTGATCCGTACGATTTATGAATCACCCTCATGCACACCCATCACAAATACAAAGAAAGTATAGGGGCATTTTTGACATTTTAAAAAAATACTGGGTGCACCAGCAATAATGCAGGGTGCACTGAGGAGCAGTTGTCCTGCATGGTTCAGCCCAGCCCAGCCCAGCCCAGCCCGGGCCATTTACCAATACAGTATACTAGTTGTCTAGCGTACCGTTTGGCTTTCCCTGATGCTGTTTTACAGAAGACGACAGTTAGGTGTAGCTGTTTCTTTAACTTTCTCCTTTTTTTCTCCCTCAATTGAGTCCCAAAGCAAACGCACTACACTCTACAGTATAGAGAGAGCACCACAACACAATACGAGATGAGAATTGTTTTTTCATTGGATAGAACACGTGTACACTATACATAAAACAAACGCACTGCGCTCGTGGCTTTTCTTAGCCACGTTGCCGCTTCTACTCTTAACGTGCGCCCCTCCACCGTACCCACCACGGCACAGATTCCGCCTTGTCCGATCCGATCGGCGAAACCCTTGTCCTCGGCGGTGCCGTCACTCTCATAATCCCGATTCCTACCACTGAGCTCAGATAATCATATTATGATCTTCAAATTGTAGAGAGACAGAGAATTCTAGGCTGTGACGACGACGACGAAGAAGATGCAGAGACGAAGTCCTCCGAAGCACAGGCACGACGGGACTTCGCCGCTGCCTCTCGGCATGGATTGGAGCCCTGCGCCTCGAAAATGGGTTAGTTTCTTATTCTTCTAATGTAATTGTAGTTTTATTCGCGCGATTGAATGAACTGGTTCTATTTTCTTCGATCAACCTCCTTGTCAATACTCTTCTCACTTCGTACGTGACGACCAAAGAGTTAATTGTTGCTCCCTAGGTATCTATTGTCGTGATTCGATTGATGCGCGTGATCATATGAACTGTGTTTTGCGATCGTTAGTGTGAATTTGATTCAGTGTGTAGAGTGTGTCATTTTAGGTGTTTAAAATGCAAAGGAGACCTAGGTTATAGTTACTTTTAGCTCTAAGTTGTGGAGATCATTGCTTCTTGATCACTTGGAGGCCATGTTCCTTATGCTATGTTCCTATGATTGGCAAGGAAAGGGGAGAAATTATTGTATGATCTGTGACCACCGCGTGTCAATGGTCCGGTTAATTTCCAGGTGGAAAGTGACTGAGTTTTATTAACTCTTTATCGTAAATTGAAACAATCGGTACATGTCACACGAAGATTGGCTAGGACTATGGTCGGTCTTGGACGGTACAATAATTTCTCAGAAAAGGGAGAGAAAATTGTCTCTAACTTGTGTTTTGACCATTGGAAAGTCTCGTATGCTTGCCTCGCTTCCTAGGATGCTTTTTATATGCCTATTGTGGTTTTTAGATGAAACCTAACAAGGCATCAAAGTCTATAACTCATTTTCATTGTCTCTATGGTTTGGGGAGGAGATCTCTATTGTTTCCGCAGTTTCTTTTTGTATATCACTTGGTTCATTAGGCACATGTGGAGGGATTTATGCACCCTTTTTTTTTAGTTTCCTTCCTTGGAAAGTCCAACATCGTCTGCTTCAATTACTAGGGTGCAGTTTATATATACTTGTTGTGCAATTTCACTTGATATCAATTGTTTTTATGATAAAATCTAACATGTTTTCAAAGCCTATAGTTCATTTCTGTGGTTTGTGGAGGGGATCTTTACTTTATTCGTTGTTTCCTTCGTGTATCACTTGGTTTGGCAGGCATTGAAATCTGATAGGGTATCAAAGTCTGTAGCCCATTTCTATTGCTTTTGTGGTTTGTGGAGGGGATCTCAACCATTTCCATAGTTTCCTTCGTGTATTGCCTAGTTCGGCTGGCATCTATGGAGGGGAGTCTCAGAAAGTCCCACATACCCCTGCCTTAATGGAGTGTGGTTGATATTCTTATTTCTGTTGCTTTTCTGGTTTTGTGGAGGTGATCTCTACCATTTCTGTAGTTTCCTTCGTGTATTGCCTAGTCCAGCAAGTATCTATGGAGGGGAGTGTTGGAAGGTCCCACATTCTTGTCTTAATTAATGGAGTGTGGTTGATATTCCTATTGTGTAACTTCACTTAATTTCAATTGATTTTAAGAGGAAATCTAACAGAGTATCAAAGCCTATAGCCCATTTCCATTGCTTTTGTGGTTTGTGAAGGGGATCTCTATGGTTTTCATAGTTTCCTTTGTGTATCACTTAGTCCAGCAGCCATCAATGGAGAGTAGTGTAAGAAAGTCCCACATCGCCCATCTCAATTACTTGGATGCAGTTTATACACCTTTTGGACAATTTCACTTAATGCCAATTGGTTTAAGATGAAATATAACGTGGAAGTTTCTTAATTAGCTAAAGAGAGGGTGTCATATTTTGTGGGAAATTTTCCATTAGATAATGGTTTACATAGTTTACTGGCATTAAATGCAAATTATGGAATATTTTCAAAGATGAAAACTTCTTGAGAACCTTTGACATTATTCTTCAAGCAAATTAGAGGTGCATGAGGAAAATTTTGTTATATATTTGTATGTTCTTCATCTCACAAGGACGATATGCATTCAATTGTTTTAAAAATCTAAATAAGTGGTGGCTCTTTCTCACAATTTTTTTTCTGGCTTGCAATTTTGTCAAGAATTCTCTTCAATCTTAATTCACCAGTACAACCATATTTCAAGAATATTTTCTGGTATCCTAAGCTAATATTTCCTCCCATTTCCATTTTCAGGTATTATTTGATAGCTCATATTTTTGTGACTTTTATGCATATTCTTGAAAATGGTTCCCTTTGTGCAATTATTATTTTGTATTTGACTTCCTTCTAATTTTGAAGTCCCCTATTGTACAGAATGGGCGAGATACAGTGTGGCCACACAATCATCTTACTGGTTGGAGTTATTGTGTCACAATACCTTCTTGGGCCTTTGTTCCAAAATCAAGGAATTCAGATCCTATAGTGGTAAAGTTTATTGATATCCCAATTTTCGTTCATAACCAGATTTAGGAGTAACTTTGTACCACCTTTCTAGTTTGGATTTGTTAGGATTAGAAGTATTATACTCAGTTTGAAGCAAGTGGAAATTATCATATAGGTTTAAAAGTTTTGTTTAAATTTGTGTGATTTGTAAAGTGAGACTATAAGTTAACAATGGTGAAGAGAATAGTGCAGAAATTCATCCCATCTTTTCAGAGATGCAACGAGAGAAATGTATAAATGTTGAAGGAGTTAATTCACGTTGATTCAAAACTTAACACCTAATATAATGTTTGACCATTGTGGGAGTTTCCTTTATAATATAATAATAGGGAGTTTCCTTTATAATATAATAATATAGTATATATGAGACACTGTTAACACTGAATTTGAAAGATGCAACTATAGTGTATTTTTTATTCTCTTTGTACTGTTTGTGCATAGTCTAACTACTTCAAATATCCAGTGGTAAATGATTTTATTCATATCAACCACAACTTTCTAACATCACTGCAATCCTTGCATCACTGTCTCTCTTTGCCAATAGTTAGAATTGTCTAATGTTGCCACCATTATTTTCAGCGTCTTACATGCAATTTAAGTCTACAGCATTTGTTGTTATGATCATATACTGCATCCCTGACTTCCTTTCTTTTTTATAAGTTGGGATGCAAGCAAGTGTTTAAATTTTAAAATTGATGGTAAATTCTAACCAGGACATATGCTAGTGAATAAGCAAGATGTCTTATAGAAAAGATGAAATGAGGTGACTTAGGAATTAATTGTTTACAGATTTCCACATTTCAATCATTTATAGTTTGTTGTGGAATAATAGCTTCTCTGTGAGTGTTCATTTTTAACATCATTAAGGGACAGTTCTACAGGGTTCAAGTTGGTGTACAGTCACCGGAAGGGATTACAAAGGTCCATGGAGTCTTGAGAAGGTTCAATGATTTTCTAAAGTTGTTTGCTGATGTAAGTTTATCCTTTTTAACTACATCTTGATTTTTCTATTTCATGTACTTGCACTTCAACCCTGATACTGACAACTGAGTTCTCATTTAAGCATCATCATCTCTCTACACACATATTGGTCGGTACCCATTTTAGTGTTTAATGCTTACTCCAATTTTAGCCATTGATTTATTTTCATCCATAAGACCATTCAATTTATTATAGTGTGACAGTAATAAGGGATTGGCAAGATCTTTAAGGAAGAAATATTTTAACTCATCTGATACTCTCTCAAGGAGGGGGTTTTCTCCATGCAGTGAAAAGAGTGGGAAAATACGCCAACAGTGGTGAAAGAGTCCGCTGGTTTTATCCATTTCTACGTCCTTTAAAACTAATAGAGGACTAATGACCCTAATTTTGTTTTGGTAAACAATGTAGCTGTTTTACTTTGTTAAGTAAATGATGAAATGTCCTTTATCAAATCTGAAATGGCTTAGTTTCTAATTAATTTACTTAGACATTATGGGAATGCAAATTGAAAGGTTAACAAGTATCAAGATTCGAGAGTAGTATATTCTATCTGAAGAAGAAATAGTATAAGGTGTAGTATGGAAGTTTGAAAACAGGAAACTTAGCCATTACAAAACTGACGGCAAAGTTCTAAATTTGAAACATTACAAGATCTAAAGAAAATCAGCATTAACTTTTCATGTGGAAAACAGACATGGATGGGAAGTTTTCAAAATATTATGCCTTTCAATCAATGGACAGCCATGGTGGTCTGACAACAACATGAGAGAAACCAACCCTTTTTTGCACCGATGGTAGATATGGATGAGAAAAAGTCTTCTTCTGGAAACTGGAAATTCTTTCAAGTATTTCTCAATTCTTCAAGAAAGAATAATTTTGGTTATTAGATTAAAATAGAACCAGTGGGTTATAAGTGTTTTAAGACATATGTTACCTGTGCTATGTGTGCACTTGTGCGTGTATGATATATATAGATAAATATTTTGCATCTGTGTCTATGCTTGTTTAGGTTACTCTGATTTTTAGACTTTTGCCCCATACTGTCTTTGTAGATTAAAAAGGAGTTTCCCAGGAAAAATATCCCTCCAGCACCACCCAAGGGACTCTTGCGGTTGAAAAGCCGAGCTTTGTTAGAAGAGGTCAGAAATGTCTTAGCTCACTACAGTTCCAATTGTTTCATCTATGACATTATGGACCTGCATATTGCATCATGCTTGAATTTCCTTATTTTATAAGAACATACTTGGCCTAGATGCTTAGCAACTGTAGATTACTAGCACCTAGAAATTTAGGTAAGGTATGTATTTGATTACTATTGATCAACTCCTCAATACCTGTCATTGTCTTGTAAAAATGAGCCCATTGATGTATTTACCCAAAAAGATGGTAGCATTTATGTGCTTTTGGATTTCTGCTAGAGCTTATTATATTTCTTTTCACCAAATCCTTTCGTTGAATCTGTCTATAACTTCCTAATTGCTATCTTTTCTCTTCGACCTAACAGCAAGAATAAGTGCCAGCTTTGTATGTGATTGCAACCAGGTCAAGTTTTCAGCGTGAATTTCAGTTCCAATATTGATAAAGAACTTTTACAGAGCCAATTTATATCTGATGAACTGCCTTGTATTTTTAATTGGTTGTTGAACAATTATTTGAATTGGATAAGGATACTCGTAGAAATTTTGGGACATAAAAAATGTAGATGAAAATTAGCTCCATGTTCTCTTTATTTATGTAGAGGTAAAGAGATTATAGATCATTAAAAATTTTCTAGAAATATGTGTAGCAGGTTTCTTAATATTCACCCATAGGTTGGGTTAACTAACTGTAACTGAATATGTTTCAATAGCTGTTATCTATATACTGCTTTGGACAACTAGACAGCTGGCTCCATCTAATTTTATGACCCCTACTTACAAATTTCATGTCACAATTAGATTGAGCTATCTGTGCAGTTGTGGACAGTTGTGAATGCAAGAGTTGAATTAGTGGTTGTAAATTTTAACACATACTTTTGCTACAGAGAAGGTGCTCTTTGGAGGAGTGGATCACCAAACTATTATCTGACATTGATATATCACGATGTGCTGCCGTGGCGTCATTTCTTGAACTAGAAGCAGCTGCTAGATCTTGTATGTGATTATCTTTTGCAACTTGCACTTAGTTTCCTCAAACATGTCAGTTTGGTCTGTTTTGTGCTAATTGATTGTTAGCTTTCCCAAATTTTGATATTTTATACCTCATTTAATCACTTAGCATTCCAAGATGCAAGCCAGCAGAATTCTGAAACAGACCCCGATTCCAATAACACAGTTTATTCTGTGCAATCACCTCTCCAGTCGAGTTTATCATTATTCGCTGGCAGTTCATCTGTTGCCTCAGATTATGGTAGTGATACTGCATATGAGCCATCTGACCTAGGAACACCAAGAATTGGACGGGACGATAATTCTGAAGTTGGCACAGATGATCTAACATTAGATGAAGATATGACGAATCCAATAGAAAAGCTTGTGAAATATGGCATATCAAATATTGACGAAGGTTTGTTTATGGGTCAGACTATTCTAGAGCAATTGGAAGGCCTTCCTAGGCATAAAGCAAATGCCAGACATGTGAACTATGCTGCAGAAAAGGTAAAAAATAATGGTAATGTATATGATTCCTCACTTTTAGCTAATAATACCATGGAGCTTTTCTCTGAGCCTGGGCATGCTAAGGTTGTTGCTCATGTTCGTAAGCTTTCAAGTGAGAGTGTTGGAAGTGATGGAAGCTCAATACGAGGTAGTGACATGTCTAATTTTGGGATTCCAAATTCATCTGGTGATGGCTCTCATGACCTTCCTGGATCTGCTTTGGTTTCAAGAGAGACAGATATTATGGGCCACACAAAGTTGAAGTCTACTGGTGATACTCAATTAGTCCTTCCACTAGATCAACGCAATAAATTGAACAGGATTCTTTCAACCATGCAGCGAAGGCTAGGCACTGCAAAAACTGATATGGAGGACCTTATAGTTAGATTAAATCAAGAAATAGCTGCAAAGGATTTTCTTGCAACAAAGGTACATGAGTGGGCATGCATTTCCTTGTAAATTATTTTATATATTTTTTAGTTTGCCTGTATTTGAGATTGATGAGACAACTCAAGTTGAAAAATAAATATATCTATAATCTGTGGATATTTATGGAATTTATGGTTCTATAACAAGCATATTATCTCAATTTTTTTTTTATATAGATATTAAGTGTGTCTATAATTGATTGGATCTGTTCAGGTCAAGGATTTGGAAGTAGAACTTGAAACTACCAAACAGAAAAATAAGGAGAACTTGCAGCAGGCTATTCTAATTGAGAGAGAAAGGTTTACTCAAATGCAGTGGAATATGGAGGAACTTAGACGACAATCATTGGAAATGGAGATAAAACTAAAGTCTGAATTGGTATGACATTTTTGCATTTATTTTACATATATTAAACTTTTCTTTTTAGGACTTGTTGATTTCAATAATGGCTCATGACATGATATCCAGGGGCGAAATTCTTATCAGGATTTGACAAAGGAATCAATTGTTCAGCAGAATGATGTACTGTTGGAGAATTTAGATGCTACTAAGGAGCAGCTGGAAATTTTGTCAAAACAGTATGGAGAGCTAGAAGCCAAATCCAAAGCAGATGTTAAAGTTCTGGTTAAAGAGGTCAAATCTCTCCGTAATTCCCAAACAAAGTTAAAGAAAGAACTTAGTGAGTCTATAAAGGAACACAGTGAAACTGAGGTAGGTTATAACTTATAAGTCTGCACATGTCATATTTTGTAGGAGCTTATTCCTCAACAGTGTATATATTTTCCTCGGAAAAATAGCTTTGTCAATTTTCTTGTCTTATTCTAAATTAGTAGGACTTTTAACATACATATATGAAACTCACATTCTTCATTTGACTGTTTTTGCTTTCAGATATTGCACTAGAGTCTCCTTTCTTATTTATTTTTTCTTATGTTATGTATTTATTTGTTTTCCCTACCCAAGTTTTTCTTTCTCTATCTCTTCAGTGGGAAGTTAAATGTTAATGTAATGAGCAGGACTTCATCTTGAAAGCTTAAATTTTCTAATAGCAATTCTCCCTCACTGCACTCCATAATATTCCTCGTTTGATATATGGACATAAAAGCCCAGAATGTAAGACATATGATGCTATGCTTGTATTTCTCATGTATTTAGAAACTACTTCTGCACGAAAGAGAGAAGAGGGAGCAGGCAGAAGTGGCTCGGAGAATACTGCTGGAGAAATGCAGGGTTCTTTTCAACCAGCTTCAAGAGTGCAATGTCAGTCTTCCTTACGAATACGAAGGTAGGACAATTGTGAATTCATCATCATCAACTGATGCTTTTAATCAATTAACGACATCTGATGACCAAATGGACATCCTACTAGCAGAGGTACAAATTATATCTTTCTGTGTCTTTCTATTTTCTTTTCAGTTGTAGAGTTGAGTTGTAGCTACTTTTTTTAATGCAACACATTTAGAGAATCCAGCGAACCTTCCTATTCATTTTAAGATAAAGAGTTTATTTAAATTTGACCAGGTAGAAAACTTAGAGAAGGACTACGGAAGTGCAGCTTGCAATGTAGATAAAACGAATGACATAAAAGATGGTGTAATCTGTGATGATGAAGTGAGAAAGATCATAGCAGATTTGTTCATCGATAATGTTAGATTGAGAAAACAGACAAACCGCGTCACAAGGCATGCCCTCAAATTGGATATGACAGCAAGTGATGATTCCCCTTCAGTGGAAACTGTAACAAGTATTGAGAAATATATGTGAAGTGCTAATATATATATTGTTCTTCGGCTTTTGACCAAGAGCCCACTGTTTCTTATCCCGGTGGATGATCATTTGCCGTTCCCAATAGGTGAGTTAATATACTGAGTGCAGTAGCTCCCCTAATGTATTTCAACTTGTACTACGAGTTTTTACTTTACACACGTATACGAGCCTTGCACCACATTTTTTTATGAACTTAAAATAATGAAAAGCCGGAACTCATCAAAGGTAAAATTATGTCTACTCTTGCTTTTTTATTTTTCGTTACCATTTTTTATTAATAAAACACATTTTATAGCTGTGGTCATGGAGAAGCACTGGCAGCAGTGTGGGGGTGGGGGTGGGATGGGGAGGGCTTAAAGTGTCAACCGTGATCTTGTCTTACAACCTCATTTCTTAATGAACTTCATACTTGTCATTAGTAATAATATACTATGTTTGATAAATTTTTTAGAGAAAGCAGGAATAAAGTGCTGTTGTTATCATCATGGAAATAGAGTGCTTTTTTTTTTTTTCTTTTTGCTTTATAATTATAAAACAGTTGATTAGCATGTTTATTTATAATGAATTTTTGAAAACCATACCTTATCTTTATGGCTTCAACACTTATACGAACTTGTTAATGCGATTAACTTTATGATTGTGATTGGTTAGTGTATTTATTTAAAATAATTATCAGTACATAATAGGTGGGTGCAAGTTTTAATATATTTTTGCAGAGGGAATTCGTGTTATGACTTTAGGTTTATTGTACGAATGGGGTTGCAAAAAAAATAAAAAATTCATGCCATTGCCAAGTCTAATTCAGTTTTGAAGTTCAGTTTCGAAATACTCAAGAAAATGATAATTTGGTCCAAGAAACACCAGTATAATTTTCTATTAAGTTTCGTCTTTCTCGGACCATGTATATACGTCATAGTTGAAAACTATTTGTTTCTGTAAAAAGTGGTGTTACTAGATTCGTATAGTTTTATCAGATTATATTTTTAATTAACTTATTTTAAATCAAAACAAATGAATTAAATTTGTGGTTCTAAATTTATAGCGTTATTTTTTTAGTAAACATTGTTTAAGAATTAATATGTGCTTTAAAGTATAGTATCCACATATTAAAAGTATATTGGAACATTAGTTATACCGATAGATTAGTTGAATTAGCCATTTAGTCTTTTTGGTTTCTTAGAATAAGTTGAATTTTGACTTTGTATTCAAAGAGGCTTACACACATATAACTATAGTTTTTACGTTCATTTTCAAATCTTTAAATGGTAAAAAAAATATTTATAAAATCCTTTTTTATATTTATAAATAATTAATAATAGTAATTAACTCAAACAATTTGTTTGTGCGTCTATTGCTCTAATTTTTAAGTTTAAATGAATTTTCAAACAAATATGCAAAAACATACAATTTGGTTAAATTACTTTTTTAGGTTTAATTTGACCTTCATTATTTTAATGTTCAATTCGGTCTGGTGTTTTTAAAACTGATTCAATTAAATTTTTTTTTAAAAAAAATTCAATTAAATTCTTTATTTTTGTAAAATAAGTTTTATTTTTTCTTATTTTCCTTCCATTTGCTCTGAAATTTTTTAAAAATAAGACCAAAACCAAATTGGACACATCTTAAAAATAAAGGATATAATTAAACCTTTTAAAAATAAAAGACATAATTGAACCATTGAGGAAATAAATGAATTTTTATTTTAGTTTAGAGATTTTTACATTTAGTTTAACAAGACAAAATGTCATGAAATTGTTTTCTCAACCACTCGAAATAGTTATTAAATTGGAACTATATTTGAATAAATTTCTTTGTGAAAAAATATTATTTTGATGACATTTGGGGAAATAAATTAATGGTTTTTTTAATACTAAAGTGTTTATCCTTATTTACTTATGAAATCATAATGTATTTATTAAAAAAAAAGTTATAAGAAAACATTACAAAACAAATAGTTGTGTATAGGAAAAATCTAATGTGTTGATTTATTCAAAATCATTAAAAGAAAGAATGATATATAAAATAAAAATTAATGTTGGATGTGTTTTACTGAGTGAAAAACAACCAAAACAAACACCCAATGGAGGGTGTGTCAAGTATTGAACCACAACGTTAGGCAACATTACTAATGTTGAGTGATGAACGTGTGGCAAAATTGTAGTGATAAAAGAGTAAAATTGCTTTGTTTTGTAAGTAAAAAATCTTATGCTTTGAATATTAGAAAATAAAAAATGACTTGAAATTTTAAAACTCCACAAATGTATATCTTTTGTTTCATAAATTCTGTATTTGGTAAGACATGGGCAAGGTTGATTTATTTTTACTTTGATTATATATACTGAAAAGTTCTCTTACTAAATCGTAACTGAACTAATTAAACATAATTAAATGAATCACGTTAATAAGTTCCAAGTATAAAATTTGATTTTTAAAACAACTCACATCTTTATTTTATATAAATTTTATAAATATATATTTTTCTTTTTTTATATATAAATAGAATATAATAATTTCCTTATCTACGAATATTCCAAAAATAATTGAAGAAATGTGACCTTAAATTGACATTTTATAAAATGCCATAAAATCCATCCCTTCTTTAATGATTGTTATTGTTCTAAACTGCTGGCCACATAACATGATGGCTAACATGTACAAAGATAAAAAGATATGAAAAGGGGGAACATTTCCCAGGATGATATTTGGCAATTGCCATGAACACAACTCTCCATCAGCCGAAAACTTAAGGATCACATTATGGCCTGTGTTTCTCACACTAAGCGTCCTTTTTGTATGTCAGTTCAAGATCGAACCAACATCACATCTGCATGAATATGTATATAACTTTTAGAGAAATCCATGCACATATAAGGATAATATCACAAAAATGAAAAACTAGTGTTAGAGAAAAGAAACTAGATTTCTATAGGTCTTTTTCCTATCCATGGGGTAAAAGCAACCATGTTGGCCCCTCGGTGCAAATCAAGAACCAACCACGGGAAGCTTAGGAAGATGTCTTTTTTTATTTTAGTCTGAGAAGTACATTTTTAAGATAGTGTAGGGTTATATACCACATGACTGAAAAATGGTTAAATTTGTTTCTAGTCCTATCAATGTTCTTTTTTAGTCTCTTAAAATTATTTTCTCTCTTTTTGTTCTCATTTATGAAAATGTGTCATCTGATCTTTATTTTCATAATCAATTGACCAAAATGTGACATTTTTTTTTTGTGAAGAACAAGGATCACATCTAACATATTTTCATAAATAAAAGACTAAAATAAAATTGTTTATTTTTTAAGAACTAAAAATAAGCATTATCATGTTTGAAGAGACTAAGAACATTTTTAATCCGTTAAAAAATAAAAATTAATGGTGCATGTTTAGTAACACTTATTTTTAAAAGTGATTATTTAAAAAAAAAACTAAAAAACAGTACATATATGTTTGATTATAATCTCATTTGTTTTATTTTAAAAAATAATTATAACTTGATGCTTAACCCTAAAAATGTACTCATTTTAGAGGGCTCACTAGCTAACTGTTGAGCCACTTTAGGACATTACCTTAAAAGGTGCCAGCAAGAGTCTAAAGTAGTTAAGAAAAAGCTAAAGATGTTTGAAATATGTTCACAATATCGTGAGACCACGAAGCAAAACGAATAGAGTTATTAAAGCCCAAACGGTTAGTTTACGCAACCATTTTACAAGTGTATTTTTAGAAAGAATTTCCATTTCAGGAATTAGTGTTGGCTTGGCGTACCTCAGTAACATTTATCTGCTTGAGCTTGACATTTATCTGCTTTACGTGGCTCAACAAGAACATAAAGTGGCTTTCCAATACTCCTGCACTGCCCCTGAAATTAAGAGAAGGCTTAATTTAAATTTCATTTGCATAATCTCAAGAAATTTAAAAATTTAAAGGAAGGTGAAAAATTATATATTACAAAATATTGTCATCGGAAATCATCTAAAATGAAATTACAATATGGTAGATGATAAAAAGTAACAAATACATTCGCCGCTTTCAATTAAGAGCGTGGTGTTTGATTTTTTATGTACAAGCTTAATTAAAAAACTACAATATTTTTTTTCACCATTTTCAAGATTAAAATAAAATATATATTCGTGTTGTCTAAAAAGAATTTATAGATGGTACTTTTACATATTCTGACAAAAATTCACGTATAACAAGCAAGATTTCGCTGCTCTTCTTATGCATTACCTTATAATTTTTCAAAAACAAGATATTTTTGTAATTGTTGGTAAAAAAAATTGAAGACAAATAATATTTTTTCAAAACAAAAAGACCAAAATAATTCAGGTTCCAACAATAATAGAGAATTCCTTTTCAGTGTTTTGCCATTATCTAGAAGTTAAAAATATTCTTATGTACTTTAAGATAAAAACTGGTCACTCGTGATCATAAACCAATCCAGCATTTTCGGTTAAGAATTTTTAACTTTGGGATTTTACCTTGAACAGCATAGAAATTTCCGAGAGAGATTAAGTAGCAAAACAAGCTAACTTACAAAAGCTAATAAGTGATTATTACCTTGACATCAGGCACACCAATGACACAAGCACATTCCACCACTTCAGCCCCAACACGTTCTACAAAACAAGTTGCAAGAAACCACAATATATATAGCAAAGTTGGGACCACATGCATTGAACAATCACTAGTGAAATAAAAGAAGGAAAGAATATATAGACAAAAAGTAACACCCTCCCCCACCCCAAAAAGAGGCTGAAAAATAAATCACCTAGAAGTTTTACTCCTGCTGACAGAGTTCCACCTGTGGCCACCAAGTCATCAATTATTATGGCCCGTTCACCGGGCTGGGCAGCACCAACATGCAACTCCAAGCAATCAGTTCCATATTCTAGAGCATATTTTTCTGAAATTACTTCACCTAAACATAAACCATGCCAGGGTTAATTTAGGCAAAAATGTGGAGGGCCCAACAAAAAGGCTGAAGTAAAGGTACTAAACTACTAAAAAAAATTCATTTGAAATTAAAGTAAGGTTTTTTTTTCCTCCAGCTAACAGCCATTTAGGGTGTGATTAAGCATTTACAGGTGTGCTAGCAAGTGTAAGGGGAAGGGGATTTGGATTGAAGCCTGATTTATAACTAAGTTTGATTCCGTTCACACCAAAGAGATAAGTATAAATTTAATTAATTTTGGAGGAACCAATATGAATTATGAAATTGTTACAAAAGTGAGAATCTTATTGGCTTGAAGCTAGATTTCACTACACATTCAGTTCTATAGTGGAACATATTAGCTGGAATTAGTAATTATTACCTTATTCTGATAACTGATTTTCAATTCGCATTTCATGCTGGTTGCATTTACAAGGCAATTTAAGCACGCCATGACAATAACTAATGATCCCAAATAACTTTAATCAGATGCATGTGCTTTGAAATTTAGTACTTAAACAAGTAGTTGAAAACGAACAATTCTAGTTTTGAACAAAGCACCTTAAGATGAACTGTTGTGAAATTCCTACTACAGAGCATACTCTTTATCCAATTTAGGCCTCTACTAGTTAGTAGGTTAAAAATAAAAATGGAAGAAAGATGCTGAAAAAGACACATTTATCCCCACCTCATGCAACTGTAATTCATGCAATATTGATCAGCATACATAGGACAGAAGTAAGCCTTTGTTTTAATCCAGTTTTCATAAATTGAATGCAGCCATGACTCAATTTGAATTCTTGATGCACCAATTAGTAAAAATTTTGACAAGATTTCTAAATGCAAATCAAGCAATGTAACTCCCACTATTAACACTTCAACACATTAAGCAGTGAACAACCAAAGTAGGACAAGGTCTTTCCATCCCACAGAAACTCAGAGAGTGATCTCCACACATTCTGTTGTTTTAGTCATAGTTTGGTACTTCCAAGTTTCAACTTTAACCAACTGTGTCAAGTTTCAACATTGAGCAAGTTTGGACACAATCTCTAGAATCAACATTCAACAAAACACAAATATACCTGGCAGCTTCCGTGGTTTGCGTAAAGGAACAAACTTTGCACCAATGCCCAACGCAATTGAGGGACCAAACATGAACCCCCTTGCCTCAATTCCTACGTGTAATCAAATTACATTAATAATAAACACAAAAATCAACCAAAGGCAACATCAACAGCAATAGCCCCATTAAATCTATTAAGCCCTCATTAGTTGATGGGTCATTGTTTAAAATGACCACCATGCCTGAGTTTGTTTTCTACATGAGGCTATCATGACAAGACGTGTATGTGGCCTAAATTAAGGTCCATCATTTTTTATCAGTCAAAAATCAGAATCAGAGACTAAGAAAATACTTCGAATATTACAAATGGTACCTACCCACAACCTAACTCTCAAGTCCACCCCTTTAAAAAATATAGTTAGTTCTTACAAAAAAAATTATTACCGTCAAAAAATCGAAACAAGAAGAATAAAATAAAATAACAGAAAACGCGGAAATAAATCCCATAAAATATTTAAAGGGAAGCAAAACTTACTCCAAAAAGATAAAAAAAAAAAATTATAATAAATAACCCGGAAAAGAAAGTTAGAAAAACCCGGAAAAGAAATTGTGTAAAGAAAAACAAAAAAGGGAAGCAAAACTTACTCCAAAAAGATAAAAAAAATAAATCCTATAAAATATTTAAATATTTAAGAAATGAAAAAAATAAAAATAAAAAAACATGAATTAACAGAGACCACTAAGGAACAAGAACAAGATGAAACAAGAACAAGATGGATCTCTTTCTGCAAAGGAAAAGGAGAAACCTTGGTGTCAATACCAACGCCCCAGTAAACAAAATCAGTTCTCAACACAAGAACAAAAGGTATAAAAAAAAATGTCTTTTTATAAAAAAAAAGGGATGCAGTAACGACAGTAGGGAAGAGAAGGTGATGGTAGAGTACAGTACGGTACCAGCAACTACGGAAATGTGCATGTCTCTGTAACGATCGACAAAAATGTCGACGGTGTCTTTAAACGCCTTGTGATCCAACAGCAATGTCGTTATGTCTTGGAACATTATTCCTGCGAATTTCATCACCCCCCATTAGTTTAGCTTAATCCACCAAAACACACTCCTTACAAAAATAATAAAATAAAACTAAATAAAGGGTTGCAGATCTGTTCGGTAAAAAAGGAACTGCAACAACAACAAAACAAGAAAAGGTTTTTATATTTTATTTGTTAAAAAAAGAGGAGGGAGCAGAGATAGCGAAGGAAGGAAGCTTTATTTTGTTGTAGTAATAAAAAAAGAGTGAGAGAGAGAGAGAGAGAGAGAGAGACCATGTTTGGGGAAGTGAGGGACGACTCTGATGGCTTGGGAAATGGCTTGGAGTCTGGGGTCTCCCTTGAGGCCATTCTCTTCGGCGAACATTTTGAAAGGAAAAAAAAGGTGATTTGCTTTGTGGGGGGGGCTTTTTGTGTTGTATTGTGTTTCCCTCCGAAACTGTTACTTTTTAGTGTGGAATGGAAGAAGAGCGAAAGAAAAGGATGGTTTGAGCGTTGTTCAACTTAACAAACTGTGGGCATTTTGTTTGAGCTTATTTATGTCCAGCGTCACCCCCAACCCCAACCCAACACATTCTAACCACGCGATTTTCCCCACTCCACCTCACACGCTCTCTTTAAAAAAACTTAAATAACATTGCTCCCTATTTATAGAGTTTTCTCATTTTATTATTTTAAATAATCTTAATGAGATATTTAAAAATGCAGTTAAAAAAAATGTAACTGTGCTATCATACTCGTGGCAAGTCTATCCAACAAGTTTAGTGCAAATAACACACATGTTAAACATGCTGGAGACATGAATTTGATTTTCACATAATATTATTTTGGAAAGAAAGAAAAATTTATTTCAAATGTAACTAAGTTTTATTGTGAAGGATTATTTTTATATGTAATTCAAAAATATCAAAACTTATAAAATACCTCGAGATCCCACCAAAAGTCGAATGTACTAATTATAATGTTTACAAAAACAAAAATAAAATAATTGTAACAAATCAATAAATTATCACATTATTGTTATGTTAAAACTAATGCTATTATTAAAATATAAGAACCAATATAAATATATATATAAAGAATTAAAACAAAAGAAAAAAGACTAAAACTAAAAACACCTCTAGAGACCGAATGGTTATTTAAGAAAAAAATTACATTCTAATTTCGAACATTATATTATTAATTTAATCATGGTATATTTAAGTTTTTTTTATGTATTTCCAGTTTTTTTATATATAGTTTCGTTTTCCTTTTACATGATCTAATCGCTTTCATAGTTTCAACTTTCGTCGCATTTGCAATTTCTCTCTCTCTCTCGATATATCTTGCTATGAATGTATACACTTAATTAAGATGTTGAAACATTATTCTCCTTAATTATTCTATGAATCTGAATCAGATCGGATAAGATTTTACATGATACTACATTTTTTAATACTAGTATGTGTTAATGTGCATTTAATATTTAATTAATTGTAATAAATGTTTTTGTGCAACCTCAAATTAATGAATTTGTCTATTATTAATATTTTTTAATTTTATTTTCTTAAATCTTAATTATTATTCTAAAATTGTTGGTTGACAATTTTTTTATTTGGCTAATTTTGGTAACGAATAAAACTATGCATGCTCTTTCAAAAAATTATGTGTTAAGGTGCATTTCATGTTTCTATTAAATGTAATAAATATTTTTGTATAACTTCAAATTAATGAATTTCTCTATTTAATATTTTGTAATTTTTTTATTTTTTTTAATTATTGGTTTAAAACTGGTTGACAATTTTTTTATTCAACTAACTTTGTTGACTAATAAGACTATGCATGTTCTCCTATAAATACATGTCTTCAGTTGCATTTAATATTTATATTAAATATAAAAAATTATATAATTTAAAATTAATTAATTTATCTATTTAATATTTTGGTCTAAAACTGTTGGGTTACAAGAAATTTGTTCAGTTAATTTTCGTAACTAATAAGACAGAGCATGCTCTTTTTAAAAAAATGTGTTGAGGTGCATTAAATATTTCTATTAAATGTAAGAAATAATTTTTTACAATTTTAAATGAGTGATTTTTTCTGAAGTAAGATTTCAATATCAAGTTTTGTTGATGAAAAGAATTGTAGTTGAGAGAATAAAATCTATATTAAATGTACTTAGTTAGGTTCTTCAACAAAATAGTTATTGACATAGTCTATGAATATTTCGAACATATAGTATAACAATCCCAAAATTTAGGGAATTTCTCTATATAATATTTTCTAATTTTATTTACTTAATTATTGGTGTAAAACTGTTGGTTGACATTTGTTTTTATTCAGCTAATTCTGGTGACTAATAAAACTATGTATAAGAAGGAGAATCTTTAGCTTTGCTTACAGCTATGAGATGGATGGATCAACTTTCTTATTCGACTGTGATTTTTGAAACTGACTTAAAGGCTTGGTGGATCAAATCAGAAGTCGAAACATGAGTATCAAGAAGATGTTCATTTCTCATCCCTCGTTTAGTATTCAGTTTGCTTGTCGTCGGGATAATTTTGCAGTGCATACCTTAGCTTGATCGTCTAAAGAGAATCTTATAAATAATAGTTGTATCAAACTATTATATCAATGAAAAGCAATTCATTCTCTGTTGTAAAAAAAAAAAAAAACAACTATGCATGTCCTTTGAAAAAAAAAAGTGAGAGAGAGAGACTATGCATGCTCTTTTCTGCAATATCAAATTAACGAATTTCTTTATTAATATTTTATGTTTTCATTTTTTTAATTATTGGTCTAAAATTCTTGCCTAACAAAATTTTATTCAGCTGGTCTTGGTGACTAGCTAATAAGACTATGCATGCTCTTTTGAGAAGAAGAAAAATGCCTAAGGTGAATTTAATATTTCCATTGAATGTAATATATTTTTTTGTACAATAATGGAATTGTGTATTTTTATATTTTATGTTCTTAATAGTACTACACTATTCTAATATTGCTGGTTGACAATTTTTTTTCTTTTCCTAAATTAATTTGGTGACTAATAAATAAGAATAAGAATTTGGTGAAAGCGATATCTCGAAGTTGAAGTTATTTTTTTGCTATTTTGACTTTCTCTGATATTCAAAAAAGTCGTATGGATAGGTCATAGGTGTCGGACATTAGGATACTTACCTTACCGCAATGCGTACAGGAAAGGATTCTAAGGATTTTTTCTTACATGGAACAGATTTGAATCCACGTTAGTACTTTACAATACAAAGTACACACCTTTGCCATTATTTCTTTTTCGAATGAAATGAATTTCTCTATGCTTTTACGATGCTGAAGTATACATAAACGTAAGCCAAAAATTATTTGGAGTAGTAATTTTTTTACATCTTAACAATATAAGCATATAATGACACTGATAATTTCATTCTACAGTATTTTTTTTATTACATTTGCCTGTTTCTTACCGAATTTATCATATATTGTTTTCTTGTCACATTTTTGTTTGACTCCAACTCAATTTTAACGAGAAAAACATAATTTAACTGAGTCCAAGTTTAAAGTTTCCTGCTTTTGTATAATTGGGATTGGGTTCGAGAATATAAACCCTCGCACAGTAAATTGATTTTTATGATAATTAAATAATTTAAATAATACTAACAATTGAATAATAATTAAAATTATATAAGATAATTTAGCTCTTTGATTTCTTATTTTTACAATTAATATTATTTTTTATTATCATTTGAATTAAAATTAAAATAATATTATTAATAATTTAAAATAAATTTTACTTAAATTTATAAAATAAATTAAACTTTAAAGAAAGCAAGGCAATTTTTCCAACCTCGACAAAAATAGAGTTAAATTTTAATTTGTCATCAGATAATTTTTTAGTATGATTTCAAACTCATCCGATTAAAAGTTAGAATGAAGACTACCATATTGTTGGTATGAGTAAACATGGATTCAGATTTTTTAAATAATGACTCATTTTTTAATTTTGTGAATAAAAAAAATATGGTTAAAAGAATAATTTTATTAAATATAAGCAGTCACTTTTTTAATAAAAATTAATCATCAATAAAATCAATAAATATTTTACACTAATGTGTTCTCTTAAGAAAAAAGAAAAAAAAAGTTAAGAACATGATATTCAAACGTATCTCCAGTTCCCCACCCTTATTCCAACCTACACTTACCACTTATGCAACTTGTATATGATATAAACAAGTGGAACATAATATGTGTACATCTCAATATTTGATATCCTTTCATTTTTTCCCTCTTTTTTATCATATCATATCACACATCCATTACATCTATTATTTTTCTTTATTTTTGTTTCTTTCTATCTAAATATAGATGGCATTGAGTGTCCAACAAACATTATTGATGGAGTATTACTGCACAGTCTGCACTGGGATACTCACCAAATTCAAATTGCCTGCCGCATCATATTCATTCAGAGATTTTCGTAAGAGGAAAAGATTTTTTTGGTACAGATAGGTGCAGGGGATTTGAATTCATTTGTCATTATTTTCTTTCTCTATCATTGAGTCTATTTAGGTTTAAAATTAATTTTAAAGATATATAAAAGAGTTTAATTTTCATATATTACCATGATCAATTTTAAAAATTATTTTCATATATTATCATTGAGTCTATTTATTTATTCCCATTCACATCATTTGATTGATTAAAATTAGCTAGTGAGTAACTAAAATCACAATTTTTAATGACAATAAATGTTTGAACATACATGTACTTTTCAGGAGATGATCTTATTAAACTCAAATAAGATTATTATAGACAATAAAAATTTTAAAAAATATATTTAATATATTTATATATCTATTTTTTTTTCCAGATACATATCTAAAACTTCAATCCCACACTATAGATTAAGCTACTAAAATAACTGAACGCTAATTAATTAATGCAATTGTGAGAATAGAAAGCATTAGAAAAATATATATAAAAAAGAGTAACTGATCATTTTGCTTATTGAATGATCGATAATAATTTAGTTCTTAAATTATTCTCTTGTATAAAATACGATTTCATTGCTAAGGAGTAGGAAAGACGCGCAAAAGAAGGAGGTGTGATTGGGTTGGAAGGGAGGGCCCATGAGACGTAAACGCAGAGGAAGGCACTGTTCATGCGCACGCGAGTGTACCATAAAAACATGATAACATGATCATTAATACCTTTAGACCATCTATCACATCCCTCGGATTCAGATTTCCTTTTCTTCTTCACCGTAATCCATATAACCATATCAATTTCACGTGTGCTAACTAGTTATTGTGTCACAGGAGTTTAAGAAATTAATAAATAAATGATACAGTAATAAAAAAATAACGGGTATTTTTTTTTCAAATCCAAGGTATCTTTCAATTAAGAGTTAAAAGATAATTAATCTCTCAACTACTGAAATCTACTTAAAAGGTCAATTTTTCTCAAACATTTTTTCATATACTTAAAGAATAAAAATTATTTAAAGGTAGTTAATCAATTTTTTATCAAGATTATCATCAACAAAAAAAATTAATAAATATTTCATACTAATAATATATTAACAAAAAAAATATTTATTGACTATATCATACCTTGATAAAAAAAATAAATACTGTAATAATAAAACTATAAAATTTAGAATAAATGTCATGATATGTAATGCATTGATAACATTATCGGTTTGTTTGTATAAAAGGAAACAAAATCAAGAGATAAAATACAAATTTTTCTTTTATGGTCTACTTGGATTGGAAATGAAATAAAAAGGAAAAAAAAATGACAAAATAGAGTATAGAAATATATGTAATTTTGATATATAAAAATAAGAAAAAAAAGTCTCAGAAAGGATTCTAATGAGTGGACAAATTGGTGAAAAATGAATAGATTGTATCTAAAACTTCCCATGTTAATTAAAAAAATTAAATTAACTAAAAAAAACTTTTTATGTATTATTTTAACGTAGTATAAAATGATTTATTATTTTTATGTTATAAAAACTGTTTTTATTCAACGAAAATTAAAGAGGAAATAATTCTATACATGACAACATCACTTATTTCCTTCTTGTTTTCTTCTAACGAAAATTAGACATTTCTGTCATATTTCCCTCTTCTTCAGCCCCCTCTCCCCTAAACACACCCAAACATATACATTGTTACGGTAATGCACAATACTCATTTTTATTTACACAAATTATCACGATAGGAATACTTTAACCTAATGAACACTTCTTAAAAGTTTCTACTTAAATAAATTACTATGATACAATAATTTTCTTTGATAAAATTACCCTTATTAGAAGAGTTCAAATGTAATTGCGAATTCATTTGTATTTAGTCGAGATACAAATAAATAAAGGTTCCGTTCAAAACAAAATTAATTAATATTTTTTAATTGTTTTTTTATAGGCAAGAATTTGTTAATAATGGGCAATTAAAGCACGAGATGTGCCTCAAATTGAAAAGCAACGATTACAACAAGATGAGAAAGCAAACAAACATCTCTCCCGTTGCTATATTACAATAATTTTTAATTGTAATATCATTAATCAACGTATTTTAGTGGAATTTTCTATTTTTAATTTTTAATTTCAACAAAAACAAAGTATATTTTGAGAATTTATTAGCTTTTCTTTTTATTCATGAACTATGCAGGTGTCTTTCTTAAATGACTTGAATAATCCGAGCTTTATTTCCCACAAGAATGAGTGGCACCCTTACAAAAATCATTAATGAGTACGTGATCTAAAATAAAATGTGCTTATAATCTTATATTACCTGAATAATTCATGCTTTTTTTAATTATTATTTTTTGAAGAATTCATGCTTTATTTAATGGATCATATCCTCGAGAAATTAGTACATTATCTAAAAATTCATTATGATGGTAAGCATCTGTATTAGATTACTTGAATAATACATCCTTTATTTAATGGATCACATCCTTGAAAAATTTATACACGATCTAACATTAAACGTGTTTATATTCTCAACTAAATAATTTATAGTCAACACATAATTAATTTTTAAATTAAAAAAAATAAAAGTCAATTACATATCACATAAACAATAATATTTTCCCCACGCCATACACGTATGGGCAAATAAATACAGAAACTTACACCTATTCTAATCGTATAAATGGAAATATGGAGTGTTAATAATTATGTAATGATAGTATTACAGAGGTCATGGTTGTGAGTTGTGATGGGAATAGATCTTCTTAGGATCCGGACCCCACATAGTGTGAGTGCATGATTTTATATGCAAGAGGGGACCTCGTACCATGGGGCCATCATGAGCTTTTCTCCCTTATCTGGAAAGAGAGGGTACAAACAAACAATCCTATTACACCTAACCCAAACCAAATCTTTTAATTTTACACTTTATCACTAATCATAGCCTGACACATACATCCGTGATGCTTACTATTTGTTTAACACTAATAATAATTATGCATCACTAACTTAACAGCCTGACAGATCCTATCGTAATCTGAACATTCCTTTTAATAATTTCTAGGTGCTCCCTATTTTGAGTTTTAGTCATTGCATGTGCATTTTTTAAATCAAAAGGACACGGATCCGATCCTAAATGGAGATCGTGTACTTGCATGCTTGCATATCAACAAGATACTTTTCTCATTTCATAATACCATATTCAAGCTTTGTAGAACAGAATCTCCCCCACCAGATAAAGTTTCTCGCACATTGTACTAAAAATACTAGTGCTTTACTTTGGAAGTTCTACATGTTAGAATTTTGTATAATTAAATTAAAATTTATAATAATTGTTTTTTATTATAATAAATAAATATATACTTATAATTTAAATTGTTATATGAGATTATTTGTCACTATTAAAAATTTCCTTTAAAAATATTAAAATTTAACTTAAAATAAGATAGATCAGAAAAATAATCATATAAATAAAGATAATTAAACATACAAATAAGGATAAAACAAGAGAATAGTAGTTTGAGATAGTTTAGAGATACAAGTTTTAAGGCTTAATTTTTGTTAAAGTATCGTAATTATGTAATTTTAGTATCATGAGTTTCAATTGTACTGAATCTCTTAAGTATCACAAATGCATTAGTCATTAAGTTCTAATTATGTCAAATAAATTCTTAAGGTATTATAACGGTATGATTTTAATCCTTTTATTTAATAGACCAATATCATTCTTACTAGTATTTATGAAATAATATACACAGTTAGGGGACTAAGATCCCTTACCATTAAAAAAAACTTCATGACTGTGCACGGAAAGTTTGTATGAACATAAGGTACTAGATTATGATTATGAGCTAAAATTGTTAGCAGTGAGCATCGTGAATCAAGGGATTCAATAGCTAAGAATTGAGATGTCCTTCACACATCATCAGGTGAGAATCATTACCCTTACTTAAAGAAATATTATAAGTAAGCCTAGCAAGATCAAGTTATACAAATGTAATTCTACTTCCTTCCTCATCTCTTGCAAACATCGACCAAGTATAAGACTCTTCGTTGGTGATTAAACTAGAGTCTTTTTAGGTGACTACTTGTATGTTTGTTTTTCCGTTCATAATCCCTCGAACGTAGGTTCATTTAAAAGTAAGAAAAGGTTACTTCTCACAGAACTGAACTTTGAAACGTGTGTCAACAATTTGAAACAGGTTCACAAACACAACCTACATTTTAGATTTGAAACTCCAGCATAAATATTCTTTACGTTGAGTTTTGATTCAATGCCTCTGTGCATTTTTTTATGTCATTTTATATTTATTAGTTATTTCAATTACTAATTTTACAATTTTTTTTTCTGAATCCTTTGTCCTGGTATTGGAGAGCAACCTCGGTATAAATTCTTTTTCCCTTAATATGGATTTTGGCCTAGTCCCTCCATAGTGTTTTGCTCTTTCTTTTTATCAATAATAAATTTAGGTTGATTTAAGCAGTCGATTAACTCTTGGGAGGTACCAACATAGTTGGAATGCTCCTCTTGATTTTGCTGCCTTCATCTTCATTTTTAATTTTTTTTTTTTACAAAACACTTTAATTCAATAACTTATTTAATATCAACTATAAATTAGCCTCTATCAGTTAGTTTTTACCAAACAAAACTTCAATAACAAAAAAAAAATCCTAAAATATCTTCCTTTTAAGAATGATAACTAACAAATATAATATGAGAGTGAATTTGTAATGTGGTAAAGTAACATTTATTGATGCGACATTATCAAAGTTGTTACATGATAATTATACCTGTTTGTTCTTTTCATCGATTGGCTTATAAAAATTTGTTATGATTTAGTTATTATTAAGCTTAAGATATTAATTAATATGTATATAAATTGAAACTTCATCCTTCTTGTTTGTCAACACAAAGCACAGCAACACCACCCAAAAAAAATATTGTAGGAGAAAATGTGTGTGGCTTCTGAACAGAGACAATTTTTTGCTGAACTTAAAGACCCTGAATCTAACACATAGGTGACTAAGGTGAGATTTGATTGAAGTAAATAATCAATGTTGTTTATAAACAAACATTAAACAAACTAGAAATTTTAAGCCATGATTTGATTTGAACTTTTCCCTAATTTGCTATATGTCTAGTTGTTTGGTAATTCACTTATTGTTTCTATGCGTTTTTTCTTCTTCTTCTTCAGATCTTTATAACGTGAACTGTCGTCCCATTTAGAAGTGCAAATAGAAGGTCTTATGTGGATTTAGCTCTTTTATTGAGGGAAGCACATAGTATTAGTCTATAAAACTTAGCCATGGCCAATCACAATGCTATCCCCTTTGTCTTTGAGAAGTGGCTTGCCATGCACTCCTCCACCTTTATCACCACTCCACTTAGGCCAAGTGTGTCACCATCTCCTCGCATTATTCTCGTCCTTTATTTTCAACCCAAAATAGAGGCAATCACAATTGTAAAATTGACGAAATCTCTATTCGGTGCATTTAACCATCTTATGTAATTTTAAGCTCTTGTTTATGAAGTCTTGTCATACACAATTTTATGAAGTGGTGTTTTGTGTCCTATATAATTCATCGCATACTTATCATAAATTGGCTTTTGTAGAATTTTTTTAACAAAGAAAATATGCTCAAGAGTTAGTCTAATATAACTAATTGTCCATATTTTGTTTTTATTGCTTTTAGCTATCAATTTATTAATTAACTCGATTTTTTTTCTCACTAGACAATATGGATAGTTTATTAAAATTATATTGCAATATAAGTATTTCAAATAAGATTTAAATTATTTTAATTTTAAAATTTTTCTTTCAATAGTGAGGTCAATTACTAAGATACGACTCACTTTATCGAGTAAAATAATAAATCTTAATCGTTGATGAGAAAGTCAATAATTGATAATGTGCACATACATTACAAACATTATCAATAGTGTGCGCATGTTTATCAATTAAGTAACACCTCCATAAATTAATTAATATATTTTGTGATCCTAACATAATTTATTATAGAAGTTTTATGTACTGTGATGCTAAAATACATTTACTGCATATAAATTAGCTAACACCAAATTATTTCAATGATCTTTAATTTTAGTCAAATAATTTTTTTTTCTGAATCGTTGAATAAATTCACTCCCATGTAATTTGAAAATTGAATTTTTCTTTCTTTCTCAATTTTCGCACGGACATATTTTCCTTATTTTGGAAAGCATATTTTTTGAATTTGCATGTCCAATCAATTTTTTTTAATCAGTCATTTATTCAACGGATATTATTATCTTTCTATTAAAAAATTTAATTAAATTTCAAAACATTCATTTTTTTTTATCAATTCATCATTAAAATACTTTTTAATTAATTTTTATTTTTAAACAGCTACAATTTTTTAATGTAACTTTTATCCATTAAACTAATATTTTATTTACAAGCCACGATTAAATTAATATTCTGTTAAAATTTAACTTTTTTTTAGCAATTCACCCACTTTTAAGTTTCATGATATCCGTATAATATACAAGATTATTTTCTATTACTTGATAAGAATGTACTTTTATCATTTAATGATGCTCACATATATTTTTGTACACAAATACTTCAACACTATCACCTCAGCAAGTATGGGGCAGTAAAAAGTAATGTTTATCACAATTCTTTTAATAAAAAAATGGATTCGAAATGACCTTTTTCTATATAATATTACTCGAAGCAGGAGCTCTCATGATAGGTTGTTTCTTTTGGCGATAGCTTTCGTTTCTGAGGAGTTAACCAGTTGCCCAGTTGGTCATGGAAGATCTTCAATAATTAAGGAATGAAAATCGCATCAGACAGAAAATGTTTATTTATTTATCCTCGTCTTATGTTTTAATTTCCGTACCCTTTTAAAATGATGGACTTTTTTATATAACCAAAATGTTTAATTATATTTTAATTTCATTAATTTAAATTATGTGTAATTTTAAAATTTTTTAGTTAATTAAGCTTCTAAAATTAAATAAATTTAATTCTGTTGTGATTTTTCTTTTACTTTTTTTAAAAAGTATTTTTTTATTCAAAATATTTATAATTTAAATTGAAAAATTATTTTAAATCTTCCCCACTCAATTAATAAAAAAACCCATATTTTTACCCAATACAAAATCTCGTATTTTTTTTATTTTTTCTCTCCTCAATTACATATTTAAAACTCGAACTAAGATTTTTGATTAAAATGAAACAACTCAATACCAATTGATTTACATATTCAATTTATTCTTTAAACCCTACTTTCACTTCTTATCTTTTTAGAGTTTCAACTATTTTTTTACTTTCAAGGTTTTAAAATTATTTCATATTTCAAAATTATTACAAACTATCTAATGTTCAAATATAAAATATTTTTAGAATTTTAACTATTTTTTTACTTTCAAGGTTTTAAAATTATTTCATATTTCAAAATTATTACAAACTATCTAATGTTCAAATATAAAATATTAATTTGAGAGCTTTAGATGGAAAAAAATAATGACAAAAACCAAAATTTACTTAATTTATAAGCAGAAAACCAAAATGATACAATGTGCTGTTAAAACTAAAAGGACAAAAAAAGTTCATGAAATTTTCATCTATTTATCTCTTATTTTACATAGAATGGATTTGCCACAACTCATTACATGATTTTCTTTTAATCTTTCTTGGATAAGGTTTTATATTAGGAAGTGGGGGAACAATATTATTTAGGAATCCAATTTTTTCTGCTTTTTTATTAGGACTAGTTCTTGTTTATTTTTATCAAATTCCCATTTTGTAGCTACATCACAACTACTTATTTATGTGATTTTTGGACCGTTGGAGATGGAATTAATTTTAATTAATGTCACTTTTGTTCTATTATATTTTATAATTATTACATTTTGGCATATTAAATTTTAAAAGTTTCATGTTGGTCTTTTATGTTTTTAAAATATATAATTTTTTTGTCATTTTTCAATATTTTGTTAGAAATGTTAGCATCGCGTTACCTTTAAAATTTTAAAAAATGACCAAAATGATACATTTCGAAAACATAAAAGGTCAAAATAATTTTTTTGAAAATTAATGTTTCAAAGTGAAATAACAGTGAAACATAATAAATCAAAAGTGACATCAAACATTTTAAAATAATTAAGTTTAATAGTGACAACTAAAAATCACCACTATCTTTATTTTATTTATTTTTTAAAAAATAAACAACTAAAAAAATTATCATCTCTTTCGACCTTTTCCAAATCTAAAAAGATAAAAAATATAGCACCACATAAATCAAACACCATCAACACATAATTTTGTTATAACTACTGAAAATTTCATTTGAGTAGGGAGGTTGTGGCAAAGACAAAAGAAGGGGCTGGACAACTATCTTTTTGGGTCGATGATGAGAGGTGAAGTGACAGACGAAGGAAAAAAGACTTTATCCAGTGTGATTGAGAATAATTGGTAAATGAAATTGTTATTGTTATTAAATGATTGAATGAAAAGAATAATACTGATAATAATATGAGAGAGAAGATTATTGTTGTTTATGATTTCATGTCCATCTTTTCTTCATTTAATAATTTTTATTTTTTTAAAATAAAAAAGATAATGGCTTTTTTAGTCGTTATAATGTTAACTTGACTATTCTAAAATTTAAAACAGTTTCAAACACTAAGTTTTTAATGAAAAATTGACCAAAGCGATACTTTCAAAAACATAAAAGAAAAGAATGAGACATTTAAAATATAATGTACCAAAGTAAAATAATTGTGAAATATAATAGATGAAAAGTGATATTAATTCATTTTAAAATTTAAATGTTAAAAAAACACTAAAATTTCTAACAAAAAATTGAAAAAAAAAACCAAAATAATATATTTTAAAAATATAAAAAACTAAAATAAATTTTTACATCTTAATGTACCAAAATAAAATAAATGAGAAACATGATAAAACAAAAGTCACATTAATCCAAAATACAATAAAACCTAACCAAAGCGATACAATTTGATGTTAGTAAGGTGGCCAACTGGCATTAAACAAACATTTTTTTTTGACAGGGTATTGTATATTGCTATTTTGTAACAAATATTTTCGATAACTTTGAAACACTAGCAGATCTTGGGAAGGACAAGTTGCTCCTATCGCCCTGGCCCATTATTTATTTGTTTTATATTTCCCAGTCTTCGTTTCTACCAATACCATTTTCTCTATGTCTACCATAATCTCATTCCCCCCTTTAATATTTTTTTTTGGTGGACAAAAAGAAGCAAGTTGTGAATCTAAACTACTCCAAATCACCCTATAATGTATGTATGTATTAATTGGGTACGCAATGCAAGAGAGAGTTGAACATGATTTTTCAAAGCAACTTGCCATTGATAACGAAAGAGACATCCTAGCTTTCATATTAGTATGGTCCGTGGTAGTAATTATGGTGTTTGTGAAAACATTTTTAAAGGAGACATTCATTGTTAATTGCGTGTTGAAGTCGTATTAGAAATGGGAACAAAGTGGACCTACTTTAGTTTAGGCCCTTCAAAGATGAAACGGTAAATAAGCAGCAGTTGGATGTTGCTTTGGACACCCATCATTTTTTATGGGACACCCAGCAATTAAGATAAAAGGGCTAAAATATCATTCATATTTTCTCTCTACATAAAAGTAAGTGACTTATTCGTACAAGTCACTGTTCATTGCCATTTAAGCTTCTCCTCTCCTTCGTTGGCTTCTTCTTCCTTGTTTCTTCTGCGTTCCCTATTCTCCCTATTATTTGCTATTCATTGTCTTCCTCTTCGAAGGGGTTTGTGATCTTCTTCATTCACGCAGCAAGCTTCTTCTTCTTCGTAATGGTTTCTCATCTTTTTTTCCGTTCATTGGCTTGATGCATTTT
The DNA here is from genome assembly GCF_004193775.1 of Glycine soja. Classification (NCBI taxonomy): domain Eukaryota; kingdom Viridiplantae; phylum Streptophyta; class Magnoliopsida; order Fabales; family Fabaceae; genus Glycine; species Glycine soja. Next base: position 5,465,805 of record NC_041005.1, read on the forward strand.
CGTTCTCCTTCGAGGTAAGTTTGTTTGTGCATTGTTTTGTTTGAATCATTGCGTTTTGGTTGTTGGTTGTCGATGATGGTAACTATTTTTGCATTTTTATGGTGACTCTGCGTGAAAAATGACATTTTTTTAACGGTTGGGCATACGAATTATGACCCATAAAGATCAGTAACCTGTACGACTTTTTTTTTAAAATTTTATATTTATATTTCTAATTTATTTTTTATTTTGTTTTGCAATTTAATTTTTTTGTATATTAGCAATAGTATTAACAATTTTATAAGTATTGATTTCGTGATATTATTTTATAGTGATAGAAAAATAATACAAAAAAATTAGTTTAGTAATTAGATTGGTAAAAAAAAATTATAATAAATATAAGCGAATTTGGAAATAACAATACTGTAATATTAAATTTTTTAAAATTTTAAAAAATATTGAAACCAATATTTAAAAGATATTAAATTTGTTAGTTTTAAAAAGTATTGAAACCAAAATTTAAAATGATTTAAAATTGTTAGTTTAAAAAAAATGTTGAAACCAAAATTTAAAATAATTTAAATTTGTTAGTGTTAAAAAATATTGAAACAGATATTTAAAAGTGATAATAAATTTGTTAGTTTTAAAAAATGATTGAAATCAAAATTTAAAATATTTTAAAATTGTTAGTTAGTTTTAAAAAATTGTTGAAACCAAAATTTAAAATATATTAAAATTGTTATTTTTAAAGAATGATTGAAATCAAATTTTAAAATATATTAAATATGTTACTTTTAAAAAAATATTCAAACAAATATTAAAAAGATTAAATTTTTTAGTTTTAAAAAATATTGAAACCAAAAGTTAAAATAATTTAAATATGGTTAGTTTTAAAAAATTAATGAAACCAAAATTTAAGTTACACTAAAGGTGCTAACGGAAGCAAGTTACATCACCGACGACAACAAACGCTCACAAAAGAATGCTAACGGAAACAAATTACACTAACGGAAACAAGTTACACTAAAAAAATGTGATTTTACAAAAAGAGAAAAAAAAAACACTACACAAATGGAAAAGCTAATCTGCTATAGCAAATTATAAATTCTGTCTTGGTAGGACATGTATTTTTATTATTATTAAATTGAAGTAGTATATGGCATTTTAATTCTTTCATGGTTGTTGAGTGTCCAAAGCAACACTCTTATTTCTACTTTCCACACGGTTGACTTAATATAAATGTTGTTAATAACACGTGTCCAATTAAATGTAAATCCCGAAATTTGAATTGAAAATAAAAAAATCAATTAGATTGGATTCCTTTTCATTCTAACATTGAAAAAAGATCTAATTTGAACTAAACTAAATTTCAAAATTTTTGTGTGTAGACATGAGAAGAGATTCACTTATTCAATAATCAAGTTATAAACACTTGCTTTTTGATAAATTAAATATTCTTATCCTGTAGTTGATCTTTACGTATATTCCAAAAGCTATAGTTTATGTCAAAATGAGATTAACTAATAAAGTATCAATTAATTTTCAACTTGTCAATTTTTGTTAACTTGACCTCCTTATTGAAAGAACTCTCAATATAACAATTAAATTAATGAAAGTTGATTTTCAAATAATTTATTTTTCAATGTAGTTAAGCAAAATAAAAGGCATAACTACTTTAATATGGCCACTTCTCCTTTAGAACCAAATTTAGCAAATTGGTTCTTCAATGAGTAAAATGGTAAGTAATGTTGTATTCTACACAAACCACAACATAGCCATACGAAAATGGAGGGGCTCGACTTTAAAGCTTTTAACAGATATGCGTGTGAGTTGTTACAAGGCTGTTATTATTGTTGTAATATCTAGTACAGGCATTATTAAACAATGTTTTGAAGGGTACGTCTTTACTTATTTTCGTGGCCAAAGCCCAATTGCAGGCTTAACGTAGTATCGGATTCTAGGCGACAGTGCCTTAAGTTTGTCATTGTCATAATGGCCTAATGAAATCGGGTGCCACTGTCTATCCCTTAAAACAACTGTACGGGAATTGTGGCTGCATACTAAATTTATCGATGACTTTACCAATTTTGTAACAGCATTCTAAATTAAAAATATTATCACCTTTAACAATCCTAGGAGCAGATGGCTGATGTGAGGATACAATGCATTCATACTAATGGAGGAAATGGGGCAGATTAGTGGCCACAACTCAACTCTAGAAGTAACATCACATTTGAGTGAGAAGATTCTGGTTCAATAATAAAAAAAAATGCTGTATATTGAAAGTGGCATTAGCCCAGAAAATGCTCTGCAAGAAATTTTTTTGTCCTACAAAGTTTATCCCAACTTGCATCACATTGATATTGTAATAACTAATTCAGAACCACAACAAACACTTTATTTATCAGAGTTCAATCCACAAAAACAAACAATGCTCGAAGAATATGCATAAGATATATCTTGATTCATTGCTTATTTCACTCATTACCTTCATGCTATTTTTTTTATTATCTCATTAAGTATATTACGAATTTTCTACATGCATTGCATTGCGTAGAAGCTAAGTATGAACAACACTAGCTAATTTTGTTTACAAGGCATATGTACAACTTTTACATTCAGTGTTGGCCCCGTTGGCATTTATGTATAATTACAAATTTACAATTCTCAAGTGATATGTTTGTCCCAACAACAGCATGATAGAACAGGTTAATATTGAGATAGAAGGGGTAAAACTAGCGACCATTAGCCAAGTTAACACCTTCTCTGGAAAAGATGTTAGCCACTGAAGATGTCCATGTAGGGCTAGCATTCTGGTTATCTGTATAATGACTTTCACTATCCATTGCATTAGCATTCATGTTCCTCCCAAGTTTCTTTCCAATTGACATTCCTAGTTTCACAGCAGTAAGAAAGCCAAATGCAATCAGAACAGGTCTAACTGCCCAGTGGTGATCCTCTACATGTTGATACTTCTCTATCATCTTCGGACAATTCTTAAAGTTAACGACATCAACCTCGGAGGGATCAGCCAAGACAGTTCTTGGTGCATCCCAAAAGTTCAACATGCCTGGAAACTTGACAACTAGACATCCATTTGGTAGGATCCAAGAAATCTTACCAGTAGCCCAGGCACCTCCCCTTTTACGTGGCCATTCAAATCGAGGACTCAAAACATTGGCTTTCAGCCTAATAAACTGGCCCACGCAGTAAGGTTCTGCCATTTCAAGATCTGAACAGTTACCGTTCCAAAGAGTTTGCAGACCAATAAACCCAACAGTCACTCTGCCATCACGATTGATAGAATGAAGAATACCCACTGGCGAGTGCTTGTCATCTTCTTCTTTCAAGCGTACCCAATCCCCAGCTCCCAAACCATTGGTGACACGTTCAAGAGTCGATGCACGAATCCTTACAGGGTCATGAACACCATGGAGCCTCACTAGAACAAATCCATGATCTACATTGCGTTCTAAACCAACAACATTTCCTTCTGGGACCTCCATGTTTTGAGGATTGCATGAATTGGAAAGCTTTCTAGAGCGCACTGTATCACCCACCTGAAGATGATCCTTTGAGAGGGACCACTGACTGTAGCCAGTGCTACTTGATTTTGCCATAGTTTTGTTAGTTCCAAGATATATCCATCCTCCATCATTGGCTACTGCATTCAGTGAGCTGCAAGGTAGGCAGAACAATTAAGAATAAAGTACTAATTAATACCCAACCTTACTTTCTTCATGAAGATAAATAGAAATTCACTGGAAAGATAATCATACTTGGTCGAAAACAATGGCAGGCTTTTTTCAAACATTATTGTTTTACTACTTTCTGTTTCTGTAACAAAAATTATCTCAGATTATTTGGAAGCACAAGTGTGTAACAATTTAATTAATTCTCACCTAATTGACTGCCCCATTAAATGTTCAAAGTTCATAATCAAGCCTTGCAAGATTCAAGTTTCAATGAAGGAACTTGCTAACTAAGTGAGTTACAAAATCACCAGCTAGATGCTAAGCACCAAATGCTTTGTATTGATGCCCTTTCACCATGTTATGCAATCATGTGCAATTGTAATTGATTGATCTAAACAATACTATGTTTATTCAGACAATGCATTATCGAAGACACTAAAACATCAAGAAATATAATTCTTAGAATTTGGGCTTAGGACATAACTCAACCCATAAAACCGACTTATAAGATGAAGATTAATTGAGCTTTACAAAGCTCTATTTAAGCCATATCTCCAACTGATGTGGGAGTAACCCCCCTTCTTTCAATGTTGCAATTAAGGCAACCCAAAAAAGCCGCAACTAAGGCGGATCAGCACTCCCCCTCATGCCCAAGGCTACCGGCTTGGAGTGTGTCAAATGCAAGTGGCCCAACAATAAATCTTAAGATAAACTCAGATACTATCTTAGAATTTGGACTTAGAGCCTAACTTCAATGACAATTTTCCAAAATATGAATGTAAAGAAAGGTCATGACAATATCATGTCACCCAAAATAAATGTAACTACGAATATCTACCATATTAAGCTATATATATATATATATATATATGAGGAGGGATTCACTTACTCAAAGAGTAACTCTTTTAAAATTACTCCTCATACTCACCATTCATTTTATTGAGATCTAATGGTTACCATTAGATCTCAATAAAATGAATGGTAAGGATGAAGAGTAACTCTAACTCTTAGAGTAAGTGGATCCCTCTTCTCTCTCTCTCTCTCTCTATCTATCTATATATATAAAATACCACCTAATTATAGAAACTTCCTAGAAACATTAAAAACTTACAAACCTTCTAAAGACAGCCAGAATATCTACCATTGAAGGGCGATTCCTCAAATCATATTCAAAACAACCACTGAGGATATTTTCAACTGAAGAAGGAAGGCCACTAGGAATTAGGGGTTTTTCATACTTTTCAACAACCGATTGGTATATTTCACCAACAGGACACCCATACCAAGGTTGATTACCAGTCAACATTTCCAAAATAGTGCACCCAAATCCCCATGAATCTGTTTCAAAGGATACAGGGCCCCTGACTTCTGGTTGCCATTGTTCTGGAGCCATGTAGTTTGGAGTACCAAGCCTGTTGGCCATATCTGAGCTAAGGAATGAGGAACCAAACAGAAGATTCGGAATACCAATATCTCCCAGTATTGCTTGATCAGTATCATCAAGAAGCACATTAGACGGTTTAAGGTTGAGAACTAGGATCCCTTTCGAGTGAAGTTCCAGAATACCTTTAGCCAGATTGATACCATACCTGCAGCCCGTAACATGCCTTTAGTATTGACCAGTTTTTTTCCCTCCACCCTGTGCTATAAAAATAATCAGGTAAACATATTTCAATGAACACACCAAAATCACATTACCTCAGAACACCAGGCAATGAAATCCTTCCCTCTCTGAGTTTAGCCATCTTGTCACCAACTGAACCCTCATAAAAATTCATAATGATGCATATCTGTGAGTATAAAAAAATATATAAGCTATATAGTGAAGTCTCACAAAGGATGTTAAAGATCTCCCATATACTGAATAAAATGCATAATCCATGTCTAACCCTTCCATTTAAAATTGAAATTCCAAGTAGCCAGCACACCCTAGCCGCTCCTTGGCACTGAAAATATAATTCACAAAATTTCTCTAATGCAGTCTTCATATGTTCCTCTCTGATTGGAGGTAACATCTTGGCAGCAACTTCATGATACTCATCATAATCTTCAGTTGATTGATGATGAGTTGCTAACCAAACATCACCAAAGGGTCCCCGACCAATCCTGTGTCTGAGTTTCAACCTTTCAGGTTCAATCCATGGGTCTGTCCTGCTGCTGTTGGATGAGGCTGTGACAGTTCTAAGGTGATCACCAACCAAGAGTTCAAAATCAAAAGGAACTGGTGGAGTAGCAATATCTTGTGCCATTCTTCAATCTGATGTTGTAACATATATAAAATAATTCAGCAAAATGAAGAAAGCGCAACACAAAATAATAGAAGAAAAATCCAATAAACCATCGTGAATAAAGGATGGCCAAGAACCCAAGTTATCACCAGAGCAAAAAGTAAAAAGTTGACGAAAAAGTACTAAATACCCAAATTCATCCCTGATAATTTTAGGTTGAGAGAGGTTAATCCTTAAAGATATTAAAAGGGGTGAAACAGGTCAATCCATGAAAAATGTAAAATATAAAAAACCTACATTAATCCCTAAATATCACAAACACTGGGCATATATATCCTTTCCCATTTCAGCAGAACAAAACAGATACGACATACATTTGTGATTCTAGGGATTAAAATAAAAAATTTATAGTCTTAAGGACGAATATATTTTCCTCTAATTTTTTCAGGAATCAAACTGAGTCATTACTCAAAATAATATAACTTAGTATTCTTTTGGATCATTTCCCTTTACTTAACCTCAAAGTTTCAATCTTGCAGCAACTAATGCCCGAGTCAATCTCTCAAAAGCTCAACTTCCAAAACATAACTTTAACATAAAAATAGAAACTTAACGGTTCAGTCACTGACACACGCCCAAGCATGATAACCCATGCAACTAGTTTTCTGCTTCTCAGAACTAAAGAACAATAATACAAAAAGCATGTGAATAATAAAAAAAAAACATGATAATCAGAAGCAATAAAGAGTACCAAATTCACTGTGCACGTACTCAGAAGAAGAAAGAATGATCTTTGGCGTGAGCACTGAGAAACCAACGGCTTGGTGAGCAGAGAAAATTGCTAAGTTTATACAAATTCAAACAAATTGAGAAGAACAGAAACCTGAACAACCTAAAACTAAGGTCGTGGACTTGTTTATTTATTTAGATGAAAATAATAATAATACTAGCAAAGGGCAGGAATGGCATTTCAAATGGTGAAGACGTGATGTGATGAATTATTTGTTGTCGTCGTCGTCCATTGATATTTGATATAGTAAATATGAAAGGGCACTGTGATTCTTTTTAATAAATAAATTTGTTGATTTTGATAATAAATATTTTAAAAATTATATTTATTGTAATTTTAATTAATTGGCAGTGTAACTTTTTAAAATTTATATTATTTTTTAGGCAACAAAAATTTAGAAGGAAATAATAACGTTCTGGTCTAAGATAGAAATATTTTTTAAAGTCAAAGAATACTAAAAAAAAAAATACTTATATTTTTTTCATTTCAAACGAATAATTGAGGATTCGAATTTGTGACCTTCGTCATATGCGAGAGAGACTCTGTCTTGCTTTATTCGACCAACCTTCGCAATTTTTTATAATGAAATTATTTGATATGAATAATTATCCCTATAGTATGAGTTTAATGTCATGTTAATTCCTACGTGTTAGGCTTCCAAGTCGCGGTTTTTGATAAAATAAAACAGGGAAAGAGAATCAAACAAATGGAGGAAAAATAAAGGCCGAAAACTACAAGAAATTGAACCAAGGTTGGAATACGTAGTTGTCACCATTAGTATATTACGATGCTTCGTGGTTGTACTCTAGGCAGGTAATTAAGTATGTCTTGTATGAATGAACTCCGAGACTGTGTGATGTATTTTCTAATTTTTACTGTGGATGGGTAACTGGGTACATGTATAAAAGGATCTTATTAATTTAACGGGCTATATTAATGGTTTATTTTTTGTTTGATCCGTAAAAATTAAAGATAATATTAAAAATTTCATAATAACTCATATTTTTCCAATTAATTGACCTAGACTTCTAATGATTTATTTGATACTAATAATTTGAACTTTATGTATGGCCAATTATTCTTAGTTTAATGCATAAATTCAAGTTAAGTACCCAATCTATAATTCCTTGAGACCCCATGTTGAAGGTGGATGAATATGGACGATTAGATATCAATGTTGATACTACCAAGTTACGTTAGATATAATACGACATTTTGTTTACCTTTTTAAAGTTATAGGTCTCACTCAATTTTTAAAATTTTCTACACTATTCCTATTTTGTCAAACAACAAAAATTCATTATCTTCCCTCTTTTGTCGCCACTCTTTCTTTTTTTACTTAATTATCAATTTATTCTTTAAATTATTTTAAATAATTCAATTTAGTTCTCAAATTTTTAAAAGGTTTAGTTTAATTCTGAAGTTTTTAAAAATAAATCAGTTTAGTTCTCAAATTTTTTAAATATTCAATTTGGTAGTTAAATTCTTAAAAATGAATAAATCTGGTCCTTAGATTTGTAATAACTTGAGAACCAAATTAAAATATTTAAAATAATTTGGGGGACCAAATTGATTTCCTTTTAAAAATTTGAGAAACAAATTGAACTTTTAAAAAATTTGGAGACCAATTTGATTTATTTTTAAGAACTTGATGACCAAATTAAACCTTTTAAAAATTTAAGAGTCAAATTGAACTATTTAAAATAATTTGAAGATCAAATTGACAATTAAGCCTTCCTTTTTTGCAACATTTCATTGCTAACAAACATATGCTTAGATATTTTTTTTAAAAAAATCCATTATTTTAGTTACATTTATTAGTTTTCAATTTTGTTCATGTTGTGTGTTAATAATTTCATATCCTTTGTTATTATTTATAAGATCCAAGTTAAAAGGGATGTTTGTTTCTTTTTTGCTATCCTCAACAAAATTAGGTAAAAAGTTATCTAGAAGCTAAACAATTAATTGCTAGTTGAAAGTTAAAGGTCATGTTCTATAAGACTAGCTGAAAAACTAACTATTAGAGTAACTGAAAAGTATAAAATGATAGAAAAATAATAAAATCATGATTTATTTAAAAAAAGATAATTAAAAAATTGAATAAATATATTGAGGATAAAAATGAAATAAAATATAAAAAGTTATATACTAGAAGCTAGCATTTTAAAAAACACAAAAGGTGTTAAAGGTTATTAAAAACCTTGTTTATTGAACCGTTAAAAAAACTTTTCAACTAGTAAAAAAACTAAAAGTTACCTAAAATGTTTTACCAAACATATTTAAAATATGGTAGCTAGACACTGAAAAAACTAACTCATTAAATTATAAGTGTTTGGTAAAACTAAGTCTTGAATAGCTGAAGAGTGTAAAATAATAGAAAAAATAATAAAATCATAATTTATTTAAAAAGAATAACTAAAAAATTGAATAAATATATTGGTGATAAAATGAAAAAAATATAAAAAGTTAGTAGTGAGCGTTTTAAAAAACACTAATTTAAATAGCGAACGTTAGAAATTATTAAAAAAAGTTTGTTTAGAGAACAATTAAACAAATTTTTTATCTAATAAAAAAAGCTATAAGCTAACTAAAATATTTTTGTCAAATATAACCTTTACAAGACTGAATTTATATTGTTTTTTTATTAATTATTTTTAGACTAAAATACTCTTAATTAATTTACTGATAAACATTTAAATAAAAGAGAGAGAAGAGTCCATATCAAAGAAAAAAAGAAAGAAAAGACTATTAATGACATGAATATTTTTTATAAAAAATGTATGAATTTAGGATAAATTTATTAACTAAATGAATATTTTTTTAATCCTGAAAAATTAGGTAATTAAATCTTATAAAATAATAACTATAAGAGGATTATATTTTAAACTGTTCTCTGCGAAATTTAAAATAAAATAACATCGCAAAGCAGTGATCATAGATTAGTATGTTAAAGAGTCTACAACTACTAAACTTGGAACGCAATCTTTCATGCACATTAATAGGGCTTCAAAATTGAAGTACGCTCGCTATATCCAAAATAAGTTAAACATTTATTGGGCTTAAGCTCAATGAGTTCAGACGGAGAACTAGGAACGATTCCACTAAAGTCTTATTAGTGTGTTATATTTTCTCATTTCTCTCGTAATGTATGTAATGATTTCTCAAGGGATAGCCAAACACAATTTTTTACTGATATATATATTCTAGTTGATCATGAAGTCTTATTATGGAGCATTATTACGAGTGAAGCAGTTCTTTTGGAAATCAGGCGAGAAATTTTTAATATGTCACCTTTTTCCTGCTATTTAAAGATTTCAGACTATACTGCACGGGATTTGAATCCTCTCCTGTAACCTATTGAAAAGATATAGGGTTTAAGGTGCATTAATTATATTTCACTTGTGTCTCTTTCTTCCCTCCCTCTACTCAAACATGACCATTTCCTGTTAAGAGAATCCAAATCCGTTTGCACAGCTATTACTTAACCTGGCCACTGATGAGAGAATCAGAAAACCAAATGCTTTTGACTGCAGCTCTCATGGATTAAGCGATCCCTTAGGCCACATTGAATCTTCATATTAGTGATGCTTTGTTTGGAAACAATGAAATTAACAAAACGGACTTACACAATACTTCCTAACGAGCCACTTAAAATTTACACATAAATTATACAAGAATCAGAGGTTCTGCAGAATCTGCCGCAGCCTTTCAGAAACACATGTCACATCTTTCATTCCTCGTCACATAATAAATACATCAACACATTCCAAACAAAAAATATAACTCATTATCTCCTGAACCTGTTCATGTTGCCTTGCTCTCAAAAAAATTACTACGTAAATAGCATATAACGAGAAGAGATGCACATAGCTGGGGTGGGGAATTTTCCTACGTTTTCTATATTCTTTAAGAAAAAAAACAATGGGAGCCCAATTCATAACCTGAATCTCTGATTTTACATTGAAAATTATTACGATTACACAATAGACACATCCAAAAGTAGAAACTGATCAATCCTTTGGTGAGGGGATTGAAATGAAAATTACATAGACATATTAAGCAGTGGGAAGAACCTTATTAACAATCTCCTGGCTAAGAGCTGCAATCTGGGAATCAAGGGACTTGATGGTTTCTTCCTTTTGATTCTCCAAGCTAGACAGAGCCTCCTGCAGCTCAGCCTCGACTTTCTTCCTCCCCTCAGCAATCTTCTGCTCCACCTCAGCCTGCGTCTCCTTCTTCATGGTGTTCAGCGCCGCTGCAATCTCCGCTCGAGCAGCCGCCATGACAGCATTGGCCTTCTCCTCCAGCTGCTTCACCTCCTCCGACGTGTCCTTCACGCTGCTCAGCTTCTCCCTGATCGCCGCGTCCCTCTCGTCCATGAATTTCCCAAGTGGGGTGAACCATATCTTGTCCAAGGCAACCATCAGCAGCAGAAACTCCACCATTATTATGGGCAGGGTGAGGTTGAAGTCAAAGAGTGCTGCTTTCTCAAATTCTTCTGCTAGGGAGGGTCTGGCCAAGACCAGTGGTGCTATCCCTCCCAGGAGGGACAGCATCTGGGGCTTTGAAATTGGGAGTTTCAGTTTCAAGGTTGGGGCTTTGGGGAGTGAAATTTGGAGAATGGGGAGTTTTGGTGTGGGGGAACGGGAACTGGTGCAGACTGGAACCAGAGGTTTTGTGGAAGCCATAATCATGTTTGCCATGGTCACCGCTTTTGTGATTAGGATGTGTTTGCGTCTAAGATCAGTCTGAGAGGATTGGATGGAAGAGAAGAAGAGGATTTGAGAGCTAGACTATCTAAATTCTTTGCCACACAAATTGATGAGGTTGTGTGGCAGTGGCTGCCTAATGGAATCTGGAAGTTTGACACTTTACAAACAACTTGGAATGCTCCATTTCTAAATGGATCAGGCCTGGGCCCAGTTGTTGTCTACCCACTAAAACCTCCCCAGGCCCAAATGTATACAAATAAGACAAGACAAGAATGTGGACTGAATATTTTTTTTTTTTTTTTAAAAAAGCGTAGCATTACAATCAAATATTTACAAGCACTAAGTGTACAAGAATATCACGACCAAAATCAAAACTGCAATTGAGTTTAACAAAACTACAATTAAATTGGGTGATAAAAGCGGGGTGGGGAAAGTATCCTCAGTAAACCAACTGAAAAAGCATTCCGTTGCAGGTATGTTGAGACCCAAATTGCAGCAACTATGTAACATAAAAGCATGCCATGGCTGATAGACTTTGCATGATGAACTCAACCACAATTCCCAAGGCATCGTTCTGTGCAGGGACATGAAGAAACTCCAACTACAATATGGTACAAGCCACAGTGTTTCGGTCCAGCAAAGTTATTATTGTCTCTATCTCTAAAGACAATAAAAGAACCAAAAGCACGTACGGTTGAAAAACTCTTTACAGTGTATAAGGACAAGAGGTTAAAATGAAAATTCTATCAATATTCTCTCCATGTGGGTCTCCGAGAGTAATGCTGCCTTCTGCAATAGCGTAAAATTCTTGTAATTTTTCTAAAATTGCTCACTATACATCTAAGCATCATTGAGCAGCAAATCCTGCCCTCAATTCTAGCTCTGCTCACAACTGCCAGCCGGCTGTGTGAGAACAACCCTCCCAAAAAGCCAGGTAAGCTTAGCTTTCCTCCATTTTCTTCTGCATTATTGCAATTCCGGATCTTCGCATTCTCTATGACTATATCATGCAAACCAATGTCGTTGTCATCGTTATGTTCTTTCTGTTGATATCTATTGACTTTTGACGATGACCTGCACCTCCATTTATATCATCCAGGTAGTGTAAGGACTTGTTTGAGAATATTATAGCAACGTGCATGAAATTCAACTAGAGGAAATTCCCAATATTGCCCATTTTGGTGTTTCCACACCCATTCAAAGAAAATCATTAAGTTCTAATAAAATAGTCACGATGGTAATTTTCTACGCTGGTCATATATTTAAGACCTCTCCAGCGCTGTGGTGTCTTTTTATGATTTTTAGTTTTATACATACCTTTAAGAAAACAACACACGATACAAGTACGCAACATCTACTTATGTAAATAGGCATGCAACTGAAAAGGTAAAAGTAAAACAGATTGTGTATTATTTTTTAAGTGAATTTCAAAACATATATAATTAAAAATGAGATAAAAATCATAAAGTAGATACAGCTGATAGAGCTGATTCTCTACAATGCCAGTATAAAGACCAAAGATCATCTAATGCAACAAACATGGTAAACAGAATGCAGGTAACCAGAATATTTGCATGGTTATATTGAAAACTCGGTACCTCCTGTGTTGTTTCAAATTGACAGCTTGTTTCTTGGACTGCTTTCCCTCGAAACTGCAAGTGTCAGATACATGGTGCACGAAATGAAGCTGAAAAGGCCAAAACAAAAATAATTACCATGACTTAAGAGTCATGAGACCAACATTTTATAAGAATGAAACTAGGGCTAAAGTAATAACGAACAAGTTGAGACTTAATATTACTTAGTTTGTACTGTAGCCACATCAAACAAAGTCACACGAATCATATAATCATAATCTGAGTAAATTAAGCACTACAGGGAGATCAAGCTAGCACTTGAATAAATCCGACACAAACCTGGTCACCATCCTCGATGCCAAAATCTCTAATATAATCCGATTCCGAGACTAATTTCTGTCCTTGATAGCTTAAGCAGAATTGTCGCCAGACAAGTGGCCTTCATAAACAAACGAATTATAATTACTAAATAACTCAGGCAGATAGCAGATTATGATAATTAAGTAAATAGAAACTGCAGAATTTTAAAAATAAAGTAAAATAATAATAATAATAATGATAATAATAATAATAAATCACGTTCCCCTGTTATACCTATAATCAAAACCTAGAAGCTTTCCAAAATCAAATTAGAGAAATTACATATTCAGAAACATACGTAACGAAATTTAATTAATTAATAATAAACAGACCATAATATTTTTCCCGGTCCCTTCTGAGGCACGCGACAGAAAACTGCCTCCACCGCTTGCTTAAGTTCTGCAACAGTTGCTGCATTTGCAACTTCAACATCTGCCAACAAAGTCATGCATCGATAAATGCAATATCCAGAAACGTTTCTTGATCACAAAGGAAAAGAAGAAAGAAAGAAAGAAAGAGAAGCAAGTTATAATATTACGGAAGGAAGAGGCATCCAATTTGAGGATGGAGAGGATGAGCGTTTCGGAATGAAACCTATCGTTGAAAAAACTGGTATCTACGTAGTGCATGCTGAGAGATCGCTGAGGGATTTCGTGAGAAACAATCATCAACCTTCTCTCACCCATAACAACGTAGCATCGATTCTCATCAATCAATCCATGGTGAGGATTAAAGGAATAAGAGAAAGAGATTGTTGAAGCGGAACCAAACGCAATGTGTGAATCGAGTTAGGTTTCCGCTGTGGTGGGGGAATGGTACGGGTTTTGCACACGCTGATGACGGTTACGTTACGCTCCGATAAATTTTTTTTTAACCGCCAACTATCTCAACGCCTCTTTCCCTTTCTTCAATATTATTTAGAAAATAATTTTTTTTTTGTTAAAGTAAAAAAAAAAACACATTTCTAATTTCTTAAGTATAAGCACATGCCGTAGAAATATTTATTATTATTATTTTAAAAAAAAACAGGTGGAAAAAATTGAAAATGAAGCAATTAGGTAAAAATCAAATTGACCAAGAACATATTATGACGCAAATTTATTTGTTATGAAAAAAATTATATTATTACAACTATTATTTTAAGTTTATAGTAAGATTATTTATTATTTCAATACAGTACAAGTTAATAAATCTGTCAAAATTTACTGTAATTTATCTTTTAAGGATGGTCGATGAATAAATCAAAATAGTAAAAAGTAACGAGTTTAATTTCTATGTATGGTTATGGTAAATGTTTACGCTCAACCAATAAAAAAATTATAATAGATATAAATTTTAAAGCAATTATAAGTCAATAGATTTAATTTAAATTCATATAAATTATTTCGATCAAAAGGGATTTAACTTTTTAAATATTGCTTCCTAATTGCATTTTAAAATTCCGAAGTTTTTGGTCAATTTCCACGACTAGCCTATTAAATTTTAATTTTTTTTATAATTTCTTAACCTACATTTATGTTGTCAATCGCCCAACAATTGCAGACATTACAGCTACTACGGTAAGCAATTTTTCGTGATTTTTCTTGTAGTTATTATTTTAAGCGTTAATAAAATGAGGAGAAAGGCTAAGAAAGAAGTAAGAACACTCCTCTAAAATGAGATACATGGGGCATAAAATTGAGATGACCAAAGAGCAGTAGCATAAGTTCTATCTGGGTATATATCTGATCCTATAGTAGAACCTCAACCGTTTAGCTTACTCTCCCTTTATCACGTCTTCATACCTCCAAAGAACATAATGAACTGACACATGTAAGGTCCAGAAAGGGATATCTTTATCCTAAAATCGAACCTCAAAAACTGTTGAGTTTACCCTCTCCCTTCCCTTGTCACTCACGTCTTTAACCACCAAAAAGTAAAATGAATAAATACATGGAAACTCTAGAAACTTTCCTCCCCAAGACGGCGAGGGGGGTGCAATGAATTCATCAAATACACTAGGTGAACTCAATGCGAGATTAAAAGCAGGTTGAATATACTTTGCCATGAGATTGTCAAATTCTGACTCAGCAAAATCTCCTAATAAATTAGATTAGCTTGATCACATGTTTGACAGACGGTATGGTCAATTCGGATTCTTCTCCTTGATGAGTAGTGAAGTTCAGATGACCGAACTCATTGAAGCAAATGGTAGTCCCAAATAACCGCAGAAACTGGAGTGAGTTATCTGCCGATGAGCTTATAGTAGGCATATAAACCAGAGCCCACAAAACCCAGAAGTTGTCCTACTACATTCCACTAACCAAAACACAACACATTCTTCTATCAACAGGGAAAATAACCTCAAATGATAAAAGTCAGTAGGGACAAGAGTACTCACAAAATCAAATGGTAGCCCACCAAAAATTATCCAGCCAAAGCCAATAGTAAATAGATCCTAGACATTTAATCAGAATATTTAGAGTCCATGCATAAAAATTAAGCACAACAAACAACCATCAATTATGGCAATGATCTAAAATGAATATAAAAGGGATAGTATATATGAGTTTACATAGGACTCGACTGCAATATGTGGAAGGGATACCTTAATCCAATTAAAATCAACATATTGTGGTAAGTCTTAGACAGGTAGCATTTGGTAAACATATTAGAACAGAAGTTACAAAATGGAACATAACCAATGAGTTCTATTCTAGCTTTGGTGAATTATAAAAATAGAACAAAACAAAATATTGTGTTGAGAAATGGTATATTTTGGTTCTATAAAAAAGGGTGGAACCAAAGATAAAAATAAAATAAAATAAAATATTCTATTTCGTTTATCCACACACATCAAACACTATCTTAGCATTAATTCCTAACTAAAGGTTTCCAATGTCAATCAAAGATCATAATTATGCCTCATCAGAAACAACTAATCTGCACCAAGATACCAAGTTATATTTCCTTTTCCCCAATTTTTCATTCCTTCATGAATCAAATTCGACTGTAACTTTAGACCAGAAACATGATTTCCCAAGAGAATCAACAATTTCGCCTCATTTTTTCTCTTCCAAAAATGTTTACAAGTGAAACTGCTTCTATATTTAAAAGATTTAGCTCTTTTAAAGTGATGAAGGTGCCATTTAGAGAATAAAGTATACTTATAACCTTTGATTAAAAAACGAATAGTTAAGATTTTAACAAATAACGTTATAGATGGGCATGTTTTTATCACGATTTGAACCATTGATTTTTTAATTAACAGTTATAAACTTATAATTACACTTCATCCACTCTAGTGCATCTTCTTAATTTACAAGAGCCAAATTCATATTTAAATACCCCTCTCAATTCAGAGTGTACAGTTTGAAATTGCCTCATCCCCAAATTTACATGTCTGATTAGTTGAATGTACCCCTACCTCTCTCCCCCACCCTCTTAACATGAACCAATGTCCATAAACAAACTAATAGTTATACTTGCTCTCTCTCTCTCTCTCTCCACACCAAATTGTACTAGCTTTCCCTAAATTCCAAGTTTTAATAGGCAACAAGAAGTTTACCAATGCACCCCTGTTTCTACCCCAATATTGGTCAAATTTTGAATTAATAGAAAATATCCACTCTACCCACAGAGACCTTGCAAAAGTCAATGCAGTAATTAGCTATTATGATAACACCATGAAAGAGAAGGCTTGTACATTATCAGTCCCAACCTGGAATAATAGGTGCATCACACATTTAAGACAAAACAACTAGCAAGTGAACAAACCTTCAGATTACCACATTTTGTCTGTGTCAGCTGAATTGAGAGTAGTGTTCAGAAAAATATTGTAATTCAGGAAGAAAGCAAGGATGCAGGAAAAAAGCAAGACAACCTGCACCCCAAAAACACATAAAGATTACAACTTGTCAAAATATCAAAATCAAGAGAAATCTGGGTTTAAAACTTGATGCAGATTGCTATAAGCCATTTGGCAGTTGTTTCTCTATGAACTTAGATAATGGACCTTTAAATTGCTGGAAACATAATGTGCATGAAAAATGTGTATGCAAGTCTGCCCCATTAAAGAAAAATAAATAAAAAATAAAGTGTAAGACAAATATGGAAGCAGTGATGCTTTCCATTATACAAATAAAAAATAAAAATTAAGGGTAAAACCAAAATGAGTCATTCCCATTATAATAATTATAAGATAGATTATAGATAATATAATTTTTAACTAGTGTGAGACAGGATAGACCCTGCAAGATCAACAGATATGCTATGAAAACTGAAAGTTGAAATTTATTTGGATTTTACTTCTAAGAATGACAAAAAATAAAAATCAAATAAAACTAACTGGATTACTAAAAAATAATCATCAACCAAATCTGAACAAAACATTTAGTCTATGTTATATCATGGTATGAAATGCCCCCTACAATTTGGCCCATTTAGACTACGGTCAAAAGGTTAAAATGCGGCAAAATGCCCCAGTAGTTTGTTAACATACTAAAAAAAAACTTCGTACCCCATTGTCCAGAGGCTCTTCGCTATGCGAAGGTATGGGGGAGGGATATTGTACGCAGCCTTACCCTTGCATATGCAAAGAGGCTGTTTCCGGATTCGAACCCATGACCAACAAGTCACCAAGGCACAACTTTACCACTGCACCAGGGCTCGCCCTCTTTGTTAACATACTAACATCCCAAAATTTACATCGATATGTCAACTGAATAGACATGTGGAACATGTGATAGCAAGCAGGCTTGGCCTGTTTTCACTTTTTCCCATGTACTTTATTACATAAGCATATAACCCTCTTTCCATCAAAATGTGGCAGAAAATAGCTCAGGCTGACAAAGTGCAAAAGATGAGATTATATGATTTATTCTAGACAGACTTTTAGAATCCTACTTAACTTTGAAGGATAGGAAGAAAAAGAAATCTTTTGGCAAGTAACTAAGGATCAAAACTGTCAACTAGTAAAAGGAGAAAGCCAAAGCATAACATACAATAAAACTAGGTGAAAGAAGGTAAGGAAAATTGAGTGTCATCTTCAAGTCACCCCGAACTAATGTCCAGAAAAGCAAAAAGGGCCCACATATGACACCTATAACATAATAGAAAAATTCTTTCAAATCACAATTAGATTAAAAAGAAAAACAAGCATGCTTTCTTTTACCAAGAAAAAAAAACAACTGATAGGCCATTTGATACAATCTATCAGCTTACCATTACACCACATAAGGCCAAAGCTATTAAGGCCACTAGTTTTGCCTGAAAAAAGACATAATGCCAAATAAGTAAGAAACTGCACTCCAACTACAATGAAAAAAGGTATAGAATTTCCACTGTGTCGGAATGAGAGAGACAAGGAATACGACCAACACGGGCTATGGTTGCAAGATATATAGCCGTGGTGATGTTTGACAGGAATACAGTGGCATAGCCATAGGCATCAAAGGATAAATCTCGTGCTCCCACAACAAATGCACCGAAGACAATCAAGCTAACACTGATAACAACCTTACAAATTTCAGTTAAATGAAGGAATCAGGGAGATGTTCATTCAAAGAACAATTTGAACTTTAACTTCATTCAGTCATAATGGAAGAAAGGGAGAGAAATAACAAAAAGAACAAAGAACCAGTTTTTTTTTTCTTTTGAGTAAACACTCATTTAGCCATCCAAAGTTCCATGAGTCATCACATCACATTAGTACTCCAAAATTTCTCGCCACCAAATTAATCCACCAAAGATTCTTCCTATCAGTACTTTAGTCCCTCAAAGATCTAAAATGGAGGATAAAAATGAAACAAAAAGAACTTTGAGGGACTAACTTATTGCCCAAAATTTTTGGAAGACTAATGTGATGGTACTCGTAATTTTAGAGGATCAAATTGCAGGTTTACTCTTTTATTTTTTAATAGAATGCACATCAACTTACCCATTTAAAAGAGGATGCAGGAGGAGAGCATTTGGAAATATTTTAAAGGTTTAATTACTCATTTAATCCCTATAATTATGCAAACTTTACCTTTTAATCCTTATACTTAAAAATCGTCCATTTTCGTACTTATGCATATCATTTTTAGTCCTTATACATACCATTTTCTATCCCTTTAGTCCCTACAGTCTAAACTCATAGGGAGTAGAAGGAATTGAAAATAGTATGTATATTAAGGACTAAAAGGGATGATTTTTAAATAAAGGGACTAAAAGGTAAAGTTTGTATAACTATAGAGACCAAATGAGTAATTAAGCCTATTTTAAATTAAATGTTCAATGTACCATATTTACAATGCACATATTAAGTTTGTAAGTACAATAAGTACAGTCAATAAAATAATAAACCATGTGCTAAAATTCTATTTTTATTAAGAGGAATGGGGGTAAAAAAATCATCAAAGTCCTAACCATTTGATTTTAGAGTGTCTAATTCTATGTTATGTTAAGCTATAAGGGGAGGACAGATGAATGGTTTTATTATATTTCTAAGACTATGGAACATTTTCCAGTCTACCTAAATTATACATTTCACATATGTCACCAAAATTTCACACGCAATTAAGTCATCAAAGATTTATTTGAATACAATATGGATCTGTATGTCACATCATGCAATTGAAAGAAAGTAATCTACCTGAAAATGACAGAAGGTGAGTACCTCTGCCCCACCAGCATAATTTCTACAAGCATAGTAAATACCACTGTGGTCCTCCTAAGGGTGGTGTACATAGGAACATTTACTCCACGAACAGACTCCATGGTGACTAGCTTTTGACAGGAAAAAAACAGGAGTGCATGAAAAAATAGAAAGAGAAACTAATAGGGATTGGGGCAAGGGAAGTTGCTCTTACGAACCCTTTAGTCTAAAATGAAGAGATTAAATCACAGTTGAAAATTTGTCCTATAAATAAAGGAAGGGCATACCATGTAAAGTAAATAAGCTCCTGCCAAAGAAAGAGTGTGCTTCAAAGTCCTCAGTGGAACAAATCCATTTGAGTTATCTGCCATAATTACTGATTCGCCTGCTATGAAAGAAATTATCCTCCAGTGCCTCAATACATAAAGAAAACAACATGAACATACCATCTGCAGTGGTAAGAAGTATAGAATAATATATAAAAATGTGAAAAAGATCTAATGGAGATCCAGGATGATTTGATTGGTATTCAAGTTGCAAGGCCAAAGTGGTCAACCAAGGCATAGACACCACACACTTTACTATACATTTTATTTTACATTCTAGGTGTAGAAATTCTGAACAAAAAAAAAAAAAAGGAGTGTTTCAAGGAGTGGTCTAGGTGTAGAAATTCTAAAACTTGGGATAAGTATAAGATAGCTAGAAATGAAACCAAAAAGGCGGTGAGTGAGGCAAGAGCCCAAGCTTTTGACGGACTATACCAAGCTCTAGGAACCAGGGACGGAGAAAGATCTATATATAGGCTTGCTAAGGGTAGAGAGAGGAAGACTAGAGATTTGGATCAAGTAAAGTGTGTTAAGGATGAAGAAGGCAAAGTCTTAGTGCATGAAAAAGATATCAAGGAAAGGTGGAAGGCGTATTTCCACAACTTATTTAATGATGGATATGAATATGACTCTAGCAGTCTAGACACAAGAGAAGAGGACCGGAACTATAAGTACTATCGTCGGATTCAGAAACAGGAAGTAAAGGAAGCGTTGAAAAGAATGAGTAATGGTAAGGCGGTGGGGCCAGACAACATACCTATTGAAGTGTGGAAAACTCTTGGAGATAGAGGTCTTGAGTGGCTCACCGAACTCTTTAACGAAATTATGAGGTCAAAACGCATGCCGGAGGAATGGAGGAGAAGCACGTTAGTGCCAATCTATAAGAACAAGGGGGATATACAAAATTGTGCAAATTATAGGGGAATCAAGCTCATGAGTCATACCATGAAATTATGGGAAAGAGTGATCGAACGGAGATTAAGAAAGGAGACTCAAGTTACTGAGAATCAATTTGATTTCATGCCGGGAAGGTCGACCATGGAAGCGATTTATTTATTACGGCGGGTGATGGAGCAATATCGCATGGCCCAACAAGACTTGCACTTGATTTTTATTGACTTGGAGAAAGCGTATGATAGAGTGCCTAGAGAGATTTTGTGGAAAGCTCTAGAGAAGAAAGGGGTTAGGGTTGCATATATTCGAGCTATCCAAGATATGTATGATAGGGTATCGACTAGTGTTAGGACACAGGGGGGGGAGTCAGACGATTTTCCCATCACAATTGGTTTACATCAAGGGTCAACCCTTAGCCCCTACCTTTTTACCTTAATTCTGGATGTCCTCACGGAACAAATCCAAGAGATAGCGCCGAGATGCATGTTTTTTGCAGATGACATAGTCTTCCTTGGAGAGTCGAGGGAGGAGTTGAATGAGAGGTTGGAAACTTGGAGACGAGCTCTAGAAACACATGGCTTTCGCCTAAGCAGAAGCAAATCGGAGTATATGGAATGTAAGTTCAACAATAGAAGGAGGGTTTCTAACTCAGAGGTGAAAATAGGAGACCATATTATCCCTCAAGTCACACGGTTTAAATATCTTGGGTCTGTAATACAGGATGATGGGGAAATTGAAGGGGATGTGAATCATCGCATTCAAGCAGGATGGATGAAATGGAGAAAAGCATCGGGGGTGTTATGTGATGCAAAGGTACCGATCAAGCTAAAGGGAAAGTTTTATCGGACTGCGGTAAGACCGGCGATTTTGTACGGAACAGAATGTTGGGCGGTCAAGAGCCAACATGAGAATAAAGTAGGTGTAGCGGAGATGAGGATGTTGCGGTGGATGTGTGGTAAGACTCGACAGGATAAAATTAGAAACGAAGCTATTAGAGAGAGGGTTGGAGTAGCGCCTATTGTAGAGAAGATGGTGGAAAATAGACTTAGGTGGTTTGGGCATGTAGAGAGAAGACCGGTAGACTCTGTAGTGAGGAGAGTAGACCAGATGGAGAGAAGACAAACAATTCGAGGCAGAGGAAGACCCAAAAAGACTATAAGAGAGGTTATCAAAAAGGATCTCGAACTTAATGATTTGGATAAAAGTATGGTACTTAATAGAACATTATGGCGGAAGTTGATCCATGTAGCTGACCCCACCTAGTGGGATAAGGCGTTGTTGTTGTTGTTGTTGTTGATATCATTACTTTCTATCACAAATGTATGAAATATAACTTTTGCATTGTTGCTTTAACTAATTTGGATAATCCCTAATAATTGAGTATTTGAGTTTGAAGAACTTCAACTCTTACAGGGATTCTGTTTGATTGTAAGAACACCTAAGTTTCAGTTGAGAAAGATGCTCAAGAGCATTGGAAGAGTAAAACAGGAGGAAGATAAGGCGCAGTAGCAGACTGGGAAAGAGAGGGACAGAGAATCAGAAAAAGAAAAAAGATTGCAAGTTTACTGTAGGCACTATCAATTTATAGATATAACCTTTACTGTAATCCTCAAAAGGTATGTTTGGTAGTTGGGTTTCGTGGGGAAGGGAGGACATTTTCCATTTCTAACAAATTTTTGTAAATTTGATCAAATTTTAAAACTATGCATTTTCAATGTAAAAAAGTTTGCATGGTCTACCGATCAGAAATCATTGTCGAAATGACTTTTAAGATTATTATAATAAAACTCAACAAACTTATCATATGTGATGATTTGTAATTGGGTGACAGTATAAAAATCTTTTACAATCAATGCGTATATTATTTACTCATAAACTTGAGAGTTTGATTTTCGTGCCCTCAGTGTAAACTTTTATATTGTAAATCAATCAGAAATAATCTTAGACATGACTTTTAAAATAATTATTAAAAAAGTCAACATGTTTATCTTACATAACAATCTATGATTGGATTACTGCATGGCAATCTATGATTGGATTTAAGTGTATGTCAATATGTGATTGGATGACGGTGTAAAAACCTTTACACTGTCCATGCATTCTAATTAAGTACTAAATTTGTCCTCTCTTCCCTTTCCCCCCTAAAGATCCACTACCAAACATACCGTAAACTAAAGCCACAACAGTCATCATTTTGGTCTTCCAAAGAATCTCGACATCAATTCTATCCCTTGAAAGATATTTATCATTCGCATTCTTGCTTTTAAGAATGGCGAAGAACAAAGTTATTTCGGTTTACAATTTTGAGTAAGTAGTGCCTGAAATTCTTACTACAACAAAGTAGTGGCACGTGTAGGCTTGTCTCGTTTGAACCATGTGAGTAACATGAAAAGACCTATTTGAATGCCAAATAAATTTGGAGAGATCATTGACTACGTCAAACATATCATGAGCATAATGGCGTATTGCTCAGACAGGAGAACTATAACTTTCACCGAAATAATAATAATAAAAATGAAAATGTGGATGAACCTGAAGAAGCGTGATGACACCTGCAGATGGGAAGTGAAAAGACGAAAGAGCACTACAAGACAAAAAAAAAACAGATTAACAAGTGATTTATGAAAGCCTAAACACGCGCAGTGAATGAGAGAGTTTCAACAATTAGTTTAATTGGAGAATTAAAATAAAATGAAGCAAAAATTGGAGTGGAACCTGCACATGACATGTAAGAGATGGCAGTATAAATCCTTCGTGTTTGGAAGGTCTTGTTATTGTCGGCTTTCAAAAGCCACTCTCGGTCTTCGTCGTTAGGAGGATCCGATACCGGAAGCATCAGATTCTCCGACGAATACGACGGCTTCAGAGGCATTCCGCGGTTCTCAACGTCTGAGTGTCACGATTCCTAACTCGTGACTCACTGTCCAAACCCGCCGGCGTCTCTCTCTGCTCCGATTCAGATCCTTAAACTTACTGATTGGTGAAAGAGAGATGACAAATTATTATTTTTTACGCCAATATTCTAGTACCAGTATAAACTTTTTTACATTAAGTAAATTAATTAATAAGAAGAGAAGAGAGAATTGTGAGATGAAATAAATGATCTAAGGAAGAAAAATAAAATAGAGACAATCATGTTAAAAAAAGGCTTAATCGTTATTTATTTTGGTCCACTAATTCATTTTTTTAGGTTCAATTTAGTTTTTATTTTTAAAAATGTTTAATTTATTTATTAAGTTTAATTTTTTTAAAGGTTTAATTATGTCCTTTATTTTCTAAAATAAATATTATTTTATTTTCTTTCGTCACCTCCACCTTTCATCATTTTTAAAAAAATGAAAACGAGCTTGATTTTAAATGAGGTAAACTCATTCTAAAAAATAAAAAATTTAATTTAAAATAAAAACCTAAATTGAGCCTAATAAATAAATTAAAAGACTAAATTAAATATTTAAAATTAAGAAAGTTAAATTAAACTTAAAAAATAAATTAAAAAAATAAAATAATAATCAAATCAATTCAAAAACGAACATGAGGTTGACTAATAACATATATTAACAATTTTGATTGATAAGATAAAAAAAATCATAACTAGGAACTAAAATGATATATTTTAAACTATAAAATCTAAAAGAAAAAAATATTATAACTTTAAAAATCAAAAGGATTAATTAAACCTAAGAACATTAGGTCACATGTATAGTAATGTAATGAATTAAGAATAATTATATTTATACATTTTTTTCCATCTTTTTCCTCACCTCATTGTTTTCTCATTTCTTTTTCTTTTCTGTCATGTTACTTACCAAGTTACCATATATATTACTTTCTTCTTCCTTTCATCTCATTTCTTTTTCTTTTCTGTAATGTTACTTACCAAGTTACCATATATATTACTTTCTTCTTCATTTCACTTGCTTTCACTCTAAAATGGACTGTATACCTAACATTTTCAAACAGAAAATATGTTGCCGGCTTCGTGTATCTCAGAAATCAGAAGATTACCATCAAAAAATAAATCAGAATATCATAAATTTTACGCATGGTAGTGATTTTTTATGTGCTTTTTTTTTTCTAATCTATAAATTTTATTTTGAAGGACTTCCTTGTCTCCCTTCAATTTTCATCTACAATAATAATAAGAGAGAGCTCTAACGTTGCCACATTTTGTAGCAGTTTAGTTAGACAACGCGTAAAAGAAAGATCAGAAATGTCTTTACTTTGTTTCCTCTAAAAAGGAAGTTGTTCTGGATTGTTATGAGAAATTAAACCGAGTAATCATGATTTGCACACAATAATTACGGTTACATTTAAAAATTTTGATTTTACATTACCATAGTCAATGCAATTGACAACTTGACAATCAGTGGTGATTTCAATTTATGCTTTGGCTGACTGTGCTTTCACATTATCAAATTGTTAAACATCCAAAGGAAATCAAGTATAAAAGTATTTTATGTGTTTGAGAGGTAATTGCCAAGCTGTTTTTTTATTGGCCTATAGTTTATACACTATCTTATAAACTTAACAAACATACTTTTTTTTTTATTGGTTTATCAAATTTTAAATGTTATTGATTTATAACATTTTTAATGTTATTTGAAGTGATGTTGGAATTTATAATTTATTGTTATTTATTTTATTTTATCATTAATATTTTAATTTTTTTCATTTTCCCATTTAATATTATACTATTTTATTTAAATACTATTTGTATAAATTATTACACTATAGATTGTTATTCATTATTAATTTTTAATAAACATTTGATCTAACAATTAAAAAAAACTTATTAATATTAATTTAAAAAACAAAACGTAATACCTAAAAACAGATCTTCGTCTATAAAATAACTCATAAAAAACGTTATATAAATATATCTTTTATAGTTTTATATAACTTTTATTATTATTAATTAGTTTAACAAATAATGTTATCAAATAATACTATTAATTCAATAAATTAACTTTAACAATTTTTAATGAAAAAACATTTTGAATTTTTTTAAGTAATTTATATCTATATTAAAACTTTTCAATCACTGTCACGTGTCGGGAATTTGACAACTTTTTTAAAAAAAATTATTTTAATTTTACTCATTATATTATCTTTCACTTTTTTTTTCAAAACCCGTGTAATGTACGGGTTTCACGCTAGTTTATCAAACCTCAAAACTAATTACGATGGGTGAAGGAATATAAAATAGGAGTTTAATATTTTGTTCTCTGTCAACTGAGATGGTAAAAAATCTGCAAAAGACTTGTGCATAAATGATGATACTCCATTAATAATTTACATCTTTTTGGTGCCCGCAACGGATTCCTATTTTGTAATTTCAAATGTTTGTATTTTGTAATTATTTATGATTGATAGATTAAAAAGATAATGGAAGACATTAATAACTTACATAATGAAAATGTTACACATGATTTCAATAATACATTTTAAACGAGTTAAAGATAATGCATTATTACTCTTCACACAGTTATAAGTTAATGTACTTAAACTAACATGGATAATAAGCACTTTTAACGATAAGACCAAAGTTTTCTTATCCTCCAATCCATGGTTAAGTTAGCCAAGCTTTCTCTGGGAACTTAAACCATAGTGCGTTGATGCATATCGCTTCCTTGAAGTGGGCCATCCATTAAACTAGAGAACAGAACCTTGCCACGCTTTGCTTTGCATATCTTTCCACCATCAAGATTCGAGAGTGACATCCTATCCATCAGTTTACATTTTTACTCAGATTAAAAGTAAAAATTATACATCAAACTTTATTTTTAGCCATCAAGAAGAGGATAAGTAACCAAAAGTGAATCATATCACTTTTTCTTTTCTTGACATAAACTCTACTGATTATAAAAGCAAATGCTTGAAGATAAACTCAAAAGGTTAATTCATGTATCGTGATCCAAACGAAAAAGCGTGTGAATCAATGATGTAGGATTATTTTAGTTAAAGTAGAAATCTTAATTTGAGCCTTATATATATATAGCTATGTTAAATATTTAGAAGAAAAATTTTATTATCTATAATAATCTTATAGAATTATCTCCTGTGAAAAATACTTGATATTGAGGCAAATAAAATGTAATGTAATCCATTTAAGAAATTAAACTTTCTCAACAAGTGTTCTTTTTCTGGCATGCAAATAGATTTGAAGATCGAAACTGATCACATGTTTGAGTTTAACTTTATTTCTTGACGAATTAATTACGTTATCCTCCAAAGTAATTTTGAATATAGACAAGCATGGCACTTGTCAACACTGATGCAAAAACCAAGTGCTGGATGTGGTGAGTTGTAGGGTGTGGGAGCAGTAATCAATGCCAGGTAAAGGGCAAGCAATGAATTGGACCTATCATATTTTTGGGGTCCTACTAGTTGAGTTTGCAACCTTCACCGCACGAGAACTAAATGATAGACCCTGGTTCCAGTGGTCGTGCGGGGTTCAGTGAATAGCATAAGTTCCCATTTCCCTTGCACCATCACGTGGCCTTCACAAGGTCTACACCTCTGGACCAGCACTCCATTTTGCTCTATTCCTAACCCAACACTACCATTTTGGACCATGTACCTAACCATACTATATGTCGAGCACAACTTTCACTATACATGGACTAGAATCAATAGTGTGGAATAAAAACACACACAAACAAACCCAATTGAAACAAACATTATTAATTAGTTGTTTAATTTCTAAGAGAAACATGTTACAAGGTAGCTATAGGGGATTAATTAATTAATTAATTCATTCATTAATTAATTGAAAATGTTATTGTAATCAAATAATCAACTAAGGTGAAGCGAATATTTCCTACTAGCTAAGTGGAAACAAGGAAGTTGTGTGAGTTCTAAAATCATGATACGTTTGACGGGCATCAGCCGACACATTGGACATATTAGCAAACAATATCAACAGGTGCATGCATGAACTCCTAGTTTCTTTGTTTTTTCTTTTGTTTGTTTGGAAGCTAGCTAACTCTTTCATAATAAACTAGGTTAAACTAATAGTGTTTTGTTTGATACATGGTCAAGCGGGGCATTTATGATTAGAGGCTCAAGAGTTTGATATACAAGTTCAGCATACATGATTTATCAGAATCAGAAGCTACTCTGGTGGCGACACAAAATTTGACACACGAAGTTGGCTATAAAGAGATTCCATTAGAAAAGGAAGAAGAAGAAAAAAAGTGGATGGCCAATCGTATCATAAACAAATACAAGTTGTTCCGCTTGATAAATAAACATTATATATATATTTATATGTCTGTGTCTTATTTATCTTTAAATGGATCAACACATTGTTTTCAAGATTAGATTCTCCCTGCTGTTGATGAACCTAATCCGTAGTCTTTTCAGAATGATCATCTTCACCAAATTATGGTGTTAATGAATATGACAATTCCCTAAAACATTAATACATTATTAATATATACTTTATATTAAGTAGTAGTATATAATAAATAAACCCAAGCAATGAAAAAAAAAGAAGCTAGAGAGAGAAAGAGAATAAATGTATAGGTGGGGACACATGGCAGTAAAATTGAGACAACTAAAAGAAAACGGGTAAAGTGGCTGTGGCACGTTGGTGCTCTCATTCCTCAACTAGCTTATAATGCTGCTTCTCTTTTAGCCGACCCAACTTCCATGCTGTCTCAAACTATCCTTGTTTCACAAGACAATAATCCTTTTCGTTCCTTTGCCTCACTCACTCATGCACAAACGCGCGCGCATATATATATATATATATATATGCTTAGTACAAGTCCCAAAGGGCAAATAATCCCAATAACTTTGAGAAAGCTAGCTAGAGAGCTATATCTAACTTTGAAAATTTGCCCAATATACATGTTCTACTTTGCCTATTGCAACATATCCTATAGTTAGCTTCTTAGTTCTTACATTACATACATGGAAGTTGACTTAGTTCTTGCTCTCCCCACTCAAAATTCCGTTGAGGAATTCAAGCTTAACAAGTCGAAACAGATAGTGAGTTTACAGTTATGGAGAGCCAGTTGCGGTTCAGAAAGCGAAAAACGTGTCAAACACAATAAGCGCAGCTTCGAAGAGTCCTTTGGACATTTTTTGAAACCTTTGCCTTTACTAGTTTGGAGTGGACAGCCAAATGAAGAAGATGACCGCAGTGAAAAGGTGCAAAGAAACATTCACATACCAAACAAGTAAGTTGTGTCTCCACTTACTATGTTCTCCATATGTATGTTTGCTTACCCTTCTAAAACTAACTAGTAAAGTAATAATTGACATTTTGATCATATATATGTGCATTTTTTATGTTATTCTTTTATGGTACTTAGAGGTTTATCTCGTTAATTTGCGTAATAAAGGTTTCTATAAAATGTTAATTTAGACTACCAAAGTAAAACTCTAATTCTGATTTAATACCAGTATAAGAAGTACCTATAGAACTACATGTAAGTTTTGTTCTTAGTAAAGGACAACTAGAACTTCTGTAATGATAAGCTATTAAAAGAAGGTTATCTTACTTACTTTGATGGTGTTCATACAGGAATGGTGATGAAGAAAACCATTTGGTGGGGTGGCCACCAGTTAAATCATGGAGGAGGAAAGAACTCCATCAGCAGCATCCTGCGAGAGGCCGAATTAGGAACGATAGGATTCAAGCTAATGAAAATCAAAGTAGAGGACCAAACTCTTTATATGTCAAGGTTAACATGGAAGGGGTAGCCATAGGAAGGAAAATCAATTTGAGGCTTTTCAATTCTTATCAGACACTCACAAGCAGCTTGATCAGCATGTTTGCTAAATGTAAGTGAATGGTTCTACATTTCTTTTTTCTTTTGAGTTTGTTGTGAGATGTATGCAGTGGATTTGATTTTTGATTTGGTCTATACATGTTATATTTGAACAGACCAAAAATTTGAGGAAGTTGGAGAAAGTTACACGCTCACCTTTCAAAACGAACAAGGGGAATGGCTGCAAGTAGGACATGTTCCATGGCAGTATGTGCATATTTTATATATACATTGATTACATACTTCCATTGACTACTTTATGCCACGGAAACTTTAAGGACAATTCATTCCTTGGAGAAAAAATTAAAAAAGAGAGAAACTTTAGGAATATTATTATTATTATTGGTAAGGTATCTAAAGAAAAACATTTTCTTGATTTGCAGATCCTTTATAGGTACTGTGCGGCGTTTAGTGATACTGAGGAATGGAAGTGAAACTATTTGACACAGATTTTTATCTGTGCTCTGATGTTGTTTATGGTGTCGGTTCGGGAAAAGAGTATTAGCTTGAATAGGTTGTAGAAAGCAAAAGCAAAGTATGAAAGAGTCGGATTACAAATAACTTGCTTCAGCTTTGATTCTTTTTAATAATTTTGTATTGTTTCAATCACAAGTAACCTGATCGAACTTTCAAATGTCAGCATCTGCCAAAATAATCAGCGAAATTTGCCCATGATCGTGAAATTGAGAGCAATGGTTCACTTGTACTTGTTAAGTAATCTGCAAGGCAATTTATAGCTATAATTAAGTGGTTGGTGGGGGCTTATAATAAGGATGTGGCTGTACATGAAGAAAGCATGAACTAATCAAAGCCTTACTTTGACCTTGTAATAATAGAGTCTTTGGTTTAATAATTTATATGAACCTTGTCATATTTACATATCAGAATTTCGTTGGTCCCGACTCCTCTCTGATCAAGCTCAAAGCTTACCAAAAAAACTAACTAGTCATGCTTTCACTCACAATTCAAAGGAGTTGATTATGTATATTTGTTAACTAAATTAAATCCTGTGTGTCAAGGACCAATCCCATCCTAAACTAATTTTTCAGAAGCAATGGTCAAATTCCTGGTCAGTTAGTTAATAATAATACTCTAATATCATGAAAGCTCATGCTCTTGGGTAAAAGCTCTTGCTCTATATTGAATTTCATGTCTAAACCTTAACTTCCCCTAAAAAGTAGTACTACTATGAAATTTTGGTTTCTCTTTTCAGTTTGCCCTTAAAACTGAGCGATGATACCCTTAAAATCACCTCAAATTTAGTTGCAATAAATTCTTCTCTGACTTGTCACTCTAGAGCATGTAACTACCGTTGAGCTGTAATATCTAACTTTATATCCACCTTTTCAGTTCTCATCTATTGTTCTAGCTGGTTCTGGAGACATAATTTCCTTATGCACGCTGGCCTCATTGAATACATTCATCTACTGCTCCCTCTCTTCTCAAATCTAACAGAAAAAAAAATGGATTCATGCAAACTAATAAAATTAGTTAACCACATCTAATTGCATCAATCTCAATTAAAATTTTAATTTTTTTTAACTTATCCATTGGAATTTGGTATTAACAATATAAATAAGTCATTGGAACTAAAAACTCTCATTAAATGATGTTTTAAAAATAATAACATTAAATTGGATAAAGTTAGTTGAAATTTTTTTATATTTGAAACCAAGAAAAATGTATTTTTTTTTTCTTCTTATATTTGATAACGGATGGATTAATTATATGCTTGACTTCTTCACTCTTGCATTTTCATGAAAAGTGGAATTCCATGAAATTTTATTCAAGATAATTAATAATGCAGCAGAATTCCCAAGTTCATTTAATTCTAAATGTGACATATATATGCAATAGAGCGGGTTATGGGATTACCTGTAATGGACAAACTTGACATCGGCCCTAACGGATCCTGTTCAAAAGTCAAAACTACTAGTATTGTAGTCTCAACAGGACAAATGCAACATGGGTTTGGTTTTTTTTCTTCAATACAATGAAGACAATAAAGTTTAAATCTAAAACTTTGTGTAAACTATCTAACCTCCTATGCCGACACTATTGAATTAATATGGGCCTCTTCTTGTGATAAACAATAGTATAGGATAATCTGCTTTTGTTAGGATGTGAATGGATGTGAGAAACAAGCGAAAATAAGTTTTTGCCTAGTTCTCAAACAAGGTTGAATCACATTGAATGCCATAAAGATCAAATTCATTTGGGTCTTATTATTAAACCTAGTTAAGGAATCAATAAACTAAAGGTTATTACTAAAAATCATGAGCAAGCTGAACTATAATGTATCACCATCTCTGAAGTCTGAAGTGTGAAATAACTCGAATTGTGTATAATCCTCACCTGGCTCACCATATTTTGATACTTCCAGCTTCCAGTGCAATTGAGGAGATTCAGGTACCCTGTCATGTATTTTTAAGGACCCACTTCGCTCACTGGTATAGATATTTATAGCTGACTATGATTTTAATTTAACACGACTGTGTTATAGATATTAGTAGTTGAATTGCTTTGGAAGTTAGTGTGAGTTAAATGATTAATCATAGCTATTTGAAGTTAATTGATAGATGTTGACAGGATTATGCTTATTTACATTGTTTTCCTCATTTTTCAATCAACAGCAATTCTATATTTTTCCTTATTTTCAAGTCTCTTTGACTCTATCATATTTCTCGAAATGCTGTTAAGTTTTTTTTTGCTAAAATAGGAAGTTAATAGATGAAACAAGAAAAATTAAATGACACACTGATATCTTCCTCTGATTTCTTGGTCAAGTGTTGAATAATTTTGTCTTAGTTGACTGCGAGTTTGTTCCTTAACATCCCTTTCTAAGTTCAAAAGTTTAGTGAAATTTGGTTGTTAGTAAATTCAAAAACAACCGTTTTGAACACCGTTTTATCTTCTGTTGAAATTTTGTTGAATATTCCCCAAGTAGTTTCAGTTGACATTTGAAAACTGGTCGAATTTAATTTATTGCGAATAATTAAAAATAAAAATGTATTATTTAATTAACACGATCACGGTGGGACTCGAACCCACAATCTCCCGCTCCGGAGGCGAGCGCCTTATCCATTAGGCCACGCGACCAATGCTTGGTATTTGATAGGGTTCTAATAATCATAATTTTATAGTAACAAAATTAAAATGGGGCGCAAAGTCTACATTAATTGAAAAAAACATCTACAAGTACAGGACTAAGTGGTGGTTCATTGGCCGGCAACCTAACTTAGCCACTAAAGTAGATTAAGACTTGAAATTTTGTTTAATAAAAAAGGTCAGGTTCAAAATATTAAAAGTTATTTTCAACTTAACACTTAACATGCAAGTGTTAAAGTAAATACATAAAAGATATTGTTCAAAGGCTTATTAAAAATTAAAACTTCTTTTAAAGACTTTATGATAGAAATATACTTTTATTTTTCGCACAGCGTCAAACTTTTAAAGTTTTTAACTCAAACCTTTAAAATAAAATTTTAATTTCAAATATATAAATCTAAAGCCTTATATTAAACAAAAAAAATATGTTTGTTTTTAAAAGGTAATTTATTTTCTTATTAATAATTATAACAAACTATTTTATTTTTATGTAGCGTCTTATTTAAAAGTAAATATAAAACAAAATAAAATGAAAACCATATTTTGAAAGTAGAAAAAGTCTTTGAATCTGATGGGGCTTGGAAGCTTGGGTTGATTGTTTCCAGTTTGTATCCGCAGCACAGATGGATCTAGGATGGTTGAAAAAGAACTAACCCAATTTGAAGTCTACATTTTTTTGTTGAATAACTTAGATCGACGACGAAAGAAATGGTTTAAAGGGTCAATGTAGAATTCAAAGCATGCGTTGGATTAGTGATTCAACAGCTAATTACTAGTTCAGGGTCAGCTGTGTGTGATATAGATGCACTTCTCTTCTCTTTGTCGTTACAACTATAATACCAAATAAAAATATCATTTCCTCTCGTTTTTGAGCTGGCAAGTGTGTTGTTTGCTAAACGCCAAGTTGTTTTTTTATTTTAATTCCCATAAAAAATATATATTTCATTTTTTTGTCCACATAAGAAAATTACATTGGTTCCTAATTACATTTAGTACACATTTTTTTTTAGTTTATACGAAAAAAAAAATCTAACGTAATATTTTCTTATATGAGAAGTAATATTAGGTGTAAATATTTTTTTTTAATTTATTTCTTTCAAAAAAAAATAATGATCATGCTTTGACTTTCGGTCCATGACCTATTTTTTCAATAAAAAAGACACAACTTAAAGTGACTAACAAATCAACAATATATTATTTTTATTTCCTTATGTCCTAGATCATGCCAATGGAGTGAGTTAAAGTGAATTTTACTCTTTTCATCTCCATCCGCGTCTAAGGACAATATGGGATATATTTAGGGTTGAGGGTGGAAGATCTATAACTGAAATGAAAAATGCCTGCAGGGATTAGCTTAAAAACTAATATTTTATTTTTATTTTTATTTTTATCCTCATTAATTTACTTGTTTTTTTTATCTTTTAATCAATCAATTAATTACATTTTTCTTTATATCATTTTATATTTATCAGCTTTTGTAGTTATTGTTATTATATAGAGCTTTGTAAAAGTTTTATCTTAAGTAAAATTGACTATGTGAATCACATAACTTACATCATTGGACACAATTAAAAATCAAAGTTACCACACTCATAGTGGATACCAAATTTTCAGTCAATGTTAAGTCTTCGACAGTAAGCTTGTTCCAAATTCAACAATATCTACTTTATTATTGTGGATAAGTCTACACACAAGAGAATGCCATTAATTAAGTGAGGCAAATTAGGGATCAATTCACATATTCAGAATAGATTGTCACATTAAACATATTTTAAGCATTGATTGACAAAAATCTAGATCTAATATATGATTGATTAATCCATTATTTATGGTATGATTGATGTATGTAATTTAATGTATGATAATTACGAAATTTGACCTAAAATCCAGAAGAATCCAAACATATAATTCCATTATTTTCTCATTTTATCATCCTTTATAAACCCGCTTAACAAAATAGAAAAGTAACTTCTTTCCATTTTTTTTTTCATGTAATTGTGTAACACGTTAAAAGGCCATTTGCATCAAGATAACATAAACTAATATTATTTAAGTAAAAGAAGGCAATCAAGGCAACATAAACAAATGAAAATGGAAGTACAACATCCCACTTAAACGCCAATAAGGAGTAGAAAAGAAAGAAGAAGAAGAAGAAGAAAAGGTAAAGAAGGAAGGAAGAGAAAAAATAAGCAGAAAAGGCAAACACACAAGACAAATAATTCGTTGCTTTCCATGAATCCAAAGCATTTCAATTTTAACTCTCCCACCGACGACGCCTTCTTCTGGCTCGAGGCTTCGGGAAAGTTCAAAAATTCCAATCACACAGATGCTTTAATGAATTAAAAATCACACTTAGTTTGTGTACTTCAAGCGGGCCCCACCTCATCACCGCACCATCCGTCTCCACGTGTCCACATCGCAACAGCAAGGATCAGAAAGAAGATCGCTATCAAGAAGGAGAAAACCCGTCGACGTCACCGTAACCCGTACGCGTCGTATTGCACTAAAATAAACCCGCGACACATCCAATCCCACCCTCCCTTCAGACAGAGAGTTTCGGTAGACGGTAGCTATTAACATTACAACACCTTTTTATTATTTCACCTCTCTCTCTCTCTCTCTCATTGCCATAGATCTGAAACACAGATCACAGGGTTAACGCTTTTTGACCCTTCTCTCCATTGGTCATTCCCCCGAATACGCCGCACCTATAATCTAGCACCGACCGGACCCTCCATACCCGTTTTCGCGCGGATCTAGGAGCTCAGGTAATCCCCGAGGAATTTTCAATTGTTATCGGTTGAATTTCAACGGTTTTCTTCTTTTTGAAATTTAGTTGATTAATTCAGCTAGGGTTTAGTGTGTGAGTGAATAAGGTTGTTGTTGGGGGGTTTGCGATGGCTCCGACCACGATCCGGAAGGCGATTGGGG
Organism: Glycine soja; assembly: GCF_004193775.1. NCBI lineage: Eukaryota > Viridiplantae > Streptophyta > Magnoliopsida > Fabales > Fabaceae > Glycine > Glycine soja. The sequence goes on from NC_041005.1 coordinate 5,501,801, forward strand.
TGGTGAAGGACCAGACAAGCATCGGGATAGCGAAGGTTTCGAGCAACATGGCGCCGGAGATGGAGGTCGCGATTGTGAAGGCGACGAGCCATGACGACGACCCCGCGAGCGAGAAGTACATAAGGGAGATCTTGAACCTCATGTCCCACTCGCGTGGCTACGTCCACGCGTGTGTCACCGCCGTGTCCAAGCGTTTGGGGAAGACGCGCGACTGGATTGTGGCGCTCAAGGCGCTGATGCTCGTGCACAGGCTCATGAACGAGGGCCCGCCGCTGTTCCAGGAGGAAATCCTCTTCGCCACCCGCAGGGGAACCAGGCTCCTCAACATGTCTGATTTCAGAGATGAGGCTCACTCCAGCTCCTGGGATCACTCCGCTTTTGTGAGGACCTATGCTATGTATCTAGATCAGAGGCTTGACTTGATGCTCTTTGATAGAAAAAGCACCGCCGCCTCCTATGGTGGCGGTGCGGGTAGTGTTGGCGGTGGCGGCAGTGATGATAGATTTGGCGGAAGAGACAATTTCCAGTCACCGCCGTATGAGTACGGCGGTGGTGGTGAATTTAGAGGGGAAGGCGGCTATGGGAATGGGATGAGGAAGACGAGATCGTATGGGGACATGAGTGAATCGGTGGGGAGAGGGGAAGAGAAGAGGGTTGTGAGTGTGACTCCGCTGAGGGATATGACGCCAGAGAGGGTTTTCGGGAAGATGGGACATTTGCAGAAGTTGTTGGATCGGTTTTTGGCTTGTAGGCCTACTGGGTTGGCTAAGAATAGCAGGATGGTTTTGATTGCGCTGTATCCTGTGGTTAAGGAGAGTTTTCAGTTGTATGCTGATATATGTGAGGTTTTGGCTGTGTTGCTTGATAAGTTCTTTGATATGGACTATGCTGATTGTGTGAAGGCTTTTGATGCTTATTCTAGTGCGGCTAAACAAATTGATGAGTTGGTTGCATTTTACAATTGGTGTAAGGATACCGGTGTGGCGAGGTCCTCGGAGTACCCTGAGGTTCAGAGGATTACCAATAAGTTGCTTGAGACATTGGAGGAGTTTGTGAGGGATAGGGCCAAGAGGCCAAAGAGTCCGGAGAGGAAAGAGGAGGTTCCGCCGGTGGAGAAGGTAGAGGAGGAGCCGGCCCCGGATATGAATGAAATCAAGGCACTGCCACCACCAGAGAATTATATCCCACCTCCTCCGCCTGAGCCAGAGCCTAAGCCGCAGCCACAGGTTACGGAGGATTTGGTGAATCTGAGAGACGATGCAGTTACTGCAGATGATCAGGGAAATAAATTGGCTTTGGCACTCTTTGCTGGTGCACCTGCTAATAATGTAAATGGATCATGGGAAGCCTTCCCATCAAATGGACAGCCAGAAGTGACTTCAGCCTGGCAAACCCCAGCTGCAGAGCCCGGGAAAGCTGATTGGGAATTGGCATTGGTAGAGACTGCTAGCAATTTGTCAAAGCAGAAGGCAACTTTAGGTGGTGGGTTTGATCCTCTATTGTTGACTGGCATGTATGATCAAGGAATGGTGAGGCAGCATGTCAGCACTACCCAACTGAGTGGAGGGAGTGCAAGCAGTGTGGCATTGCCAGGACCTGGGAAGACTACAACCCCTGTGTTGGCTCTCCCCGCCCCGGATGGATCCGTGCAGCCAGTTAATCAGGATCCATTTGCCGCATCGCTGAGTGTTCCACCACCGTCCTATGTCCAAATGGCTGATATGGAGAAGAAGCAGCACTTGCTTGTGCAGGAGCAGCAGGTGTGGCATCAGTATGCTAGGGATGGGATGCAAGGTCAATCTAGCTTGGCCAAACTGAATGGCGCTGGATACTATGCCGGAGGTCCTATGCCCATGATGCCTTATGGAATGCCCCCAGTCAATGGAATGGGGCCTCCAACCGGGTATTATCACACTCCTTACTGATACCCCTTTCACCTTTTTTTTCTTTTCTGTGTCACATCTATAGGTTGTTTCGTTTATTTTTTACTACGACATAGTGTTTGGCTTGGTTTCAAATGATGTCATCTTATTCTTGAGATCTGCACATTAGTACAACGGGGTTGCTAAGGAGACTGGGTTGAAGAGACAAATTCTTGTTGGGTTTTGATGCTGGGAGATGTGTAACTCATTTGTGATATCTCTCTGTATTTTGTAATATTAGCATTTTCTTCCCGATTTTGTACTTCCAAGTGATTCTTGCACCTTAAAAACAAACGATTAACTACTGTAAATTTTATTAAATGCTGGTACTGATGAACACTATTGGTTATACCAAATGATATTTCCATCTTGTGGGAGCAGCCTTGACTGCCTATTCTTAAACTTTACTATAGGTACTCGGGAAGTGGTTCCTTTAGGGTGGAGTTAGATGTATTAGTAAGTTGCTGGGTTTGACATTAGGAATAGGAAGTAAGTTTTCAATCCGGTTATTTTTCCTTGTCTTACCTTTGGTCACCGAATTTAACTACATCATCATTAATGTTATCTAGGGATGTCAAGCAACATCTCTTATGGCATTCAAGTTATATGATTGGGTCTTTTCATTAACAATATAGTTGTCCCATACTCTTCAGTTCCTATCGTTAACAACTATTCAATTTGAATCTTGAAACTATTATTTTCGACTATTTGGTGAAGATTGTCTAAATGGTGAGTGAAGACAGGTAAACCGTCTGTCATTGTAAGCTGTAGGCGATACATGTGTTTTGGATACAGTAATATAGTTTCTCTCTTCAAGCTTTTGGGTTGGGTTAAGAAAAAGTAGAGCTTTCCTATGTGTTTGTTAGCTCGTGGCGTTGTGGCATGTGGGGGGGCTTTTCTTTGCTATATATAGTTTGTCTGCTTATGTACTCATGCATAAAGTTGAGATTAATTGTTACTGTAATATGATCGTTCAATTATATGCTCATATATTATGTGACAATTCATGATTCAACAGTAGTATTAAATTTTAATTTTCGTCCCATTATTTTATAAAATTCACAATTTTGATTTCATCCTTAATTTTGCATACACTAATTTCTTTATTATATTTTAATTAATTAAATTATTTTTTATGATACTTTAATTAATATGTTAGATTTAGGGTTAAATGAGACTAAAATAAAACAAATAAATTATGCATAGTTGAGAATTGGATTAAATCGTGGATTTTCTAAAACAGAATCAAAATCGCGGGAAAAAAAAGGAGGACCACAATCACTCATCAAGAATGAAAAAGGGTTAAAATTACAGTTTAGCCATTTAGTAAAATTGATTTAGTAAAAGTATCAGCTCTCATTAGTCATTGGAGTCGACATGATGATAATGTTAAACGAAGTTGTGTTTGAATATGTCACAAGAACTCTAGATAATGGGTAAAAATCATATTAAAGCATTTTGGAAGAAGCATAATTGAACTTATGATTTCCCAAGTTCTTTTATACAAGTTCATAAAAAACCAAGAAAGTTTATGATATAAGATTACTTTTAATTATTGGTAATTTTAAAAAATAGTGAAATTAATTTAGAGATAAAAAAGAGTAAATTGAAAGGAATAAATAGTTTAGAAAAGTGAGAATCTCATCTTCCAAATTATTTAGCATCGCAACTAATATTTGAGAAAATGGCTGAAAGCTTGGTTTTAGTTTTAGAACTCAGTTTTATGGACTTGTCCGTCTAGTTTGTTTTTTTGTTGTTCCCATTTCCCAACTAGATTTCGTTGATTATCTGTACAAGACGGCCTGTGGATGAAGCCGAGAAAATAAATATATCTTTTTCCACCATACACATAGGATTCTCATGCATTGAACTCTTCCAGTAAGTTTACAGTTATACCCTCTTTATTTTATATAACTTTTTTATTATGATGACTTTAAACACAATGGTAATGGTGATACCGGTTGCCAAACACTATTAAATTAAGATATTCATGCCCCACTAACGAAGAAACCAAAAGGAGTTTCTGCTTCGATTTTATAACTTAGCATTTTGAATGGAAAGATCATACTTGTAATGCACAAACTGTGCAAAGCACTAGTTCGATGTTTCGCGAAAACTCAGCTTTTGGCATCATAACCCCACCGTTTTCCTTCCTTTACACCCATGGCCACATAAATTAAAAACGAGAGCTTGACCTCGCTCGATGCTTTCTTGCCCGTGCTTTTCTTTTCCATGGCTACCTTTTGGTTTCTTTTTTTAAGAAAGAATAATACTAACATTTTAATAACTTTATATTCATATCTTGAAGTCATTAAATGGTATTTTACATTTTGTTAAATTATAAAATTATAATACACACACGACTTTACTCCTTACTAACTACACTAATTTAGTTGCCATTACTTTTTCCTTTATATAGTGGTCAGGGCGTGAGGCTACTTGCTATAACTTTAACAAGGCATTTTCAACATTGTTATTTATCCTTAATTATTACTTATAACTCAAATAAGTGACAAAAATAGGGTTTCATTATTTTTTTTGTTTCTCTTCTTCCACTTATTTGCATGTATAACTTATACTATATATAATATTTATTTTAGGTTAAATTATTTTTTTGGTCCCTCTATTTTTTTTTAATTTGTTCAACTTAGTTCCTCTATTATTAAAATGTTTTACGTATATATGTAATGTGACCCGTATAACACAACAGAAAGTCTTCATAACAGACATATTTCCATGATATTTTTGTAAGAAAGTTTTAAAAGATGTAAGGGGCGAACTTAGCACAAAATGGAGTCGAAATTGCTAAGGTCCGAAAGAATTTAGAAAATGAAGTTGATATGATAGATAAGCATTGAAAGGTCAACTGCAACTTTCTTTGTTAGGTCATCTGTCCCACCCTTATCTGTTCTACTTCTAGGAAAGGGTTCTCTATTTTGGGTCCAGAGGAAAACGAAATGGTTTGTTGAATCGCACTTCTCACGCTTGAAGCTACGAGGGATGGGCTTTCAGTAATAGAGAACACCAAGAAGAGTTTGGGCTTTGCGTAAATTCAAGTCTATGCAAATATTAAATAAACCTCCTCCCTAAATTTATAAATATACCCCCCCCTTTCATTTTTTTCCCCCTAAAATTAAGTCTATAACTACCCTATTATCCAATAAGAATATTTTTTTATATATATACTTCTGTAACAGCAGTGGGCTTTTAAAAATCGGAATGGCGGCCTAGCTAAAACTGGTAGTGGGCTCCTAGCTAGGAGAGGAATAACTCTGCTTTGTTTTTTTTTTTTTTAATTAAAAGGCAGAAAATACAATGCATTGTCTCGAAAAACCTTTTTTTTTTTTAATTTAGGAAAAACATGTGCACTTCGAATTGAACAGAAAAATATTGGGATGGCACGCAAAAGCAGCAGTAATAATTATTGAACAACTCTGGATCCCTGCTTTTACGAGTTAAATACTTTCAACTAGTAGTAGTATTTATTTGGGAAAAACGCACAAAAACTTCTGCCAAATTTATAGTTAAAAAGGTTAATTAGGTAACTATGAACAATATAAATTCGAAAATTTGCCTTTGTTGTTTATTCTCATTACAGTTTTTGCTACTAAACCAACCCTAATAAATTTTCTTGGTGAGATAGTAATTTTGAGTGTTTGGCATATATCAGCCGTCCAATGGAATCAAGGTTGATTATTAAAGAGTTCTTTCGAGTGTGTCGCGTGATGCTATATGATTATGTCCCATCCCATGAGAGTTCGACACGTGGCTTCTTGCTAATATCATCACTCTGCATACACTATGATTGAATGACATGTCCCGCATGTTGTCCAGCTGAATCAGAGTTCTTTTTTCTTGATCAATTTTGAGTTTGATTACTTATAGCCTGTTTGTTAAGAGAGAAATTAGAGGGGGAGAGGTTGGGTTATTTGATAAATTTGAAAGACAGTGAAAATAATTTTTTTTTAAATATGAATTGCAAAATAATGGAAAATAAAAAGCGGTTTGAAAAAAATAAAATCATGATGCAATTTTTATTAGTAAAAGTAGACATTGTGCCGTTTTGATCTATTGGTTGATAGAGGTTGGGGTTACTTTGGGGTCACCGACAGTGATAATCTGATGAAAGGTCAAATAGTTATGACTTTAGAGATAAAGGAAGACAAGGGACCAATGGAGAAAAAGACTCTTGGGGCTACGGGAAGCAAGCATGTGGATTAGTAGGGTACATATCCTAACCAAACTCTTCAATCTCCCCCAGTCCTTAACTTTTCTTCATAACCACTGGTTTTTTTTCACTACAATTTAGCCAACTGATAATAGTACTAATAAATACTTTTTTGATTAATATTTTATTAACATGATTTTTAACTGAAATATTTTTATTAAACGAAATATAAAACTATTTAAATCAATTAAACCATTGAGTGATATTCAAGAAATATTGAAGATTAAACACTTATTTGTCAACTAATTTCAAGATAACAAATAACAATGTTAAAAAAAGCATTTTTTATTCAATATTAAAGAATATTTGTTACTACCATTTGTTGAATTTCTTCACGAGTGATAGTACTTGAAAGAAAAGAAGAAAAAAAAGGTAAAATAGATTTGATGGTATCCCATTGTGCTCACTGCTGACAGTGTTCAGCAATTTTGGAAGTCGAGAAGTAATTAACAAAAAGCAAAATCTAGAGTACAAGTTAAGTTACGTTTTTTTTTTTTTTTTAATTTCTATGCACAGACTTTATCCAATAGAAAAATTTAAGTGAAATGGATCTTAAGAATTAAATAAGATTAGGACATATTTAGACTTATTGAGTGTTTATAAACATATTTATTTATAGATCATCACGCAACAACATCCTCAAATTACCAATAAGTTTGGAAACCCACTTGAGAAACATTTGTAGGTTACACTTCCTTCTTATTACTTACCCACCCACAAATAATTAATAATAATGTGAGCCACATTTGGGGTTTGTCTCTCTTCATGAAACAGAGCACTCTGTTTCTCTTTCTCTCCCATAGTGCCCATCATGCCCCGCCCAGGTCCCAAACCTTACGATTGCGTCAAAAGAGCTTGGCACAGTGAAATACACCAACCCATCAGAGGAACTCTCATTCAAGAAATTTTCAGGTCAACCCTCTCTCCCCAAAACACACACACCCAGAAATAAAATAATTAAATAAAAAAAGCTTCTTCCTTTTGTTTCTCACTTTAATCTTTTTATTTTTTATTGTTGAATAATAATAGGGTTGTCAACGAGATACATGGGTCTTCTACTAAGAAGAACAAAGAGTACCAAGAGAAGCTACCCGTTGTTGTGCTCAGGGCAGAGGAAATTATTTACTCTAAAGCCAATTCCGAGGTAATCTTCCTTCTTCTTCGTTTCTTGCTTGCTTGCTTGTGTACTCAACTATTTTATTTTATGGTTTGCAAAACAAAAAAGGAAAATAAAAATGACTTGAGGGTTATTTTATTTCTTGAGGAGGTGGAAAGAGAAATATCACGAGGATTAAAAAAAACTTTTTTAGTGTTTAATAAATAATAAATTTGTTTTTTTGGGTAGGCTGAATACATGGACCTTACAACACTTTTGGAAAGAACAAATGATGCTATTGATACAATAATTCGACGTGATGAGCATACAGAAACTGGAGAGTATTTGCGCCCTTGCATCGAAGGTAGTATTTTACTTTACTCAACTCTTATTATATCAAGTTGCGCCATTTCTGTTTAGTTTGTTTCATTTAACCAAAGGAGTAGCAACTTAAGAGAAAAAAAATAACAACAAAGGTTGCAACTTTTGTTCATTCATATCAAGAATTAACAAATAAAAAGGAGAAAAACGTTTTCAGTCTTCAGTTTTTACGATCTCCGTGCACCCATTATTTCATGCTAAAAATAGAGCAGGAAAATCTTTTCTTTTCCTGCACCAACGGGTGAAATTGAACTTGGTAGGTAGTACTATAAAAATTAAGTAGTGTAAAAAAATGCTTTCTTTTAACACTTTGTTTGGTATGAATAGAATTAGAAGGAACTTTAAAAGAAAAGTATAGAAAAAGCACTTTTCTTGCTTGGTTTTCTGATTAGAGAGGAAAGAGTGTTTATGTTTTTTGAGTCCTGTCTTAAAATGTCTTTCTCCCAATATGGTAGAAAAAGAGGAAGACTAGCATTTTTAGATTAAATTAAAAGGACTAGTATCATTTATGTAGAGGTGGTAAAATGTGCTGCTCTACACCCCAGTTGGTTCAATGCAGGTTGGGCACTATAGAAGGTTGGGTGGAAAAAAACTTGAATTTAACTTTTTTAAAGCTATTGGCAGGTTTTTGCATACCAAAACCCCATTGAGCCAGGATCGGATTGGCTAAAACGGCCCGAGTTTAATTTGGCCTTAAAATTGAAATCATACGTTTTATAAGAGAAGTTCAGACCGAGCTGTTTAGTTCAACCTATTTTGTATATGTGTATTTATTAGAGTTTTTATATTATTTTATAAATATATGTTTTTCTTTTTTTTATCCAGTCAAATAAACGGATTAAATTTTACTTTTATTTCTTTTCATTTTCTCTTGTCTAAGACATCTCAAAAAATACTAATTTCTTTTCTTCTACCTTCTTCTGGGAATCAAATGTAAGAGAACGAAAATGCCGTTGGTACGATTTTTTCGGACGAAATCATGTAAGAAAACAGTGTACCATGATTTACACATGCATTGTGAAGACGTCGTACGAAAAAAAAAATCGTGTAGTCTAGCAGTGCTCTAAAATATTAAAATAAGTAATCATCGGAAAACGGATAAAAACAAAACATTTTATTTAACGAAAGTATAAATTTTTCCACTTTCCAATATCTAAAAATGCACTAATTGGTGAGAAGTGTTTGATACATATATATGCTATGGTGTTTTTCCTTCTTCGTTTGATATGGTTCAGCTGCTCTAAGTTTGGGTTGCTCCTTAACAAAAGCCACAAGGAGTCAACGCAACAACCAACGATGTTACTTAAGTCGCAGCACTGAAGAGGTTCCAAAACTTTCTTATGGCACGTTGCATAATACCGCAAATACGAAGGATCATAATAACACAAGGTCTCAATGTGTGTCCGAGAATGTACCTTCAGCTAGTAAAAAGCAATGCGTGGAACACCAACCGCCACCAAAATTGTTTTCAGTTTATCCTCTGTACTATGGGAACAACAACAACATCCAACTTGGCAATTCACAACATCATCATGGGTTCAAAGTATCACATGTATCTGTTTCTCACACTGGTGGACCTGCCCTTGTGGGTGGTGATGGTGCTAGGAATCTACTAGCCCATAACTTAAAAAATTCTTCAAATGGGGGATCCCAATCATTCATTATTAATGGGGATTTTGAGAATCCATGCACAAGAAAATGTGATCTATCATTGAGGTTAGGACCCCCTTAATGTACCATCGACCCCTAGTTTTGAAAATGGTCAGATTCAGGAAACTGAAGTTAGAAACAATCTAATTTGTTCGGACCTCTCAGAACGGTAAAAAGTTGGAGCTTCAAGGACAATTATGTGAGAATGCAACCAACAACGGTACAATTAACTGAACGCAGATTTTAGATGTTTTGCTTGAAGCCTAAGATAGTGTGTACTAACTTTGAGAAAACTGTGATCTCTAGTGTGTGATTTGCTATGCTTCTTGGAAAGCCTAGGCATGTGTTACTACTAATGGGTTATGTAAATAACAACTACTATCAGAAGTATAACCGTGGATTAGCATGTGTTTAGTTTTGAGTAAATTATTCACGTTTTGTTAGTGTGTTTGGTTTTGTATAAATTATCATGCTCGATTTCTAACGAAATTGGTTTTGCATAAACCAGACACTTTAAATGGTGGGTCCTCTACTGTAGTAAAATGCGTCATTTCCACGTTAGGTAACTTGTGCAATATCAATGTTCACGTCTTACCAACTAGATGAACATGGCTTCCCCTGTGAATGCAATGTAGTGACTAGTGACAGTGGAATTATCTGGTGACTGTTAAGAAAGAAAATTAGTACTATTTTTTTATTATGAAGGCAAATTTATTATTTCAGGTTTAATAGTAACAAGATGGTGACCTCGCAATGAAACATTTCTTGGTACATGTGAAGGTACTCTTGAATTGGATGATGCCGACAAAAATAATTATCTATACTTTTATTGGCGAATATAAGTTAGTGATTGATTTAATTGATAAAATATAATGATTTTAAATTCGGGTATCGTCTTAAAATTTCAATTGCTCACGTCTTGAACCATTTATGACGTTATATGTCGTACAAGTTGAGAAATGTAAAGGTTTCATAGATTAAACATACAAGTAACACTCACCTATCATTGAGTAAACACCCGTTTATGTTAAGGGAAACTTTTTTTCAAACACACACTTGATTGATAAGGAATGGAAAATGATATAGTTGAAATTAATTACTAAAGAGAAAGAATAATAAAACACATTCTCTCAAAATTAATTTATACACTTCAACTTTTGTCAAGAGAGTTGCATTCATCTTATTTTCATCTGTACAAGTATATATAAGATAAACAAAATAATAAGTGAAAGATAAAAATCATGGTATACGGTAGACCAATGATAAACATATGCTCTACTTTTGGATGTATGAGTAGAAATAAGAGAGATAGAGAGAAACAATAAAAGAAAAAATAATAATTTATGTAACAAATGATAGAATGAGAAACAAAGAGGATGGAAGATAGAAAAAAAATGAGGTATAAGTGGGGTGAAATGGTGCTAATTTTTTTACCTTTAAAAATTGATTGAAAAAAAAAGGAAATATAGTGGGCAAGAACAAGTACATGGCATCTCTACAAACACTCCTTTCGTTTTTCACCAAATAAGGATCAATCCCGAAAGGATGCCTACTCTATGAACTAATGATGCTCATATAATATTCTTGATCATCAATTTCAGTAAAAAAATCGATCACATGGTCAGAAGTTGTCAGCAAACAGCGGCACAGCCGCTAAAAACTGGATTTCTTGTGAATTAGCATTTTCTGGTGGTAACAATTGCTCAAGGTCAACCAGCAGAAAACATTCCTTGCACCAATTTGATGTGGAGATGCAATTTTTCTCTGGCCCAGCATATCTACCTAAGATTGCGATATAACCCCAAGGTTTAAAGCATTGATCATATACACGTTCAAATTTCAAAGATTCTGCACATGTTCATTGGGTGACGACTCACAAGGCCCTGATGAATGTGCCTACCTAACTGGCTACGTAGTTAGGCTTCTAAAGAACCACTTTCTAAGAGAGACCACAAAGAATCAGCTGAAGCAGATGAGGATGATGAAGAGCTATAATGGAAATCAATCTGCAATTGCCGGTGAAGATAGGGACTTGAAACACTCCATTTCTTCTCCTCCTTCTCCTCCTTCTCTAGTTGCCAAAGTGGTATTGCAGCAAGAAACCGTTTGATGAACTCTTTACAACACTCTTTTCCACGGCAAATTTTCTCACGGCTTGCACCACTAATTGGGACCTCTTTCGCTTTGTCTATTTTCCCATACATCACACTCGAATCATCAAACTTGAGTATGAATGCTTGTTGACACCCCTCATAAAGTCTCTCCCCCAAAGAGTCAATGATGTAGTAAGCATCCGCTTCTACCTTCAACACAAAGAAATGGTCGTTCCAACTCACTATGTAAACTCTTGACTCCTTATCACCCACCTTGCTCTTTATCTCGTTCCAAATTTCATCAAAGGACATGGCTCCTTTCAAGCACTGGAACTTCTCAGGGGAGAAAAAACCCGTGTAAGATTTCTGAGGGAGAACAACAAGAGGTCTGAGATTGGCTTCTATGACTGTCTCTAGATCGAAATGCTTATCTGGGAAGAGCTTTGAGTAGTCATCACTGTTGCATAGCCTTCTCCATTCAGATGAACCTTGTGTGATGAGTCTCTCAAATTGTGCTCTTGTTGGCATACCGTGGTTGGTATGGAGCCAGTGCGCTATGAGTGCAACTAAAACCGTGCACGCACTCTCACCGGAGGCTCGTTCACTCATTTGGTCAAAGGAAGCAAAAAACACATTGGTTTTGAGCTTTGTTTGCCCATCTCTACTTGAAAAGTCCTTGTATTCCCAGCTTCTTGAATTGCCTTTTTGGTATAATAATTGTGGAGAAAGTTTATCTGATTTCTGCAATAACTTAACAAGAAAATTGTCTAATTAGTCTACAAAAAAAAGTGACCTACAATAATAATGAAGGGGTAACATAAAAGATGAGGTAACAACTAACCGTGAAAGGAGCAGGATAGGAGGTTTGAGTATTGAGGCTTCTATTCCGTGGCAAGTGGGACAAACGAGTCTTTGCTGTCTCCGAGGTTGTAAAGCTCTCAGACCCGTTTGAGAGTGTTGACCGTGCGTTGGGGATTCCACCGCTGTTGCTACTGCTGCCACTGCTTGTGGTGGAATCGTACGAGTCATCCGAGTCAAACACGGGGGATCTATCCGAGTCATGAGGACTCGTTTGTTCCGATTCATCAAACTTGCCTTTGTTTTTCTTTCCCAAGCTTGCCAAGTACTTCACTTCCTTTATAATCCCTCGTTTCTTCTCTGACTGGACCCAGTTTTTTCCAAAGGGTCCTGCTGAGTCACCATTAGAATCCCTCAACTTCAATAATCTCATAGAGACCTGTTAAAAAGTTTTCGTTACCCACTGAGAAATTGTAATCTTTTTTCCACATTTGTGTAATTTTCTATGCTAGATGAGGTTGTCAAATTACGTTTGCTAGAAAGAAAAGATCCAACAATTATAATAACAGTTATTAACAAAGATTCCACACTTCTTTTTCAAAATTTTATTTCTAATTAGTTGGATTCATATATTAATTCTTATTAACACAAAGTAGATACATACAAGTTATGCATTTCAGTTCATACTTGATAATTCTCTAAATAGTAAAAGAAGTTAATCTAAATGCATTTTGGCTGTGAACCACAAATTATAAGTATTAATTTTATAATAATTATTTTTAAAATTAAACTTAACAAAAATAAATAATTAGTTGAATGTCACAGTTTTATAGAAATTAAATGCATGATAAAAAAAATTGAAAAAATATATAAAATGTAGATTAGTAATATTTCTGACACATACATATTATTAAAAAGTAAAAACAAAAAGAAAAGACAAGTTCTTTCCTTAATCACGGTCAGATTACGTTATTTTGAAAGTGAATTGCCACAAGAAATGACCGAGTGATAGACGAGAGTCATGAGTTCAAACAACAAAATATGACATTAGTAATTTGTTTCATGAGTTTGCATCCACACATACATAGAAAATTTCAACAAAATAGCCAAGTGTTAATTACTTTTCACTTTTGCTGTATGTGCTTATGAAAGGGGTTTGACTAACTAAGGCCAAAAGGCACATATAATAAATTATATTAATAAGTTTTTTAAAATTAAAATAAAAACAGAAAAGAAAATGAAAATGGAGCGTACCAAAAGGGTAGCTTCTATGCATAAACCATTGACCTTTAATTTGATTGGAAGCCTTCTTTGAAAGTCATGATGAGAAGTGAACTGCGTCTTCTTCTCCTTCCTCACCACCAATTCTGCCACCGCAACGCTCATTTCCGCTTTTCCGACCGCCGTCATTTTCGCTTTCGATTCTCCCGCATTTCCCTCTCCCTACATTTCATTTTCAAACAATTTTTATTAAAACACACATAATAAATAAATTAACAAATATATAATGTTAGTGACAGAACAGAAGAAGTTATTGTTGTTCTTACATATAAGACATGAAATGCGATGTCGCAAACATCGAGGGAGTGGTCTTTGAGGAGGAGATGAAAACCGCATAGGTCGCGTGCTTCCCATGCGAGAGAGGGTGATTTGGAACTGAGGAATCTGCGGGAGCATGTGGTGTGACTGTGAGTGTATCGTCGTTTGGAAAAGGGAACGAGTGGGAGAGGTGTCGTTTCTTTCTTGGTGGCAATCCCCGTAATTTCAAATGCGATCCTGTCGTTTGCGGCGCCGAGCCTGGCTCCGAAGAGGCCTAATTCGAGCTTCAATTGGGTCAGCTTCACGGCGTGTTGTTGTTTGTTGGGCTTCCCCGACAACCTCGTGACCCAGCACTTCATCGGCGGCATCGTTCCGTCTTATCTTAATTAGCTCAAAGTTGTGTTTGGTCGGAGGAAGAAACCATGGATGGGTTTAAGGTTTTGAAAAGACGAATGATAGAAGAAAGAAAAGAGGGAGAGTGTAACACAATGCTATGGGGAGTCGGAGTCAAAGAGGAATGAGTCACAGTTTCTCAGTTTCCATATTTCCGTGTCAAAGGACCGCCACAGTCTTCACGATTTATATATTATCACGATATTTCATTTATTTTATTATGAACACACGCTTGCTTATTGAATATTTGTAAATACTCCTTTTGTTCGCCAATGGATTCGTTTCGTGACCATAATAGAATAGATTAAGATATTTGTTATAAGGAATAGAGTATAATCAAAACAAAATAAGTTTTAATCTTTTTTTTTTGCATAAAAATATTATATAGAGAGAAAGAAAAAAAAAAGTTTTTATCTTATTTTATTGTAATCCAACTTTTCGTTAGAATAAAAAACACACTAAAACAATATAATGGGATAAGCAATAGGATAATATTATTATATTTTATTAACGTAACGAATTATAATATAATATAATAATTATCATATTTTCTCTACCAAACAGATCCTAATTTGTTATTTATCATTTCCCCCCTAAAATATTGGTATAAATTATTCACCATTAAAAGTATTGACCAATTTTTGTTTAAAAATATGAGTTTGTTTAAAATTATGAGCACATAAAAGTAAATATTTTTTATTTCATATTTGAAATCATAATTTAAACCCTGAATAATTTATTTAAAGGATACAAATTAACTATTATTATGTGTGTCAACCAATGTTGATCTTTATTATTTTATTTATACTCTTCATTTTACAAAATTTTATAGTTTAAAATATCAGTAGTCCCTTTAATGATTATTTCATTTAAATAACATTTATTTTATTCTTTAATGACAATAAAAAAAATAATTGAAGTATAATAAGAGTAAAGTAAACCACATTTTATTAAATCAAACACTAAATATTAAAGTAATAAATATTTATAATTTTAAGAATTAAAATGAGAATTGTTTAGTCCTTTAAAGTTGGGTAAGTATTTTTTTTAGTCCTTAGAAAAATAATTTATTTTTATTAATCCCTCAAATTTTTTGAAAATTTACTTTAGTTCCTCTTTGTTCAATGGTTTCATAATTTATAATGATTTTTAACTATCAAAATTTATTTTTATTTTTTATAAAAATGACTTCTAAAGATCTAAAATAGTCAAAATATTTTATTTGTATGATTTGATTATCGTTTTACACACTCTACTCTGCATGACTTAAGAAAGAAAATAAAAAGATTGATGTAGAATTATCATGATTTTTTTACAAATTTTAACGATTTTAAACTATCACAAATGGTTTTTAAAGAAAACAAAATAAAAATATATTTTTGACGGTGACAAATCATAATAAATTATAATATTATTAATGTAAAGAATGAGAGAGATTAAAAATAGTCTTTTAAAAATTTAAGGGACTAGTAAAAATAAATTATTTTTTAAAGGACTAAAAATATATTTAAATCTATAATAATTATGTAATTTAGCTTATAAATTTAAATTATGATAATAAATTAAAAATAATCACGAAATCGTATGAAACTAACCCGTAAAAAATTGATTTTATTTGATTTAAATTTGATATTATATTTAAATTAAACCAAATCGAACCGTATTTTAATTTTGTGTTTGATTTAAATGATTTTTTTATCTAGAATCAAACAGCATTATAAATATTTGTGTAAACACTCTAAAAAGGAATCAAACAGCTGGAGTAACCAATCAACATTTAACCTTAATAAGACCTCCATAGCCTTGTCGAGGTTGCTAATTGTGCTTCTATCTCGAAGTGGTTCCATTTAATGTTTCTGCATTGCCTGATAGTGCTGGGTGCTGGGAACACTCTATGAATGTCATGTTGATGATGGGAATCCAAGGAGTCCACGTACACTTTGTCGTTAAAAACCGCACCATTAATTTCTGGATCGCCAAATAAGCCGCAAATGGGATGCAAAAAGCTGGCCACTGTTTCCGATCGTTTAAGTTCGGAGCCACAACGAATATAACTCCAGTTAGATGCCAAAATGGCGCGGAAAAAAATTCATTTAAACTAATAACTTTTTTTTAAAAAAAATTATCCTCATTACTTTAATAAAAAAAATTCATTTATCATGGTTTTAATATTACACTGTTTAATTTAAAATTTAACAAAATATTTGGTCATTAAATAAAAAACAACATCAATTTAATGGTTACTGGAATTTAAAACTATGACAACCTAAAAAATATTTTTGTTCTCAATGAAAAAATTACATTGCATGAATATATATTTTATGTATCTTTTAATTTTATTTTATTTTTACTGAAATGTCACTTTTAACTATTAGTGTTGTGTTTGGGAATCAATTACGTTGAACGTAATTGGCGTTCTTTCAAAAATAACAAAGGAGTCAATTCTGTTTTTGTTGTCTTCAAATGCACAAATAGCCGTTTAGATGCATTGGAATTTGTGCAACCAAGGTTTTAACGGGAAAAAAATATGTACTAGATAGTCCACAAGTAATTTAATTAAATACTTATATTTCAAAAAGTTAGTTTAATAAATTTTAGTTAAATATATTTTTTCATCTTTTAGTTAATTTATCAATTATTTTTTTTGAAACATAATCTTGATAACTTTAATTGAAACTCTTTACTAGATTAATAAAATTTCAATCTAGAGAAGGGATTAATACCCATAAAATGATTAGATGACGTTTATATTTAGCATATGATCATGATTAGGTTAAATTTCTCCGTGAGAATACCTAAAACTAATACAACTCTCATGTAAAATAATTAACTTTAAGATTTTATGGTTAAAAAATAAAATTATTTGTTAATCGTATTATATTATATTTGTTAATTTATGCATTATTTTCATATAGTTTAAAGAGTTTGATGATTATATATTAATTGTATAAAATATTTTTATTTTGTTAGTTAATCTTAAAATAATTATTTTAAAAGTCAATAAATTTAAAATATGATAAGTTGTGATCAGATTGTAAAGTATACCGTGGTCTGCGCATGACATTTTTTCTTTAGTTTAAATGCGGCGGTTATTCGCTTTCGTAAAATCAAGGGTTAATCAAACCCAGAAAAAAAACAAGAAGCAAGGCTTAAAAGGAACGTTCTGGACTTAAATACTGTGAAATTGTCGATGAAACGGAATTGAGTTTAAGCGGGTAGGTAGTGATTGTTTAATGTGTGTTCATACTTGGCACAGTGATGCGACATGGATGGATAATTTGCAAAGCAAAGACTCGGTTGGTGAAGAGCCAGACACGTCAACCCTTTACCTTTTCAAATTAAAATCTGACACAAATTCACCCACTTCTTCTATCGTGCTTGTCAGAACTAACACTTCAGCCTCACCTTTCAAGAGAAACATTAAATTGGCTCCCTTAATAACTTTTTTTCTCCTTTTCTAATGGAAGTATAAAAAATTTATGATTTTTTCATACTAATTATAAGAGTAATGTGAAAATGAACGTAAAAAAAAATTATAAAATAAGCAAAATTCAAATTTGGTCTCCAATTTATTTTTAGTTTCGAATTTGGTTCTCTTATCATGTAAAATCGTATAATTTTGATCCCTTAGGACACAATTCAATGGTGACCGTTAATAAGTGATGTTCACTTTCATGCATCATGTTCTTATTGGATGACTGTCATGTTGTGATTAGATGTCAACTCCTTAAAAAATAAAATGCTTTGTTTTCATTGATCAATCAGAACATCACACACGTGACCGTCATCATCCAACAAGAACGTGACACATGACAATCAACATCATTTGTTAACGGTAAACGTCCAATCGTGATATGGAAGATCAATATTACACGATTTTACAAAATAGGACCAAAAACCGGAGACCAAAAATATAATTTTGCTTATAAAATAATATAATTTTACATATTTTATTAAATGATTTTATTTTTAATTCTTTAATTAGTGACTTAACTACACTAATTAATGTTAGCCTAATTATAAAATTAGTTCCCAGCCAGCGCGGGGGAAGAGAGTAATAATAAGAAAAGTTCGATTAGATTGTTATAATATAATGTTTATACTATTGGTATTTGCCGTGAATTCAAATTCTTAAGTCTAGTTAGAATGTTGGTCATGCATTAGGATTAAGATTTATTGATCTAGGGTATTGTCTGTTTAGGTGTTAGGTAGTTATTAAAATTTCGTCTTTATAAAAAGTATTTTGATGAATTAAGATAATATGATATTTGTATCGATTCTTAAGCAATTTGGAACTTTGTGCTTATCAATAACTTTTTATTATTTTTTGTTATATTAGTTGTATCATTTTTTTTATTGTTTTATAATTTTGTTTTTTATTGCATTAAATATTTTGTCACTTTTTTCAATTTCTCTCATGATAAAATGCTGTCCAGAAATAAAGCGTAACCAGTACAGTATTTGTATATTTTTTATTATGTGAAAAAACCTTATCTGCCTTTTCGTAATCCGAATCGGGTTTATTTTAAAAGGCATCGGGTTTACCACACCATTGGGCTGTGAATTGCAAATGGATCCAACAACAACGTGTGTCAACGTTACATTACTATCAGCATTTGCAGCACACGTACCCCGTAAACAGAGTGCTACTAATTGGTAATCACACACAGGCATGTACTATCAGCATAAAAAAATGTGATGATTACGTTTGAGTAATGTTAATGTATTATTCGTGGCCAATTAAATAATGTGGTATTCATCTTAAACCTTTAGACCAATAACAGTAAGGAGTTGCATTCAATTGGACATGTTGGGCTGGCTATGTATTTTGGAAACCCTAAGAGCTAACGAAACGTTAAGACAATACATACATGTATTTGCCTTTGTGCATAAAAAGAGTCATCATTATGAATGCTTCACTCCTCAGAGGCACGGACCTATAGATGTTTTTCTTTTTCTCCTTCAATTTAGTTGTACTAGATAGTTTCTCTCCATGGTAGTGATACTCCGTCCATATTCCATAACCAAAGAATGTTTGAGAATATAGTCATTTTTATCTATTAGCTTCGAATACAACGACTATATCTATTAGAGCATATATTCTTGATTGGGTTATATTTAAATTGATGAAAATGTATATAATAAAGTGATATGTAATGAAATCACATTAACACCATGTTAGGCATAAATGATAGATTTTGGAAGAAATGACGAAGGAATAAAGGAAAAGAAACCAAAAGTAATTACTTCCATTTTGAAACCTCTTTTTCAAGTGAAGGAAGGAAAAGATAAATAGATTCCACAACAAAATTGTGTTCCTTCCAATTCGGATGGAAGAAGGAAAGAAACACTACTAATCATTTACGTAAAATAACAGAATTGTCCATATATTGGGCTACTTCCCGTCTCATTTCATTTGTTGCAACCTGTACATCTTCATTTGCTGCAAACAGCGACCACACTATTTGTTACAACTTTGCATTATACTTTTTATATTATAAGAGAAAAATCCATTCTATAAAAAAGTATTATTCAAAATTTATATTTTTACTTTAAAAAGTTTTAACTTCTTTTTATTTTGTTTTCTTTCATACGAGGTTGGTACTAACCAACTAAAATATCTTCTACTTTTGGTTCGGGATATGAGGTTGGTACTGAATTAATTTGAGCCAAACGTGTGAAATTATTATTAGTATCTTTAATTATTTTTTTTGCCATTATTTAGTTGGTTTAAGCCAATTACAATATCTTGTCATCTAGGTATTCTCTTTGTTTTCATAAACTTGCAAGCCTTATTCGCATGATCATAGAGCATATGAATAAGAAGTGGTCTTTGCCTTTCCCGTGTTAGTAGAGAGGCTAATAATGTAGCTCATTTTCTTTCTAGTCCTGGGGTTGGTCAATCCCAATCTATGGTGGAATGGGACTCTCCCTCCCCTCAACTAAGGACTCTCCTATCTAAGGATTCTTAGGTTGATTTTCTTTGTATTTTTTTAAACGAACAAAAAAAAAACAATTACAACAAAATATCTTATTTGCACCCTTCTAATTAACAACAAGGTTATGTATGAATTTTAAGATAAAATCATGTATTTTTTTTTTCAAAATAAAATTTTCCATTTTTGTATATCAGAGGCTCGTTTGATCCAATCTTAATTGGGTTGGTTTGATTTGAATTGTAAAAAACTTTTGAAAAATTCAAAACCAATTCAGACTAATGAAAATTAATTAATTTAAAATTTATTTTCTCCCAAAATCGATCTAAATCGACCCATACCCATAAACAGTCACAGTCATAGGGTATGGAGTAGTTTCTCCCACTTTTTTACATGTATTTTGTTTTGTATGAGTTAATTTCACTGTCATGTACCCACTATTATTTAGATACTCGTGATTTATTCAACTTCAGTATTGTAATGCCAAAAGGTACAATACTCTTTTATTTTTTATTGGTATGCATCATATTGCTATCCAACATTTATTTATCGCATATTCATTTAATTATGCTAATTGATAATATATGGTGTTGATTGTTTTAAATTGCCAAAAAAAATTACAACATTTTTATAATTAAATTAATAGTTTTATTCAAAATTGAATCTTCTCTATTTTTTGTTAGTTAATTTCATGTAACGTTAGCGTGGTGGCATTACAACTTTTTTTGTCAAAAGCGTGGCATTAAAATTCTATATATCGACACAGGATCAAGATTAAATATAAAGACTAACTGGATATTAATTAATTTGATTTAACCCCTAAAAAATAATTTGATTTAATTAAAATTTTGAGAAACTTGATCATATTGATTAGTTCAAATAGTAACAAATTGTACAAACTAATAATTAACTTATAATCTTGGCAACAACATTATTATTATTATCCACTTTATTATTTGTACAGTACACTTGTGGGAGTCCTAACAATAATTATAGAGATATATTATTAAAAACAAAAATAAAACAATCAATATGTAATTTATAAAAAAAATCATGACTAAATTTTACCAACACTACAATTAGAGAGACAAAAGAAATTCGTTAAATTTAATATTAAGTTTTTTTTTAACTCCATAACTAAGTTAGGGATTAAATCCCAAATAAGGAATATAAGTATTGAATTACTGGTGTCAACAATTTTTCGTTACTTTACTTTCACAGTTATGTTTAATTTTGTGTTTGATGTATTGTTAATTAATTGACAATTGTATTAAATTGTAACAAAATAAAATAAAATGGAAGTATAAGTGTTGAATTCACAAGGAATTTTGCTTGTACTTAGATTAGTACAAATTCAATTTTCAAGCAATTGATAGAAAAGATAAGAAATTATAAGTGGAAAATTTGAAAGAAAAAAATAAAAGATAAAAGACAAGAAAAGTAAACAAGTTTGAATACAAAAGAAGACTTCAAAAGTTAAATATGTTGGGGTCTAGCATGCCTAAATGTCCTGAATGTAATATTAATATGTTTCTCTATTTAATACTATTCTAATTTCCATCCACATCTGCTATGATACTTGACCCTGATCTCTCACCATGAAAAGCCTAATTTATCTATTTTTTTTTTCAAATTCCTTTGTAGAGATAAAACAGTAAATTGTATGAAGTTTAAAGATGTATGCATAGGCTAAACAATATGACCATATCCCTTGTAATTATTCCTTTAGATGTCTTTTTTCCGGTTCTTCAAAAATTAAACATTTCCCAATGCCAATAAAGTGCAGGAAAGAAATAATAAAAATTGGCATTGCATTTACCTCTTATTATCATGAGAGACTTTACACTTAGGGATTGATGTGAATGGAAAAAGAAGAGGGATGGATAAATGAAGAGAAGGGGGGAATGACTATAGAAGGAGGGTTTCTTCTATTATAGATGCTCAGGCTTTGGATACATTTATTAGAGAATTATGAGTCTGGATGTGTCTTTCTCATTTGTTTCATACTCCTTTTATAGGCAGACTTAAAGTAGCTTAAAATTCACGCGACCTCGCGCTAAACGGACCTTCTGAGTTTAGCGAGTATAACGGTGATCACACACTAAGCGCGCCTTTGGGCTTCTTCGTAAACCTTCTTCGCGCTAAGCGAGACGACACTAGACATGTCTTGTGCGCTAAACGAGCCGTCCCAATCTTTAACTTTTTCTTAAGTGTTTGTCTCAATTTTCTTCTAAAGTATTTATAATTTTTTTCTTTTGAATCCTACTAGTAAAAAAATTAACATAATATTAAATTTCTTATTATTCCATTAAAAATAACAGTAAAATAAATGAATTCTAATAATTCTCAGTAAAAATTGATTATCAATTAAATCTAAATTTCACGGTCAGGTATTACTCAATTTTTTGACATGTTGATTGCTCTAAAAAATATGTTTGTACATTAAAATTTATCTTGAAAACTCAATCTAGTTAAAAGACGATTTGGATTTGTTTTGCAAATTTAAATTTAACCGTTAGAATGATTTGTTTTCATTGAATAATACACTTAAGTATTTGATTGTGTAATAGAGAAAAGAATAAAACAAAATAAAAAAAATATTTAAATTAAAGTAGAAAAAAAAATGAAACCCATGCTATTTTTGAAAATTTATTATTAAACAGTAAATTTCTCTCTTGAATCAAACCACCTCTCAGTGTGTGTAAAAAAAAAAAAGGCTTTTAGTGTAATATACAATCCAAACACCAAAACAACAAAACAAATGTGTGATTGTACGAAAAAACCTCTTATAAATGTTAATGTCTAGAAGGGCTATCTATCAATTTGCCTTGCGGCATACTCGACGGCTGCAATTGACATGGGCACATAAATGTCCAGCCAATTTTGACTATTTGGGTTTTATTTTCTATTTTTTCAACCCTTTGTGCGTGGGCAAATAAAGAATTTAGGTTATCTCGTATTATTATTTTAGATTTTTATTTTCTCATATTACGAGAAGAAAAAAGGGAAAAAAACATTACTAAGTTTTACATAAATATCAATAGAAAAATATAATAGCATGGGACGAAAGGGGAGATAAATTAATAAAAGGGACATAAATAATAATTATGTTTTTTTATTAATTTTTTTTCTTTGATAACATGAGAGGAAAGGAGAGATGAATTCACATAGTTGGATATTGTTGATATCTCTAAGTTGGCGCGATATTATACCTAACGCATTCTTTAAAGTAAAAAGGTTATTAATGCCTTTTGAAACATACCCCATTCATTACTGCTGGTGTTTGAAATTTAAATATTATAGCACGAAAGGAAACCCCAACCATGTCTATTTTCAACACCTAACAAGCACAAGTAATAAATTTACATTACTTCACGCACACTAGCATAATCATGTCAGTCGGCCTAATAGTGCTTATAATTCATGCCCCCACAATTTAATTAATAGAATGACTTGATGAAGTACCATAATTTGGCCAAATTTAATTGTTAATGAAAGCACTTCATTTTCACACAAGGCATGACTTTCATATATTATGATTATGATATTGTTATAATTAATGGTTATGACTATTGGAACATATGTATAGTCTACTCACAGCTCTGGGCTAAGGAATCTCGTCATGTCGCTGTTTACTATCCCAGAGAAATTTAATGTGATTGTTTTCCCCGGTCCCAGTCTGATGCAATGATGACTTCATAGGACAATAGATTTTTTTTTTCTCTTTTATTAAACACTCTTTTGTGCATTTGTTTCATTTTAGTTTTTCTTTGCTACAACGATTTCTCATCTGGGTTGTTTGATTATGAGGATGAAAATAGAGAGTAAAAATAAAATATTTTTTTATAATTAAAGTGTAAAAGATGTGAATTTCATAAAAATAAACCTACTTAAAAGTTAGAATGTGTATGCTAGCATTTAACACCTTTTATTTGAAAAAAAAAAGTCACTTGATTTATACTAACATAAATTAAAAAATACTTACGGAATCTTACTCCATTCTTTACAAATAAAAATAACTCAAAATCTATTTTTCTCTTTCCCATCATGTCTTTCTCGGCTTCCTTCTTGTTAAGTCGTTGAGCAATTTAATTTCTCTAAAAAGACTACAAAGGTACTAGAAGCAGAAATTGAAGGTAAATTGGAGATTAATGCAGCAACACTTGGTTTATTGGAGTGTACAAATTTAAGGTAATTTGGAGAGTTGCCTAGGTCACATGATTGAGTTTCTGAAATTTGATTTTGGATTAATCGTTGGTGGGAGAGACATTTTTGTGGTTCTCCATTGTGGCATCCTTAACAAACATGAATAAACTTACCAGTTGAACTTAAACTTTCTTCCTAAATTCAACTAAGTCCAGTAATTAATAATTTTATATGTAAAAAAAAAGTGCAGTCCGAAAAGACTTCGCCTCCCAGATCTGCACTTGAAAGTATCATCTGATCCGTGAAAGTCTCAAAAAGCCATAAAAAATGAAAGTCTAAGAAAATTGCAACAGATAGCAGGACGCCAACAAGATCTATGATCGTGTGAAAGAGAAAAAGGGTTTTCATGTTTTGTATTTTTTTAAAAACATAAAAGTAAATATTTATCCTTTATTCTGGACGATGTTAAATAAAGAAAGAATGATTTTTAAGTGAAAAGATATTGAGTAATAATATAAACCTTCTAATTTTTAAGTGAATGTCTATTAACAATCTATCTATCTCTATATATAAAGTTTTTTTTAGTGAGTATGAAAAGGCAATTATGAGTCACATATTTTATAGTGATATATAATCACTTAAGTTACACGTCTTTTTTTAAAGATGTTACATGATTTATTTTATTTTATTTTCAATCACTTATAATATGATTTTAAAGATAATTATACCAGGACTGACAACATTCATAGTATAGCTTTTCTAGAAGAGTTTTATTTTTATTTTTATATATATGCATGTCTTGTTTAAGAAAAATCAAACACATACCACTTAAATCAATTACTTGTACATTTTCTCCTTTTCATATTATGTCTCTTTATGTATTTTAAATTTGTCTTGAAATAATTGTGTCACATTAAAAAATTAAGAAAATATTCATTATTTTTTAATAAAACCCTCATTTATTGGTTTATCACCTAAAAGAAATTTACAACTATGCTATTACTCTTTTAATAATGGTAGCTTTGGCAAACAAAGTTATTTAAGTAATTGTTTTATATAATTATTTTTTTAAAATGTGCATTTAAAAAAAAATACAAAATTAAGAGAATATATACGCAATTTGATCAAGTTCTTCTAAAAAAATTGATCGAGTACACACGCATTTAATGTCGAGGCTTGTGAAAAGATCCGATCGATATAAAAATATTCAATTATTCGGTGAACAAAATTATAACATGTGTCGGTTTCAAAAAAAAAAATTTATAACATGTGCTCTTTAGATCTTTCATTTTGTGATGGTGTACGTAAAAGTGATCTTCATTGATGTACATTAATTTTCTTTTTTAATATTCTCACCGAAAAAAATATTTTTGCAGTGATTGTTCCTCCAAAGATTAGTTGTTTTCTCTAGCTACTAGCTAGTCACATTAGGTTAGACTAAACTATTTATGTAACAAAAATATTACTACTTGGCCAAGCTTTTCTGACCGCTCCAGCGAATATCGTAGTTCAAATTAAGAATGTGCTCCTTTTCTTTTTAAGCAATATGAGTAACTTTTAGCTGATGGCAGAGTACTAAATTTTACGTCTAAGGAGTGTTTAAGCATACACTAATTAAATGCTCGAGGGATGAACAATCATAATGTTTTTTTCCCTTCTAGATTCCACGAACTTTTCCTTCCCTCAAACCACCTTAATTAGTTGCTTTAAGATTAATTACCAACGCTAAAACACATGAGAACTTGGTTAAGAAGGAATAACACGTGTAAAAACATCTTAAATTTATCAAGACTACTCAAAAGACCGGCTAAAACCAAGAAACCATTAAACATGTGCAGCTATAAGCACAATATACCTAGAAAAACACAAATCATACCCCAGGAGATAATTTAGAGTTCTGGTCCCCTATTAATCTAGAGATTATTACATGACACAAACTCAACACACAATTATCCTTACACACAATTGATAAAAAGCTTATAAGTAATAAACAAAAAAAAATTACTGTGTTAAATAAGTGTTAAACAAGTGACCTCAATTATCTTAAGAAGGGGGAGTTAAATTAATATACAAAAATTATTCTTAATTACATAATTCTCTTTTTGAATTAACAATGCACCCTTAATATGAATTACTCAAAAGATAATTAAAAAATAAACTTCTTTAAAACAAAAGATAAATAACAATAAATAAAAGAAGTTTAAGAGAAGAAAGAATGCAAACTCAGATTTTATACTGGTTCGATCACCCTTTGTACCTACGTCTAGTCTTCAAGCAACTTGCTTGAAATTTCTATTGTAAAAAGTTTTTTACAAACCATGAACCACACATGGATACCCTTCCCTTGTGTTCAGATATCCTTATAACTTAAGAGACTCTTGGTCTCTTAAACAGGTCTCTTTGAATAAGAAGAAGAATTTTCTCTCTTTAAGAGAATGATATTACAACTAAAGATTGATCAAGATTACTTATTGAATTTGCAAGTGTTTTGGTCAAGAAATATTTTGAGAGTGATAAGACAATTTGGTTTTGAGAGGATAAGACAAGTTGTTCATAAAAACTTTAAAGAATTTCGTATCCCAAATCATCTATTTATAGGCCTTTAATGACCATTCAAAAATGTCTTGAACAGTTGTGACTCTTAGGAGTTATTTTTGAAAATTCCTTACTAATAATCGATTACATACCTTGTGTAATTGATTATAGACTTTTAAATTCAAATTCAAAATTTACAAATTATTTTAAAAATCAATTTAGTCACTGGTAATCAATTACATCCTGTGATTGATTAGGAAATATCATATCTTTGAAAAGATAATTGTTCTTAAAAAAAATTTGTAAAATATTTTCTTTAACCAAACCTGTGCAGCATCAATTAAGAAATTTTTTTTAAGATCCTATCAATTAAATATATTGTTTCTCTTATATTTCTAAATTCTTGACTTGAATCGCACTTATCTTTAACATCATCAAAACTTCATATCATATATTCTATTGGAGACCTTAAAATTAGAAATAAACAAAAGGTTTTTTTTCCTAATTAGTGCACTAAAAACATTGATTTAAAAAAATATTTATTATGTAGATCATACAAAAATATAAAAAAAAAATCATAAATAACATGATTTTTTACTTCTCAATAAAAATATTTATATTTTAAATTCATTAACCAATATCCGTAAGATATCGATTAGCATCTGACTTAAACAAATAAACACATGTTAATAAAAGAAAAGAAATATTTAAGCTGGAATTAAATTTTGAGAGAATGGCAGATCCGAGTAGAGGTAGCGCAATTATTAATGTAGCTATGAGATCGAGTTAATTACTACTATCTAGAAAGGCCCTGCTGTCACTTTGCATTGTTAGTTGTACGAAGAAATATTGAGATTCCACATTGTGTGAACTTTTGATGTTATTAAGGTTATGATCGAGTCATCGAGGTATTGCTGTGGGTAGCAAATGCCAAAGGGAAGAATCAGTGGTCGAATGTAGCATTAGCATTTCAATAAGTTCAAGCATGCATGAAAAGTTGTCACCTAGCTGGCTGCTTTTAGATAATAAAAAAAATCGAAAATTAATTGGTTAGTTTGCTTTATAATTAAAAACAGTTTTTGGTGAACGAAAATTGAACCGAATTGATATCCATTCAAGATTTAAAATAATTAAAAATAATTTTAGTGATTCATATTTGATGGTAGGATTAATAAGTTTATAGTTTAAAATTTATTTTTTTAATCATTGAATAAAAGTTTGACTGATCAATGATTTAACTTTTTTTCTTTTTTGTCTAATCATGAGGTTCCAATGCTTCTTATTTGGCACTTGTTATAGGTAAACATATGTTGAAGTGTAGTGGAGCGGAAGCATTTGTCCCTTGGGCTTGGTTCAACTGTTGTTGGGTTACAACGATGTGGGTTGGGGGTGCAAGGGACAAAGACCCCTGTAGTACGATATATGTGTGATTTGGTAAATATTTTATCATAAGTTTAGAGTTTATTGTTGTTGTATAAACTAATGTAACACTATTATTGATCAATAAGAAAAAAAACAGGGACTCTATTCTCAATCACATGGATACACTTGTTGTATCTCGATCAAACATTATTTGCGTGTAATTATCTCTTTAGAATTTTGTTTGTAATTGTCAATTGATATCCAATTAATCTTTCACTTACCTAATCAATTTCATTTTGGGATAAAGTGATATATTCAATTATAATTTCATATCTAAACTAGGATTAAACTTCATACATAATTAAATGATTTAAGTATTGAACCACTTGTGTCAACAATTTTTATTATCTCTCACCTTAAAGATTTTTAATTCCTAAACAAATATTTGAACCTTATTATTATTTATTTATTTAATGAGATTTTAAGAATTAAAAACTAAACTTTTAAAACATTTAAAATTTTGATTAGTCAAATTTTTGTTTAGGAATAACAAACCTTAGAAAAATAGTTGAACAACCACGGCAGGTAAAACTTTTATTAGGTGACTAAAAATTAAATTTTAAGAAAATTTAAAAACTCAAAAGTTAATTAATCTTGATTGTATTATTAATATTAACTTCTTTCACCGCTCATGCATTAACGAATAAACAAAACATACCAGATATAGAGAGCTAAAATATTAATGACCAAAATCAAAAACACATAAATCATGAGTTTTTTTTTAAAACTAATATGATTTATTTAAGTGATAACGTAATTATAGCTTAATAGTTCTATTTCTCTGAAAAAATATATCATATATGAGATAATACTAAATAACTAGTAAAAATACAATTGAGTGGGTGTTATTGTCGTTTACTACTTAGTTTAAACGGTAACATATCATTTTTCTTAAAATAAATTAAAAAGGATTTTATTTAAAAATAAATAAAATTTTAAAAAAATAATGAGATTTTTTAATTAAATAAATAAGGGAAAATAATTTTATCAATTAGAATAATGGTTTAAAGATAAATATATATTATTAGAAAATAAAAAAATGTTTTATTTATTGATTTGATAGAAAGTAAAATAAAATTATTTTTTTTATAAAATCATTGAAAAAATAAAATAAATGATAAGTTGAGAATATCTTAACTATAGATAGAAATATATTAGACCAATTTTTATATTTACGATATATTTTTACTTTCTTTTCTCTCAAGTTCATTTTTCCTTCCCTCTTTTCTAAAACCTTCTTTTTCTCCTACATACACTCAAACATATAATAGTAAAACTACGATTTCGGATTCGTTAACTATTGGATCATTTCGAAATTTGAACACTAAGTTTGAAACTCATTTTCCCACATCCCTACCATTAGGATTTGTGAAAAAATGTCTATGGTGAGAGAATTGTCCCTCGCACGTGACTATCTTTTTCCTGTTTATACTCAAATCCGTCTCAGTAAAACTACAATCTCAAACTCTTCAACCATTGAATTGTCGTGAAATTTGAACATCAAGTTCGAAACTCAGTCTCGCACATCCTCACCATTGGGATTTTCTAAATAATGACTACAGTGAGATAAATTTTCCTCGCACGGAGACAGTAAAATTGAGGCTCCAATTCTTTTTCCTTCTCTCTAATACTTGGAAACTCGAGCAGAGCAACCAAAGGAAAGGCTTAAGGGATATGATGCCGCTATCACTACCAAACTACACATGTGAGCCCACTTAGAGGTAAAGGATGATTTTATCGCAATTGAGGTTAGAATAAACATGTGTATGAATCCTTAGAGGATCAAATTGAGATTTATTTTGGGATATTTACTGTATTGTGATTCTTTCTTTATGATTATAATTACGAGATTGCTGTGTTTGACGGGCCAATTGATGCTCTGATGCGAATTAATTGATAAAATTAAGTGCTCTTAGTGTTTTCATGTTTTTGACTCATGATTTTGATTTCTTTGATTTTGATATGACTATGTGAAATTGTTTGAGAGATTTAATCATATGAATATAACATATTAATATTATTATTGTGTGACATGTATATAATGCATGAGCCGTGATAACGTATTGTCTTGAGATTATGGAAGTGTGATGAATTATGCATAAGTGACAAATTGAGTATGTGTTAAAATTGTGAGATCACACACGTGTATTAAGATGTTGTATACATTGAGTTGTGAGTTATGAACCATAAAATTATACGACTGCAAGATCCTTTAAGAGCGGCGAGTTAATGTGCGACGAGTATTGTGATGGGATCCACTGTGGAAACCCGACGAGTTTAATCACTTTGAGGCACGACGAGTTAAAATTATTTTGAGAATAATTGAGGAGTCATGTGTTTTGTACAATTCATAGATAAAACCTGCATGCTAAAATATTTTTCGGATTGAACCTGAATCAAGAGGGAAAGACCTTGACGAACTCTTCGGAGTGTAGGCCTTGGGAGTAAATACACTCAATTTGAATGTTCCTTGAAGCCTATGCTGATCCCATATGATTGGAGTATGTTCGTAAAACAAAGTGACCCTGACTGATCTCCTTATGATTTTTCTTAGTGAGAGTGACTTGATTTACCAGTATGTGGTCTGTCTTGTCATGTACTCATGGTACCACATTGCATATAAGATTGAGTCTTAGTATATTTTCATTGACGTGGTGCCACATTGCATATAAGATTGAGTCTTAGTATATTTGTTGCATAACGCTTGTATATTGATCGATATTGATTGGTTAAGTGATATTGTGTTTTGATCATTGAGTACGTGAATGATGTGAAAATGTGTGAGACATGTAATGTTGAGATGTGATGTTACACAATAAGTGATGGAATGACATGAGTTGTGTTAAAGTAAGTTGTATTTCATTTATATGATATATGTATCTATGTCATCTCGTTTCTCTCTATTAGTTAGGAATGTGATAACTCATTCCTTGTATACTGTTTGTGTTTGGATCTTGTGATAGTTTTGAACTTTGTATTCGTGGGAGCAGATGATTAGGTAGATGGCTACGAAACCTCATGCTAGAGGACGCTGAAACACAATGCTCTGATAAGATGTGACATTGGAATATGAGGTTCTCTATTAATTACATGAAATTCTGGACATGTAATTTTTATCATTTTGTTTCACATGTTGAGTCTTTATTTATTCTTTAAAATTTTGGATGATCTTGTTTTGAGCTGGAGATATTTTTAATAAGTTTTATTTGATAACAATAAAATAAATGTGACCTTTTTACTTACGTGAATTTATTTAAGTGATTTGAATAAAATTGATTTAATTAAATTTTAATTTTTTATATTTATTTTTCTTATATATATATATTTCAGAGTAAAAGATGTCATATAAACTAATAAACATTTATTATTGTTATTATTATCCGTTTATAAATAGTAAACAATAGTACTAGTAATTTACCATAACTTATATCTAATCATTTTAATGTATTATAGTCACCATCCTCGAAAACTACATGAGCCAAATGCCTAATTAGTAATACTACGATACTAGTCAAAATAATATCTCAATTACTAGTTATTTAGAAGTATCGTGGAAGAAATATGTTACATAATTCTACCGACCGCCGAAGAAAAGGTCTGAATTTTACTATCATGTTAATAAATTATTATCGCGACTTTAGAAATGTGTTTGAATCATAGGTTAAAGTAAACTACTTTGTTGTCTTTTTGAAAACTTGGACACACTCTTGTCAGAACCCTTACGTTTTTCCTTTCCCTGCTCGCATTAAACTATTAATGGTGGTATCACACAGCTAATAGGCGATGGACTTTACCACTCGCTCTCTGTGTGGGTTATTTGGTTGCATTTTTTTTATGTGCTCCATACCTAATCAATCAATTAATTAACTTTCCGCACAAATTTACCAGAGACAAATTAAGGATCTTTCTTTCTCTACCCCCCAAAAAAATTAAGGATCTTTCTAACCAACGACTAATTCTAAACCAAATTCCCGTGATAGGAGTTTGAGTTTTAAAAGTGAATTTTCACACGAACTTTAAAAAAATACTAGATGGATAAAAATATCTAGAGCTATTTCTGACCATATAACTAAGATTTTTATTAATTAAGATTTTTTTAGACTACAAATATCTTTTATTAGAAATCAAATAAGATTATTATGAATGGTAAATTTTTTTCTTAAAATATATACAAAACTTGAATTCGAGATATCTGATTAAGCTGCCAATTAATTCATAGGTTTGATTTATTGAAGTAAAAAAACATAACAATAAAATAAGAGCTATTTTGACTTTAAAAAAATAATTATTTTTAGTTTAACTTTAATTTTATGATAGAGTCAAGTGTATCTCAAGTTAGTTCATCTGGATATTAAAAAATTTGTTTAATATTTGATTTTTTAAAAATCAAATAAATCTACAATGAATTTTATTTCCATATGTTATTAATATAAAATTTCTTATATTAATAACTAGTTAAAAATCATGTTATGTATCATTTTTAAAAGAGTAAATTACACTTGTAATTTTTTTAAACTGTATATAATACTACTTTTTATTCATTTATTAATCTCCTTAATATTTCAAAATATTATACTAACTCATTTTAATGTTTGAAAATATTTCATTCACATCCCTTAAATATTACATTGGCACTTCTATAAGAAAAATTATTGTAAACAATGAGAGTATTAGTGTAATTAGGAAAAATATCAAGAAATGTTAATGTAATTTATTTTTTTAAATAATTATCATAAAATTAAATTAATATATCTTAAGCGATTATTTTGGTTATATTTGATAAGATATTTCAATTAATTTTTATATTTTTCTACTATGAAAAATTTATTTAACTGTTTGATAAATAAATTTTTTTAGTAACTTCAAATTTGTTTGAAACGTTACTTTAAGTAATGTTTAAGAAAATATTAACTTTTAACTTTTAATATTTTCTTTTATTTTTATCTTCAATATATTTATCTAATTTTCTAATTATAATTTTTAAATAAATAATAATTTTATTTTATTTTTTTCATTTTACATTTTTCAGTTATTTTAAGAATTAATTTTATCGAACATTTATAATTTAATAATTTATTTTTTTAACTTTCAGTTTTCAAACTTTCTAATTTCCGGCTAGCTTCCAAACTAGTTTTTCCAAACAAGCTAGCTTTTGTCATTGTAATTTTTACACGTATAACCATTTTTCTCTTTAAATTATTTAATGATATTAAAAAAACATTTAAAGGCTAATTTCCACGATCATTTGTTTTAACATTTATTCTTTAATGAAATCTTTATAAAAATCAAGTCAAATCCTTTAAGCGCTTGTTTGATCATCATAAAGTCATGACAATCAAATCTTAAAAGTTTAAGTTGAATTACAAAGTTACAACAGAAAAAGGGACCTACTTGGCATTTCAACTTGCATTTGTTGCACAATCTTTGACGCTTTCCTCACGTTCGTCCAACTTTGCATTAATATAAACCAAACAAGTAAGCGAATCCGCTCATTAAGTTTTATTTATTTTACGTTAGGTTTTAATAATTTTTTTTATAAGATTAAAAAAATATTTATTTAAAGACCAATTACAATAACTACTAGAAATATAAAAACAATTTAATACTTTACAGTACTTCTTCAAATATAGATTTTTTAAACTACTACCACCAAAACTATAACATATTAAGCCGCCAGCTAGCAATCAAATGTTATTAAAAACAGGGGAAGGAGAGAACAAAACAGAAGTTACAAGCCAGGTTGCACTATTCAAATCACACTCTTATTTTATTATACTCTGCATGTTTTCTGGCTGCATTTGCATTGGCAGTAAATAAATAAATAAAAGAACTGATTATTGCTGACGCTTTTACTGGCAAATACGTACGTATGATTGATGAATCTGACATGCTGTTTCTAATGTGTGATTTTCGTTTTTAATATTATGTATTTGTTTTCTCAATTATTAATCTTTATCTAAAAAATTAACTTATTATCTAATGAGATCTCCATTTTTTATCTCTTTTTTTATACACTCTGTATAATCCAATACTCTTGTCTCGCGTTTATAATACACATTTCTCAAAACAGTATATATTATATAAGTTATTAAGATAAATTACATTTTTAATATTTATTAAAATACTAGA
Organism: Glycine soja; assembly: GCF_004193775.1. Classification (NCBI taxonomy): domain Eukaryota; kingdom Viridiplantae; phylum Streptophyta; class Magnoliopsida; order Fabales; family Fabaceae; genus Glycine; species Glycine soja. Next base: position 5,536,069 of record NC_041005.1, read on the forward strand.
ATATAATTAAAAATTTATTTAATTATTTAGGTAAAATACTAATAATGAGAATGTTGTTAAAACTAATTGATACTTTTTATTTTAGAAAATATTAAATATTTAGAAATAAAATTTTATCATCCATGGCAATGACAATTTTATCCAACCTTAATTTCAAAAAAATAAATAAATACCACAAGCCTGTTAAAAAAATAATAAAAAAGAAGGTTCTTCAGCGAGTGAATTCGTGAATCCATAAAAAAAAAAAAATAGTATTTAAAAAAGGGAGGAAGACAAGTCCCTTAAATGCGTTTCACGGCTCCAAGAACCTTGAGTTAGCTGTAAAGTAAAAAAGCCAACCAAAGTCAGATCCAGTCTGAAACCATCTTCTACCGCGCTTATACAAACGCAAATTCTCTGCTTTCTCCACCTTCATTCATTCATTGCCATACCCAACGCACTTCTTCTTCTTCCTTTTGCAACTTGATCTCCTTTCACGTGCCACTGACACTTAGACAGATAGACTCATGGTCAAATGAAGAGTACTTTGCCCAGTTGTCTTTGTTGACTTTTTCCACAGTTGCTTCTCTCTTCTTTTCTCTCCCACAACCACAAACTAACCGCATCAACCCTTCCGTTTCACAATTAAGAAATTCCTCCATTTTCAATAATGGTCTCATAGTGCCTAGCAGTTAGATTTCTGAGTTGTTGTATTTTTTTCTTTTTTTTTTGCCTTTTTTTCTTCAGATGAATTCTGTTTCTTCCATGTGCGTTTGATCTACATTTGTGAACATGGAAATACATTGGCCTTTCTTCCATATTACGGGTACCCTTTTCCTTTTGTGCAAAGTTTGTTTAGCCGGAATTCAATATTCTGGAAGTGTCTCACCCGGAATAATAAATGGTTCTCAAATGAATTGGATTGACAGAGATGGCAAGTTCCTTGTCTCAAAAGAGGGACAATTTGCCTTTGCCTTTGTCGCCACTGCAAATGACTCCACCAAGTTTCTTCTTGCAATCGTCCACGTGGCCACTGAAAGGGTAATTTGGACCGCCAATAGAGCAGTTCCTGTTGCTAACTCAGACAATTTTGTGTTTGATGAAAAGGGCAACGCTTTCTTAGAGAAAGATGGAACCTTGGTTTGGTCCACAAACACAAGTAACAAAGGGGTTTCTTCAATGGAATTGCTTGACACAGGGAACTTGGTTTTGCTTGGGAGTGATAATAGTACAGTGATTTGGCAGAGTTTCAACCATCCAACAGATACTTTGTTGCCAACTCAGGAGTTCACTGAGGGAATGAAACTCATCAGTGATCCTAGCACGAACAACCTGACCCATTTTCTTGAGATCAAGTCTGGTAATGTTGTTCTCACCGCAGGTTTTCGAACCTTGCAGCCTTATTGGACTATGCAGAAGGACAACCGCAAAGTCATTAATAAGGACGGTGATGCGGTGGCTTCAGCAAACATTAGTGGAAACTCATGGAGGTTCTATGGCAAAAGCAAATCACTGTTGTGGCAATTCATTTTCTCTACAGACCAAGGCACAAATGCGACTTGGATTGCTGTTTTGGGGAGTGATGGCTTCATTACTTTCTCAAACCTCAACGGTGGAGAGTCAAATGCTGCTTCTCAAAGAATACCCCAAGATTCTTGTGCTACACCGGAACCTTGTGATGCATACACCATATGCACAGGTAACCAAAGGTGTAGTTGCCCTTCTGTTATTCCTAGTTGCAAACCTGGTTTTGACTCTCCTTGTGGTGGTGACTCAGAAAAGTCCATTCAGTTGGTTAAAGCTGATGATGGACTCGATTACTTTGCGCTTCAATTCCTTCAACCTTTTTCGATAACCGATTTGGCTGGTTGCCAATCTTCTTGCCGTGGAAATTGTTCATGCCTTGCTTTGTTCTTCCACATAAGTTCAGGGGACTGTTTCCTTTTGAACAGTGTAGGAAGCTTTCAGAAACCTGATTCTGATTCTGGTTATGTTTCTTACATCAAGGTCTCGACGGTTGGAGGTGCTGGCACGGGTTCTGGGGGCAGTGGAGGTGGCAATAAGCACACCATAGTTGTTGTGGTCATTGTCATAATAACCTTGCTTGTCATTTGTGGTCTGGTCTTTGGGGGAGTTAGATACCACAGAAGAAAGCAAAGGTTGCCCGAGTCTCCTAGAGATGGTTCAGAAGAGGACAATTTCTTGGAGAATTTAACTGGTATGCCAATCCGTTACAGCTACAAGGACCTTGAAACTGCCACTAATAACTTCTCTGTCAAGCTTGGGCAAGGGGGTTTTGGGTCAGTGTATAAAGGAGCTCTACCAGATGGGACTCAATTAGCAGTGAAGAAGTTGGAAGGTATTGGACAAGGGAAGAAAGAATTCAGGGCCGAAGTTAGCATCATTGGAAGCATTCATCATCTTCATTTGGTTAGGCTTAGGGGATTCTGTGCTGATGGAACTCATAGGCTCCTTGCTTATGAGTACTTGTCTAATGGCTCCTTGGATAAATGGATATTCAAGAAAAACAAAGGTGAGTTTCTGTTGGATTGGGATACTAGGTTCAATATAGCTCTGGGAACAGCAAAAGGACTTGCTTACCTTCATGAAGATTGCGACTCTAAGATTGTTCATTGTGACATCAAGCCGGAAAACGTGCTTCTGGATGACCACTTCATGGCCAAGGTTTCGGATTTCGGACTGGCTAAGCTCATGAACCGAGAACAAAGCCATGTTTTCACAACACTGAGGGGCACCAGGGGCTATCTTGCACCGGAGTGGATAACAAACTATGCTATATCAGAGAAAAGTGATGTCTATAGCTATGGCATGGTGCTACTAGAGATCATTGGGGGAAGGAAAAACTATGATCCTAGAGAGAGTTCAGAGAAATCCCATTTCCCAACTTATGCATTTAAGATGATGGAAGAAGGGAAGCTGAGAGATATTTTTGACTCGGAGTTGGAAATTGATGAGAATGATGATAGGTTTCAATGTGCTATCAAAGTTGCATTGTGGTGCATTCAGGAAGACATGTCAATGAGGCCATCTATGACCAGGGTTGTCCAAATGTTGGAGGGTATTTGTATTGTTCCTAAGCCACCAACTAGTTCTTCCTTGGGTTCTCGCCTTTATGCCACTATGTTCAAATCCTCCAGTGAAGAAGGGGCCACCTCTTCTGCTCCCTCAGACTGTAACAGTGATGCTTATCTCTCCGCGGTTCGCCTTTCAGGACCTAGATAACGATACCTGTCTCTTTTGTGTGTTGTATTGTTGAGTAAATTAGTATGTAATACAGCAGAGCTACTCTGGATTGTGTGGGGTTTTCATTCTTCCCCCCGCTCTTGTACATTTTGTTCAAGTTCCTCAAATTTTGTAATATAAATAGCTATTCATAACCATCCTGCATTTCTTTCTTTCTCTTTTATTTCCTATACATTATTAACCTACAAAAGCTAATATAGTTGATAGGTTTTCTCTTTTCAGAAGAGATTCATTTCCAATCATCAGTAGGATAACCTTATTCCTAAAAAAGAAAAGTTGCACTTTCTTTTTACAGTTGTACTATGACATGAGAATTCCAAATTTTTATTAATCAAAAGATGCTGTCTGGGTCAAGAGTGATGATATTGATGACTTATCAGTGATAGGCTCAAATGGAATTTTTTTTTATGACTTTTAGGTTAGAAATTGTACCCTCCTATATCATGACATGTTTTGGCCTTCTATTCAAGCCATTTCGTTATCAGGTAATGTGTAGCCTCCAGATTTATGTCACCGTCCACCTTTTATTCAAACCACTTTGCACACAAGGCACTTGTGGCTCACGGCTAGCCTTCTTCTACTCAAGTCACTTTGCGTACAAGACACTTCCCTTCAAGAAGTGTATTGTAAAAATAGAACAATATGTCAATTTTTTTTTGGAAGTTTGAATGAACAGGAAGTAGAAAAAAAAAGTAAATAATGTGGACCAACTATATCCATTCACAAAAGCAAATACATACTATGTTTTATTAAAAAAAGTACACTTGCAGCCTATTTCCCATTTAAAATATCATTTTGTCATTCTAATCTTGGAAAATTTGTATTTTTCAAAAACAAATTATAATATAATATATTTAAAGCTTTATGCAGATTTGCTGTCTATCTATCTGTATAAATAAAAGCAATGGCATGAATAAAAGAAGGTTGCAAGTTAAGTTTATGATTTATAAAAGAAAATAAAATGATTTGTGAATATAAAAATATGATGATAGAAAACTATTTTATTTAATTTTAAAAATGTTTATATATAAAAATAAAAGATTATTTTTAAAAAAAAAAATTGTATCTATCAATAATCAAGTATAATTTGAAATTTCTTATATTAAAATAACGAAATTAGTGGGAGGGCTAATACGTATAGAATAAAAATATTCAGAATCACAACCATATATTATATACCTAGTAGTAGTACTATTACATTCATTCATGTCTTGAATACATACATACATACATTGTGGTGATTGAAGGCCAGGTACAAAGGAATATCTTCTCATTAAAGAAGAGGTGAGGAAGGTCTTGTCAAAGGGAAAGGCTGCTGGCGTGCTTCGATTGGTTTTCCTCGATGCCGGAACCTTTGACATCGATGACAGTACAGGTATAATACTTTTATCTCATCTGAGGGACTCCAAGTTTCTGTTTTTTTTCAATTTTCACAGTCCTTCTGCCTTTCTAGCAAAAGCCAATGGAATTTGGCTCTCTTGTAAAATGAAAGTAAATCAATTGTTTGAAATGGTTTGACATCATCACGGTTGAAAATCAGTAAAGGCATGCTCTGTCTCACTATTTTCTCGTTTCCCTTCTGTCACCTCTCTTTCTAGTACTATTTGAAGATCATTAAGACAAATATCTTACATTTTAACTGCCAGCTAATATCTCAGTGGACGTATCACATATTTTTTAGGTTCTGCAACAAGCAAAGACTCAGATAGATGTTATCCAACCAAATATTCTTCTATCTGGTAACTGCTGCTAATGGTAAGCGATAATTTGGTCCAGACCAACAAATTTTTGCTTATCTTTATTAGTATCTTGGGCGGACATGAATATTGCTGTGGCTGGAGCTGAAGCAGTTGAAGTATGTGGAGGTCCACCTATCCAAGTTTCACCGGGTAGATTAGATACATTGTAAGATGCTTGGTTTCTGGTTGACATGTTCTCGAGTTAGTACGTATGACGTGACAAGAAACTGGTTTTTCTTAACAGGATGACAAACAAGCAGTTATATGTTAGTTTTGGTGCATTAGGTTCTGTGAAAATGTTTTTTAACCAATTACTGAATTTTGTCCAATCTGTTGTTTAATGAATGATCAACCATTTTGCAGAGAAAAAAAAAAATCCTCCATGGGAACTTAACTCATTGGTTTTCGCATAACACATGAAATCTGGTTTTGTCTTCAGTCAGATGCTATTTGCATTCATTTTAATGATAGGGTGCATGATCCAGAAGGGAGACTTCCTGAGGAATCTCTCAATGCTTCTGGTTTGAAGAAATGTTTCCAGAGCAAAGGCTTTTTGTGAGTATGAGAACAACACCTATTTTATAGTTTAGACTAGTGCAGCTATACATCATCTAGAAGCTGTCTGATTGTCCATAACTTAACATGAGAATCTTAACATTACAGAAGCAAGAAATATTGTGATAAAGTCCCGATTCTAAACCAGACTAACAAGGCAAGAAATATTGTGATTTACTGACCAAAAAATCACTGGTAATAAGCTTATTAGTTATTGTTTAAAATTTTCAACGTATTTTACTTGAATTAGTTTTGCTTATGCATCCTTATCATTTGGAGCTTTTCTTTTATAGAACACAAGAACTTGTGGCTTTGTCTGGAGCCCACACTATTGGAAGTAAAGGTTTTGGAAGCTCAATTTCTTTTGAAAATTCATATTATAAGGTTCTTTTGGAGAAGCCCTGGACGTCTTCAGGTAAGTTAACAGCTTATTTCATCTAAACATCGTTTTTATATTTTTTGTAAACTTGCTGCCAATCATTGTTTTCTGAAGCAGTTCTCTTAGAACAAAAACAACAAGGAAATGAATACCAAAAAAAAAAAAAAAGGAAATGCAGGAGTTGAATGCATGTCACTATGTTAAGCTTAGCCACTAGATTATCACATAATTTATGTCCAGTCTGCTCTGGATCTTAATGTTCCAATCAAGTTTTTCAGTTTCTTTGCCATCAGTTGTGCCTTCCAATAAACTACTATAAATGACATTAATATCTGGTATAGCGGCTCAAGTGGGTTAATGCATAGGCTTAGGGCCAAATCAACAACTCTACTCTGGTTGCATGCTCATTTTTCTGGATAGACCCAACATAATTATTGGTTTGTTTTTGTCTTTCTTTTTTTAATAATTTGTATAATTCTCATCTGCCGGTTCTCTTTTATGCAGGTGGTATGTCGAGTATGATTGGCCTTCCTTCAGATCACGCTCTTGTTGAGGATGATGAATGCTTAAGGTTCTTTATCTCTTTCTCTTATGCTACTCTTGATATGAAATTGGCCCCCACTTTTTTTATTTATTGGCTAAGCTAGCACTAAAATTTTAGTACAAAAGTGGTAAATCCTTTAAATAATTTGAAGTTATCTGAACAGATAAAACAATTAAAATACGAAGCATATCGTTTTCTTATTTTTCAGAATTCTATAAAATAACAGGTAACGCAAATAATCCATCAATTGGAAACAAGTAACAACTGCATATCGATTGGTAATGAATAAGTTATGTTCGTTAGATTTGTCTGACACTATCATTTGTGATTCAACGTGTCTTGCCATAGTAAACCATGTCCTTGTTTCTGGAGTACTAGCTTACACTTTACACACAATAGTGAAACATCAATTTTTAAACATTTAGGTCATGATCCTGAGCCTAACGCGTGCTCCTGTTCAAATGCTTGTATTATAGTTGTTTGTTGGTCTGAGGACTCATTTTGATTCTTTTTGTCCATGTAAGCAAACAATGACGTGCTGAAAAGAATATTGTCTTTTTAAGTAAACTTGAGTCAGTATTGTCTATCAAAAACTCCCATCAATCATGTACTTTAGGAGGGGAAAAATTTAACAAAACTTTTTAGCTGGACCATTGTATTATATCTTATTGATGTCTAAAAATTCAATTGCATGTTACATATCCCGGTGCACCGCATGTGCATGTTTCTGCTAATTATATGTTCCTTGGTGTGCATAACTTAAGAGAGTTCCATTGATTGAACAGATGGATTAAAAAATACGCAGACAGTGAGAATCTGTTCTTTGAAGATTTCAAAAATGCGTATGTCAAGCTGGTGAATTCTGGTGTGGGTGGAATAGCTTATAAATTCAGGAGTTGAATGTTCCAACTTCCACTGAAGGGGCAACTTGCATTTTTATTGACTTTCTAACAGTGTTTATGCACAGTTGCCATGAAGTTTTGGGTGTTTTATTAAAATGTTTGAACATCAAGATCTACTACCCCTTAAAAAATCAACCTACGAAGTATGTGCATTCAGGGCCAATAAACTCCATGCGAAAGTCGTTTAAATTTGAAGTGTGAAGGCTTGAGTGACACATGGAACAATTTTTGTATGAGCAAAGTTCTTTTAAGTTTTAAACACAACCGAACGCATTTGTATTATTTATTTATAAAGAATTCCTTTCATAACTCATGGCCATGTTCAATTACAAAAGGAATATTATTGACTAGGGATTATCACTTAAGAAACATATAAAAATTGTTTTTGTCTTTTTATAAGATCTTTTTTTAATTTTTAGATGCATTAATTTTTTTTCCATATATACTTACTTAATTATCCTCTCTCTAAATATTAATGAAAAATAATTAAATGGATAGAGAGATAAAAAAAAGATAATTTCATAATGTTAGTATAAATAATTGACAATTTTAATGTGATTAATTAAATTAACTATTTTTTCTTAAGGTGAATTATTTGAAATGGTTTTATAACTAGAAACGGAGGAATTAATACTAATTATGAATAATTTTCTGTTAGGGATCTGTTAATTAAGTAAAGGTATATAATTACAAAAATGCCAAGTATTTTGTTACCTAGTCCTTGAACCACTTATCCCTTACCAATTTTTATATTTTAAATTAAGATCATGTGCTTACTAGAACTTTAAGATAAGTTCAGTTACGAATTTAATAAAAAGCACTTGATGATATTTTGGACTTAATTATAAGCTTTTTAAAAAATAAGGACCTAATTCTAAGATAGTTTAAGAACTTGCAGATTCATTTAACTAAATAAAAGAATACCATGCAAATTTAATTGTAGTTAAACTTGAGTGATATTTAGTTGATACGGGGCTGCCTTCGGCCCGTAGTATTTGTGTGTGGTTTTTGAACGTAGCCCCACTCGGTATATTTTTTTTTTTTAAAAGGAAAACAATTACCCAGCTTTTTTTTTTTTGGTGGAATAACAATTACCCAATTCAATGACATGTTGAACATAACGTATCATGTAGTTGTCTCTAAAAAAAAATTACCATGTAGTCAGTTACAAAATTAAAACATTAATTATGTGAATAAATTAATTTAATTGATTAAATATAAAATATATTAATGAAAATAAAAAAATTGACATTAGTCTAACACACAATAATCTAATTGCTCATCTAAATAAAAAAGGTATTTGTTTTACCTAATATTATCCATTAATTGGTTCAACGTGTCCTTTTTAACTTAATTGTCTTTTCATTTTAATTAAATATAGACACTTTTAACTGTATTTGAATGAAAATAATAAAAATGATGGAATAAATAATCATTAATTTATATTAACAATTTCTTTAAATATAATATTGTCACTTTCACTCATGGTTTCCAGATATGATTTGAAACCATAAGAAGGTGAATTCGAGAGAGACATCAAGTGAATGAATAGTACCAATCAATAAATGAGGTATTCTAAAATACTTTTTTTAAAAAAAAATAAAAAACAAATTTAAACCGTTAATGATTATTTTAATTTTAAACTTTCTCTTTTGTCTCTCAGCTCTCTTCATTCAAGATTTTATTCCTCTTTCAAATTTGTGCACAACTTAATAGCTCAAAGTTTAGATCTAAAAACCAACATTGCCATTCAAATTTGTGAAGGACCTTGTGCTCTTGCTATTTGAGACTATTCTTCTCACTTATTATGGCTTTAGCCTTGACCTTTGGAAACAGGATCAATAGGATGTTGATGCTAACATGCCTCCATTGGAGGAGGTCGATGCTAACGGCAACAAGAAGGAAATAGGTTGATTAAACTTGATGTGTTGCTTTTTTTTTTATTAGTAGCTTCTATTGACAGTGCAGGGAAATTTGGAGCATTACGCTAAATATCTCAGCCAATCACTCGTCATGTTCGGATTTCCAGCTTCACTCGATCTCTTCCCAAATGACCCTATGAGAATTGAATTGAATTTTGTGTTTGCATATGTTATGTGAATGATGTTGTTTTGGAAAATGTTGTAGGTGAAGACTGAAGCATGAATTGTAATGTTTCTTTCTTTCCAAAAATCGCGAATACATATGACTTGTAAACTCTCTCAATTTTTTGAACCAAAAACTAAGATTGTGTTCAGGTTTTGCTCGTTAAGATATGCACTTTAAAAGCCTTCAACTGATTTTAAGAGTTGTTGCTTCAGTTGTGTAAAATAAAATTGAAAAAAAAGTCAAGGTTCATAAAAGCATCTTCTTGAACTTCATTTGCACCTTTTTTATGTTTATTTAGTTTCCCTCTTTCTTGTATTTGTGTTTGGATTTCGTTTAAATGCAAATATCTGAATGTTCTTGTGGGTGGTTGCAATGTTATTTTGGGTTGTGGATGTTCTGGATTCTAGGGGGTTAAAACATTTTTTTTAATTTAAAAATATTACAGTGACAGTTAAAAAAATTGTCACTATTTTGTTAATTATAGTACCAAGCTATTTACAAAAATATATTTTACGTAGTGATAATATGTTTATATTATTAATGGTGTTAAATCTACATTGACAACAGGAAAATTGTTTTGAACCATTTTAAAAACATAAAAAAATAAAATTTTTAAAAGATATATGATTAAAGTGAAAACAAAAACAAATTAACGCTGATCTAATATGCAACAATCTAATTCATCTAAATAAAAAGATATTTGCTTGATAATATTATCCATTAATTAGTTCAATCAGTCCTGTTTAATTTAATTGTCTAACCATTTTAATTAAATATATATCTTTAACTATATTTGAATGAAAATAAAAATAAATTTTGAAAATAGTAGTAGAATAAATAAACATTTATTTATGTTAAGAATGTTTTCAAATACAATACTGTCACTTTTGTAACATCCCATTTTTTTAAGCTAATTTAAAAAAATAATTTTTATTTATAAATAAATAGAGTTTTAGAAAAATGACGAGATTCTATAAATAAATAAATAAGGAGATGTAATTATTAATTAAAATAATGATTTGAGAGAAAATAAAAAGGGTATTTTATTTATTTGTTTGATAGAGAATAAAATAGAGTTTATTTTTTATAAAATAATAAATATATAAAGTAAACCTAGCTATAAATAGTGTTAGGTTAGTTTTCACGTTGTCTCTTCTTTCCCTCATTTCCGTTTTTTCCTTTCTCCTCTCAAAACCCTTTATTTTTTCCTGTAGGCCACCAAACTTGTCTCAGAAAAACGACGATCTCGGACTCATTCACCGTTGGATCGTCGTGAAATTTGAGCACCACGTTCGCAACCCAATTCTGAGCATTATCACCGTTGGTAATTTCGATATTATGTCTGAACTGAGAGAAATACCCTTCACATTGTAGCCTTTTTCTTTCCCGTAGAAACCCAGAGCTGTCTTGGTAAAACTACGATCCCGGTTTCATTAACCGTTGGATTGTTGTGAAATTTGGATATGTTGTTCGAAATTCAATTGCGCACGCTTTGACCGTTGGGATTTGCAAGATGATGGTCGTGGAGAGAGAAAAAGGAATCGCATGAAGATAGTCCAAATGGAGGCTTCAATTCCTTCTACGTTTCTTTGACGTTTGGGAACTCTATCGGAGCAGTCGGAGGAGAAACTGGAGGAATCTTAGGGAACTGCTAGAGATGCTGCTATCGCTATCGGAAGACACGTGAGTCCGCTTAGAGGTAAGGGATGAGTTATTCAGTTGGGAATTAGTGAGAACATGTGTAGGGATCCTTAGAGAATTAAATTGGGATTTTATTTTGGGATGTTTGTTAAATTGCAATTTTTCCTTTATGATTATAAATAAAATATTGATGTCCTAATGAAAATTGCTTGATAAATTGTGTTCTTGATATTTGTATATTTCGACCTATGATTTTGATATAATTGTGTAATATTATTTGAGGGGTTTTAGTCCTCATGTTGTGATAGTCTTTTATATAAATTGTTATATTGAGGATATGAAATGATGATTCAAATTGTGAGTATGTGATGAATTGTAGAATAACATGTTGCTTTGAGATTATAATATTGTTATTGAAATTGAGTATAAGTGTAAAGTTGAACATGTGTTAATTTGTGAGATACGTGTAAACATGTGATAGTGGATTGTGACAATATGAGATGTGAAATTGTGAATGAGTTCTAGTTGTGGATAAGTGTGCAGTTAACACTTGATGTGAAATCACTTGTGTTGTAAGCTATGAATTGTACAATAACCCGACCAGCGTTATCTTGAGAAAAGCGTTGATGCGCAGTGTTAAAGAGAAAATGTAGGTTTCCTATTTAGGAACCAGTGTTAAATCGTAGCGCAATTGTGTTGAACGTGTTTAAAACACGAGTGTAAGGTCGTGGGTATTGTATAATTCATGAGCAGTGTCTGCATGCAAAAATTATGTTAGGGGTTGAACCTGAATCAGGAGGGAGAGACCCTGACGGACTCTTCGGAGTGTAGGCCTTGGGGGTCACCGGGTTTGAGTGCTTTTTTAAGCCTATGTTGATCCCATATGGTTGAAACATTCTCGCAAAACATCGTGACCCTGACTGGTCTCCCTATGATCTTACTTAGTGAGAGTGACCTGACAAACCCATGGTGTGGTATGTCTTGTTATGTACTCCTAAGCGCCCCAAGGTGATTTTTCATTGACATGGTACCACATTGCATATAGGATTGAGTCTTAGCATAACTGTTGCATATGCTTGCTAATTGATGTGTTATTATATCTTGATCGAAGTGTGAGATTCTTGTGTAATGTGATTGATGATTGAAAAGTGAATTTTGAATGACGAAGTGGTGAAGTTACGCGAGCTATGTTTAAGCAAGTGATATCTCATTTATATAATATGTATATTTAATTGTCTTGTTTCTCTATTAGCTAGGAATGTGATAACTCACCCCTGTTTGTTGTTGTGTTTGGATCCTGTGATGATCTTAAACTTGTGTTTGGGGGAGCAGATGAATAGGTGGATGACTATGAAGAACCTCATGCTAGAAGACACGGGAACACAATCCTATGATAGGATGTGACATTATGATATAGGTTCTATATTAATTGTATGAAGTTTAGACGACTTTGTTTGAGTCGAGAATACTTTATTATTTATTTGGACAAGTTTGAATATGATGTAGAAGAAAATGAATGTGAGCCTTTTTCCCCTTTGAAAGACTTGTAAAAAAAATGTTTTAAAAATACTTTTAATTAATATTTGAATTTTATTTTTCCTTATTAGTATATATGTGAGGGATACAGGGTGTCACAACTTTCACCCATGACTTTGTGATTTATAAACATAATCTAAAACCATCAGAGCGTAGGTTTGAGAGTGGTAACGATCATTCAGTCAGTAATTAAACAAGAGATTTTACACCTAGTTTGAAAAATGAGGAGGGAGTGAGAAATATAAAGATTTCGCCCAAAGGTTTTTTTATTATTTAATTTGTAAATAATTTCATTCATAACTCATGGTCTATCTCCAACTACAACAATATTATTAATTAGGTATTATTACTTAAAAACATATAGAAATATATAATATTAATGATGACCAAGTGTCAATGAGGGTTCTGTTAATTAAGTAAAGGTATATAATTGCAAAATTTCAAATATTTTGGGACCAAGTCCTTGATTCTCTGTTCCCTCACCATTTTTAATTAAGATCATGCACTTACTGAAACTTTGACATAAGTTCAATTAGGAATCTAACAAAAAACATTTTACGATATTTTGGACCTAAAGTTTTTTTTTTAAAGCAGGACCTGTTGTTTAATTGTGTTGGGTTTTCTTTTCAATCATATATTTTTTACTACATTTGATTGAAAAAAAAAATATAATGAAAATATTGAAGGAATAAATAATCATTGATCTACATTAGCTTTTTTTTTTTTTTTTCTCTTTCAAACGCAATATATTCACTTCCCTAGCCTGCAGCTTTGTGGTTTGCAAATATCATCATCTAAAACCATTAGAGGTGAGTTTGATGAGGCATCTAGCATCTAATCTATGAGTGGTACCAAGAGAGGTATTCTAAAATACCTTTTTAGAAGGAGAAAGAAAATTTGTCCCATCACCTTTTATTATTTATTTTGTATATAATTGCTTTTATAATAATTTATGATGCTTCTCCAATTACAGCAAATATTAATGATTAAAAATTTTCACTTAAAAAACATATAAAAAATATTAACGATGAAACAAGTTTTTGTTAATTAAGTAGAGGTACGCAATTATAAAATTTCAAATGTTTCGGGACCTAACAACTTTTACATTTTCAATTAAGATGACCTATTTAACGAAATCTTGACATAAGTTTAAATACGAATCCGATAAAAAATATTTTCTCAATAATTTGGACCTAATTATAAACTTCTAAAAACCATTATCTACATTGTTTAATTAATAATGTTTCACACAAATAATAATACTTACATATCTTAATAAAGGAATTAAAAGTTTAAATCTTGACGGGTCCATATATATATACACATACAAAGGGTGTATTTATGATTTTCGATAAAAAAATAAGTTACTAAAACAATTTCATATTAATATCATAAAAAAAGGTTGTTTGAGGTTTTTTTAATCAAAGAATCATTTATTGTAAAAAATAATTAAGGTTTTTATATGTTAAAAAAAGATTTTTATGTGTTTGTTGCAAAATTTCAAAATAATCAGACACTAAAAAAATATATATATTACATGCAACTAGACACAATCCTATTTAAATTGAATATGATCACGTGTGAGATGATAAAAATTTATCTTTTAATTATTTAATACAACTATATATATAAAAGACTTAAATTTAAAATTAATAATTAAATTAGAATAATTCTGCCACTAATTGATTTACATGCTAGATGTAAATCACTTATTTTTTTAAATTTTTTATTCTAAAAGAAACTGACCCTAAACGCTGTTGATTTGATGTATAAACGCTCTTGATTAGCACTTAGCTAATAATACGTGTTTTGGTGATAAGCTTATAACTTGATGTAACCGTAAAATGTGAGTACTGCAGAGAAAGCGACTTGACCTGACCTGGAAATTGAAATTCAGCATTTGGATTTGAAATGAAACCGTTGTCTCCAATACCACACTTCACACTCTCTCAAGTCTCAACCTTCTCTCTGTTTTCCTATTATTATTTATATTTTATTTCATTTTTAAGAATAAAAAATAATAGATAAAGCATCAGCATCAGCAACATCTTCTACCACAGTTTGAATCTTTCGGATCTTGTTGGTCGGACTCGGATCCCCCATTCCTCAGATCTCTGAACCCACGATGCCATTCGGCTCTTGACAGTGACACCTCAGGTGACAATTTCTGGGAACTCGTCAAAATCTCTTTTTTCTTTCTCTCCCCGTGTCAAGTCTTGGGCTTCAGTTAAGATGGTAGTGAAGTAGTTGTTGTTGTTGGTCTTGATTTGTTTTCTGCTGCAAAATGGAGTTTTCTTAATTGTTCCTCATTGGGTGGCACTCTTTTGGGATGAAAGTTTTGTTCTTGGAAATGGTAGTGCTGTGGAGAATGCCAATCTTGCTTGTTTCACTATCCCCTGATTTGATTTGCTCAGTTCCACTCTTCCTATTTTGATGATGTTAGTTCATAGCTAAGTATTTTTTTTTTTTCAATTTGGTTGCTTAGACGTTAGACCTAAGAAGTGCTTTATAAGCAAGTCAATTTGGTCCCTCTTTCTAATTTGTCTTCATGCACTTGGCCACCAAGTGGAGATTAGATGCATTTTTTTATCTACCTAGAGTGTTCCACATTATTCCCTAATGTCCATGACTTTGATGTGCCCTGTTTATAATCTTTATTGTATATTGCATTTCATCTTGTGTTATGTTGCTTTCACCATTTTGACTGGTATGTAAACTCATGACACCACCTGACTGGTATGCTGTTTTTACATATCACTCCCATCTTTCTTTCTTCAAGTGGGTAAGTTGCCTTGCCGTTAGATACAAAGGCTGGAAAATTTTGTTTTCAGAAACATTGGAAACAATCCCTTTTGGTTCTTTGGATAGTAAAGAAAATTATGAGGATTTTCTAGATATTTTTTTAAATCATTCTGGCTAACAAGGCTAAAGATGAAATTTTCAAATAAACAACATATGAAGGGTAAAACTTGTTCTGTAAGATTACAAATTTTTGTTTCACTCGTGTTAGATTATCTAAGTTGCTGATCATTGGTTCCATGTAAATTGTAGCTTAGCTTGATGATGGATCCAAGCAACCTTTTGCCAGCTGATGGACTTGAAGAAGTCCACCAAAATGGTGTTCATGACGAACTGTCTAATTCTGGAAAGGATGATATTGCCTCCAATGTAGACCCTGGTGTTACCAAAATTATAGAAACTGCCGCTACAAATGGAAATTTTGAAAATTTCATCCAGTATGATAGCACTGCAACTGATTACTCGTCCAAGGAAGGATCAAACGATAACATAGATGTTAACAATGTCACCATTTCCAAGGTGAGAGGTTTATTTTCCTTGAATTGGTTTAATTAATTTATTAATATTATTCAAATCGAGTATCTCATCTCATGTATTTTCTCAATTCTAGGAAGAGGAAGCAAAAATCATAGATCGGACAGGGCAATTAAAAGTAGGCAAAGGTCCTGCCAAGAATAAGAATGCAAAGCCACCAAGCCCCAGAGGCAGTCATGTAAGTTCAGTTAAAAAGAACAAAGATGGAAAAGATGAAGAGGTAGCATCTGCTGTTTCAAATGGTACTTTTGCTTTAGACTCTCACCCAAGACAGCCAATTAAAAACAGATCATTGAGTGACAAGCAGGCTCGATTGTCCAAGGTTAAATTTGTTGTTATCTTTGTTTGCTTATGAAATTTGACATAGGTGGTCAGGCATTCAAATAGCTGTGCTCCCTTTGTTTCTTTTTTTCTTTTTGTTTTGAGTAGCAAAAATTTAAGTTTTGGCATTCCCTGATTGTTTTTACATTTTACACTTTCAGCACCCTGGAAAGTCTAATGCAGCAACTTCTGAAGAATCAATGTATGTTATGCTTAGCATTTGTGTTTGAATGTTTCATCGTAAATTAGTTGAAGAAACAATAGGGTATAAAGAATCCTCATCTTAATTATTTGACTCGTGGGCTGTAATTTATTTATTGGATACAGGGAGAAGTCTAGACCACGATTATTGAAGAAAGAGCCCCTTGATAATCTTCAAGGAGAAACAGAATCTTCTTCGTATCCTTTTTTTTTCCTGGTTGAGCATTGTTTCTTGTGGTGAGAGGCAATGGGGATCTAATATGGATTTATTTATATTTATATTATAAGTTTGTTACTGAGAGTGGCACAGTGTATTTATGGTTTATCCTTAATCCACTTGTAAGTCCTACCGCAGAAGATGCCAAACCTCGCAGGGTGGGAGCACTTCCAAAATATGGATTCAGTTTCAAGTGTGATGAGCGAGCTGAGAGAAGAAAAGAGGTAAATAATTATTACTTGCTTCTGCCTTTTGTGTTACATGAGGGTTTCTTTTGGATAAACTCAGTTTTAAAAAAATGTTATTTTGGTGGCCAGTTCTACACTAAGCTTGAGGAAAAGATTCATGCTAAGGAAGTGGAGGAGAGTAACCTGCAAGCAAAAACCAAGGTGATAATATTTGATATGTAGGATGAAATGTAAATTGCAGATATTGCCATTTAATCACACCAACCTTTCACCTTTTTTATAGGAGACCCAAGAAGCTGAGATTAAGATGCTTCGAAAAAGTCTAGGATTTAAAGCAACTCCAATGCCAAGCTTCTACCAGGAGCCTCCTCCTCCTAGGGTGGAGTTAAAAAAGGTAAGTTTCTATATGTTTGTGTGTGTGTACCTGTCTGTGTGATTGCATGCAAGCTCTCTATGTGTACTCTGCCTAATTATTATCTTATTTTTTTAAATTCATATGTAATGCATTTTCTGTTACTATGTTGAGGGATGCACACATGCACAGATGTGTACACATTGACTCACCCACATATTTATGTGGTTTCAAATAATCAGAGCATACAACAATCTTTTATCCTTCTGAACTAATTTGGAAAGAGCAATCACTGATGATTGAAGCTCTTTTCTCACGGTTTCCACTTCATTCCATCAATAGTCTGAGGAAACTGAGTAGAAATTCTAGGGCTTTAGACTAAATCTATATCTGACATTCAGTCTAATATAACCCATCAATTCTCATTTTGCTAGCCTTCTGAATTGCAAAATTATTTTATTTAGGAAATTCTAATATTTCTTCTCAATATATAATATATGACTAATTCATTTAATGCATCTTAGTAGATAAATTATCTCAAATAGGATTTAAATAATTGTAATTTTGAGAAGTTTCTTTCAGCAGTAGCAGCGATTATAGTGCCTTAACATATCCTTATAGGAAAGTCCTAATATAAACCTATCCTTATAGGAAAGTCCTAACATATACCTCCGATGCCTTTTCTCATTTTTACCTTCCAAGTCATTTTCATCTTGCTTTTTTGATAAAATTGCAATGCATATTCTTTTTTCTACTGGATTAAAAAAGCACTCAAGGCTGAGCCCTAATATAAACCTATCCTTATAGGAAAGTCCTTTGTCTCACCTCCAAGGAGTTCTAACACTAGTAATTACCCCATCATACATGTCTTGTGTAGCCTTAACATAAGTCAAGAAACGGACACTTTTCTTGGCATTCCATCATATGTTTTTTCCTATCAATAAAAACCATATCTAAGTCTTTTCTTTGTTTGTTTTGATACATTTTTATCAAGTCTCAGAAAAGATAAATGACTTGTTGTATACCTTCCTAACATGAAACCAAATTGATTCTCCAAAATCGTATCTTTTCTCTTAAATTATCGCTCAATCACCTTTTCCTATAATTTGATGGTGCGACTCATAAGTTTTATTCCTCCATACCATAGTTTACACAACTCTGAATATCTCCCTTGTTTTTAAATATATGAACCAAATTGCCCCTCTTCTGAATTTTGCTCATCTGGCATTTTCTTAAATTTCAAAATCTCATTAAATAGATAGTTATGTTGATGATAAATTAATTTTAAAATAACAAAAGAAAACTGAATGCAAAATCAGCTTTAATAAAATTTATTACTCAATAACTTAAATTAATAATTAGCAAAACTTATTAAAGGTATAAATTTTTCTTGTGGCCATAGGTGACATGGGAGCATTATTAGGCTATTTGTCTTGGCTCATTTGCCTATGGCCGTGCACGGTCCTGGGTTCTGTCTATGTCTTGTGTGTTCTTATAAATACCTGTAATTAAGAATGATTGATTATTGTATAAAAAAAATGCACAGACATTTGTAGCTATTAATTACTCTCCCAAGTCAAAGTGTGGTCTTTTATGCAACCAAAAAGTTTAGGTGTGCTGGATATAAGAATGAAAGGAAATATCTATCATGTAGATGTAGATTGAGCAAGTAATTGTGACATGGGTAATAAAACTTGTATTTTCTAAATTTGTTAGATCAACATATCAGGGAGGTGAAATAAAAGATAAACATATTATATTAATACATCGATGCTCATTTATTATGATTTCAATTTCAACTGATGAATCTGATGGTTTATTCTATAAAATTAGGGACTAATTGGAATGCTGATTTTATTTGCAGTTATTTGCTTTCATTGATCTCCATGTTGAAACCTTAGATGTGGTTTGTGATTTGGTGACTTACACATATCTTATGGATTCTAAAAATTAGGTGGATTTGCTAATTTTCCAAAGTAAGCCCACTGGATTTTCGAGTCCTATTTCATTGCAAAAATATTATAATTCTTAATTTGTTCTAGACAGCTCTTCGCGTATCAATGGATAGGTGCTTGATCAGGTTCATCTGAACTACTTTTATTTAGACTTTCACAACCTTTTTAAACACGATTCTTTATATGCATGTGCTTCTAGATTTCTCTAAAGTGATGCTAAGACCCAGTTTTTTCTATTCTTTTACTTTCACTGTTGAAATTAAGTCTTGTTTGCTTTGCTATTTGAACATTCATTTGAGCTCACAGTTTTGATCTTCTTCTCTCCCTCTCTCTGACATGTGATGTGACTGCTGATGTTTTTCATCCTATTTTGAGTTTGCAAGTTTGGTCTTTGTCATTTGGAAATTTAATTTCTTGAGCTTTTGGACTTACTAATGTAGATGCCAACTACAAGAGCTAAATCTCCCAAGCTTGGTCGCAAGAAGAGTTCAACGAATTCAGAGCCAGAAGGAAACCTTAGCAACAATGCTCGACAAGGTCGTTTAAGTCTGGATGAGAAAGTGTCTCAGACTAACCCCACTAAAGGAATTAGTCCTGTTCATCAAAAGAAGCCACAACGAAAGTCTCTTCCTCCGCAACTGACTTCTGAAAAGACCAGGTCATCCAATTCTGCGTCTGTGAGGACCTCATCTAAGGCAGTGAATGGTGGTAAAAACTCCTTATCAAGTGTAACAACTGAAGTTACCACCTTATCCAATCCAAGAGAGGAAGAGAAAGTTGAAATAGCTGCAGCCACTGAAGAGAACAATGTCTTATTGAATGAGACAAGTAAAGCTCTTCCTCTGAATATAGAGCCAGATGAAACAGAATCTCCTGTGAATGGTGATTTAGTCATTCAAGAGAAACCACAGCTCAACATGGCGCAAGAACCCATAGCAGCGGAGCACTAAGCAAACAGCAGGAACAGAACCAAATATTAACTATCAGATCAATTGATCGTCTCATGAATGTTATAGAAGCATATGACTGAGAGATTATTTAACAATGAAAGGCTTGCAGAATTTCTGTGGTTTGCGATGTCATTTTGTCTTAAGCAGCATTGCTTCCTGTGTTTGCTCCTAAAGCTTGCTGGTTTTGTCCTTATGATTCTCTCCTCCTTGCAGCAATGTATGTAACTATTTTCCAGGTTGTTCTAGTTGATGTTTATTTTAACGTGTAACATTTGTCTGTTTAGTTAATATGTTGGCGAAAATTTTGAGAAAAGTTTGCCATTGGTGGCTCAATCACATTTTGGAACAAGCCGTGTTGTGGACACTCTTCATGAACCATATGATTGTGTTAGCTTTGCTTTGTGTTATTATGCATCGATTTTCAGCTCTGGATTTTACCTTGTAACCGCATATGCATGTGCAAGTTCAGGCATAGGCAACTCAAGCAAATAAGTACTTTTACTTTTATTACATGTTGTTAGAGTTCATTACGCAGATTTTTATTTTTTTATTTTTTTTGCTGAATTGAAAAAAGTTACTGAGATAATATTATCAAGTCAACAACTCTAAAAAAAAATATTATCTCACTATTTTATAACATTTAGATACTATTTAAAGTAACATTTGAGCTTATAATTTTATATATTTTTTATCCTTAATAAAATTTTTCATTTTTTATCTCTATTAATATAATAATATTTATTTTAATTGTTAAGCAATTTATACTATTTGCTTTTAATAAGTATTTTATCCATAAACAAAAATAATTAGAGCTAAAAATAAATTAAAAATCTTAAATTTTGAATGCCTAAAAATATTTTTTACTAATAAAAAAATTGTGTAAAAAAACAAAAATATATCTTTTATTTCATTTTACTTTTTTTTAAAGTATAAACTAGTTCAACAATTAACTTTATAAATACTTCTAAATTTTCCTACAACATCTTCCTCTCTCCCCATCATAAAGAAAACAAAACAATTATTCTCTCGGTTCCTAACTATAAGGTATTTTTAAAAAATTTATTTTTTCTTTTTAGATGTATTAATTATTATTTTTCCTATATATTTTTATTTTTATTTTTTCTCAGAACATTAATGAAAAATAAATAAACAGATAAAGATAAAAAATAATAATTTTAAAATAATTGATAAATTTAATATAATTAATTAAATTCAATATTTTTTTAAGGGACCTAAATTCGTCAAATACAATCCTATGATTTACTTTTCCCCGTCACCACCGAGCATTTTGGGGGACAAAATTGCTTCAAACAAAAGCAGATACAAGTGGTCTTGGAAACTCTGCATTTCACAAATTGGATTGAATTATACAATCTTATAAAATTAAAAGAGCTTCTAGTCATTGGCGTTTATAGTTCAAGAATAAAACTACTTTTCACATAAAGAATCGCGTTCTACGAAGTTGATTGACTCACCATTCCATCAGTGGCTAGGACTGAAACCAAGTATATGTCCTACGGTGGGAGGATTCTTAAATACTCTGAAAATAATTCTAGCAGCAATTGGGATTTAACTTAAATAACATTATATGTATTTATCCTGACTATAAGTTTTAGAAAAACAAAGATACTATTCCTAGAGTGCATAATAAATTTTATAGGACAGGCTTATATATGTCAAAAATGTTATAAAACTAAATTTGTTCATATATTTTTTACTTATTAGCTTAAATATTTTTAACCAACAGTATTGACATGAGAAATCTCTTAAACATGTGGTATTTAAGTTTAATTTTAAAATAAATTTCGCTAATTCTTATCTTGGTTAAGGAATTAATAAACAAATACATAAATATTGATAACACTAAATATTGGAGTAATTATATTTGCATACTCACACTTCCTCTTATCCTTTGACCATATTTTTCTTCATATCTTTCTCTTCCTTTCTCCCCACATCACTTAAATATTTTATTGTTTTTTCTTTCTTTCTTTCTTTTTTCTTTCTATTCCTCACTTCATTATACCCATCCAGCCCAAATTTAGGGTGGATATTCAACATTTTCCTCTCAATTAAAAACTTGTTTATATTGAATTCATTCATAGTGATAAATACAAAAAAAAAATGCATCTTAAGATTATTTCGTACCAAAAAAAATGATTAATTTTTCGTTTATTAATTAAATGAGATAATACTGTATGAAACTAAAAAAGATTCCTAACTTTATAAGATAATTGATTCGTGATATATTATCAAAGTCTCTATAATTAAAAAATTTAGAGTTTGATTTTTTTATCAACGTACTCTTTTAATTCTTTATCTTAAAAAAGTTAACAAACAGTAGCATGTATTATTAACGCGTCAAACTCGGTTGTCTGTTCTGTTCACCTTTCTTTGTATATTTTTGGTGGTTGGTGGGAGGTTTCGTAAGTTTAATCCCACAGTAGTGAGAGTTTGTGTGCTTAACTATCATTTTATTCTCAATATTATTAGTTAAATGATAATCAGTTTCCTATAAATATTAGTTAAAAAATTTAAAGTAAAAATATTTTTATTAAAAGAAAATTATATTATTTGTGATTATTTTTATGTTCACCTATAATTTATGTAATAAATATTCTTTTCTTTTAACTTTTTAATCAATACTTAAAAGATAGTGATTAACCAGACTCATATTTTTATTATGTGTAACCTTGTTCAGTTTCAATTGAAATAATTAACAACTATCGTGTTCCAAGGGTGCCTGGGTCCTGATTCCTGAATAACTGTTGAGTGTCTACGCAGTACAAATTCTTTGTCATAAATGCAATGCATGTATCTTATTTTCTGGTCGTTTGGTTGCTTTATTTATTAACACCAAATCCATCACACAAGGTCCCAGTCATACAACCAAAAGCTGAATAAATAAATAAATAAATACTCCCCTCTGACATTAAATTTAAGGCATGAGAGGACTCATTCTGGCTATATATATATATATATATATATATATATATATATATATATATATATATATATATATATATATATATATATATATATCGGGCTTTTATCCCATTAGGTTCTCCATAAACTTTATTAGACAAAGTAAACAACAATACTTTTGAAGATGAAGGTTGTGCAACCATCATTTTTATTTATTTATAATAAATTAGCTATCATACTGACTATAAGAATCTACTTGCTGATTGTATATTAGATTAATATTTGTATTGTTCCCGCTACACTACCCATACCATAGGCATCAAAGTTGGGCTTGTCTTCCTTCCAGGCTGAACCCATGATAAACTATGAATATTAATGAAGCTTCGTTTGATAATGTTTCTTCACTAGCGTTACCACATGTCCTGTTAGAAATCGTGTGTAGTCTTTTCAAATGATACATCAATAGTTGCTTTATGAGAATGCATGTGGAGTACATGTGCTATTATAGAAACTCTGACCCTATTGTCTTCTACCAAACGAAACTTTGCATTTGATTTTATGCAATATTTTACCAAGGAAGTCAGGTCTGGCGACAGCAGAATTTACTTCACTTTGTTACTGGTCACGGGGTGAATTGAATTCTGCACTTGATCAGCAACACCCATCTTCCATTCATTCTAGTTCCCACCCCGGTTAGTAGTATTGAACAGTTTTAAATCTTTTTACATCATCTTTCTTAATAATACTTTTAATTACTAAATAAAAATATTAATTTTGTATAATAACAAATGCATATAAGTTAACTTCTACAAATTAACTTTAGCACAAACTAGTTTTAGCTTACAAGATAAACTTATTTCAGTTTCTTCTCCCATTTTCTTGTCCTATAAATTTATCCAAACATGGAAAAGTTTAGTTTCAAGGCGAGTTTTTGGACGGGCTTACAAATTTTCATTCATTATTTTTCATAAAATAAACATAACAGTACAAGGGGCATATCTCAGTAAGTATCATTACATGATATAGAGGTTACAATGACAAGTTCCAAAAAAAATGAAGCCTAAAAAACAAGGGCTTTGGTAGTAAAAAAAACAACCCATCCCCCAAAGGGAAAAGATTGTGACGACAGACCTGTATAATAACTTGCTGCCATGACCAAAGCTCCCGATGACAAAGGCTTCATAAAACTCTGAAGAACTGCCAAAGTAACCAGGACAACATCACCACATAAACTGGAACTTCAACATGCCCCTTGACTAAAACTTAGACCCAAAAATCGCGTACAGAGCATAAGCTCAAATACGTTAAAAATTGGGTAAACACCACTGGAAAGACTCGATACATGTACTGCTGCAAAGAAACAAGGACAAGGACACACATGGTGGCAAAACCGATACAAAACAGTGCTAAAAACATCGGGTGCCAACACTGGAAAGAAAAATACCTAACTCCAGAACTCGGTAACTATGCTGGCAGAGATAAACAGCCATTTTGAAAGTGGCATCCCATCAACGGAGTGCCAAAAAACTCGTAACAGATTTCCAATTAAAGGAAACCTGCAAAAAAGAGGTTTAAATATAACTGTATGCTCTGGAAAAAAGAGAACCGAGTACTGGATGATGACCAAGATCCATCGCGAATGAACCCAAAAACACTAACGATCAACACTAACTATAAAAGCTGAGGCATTTTCCTGTTCAGTAGAGGATGTCACACATGCAGAGATGTCCCAGAAGCTTGTCAACTGAGCGGCTGCTGATTGCATTGCAAAGCTTGATATTTAATCCAGCAAGGGAACGGCCCAATTTTTTCAATGCAGGCACGCTCTTGTCTGAAACCAATGCGCAACCTGCCAAAGAAAGTACCTCCAGGTTGAACTGTTTTCCTCGGGCAAGGGCTGCGATACCAGTATCAGTGATTGCACACCTGGAAACATCGAGATCAGCGAGCACTGGGCAACTACCTGCAATAGCCATCAAGCTAGCATCACTGACTCTTTTACAACCATCAAGGCTTAGCACCTCGAGAGTCCATCCATGTGAGTTAACCATGGACAAAACTACTCTGTCCGTCAGATTTACACAACCACTTAGATTAACTTTAACCAGACCAGCCTCAGAGCTCTCCAGCAGTGGAAGAAACCCTGCATCTGTTACTCCCTGAAGTCCACTCAATTCAACATGCTGAATCCGAGGACACAGCTTTCCAAGTAAAGCAAGGTTAGCATCGCCAAATCCAGGGCAGTCACGGATTGTTAATGACCAAATTGATTCAGAAGGAGATATTGCAGGCAATTCCATATTGAGATCTTTGATCCCATAGCAGCTAATCAGAGTAAGAACCTTCAATTTTGCACCACAGTTAAAAAAGACACCAAAGAGCCCAATTTGGGTAATTCTGTGGCACTCTTGCAATTGTAGGCTCTCAACTGATGGAGCAGCCCTGGCAAACGATACCAATCCCTTGTCTGACAGAAAAGCACACTTCCGAAGCTTGAAGTTTTGCACATTTGGACAACCCCTTCCAATAGCTTCAAGCCCAACATCTGTTACTCCTCGGCAGCAATCAATTGTGATTGAAGTTAGTTTCTGCAGTCCATGGCCATTACCCATAACCCAGAACCCTTTCTCACTGACATTTGGGAGGCAACTTAGGACAAGATCGGTAACTGCAATGCCGTAATGCCCAATCACTGCTAGAGAGAGATCAGAAACATTCAGCGACTCAAGCTTCACCTTTGTTAGAGCAAAAGAAGCTGAAGACAACACACCAGCAACTCCCTGATCACCAACTCCAGAGCAATCCTTGATTGAGATAGACCTTAGATTGGGACACTTCCCAATAGCTTGTAGACCTTCATTGCCAATGTTAGGACACGACTCTATTGATAACTCAGCCAGCTTTGGACAGTTCTTTGCAACTGCAATTAAAGTCTTGTCAGAAATATTAGGACACTTGCATAGGTCAAGCTTCTCTAACCGGTGACACCCGCTAGCAATCTCAATCAAGCCTTCATCATCAACAGTAGCAACATCCCATAGAGAGCAAACCTTTAGAGAAGGGCACCCATGAGCAATTGCCTTGAGACCTACACTAGTCACCCCACGATCTGAATTGCATCCACGAATTGTAAGCTTCCCCAACCCTCCTCGAGAGGCTGTCCCAATGGCAATGGCAGCAAGTCTTACATCTGTTGCCTTCTTTCCCTCCAAGCTTCGGGATAGGTATCCTTCATCACTAATTTCCTGATTTTCATTTCCAGTACTTTCGTTGCTGTAAGTTTCATTCTTACAAATACTGCTCAGAAGCATAAGCCAGCGCTTGGATACAGAAGCGCAGACACTCCTATCTTGGCCTGCAGGCAACCTTCTAAGGATCTCAAAGAGGCATTCATCTGGCAAAGATTCAATAGATGTCTTAGGCTTCTGCTCAAACCATTCTCCACTGATATCAAATGGAACACTGAAGCGAGACCTCTTCTGAAGAGGAAGGTAAACATCAACTTGACGGCCAAGAGACAAGAAGAGACACGGTTCCTTCGGGTTAGGATAAATAGGACCCCCATGATAAAAATCATCATTTCCTGAAAAACCAAACATGTCGAAGGTCAAGATGGCGACAAAACTACACATAAATAAATAAATAAATGTGAATTCACACAAGTAAAACCACAGAACGGATCTATTCAATAAGTGACAGGCTTCAACAAACAATAGAAACCAGATATTTTCATGAAGCCTTTAAAGGCAACAGCTGGCTCAGGTCAACTATGAACAAAATTGCTGATCTCACTCAAAAGTTGAACCTTCTGTTAAGTGATCTCAAAAACAAGATCCAATTTCCAGTAAAGACTACACACACACACACACACAAATGACAGACCTTGAATCTCTCCCCATCTCTCATCAGATCCACCGTGAAAAACAAAAATTCAAAGAATTCATCACTCAAAACCCAAATAATAATTTTTGGCCAACCAAACAACAAAATAAACATAAATAACCCAAACTTCAATTTCATATCTAAGGCAGCCTCCAAATAACAACCACAACCAATCAAAAAAATTCACAGAAATACATATACAACAGCCAGACCTATGAATCGGCAAAAACATGCGATCAAACAAAAAGCTTACCGGTAAAGCTGAAGACTTTAGACATGGGCACAGTTCAAAAAACCCCGGGAGGTGAAATCTGCTCTGTTCCACACAAAAGAAGGCTTCAAAGACAGCGAAGAAGAGGGCAACGAAGAAGAAGAACTCGTGAGAGCAAAAATGCATGGAAGAGAGGGAGAGAAGGAGGAAACCCTATGAGATAGGGCAAAAAAAAAACAGAGAGAGAGAGAGAAAGTGGTGGAAAGAGAAATGAAGGTCTTGGGGTAGTGAAAGAGAGGTCGTTTTATTGCAAACAGATTCGAGTGCACTGAATGGGAACGTTCCCAAGTGCAATGTATCTGAACATACAAAGTGGGGTTTCTTTGTATTATTCTCCCACAAAATGAATACCAGATACCACATACATAGTGGTTTTCTTTTCCCCTTATTTTCATATCTTGTCTGGTAGGGGATGTTTGGGTGAACGAATGTTGCACAAGCTATTATTTTGGAAAGGTATGATAATTTACTGAATCAGTATAATCTCTCTATAGCACATATTTAGTGTGCGTTTGAATTACATTATAATAAAATTGATTTTGAATGAAATTAATTTTATAAAATTAATTATGATTATAATTAATTATGAAGTAACATAATTTTTGTTTTGATACCAGTTATTAGAAAAAGTTATTTTTTTAAAAAAATATATGATTTAAATACTTTGAATTAAAATTGATTTGAAGTGTCATGATCAATGTGTTTTATGTTTATATACACTTAAAATTAAATAAGCATGATTAAAATTAATAAAAATATGTGTATAATATGCTTTTTGAAATAGAACCACTCCTTTTTACAAAACATTAAAATTGAATAGAATAGATAATAAAAGTATTAAATTAGAACAAACATTAAATATAAATGTATCTAAATTAAAAAGTATAAATAAGAAAAATAATAAACATATGCATGATAATCAAACACATGTAATTTTTTTTTTATTATTTCTCCTTATTGCTTCAATTTTATCATTGATTTTTTTCATCAAAATTAATTCTACCAAGATAATCAAACACATGTAAAATTTTGGCCAAAATTAAGTTCGACCCATTTGATCTTGTTTCACCTTGATTTTAAAGTCAATCAAAATACTTTTTTTTTTTACTGCAATCCAAACACACACTTAATATTTGAATTCTTGTTTATCCATTAATATAATTTTAGGTAAATGTTTATTTATTTTATTCAATTTTTTTTTCAAAACTAGTTATGCATTTAATTTGTATTCATGTTTTTCTAAAAGAAAAATTAACCAAAATACACACTTAATATTGCTATATTACTTTTTCTAAACTTATATATATAAAAATGTCTGAATTTAGTGGAGTAAAATATAAGCAATTTTTTAACTAATTTAATTTTATTTAATTTCATTATTCTAAAAATACCTTTAAGAGTTAATTTTTTTATATAAGTAGGAATTTGTATTAAATTTATATATTTTGTTCAACCAACTGAACTAAACTTTTTTATCCTTTAAGTTAATTCAAATGTGTGGTGAGGCTATCTCCAATAGATATGATTAAGGATAGTTTATAAAATATATTTTTTTCACGTGAGATTAAGAAAATTAAACAAATTTAACTAATATGCTTAATCATTGCAAAATTAACTATGTTTGCTTGAAAGGTGTACTGTGTTTTTATATATCATAATTGGTACGCATTAAGTTTGTAAGAGAGGTTTAACTTAATTAGTTCAACATGATCCCTGAGTTATCGGTTGAATCAAAATGATATTCATTCAAAATTTATTTTTTTGGATTTAAAAACTATCAAAAGAGAGGACTTTTTTTATAAAAAAAAGTAAAACCAGAGAAGAAAACATTATTATAATTTTGATTACAAATTTATTGTGTTAATCCACCCTAATATTTCCTCCGTGACTTTCAAATTTAATCCCAAAAGGCCAAAACATAAAAACTTTGGATTTCATGCCTTCCAAAATAAGTTTTGATACTGAAATTACATAATGGTATGGATTCTATACCAGAAAACAATAAATAAAAATGTTAAAAAAATAAAGTAAATTATACTTGGACTTCCTAAAATTTTGTGAAATTACACAATTTTTCTTATTTTTTTAATATTTACAATTCCCTGGAAACATGCTATAATGTTTTATTAAACAATTAAGATGGATTATAGTAATATATAAGGAGTGCTTGTGTAATGTTTTTCAACCAGTTAAAGGAATCAGTGTGAGGGTAAAAAAAAGCAGAACAAATTTATATAAATTCACTAAATCTCATGAATATTTAATGTAATTTACTAAAAAATCCTTCAATATGCATGTTATAAGTTCATGATTTCATTCATTTTTAGCGGTATTTATTTACAAGGCAGGTCCAATGAACATGGAGACATAAAGGAAATATTAAAATTATATATTTTAATGAAATAAATTAATGAAGTTAATTCATTCATTTTTACAAGTTTTTATTTACAGAGTAGGTTCAACGAACATGGAGACATAAAGGAAAATTTAGAAATGAGATATGATTTATAGTTTTAATATAAATTTAATGAAATGAATTTATTATTTATTCTAGTTTTAACGAAGTTAATTAATTAATTAATTAATTCATTTATTTAATAAATATTTTAAGAATAAAAAAATATAAAAGATACTTAAATTAGAAGTTAGTATTTTAAAAATATTATAAATTACTAAATAAATTTATTTAATGAACAATAAAAAACCTTTTCGACTAAAAAAAAGCTAAAAACTAATTAGATAGCTTGTCAAACATAACCTTACTTAATTCCAAAACATGTGAACTTTGGATTTCTTGCCATACAAAATAAGTTTTGATACTGAAGTTAAATAATGGTATGGATTCTATATAAAAAAAAACAAAAATAAAGTAAATATACTAACATCTCTTGAAATTTTGTGAAAACACTAATTATTCCAACACTCCTTATATATTATACTAATTCATCTTAATTGTTTAAAAAATATTACAACAACGAATGATTTAGTTAACTTCATTAATCTATTTTATTAAAAGATATCATTTTAAATTTTTCCTTTATGTCTCCATGTTCATTGAACCTACCTTGTAAATAAATACCGGTAAAAATGAATGAAATCATGAACATCTTATTTTTAGTAAATTACATTAAGCATTAATGAGATTTCATGAAATTATATAATTTTTTTAAAAGTAACTATTATAAAATTATTTTTTATACATGTCAATTTATGATTAGACAAGAGTAAAAAAAATTACTGTTTTCAATATATTTAAATTAAATTCTTGGTATACCTATTAATTTAAAAGTTTCGTTTAAAAAATAATTTAATTAAAAAATTAGAATGCAATGTATCGCAAATTAGGGGACAACTCTTATTTTCTATAGGTTAATTTTTAGGGTTAAGTTAGACACAAATTTAAAGTTTAAGATTATTAGCCAACTTAACTTAATTAGTATAGTTTAGCTAATTAGAGTTACTAAACTCAGTTTAGTTAGTTATACCAAGTTAGTTAGAGTTGGTTGGTTAGTTGAGCTATAGTATATAAACTCTTGTATCAACTTCTCTCACAATTAATCAATAATAGCAAGTTGATCGATTCTGCTAACTCATCTTCTGTCCTCTTCTTTACACTGCAAGCTACTGTAGTTTTTCTCCTCCATGTTCATGGTGATATTTGTGAAAGATTATATCATAATATCTGTTAGGACAAAAGATAAATGATGTATTCTTAATTGTTTTGATTTAACAAATAAAATGCCTTATGTAATAAGATATATTCTATGATCAACAAATCAAGTGTTTTGATTAATATACCTAAAATCAAAATGTCTTTTATAAGGAGTTATGAAATAAGACTCATAATTTAGATGAAGTACTATGATCATTACATATCCATGTCTTTTATTGTATGTATGTATATCGTCTGTCTTAGATGCATGATTTTTTTGAAGCACACAATTAGTTGTATTCTGATCGAGTATCTTATACGAGAAAGTGCAAAACTGTAAATAGGAAGGTCAACAAAGTATATTACATATCAAAAGGCTTGCTTATGAATAAGAAAGAGAATGTCAATATACTTTCTTATTCAAAAGGAAACATCGTCTCTACCACAAGATTTCGTGGATGAGAAATAAGAGATAACACATGATGCCTTATCTTATTAAAATAACTAATTGGTAAAAAAATAACATTAAATGCTATGTTAAATGCTTTAACCACCATTTTTCTCATCTTTTTAAAGACAGACAAAAAAGATGAAGGAAACTCTCTGAAAAAGCTCATAAGAAATATATTTCAAGAAGTTCCTATAAATACAAAAGAATATTAATTTGTACAAGATATACATAAAAGAGTTGGCATTGTTGAAGAGTCTCAGTGATTGCTTTTTTAAGCTCTATAGACCTTGTAAAGTTTCCTTGTAGTTAGTTGTAAATCTAAGAGAGAAAATACTAGTGCTTACAGTACTTGTAATATAAGTTATTCATTGATTGTTCTCTCTCGGGTTCGCACGTATTCTTTAGTATGTCCAAATTCCAGGTTCGTTGCTTGGAGGTAAATATCACCACACCATCCTTTGTTTATATACGAGTCTTTTGCCTGCCAACTAATTTTGACCCAAACTAGGGACTTTCCTGTAATTATAATACCAATCATGCTCTTTCACCCCACAAACATGCAATGTACTTGGATTATTATTATTAACATAGCATAACATAATATAAACAGAAAGTGATCGCCTTTGCCCTTATTCTCGAATATTGTCGTCCACTTGGGTTAATATATAGTGATAGTTTGCAAGTCAATTCCCTTCTTGAAATCGCAACCTTGGACCTAGCTAGGGCTGAAAAATCAATATTCCAATATCTTTCGTGCGATATGATGTTGCCAACTCATCCAAGATTCGCAAGTGTGGTGCTGCGTACCTGCTGTATTTGACTATTCTAAGGTATCATCCCTTGCTTCTTTGCAATGCTTTTTTTATCCTCCATATTTTTCTTTTAATTTGTTACGTTTCCCCCCTTTTAGGTTAATGATAATAATGATTAAAACAGTCAACTTGGAATAGAAGTTTATTTACGCTGATGATTGTATATTTGAATAGTGAATAAATAAAAATTAATTTAAAAATTTATAAAAGTTAATTTCTGAGAAAATAATTAACTAATTTATTTATTTTTATATTGCGATTCTGAGATTTTGTTCTTAAACATGGGCTATTTTCTGTTTAATTTTTTTACACATGATTTTATAATTATTTAATAGTATTTGTGTTTTTTAATTTTAAATTTAACAATTTCATCATGACTGTCTCACATTGTCAGTATTCTCATGATCAACTATATCGTTGTTGTTGTTGTTGTCATTTTTACTGTTCTTACTGTGACATTTTTTTCTATCATGATTACATTGTTGCGAAGGATACATCTTATGTATACAAAAGAGTGTTGATTACATAGTAATGGATTTGGCTTCTCAGCTGTCCCTTTAAAATTATATAATTTTCATGATTTTTAAAATTAAATGTCACCATTAAATATTAATACAGTTGTTATGCAGTCAAATTGATGAGGCAACACGAGAACAATATACAAAGGGACAACAAAGAAGTCAAATCCCCATTACTATATATCAACTTTAGTTCTTGAGCACTTATATTACCATACTAGTAATTATTAAGACACGTTTAAATCAAGAATCAAGAAACATGTTAACCAGCCTTTAGGTCCAATTTGGAGGCTACAGGCTCACGATTATTTATTCTGCAGTTCTCTCTTTCACACCCCTCTTGCTGATTTTTTTTCTTCTTGTTTTACAAAATCACATGCAACGTAACTACATGCTAAAAACTGAAATTCAAGACTATTAATGAAGTTATAATAACTTGGTCTTAATCTATTCACATGCATGTTATAAAACCCTTTAGGTGTTTTGTCACTCGCTGCCGTATATTTTGTCTCACTCTCCTTATTATCTTTGACTCAATGTTACAAATGCTGCCTATGAAGCAACATCACCATGGTGCTGTACGTCTGTGACACACAAAATAAAATAAAGAAGCGTGCCGTTTCTTCTTATTTCTCATGCCATCACATTCACAACATCATGCCACTATAAGTCACTATCGGAAGCACACAGAATTTCTTCTTTCAAAACTGCTATAACAAATAAAAAAGTTTTGCAGAAGTTAGCATTTCATTTCTTTAAAACCATACATTATAATTTATTAATGAATAAGATTTTGGCTTCACATTTTAATTTATATGTGTATATTTTTATTATAATTTCAGATATTAATTTTTTCTAATAAATAATTATAAGTGTAACACTGTACTTTATTTTTCAATTAATATACACATTTTCATTTAATAGAATGATAGAACACAAACTCTTAATATTTATCGCACCACCAATAAAATATTATTAACATGCATGACAAAATTTATTATATTTATGCCATTTGATTTTATTATTTAAACTGATTTTCTATGTAAAACATTTTTAATTTAAAAATCGTCATTAACCCCAGATGTTATAGACTTCGTCTTGGCAAAGTTTGAATTTACCATCCTGGGAGCTTTTAGAATTTGATGCAGTTCCTGAAGTTTATTTTCTTCATTTTGTCAACTGACAGTGCTTGTGTTTGTTTTCCCCTAAATTCTATTTAATTTGGGCAGGTTGTCCATCACGATCTTTTTATGTGGAAATTAATCTCCTCTTGCGTGAAACTATGACTACGCCACTTTAACAACTAAATCAAATTAAAACAAGATGAAACGTCAGAATTTAAAAGTGACACTCCTAGTCCTAAGTTAGAACGCATATAGATTCTGCTTCTGCTTGAGGTGGAATTTGACAGTATCCTTATTCCTTGGAACTTTGTTTTCTGAAATCTATACAAAATTAGAAAAGAGATGGTAGTCTTCTACTGAGGCAAGAAACAGATCCGTGTTCGCATGTTTTTTATGGTAGAATTTTACTTTCATGCTAATAAATTCATTTTCTCGTCTGTTATTATAAGTTTTTATTTATTGAATTGTTGCAAGCTCCTTTCATGACAAAAGCTGAAACCATAATACAAACTGCTATTACTTAATGTTTTTAGTTAATGTACAATTGAGAGTACTGTTTTTGCAGCATTCTCTAATTCCACTCAAATCGGATAAGAAATAACAAATGGCTCAAGAACATAAACAAGTCCTTCTGCTGATAAAACCTCTCGTGTTAGTTCTCAATATCAGCACTTAGGACAGAAGCTTGCATCAGGTGAAGCATGAAATTAACATGACATATATTTTTAATTTCCGTAATGATTTTAGTCATCTATTTTTTTTTATTGGTTTTAATTTTCATAATTTTTTTTTAAATAGTTCTACTTACCATTTATTAATGACGTGACATGTATCCAAACACGTCACCTTAAAATGGTTATTGACACGACACAATTAGATACATACCACTTCATCATTAGGTGATGATAAGGACCTTTTTTTTTATAAAAAATATGAGGACCTAACTCAATAAAACAAATTGGAGAACTAGAACTACGCTTAAATATATTTACAATAACTATAAACATATTCATATGTCCATGAATCACCTTAATCAGAGAATTACACAATTGATTACTCCCCAGGAATATATTTTTTATCAAAACACAAATTGGTGTAATATACTTAACGTAGAAATGACGCCCCAGAAAGAATAAATAAAACAAATTAGTTAAGAGTTTCCCCATTTAGCTTTAAAAATAAAATAAAGTTTCCCCATGTATGTACAACTATCCAGTGGGGATATAGTAGGAAGAACAAATTCTACCTCCCTCTCCCTCTCCCCTAAGAAATCTAAGAAGAAAAAAACCTGATTTGTCTGCTTAGTCATATAGGCCTTCCATCTCCCAAATATCAACAAGAAAATCAACCATTTCCTGTCAGGTATGATATTATAATCAGTTAGGGCTTAGGGGGCATGCATTTACTGATTCCCTTGTACATGAATATCAACAAAAAATAACCAAGTTATAATGCAAGAAAGAGAATAAATCTTCTCATGTTCAAATTTTATAAAACAAAGTCATGTGTTTGTCTCTAATATTTCTTTCTTGATAAACATTAAATGAGTGGGGCTTTATAAAAATTATTAAAGAGAGAAATAGATGCAAAACTTGTACATGACCTGTCATGTACATGGACACGAGAGGAGACATTCCAATGAATGCAAGAACTTACTCCAAGAGGAATTGGCCGGGGAAAAGGCTTGTTGGTCCCCATTAGACTCTCATAGGTGGCATTCCAACTGTAAAGCAAAAACTATAGAATTAGAACTTGACAAACATTTTGAAAAGTGACTTTGATCCCTGGATTGAATGCTATAGCTATAGACCAATTCCCTATTTGTATTGAAATTTGAAAATGCTCTTGCACCTGATCCGTGCATATCTTACTTACTGTGGAAGATTTTTATGGTCAAAACAATAAAATTCCCACTAATCAATGAAATAACAAGCACAGACCAAGGAACAACTGACCAAAGGAAAAAATCATGCAATACTATCAATCTGCCTTGCGAAATGTTCATTTTAGATTCTACAGCTCAATAGTTAAGACTCCCCGAAGAAAGCTTATATATTTATTTACCTTATTATAGGTTCTCCAACTTGTTTCTTATTCTCATGCCTTCTGTTTCCAACCCACTGTCGTCTCATCTGGTTCCAGAGAAGAAGACCTGCATACATTGCAATAATAATCAGCTGGAGATATGCAAGAAAATGTAAAAAATGCAAGAATGAAAGAAATATTCTAGAATAGATGCAGATCAAGGAAAATACTGGAAAGTAGTTTTTAACTTCAAGTTCCATAAATGGAAATTACACATGTAATTAAAGAGATTACATCAAGATGAAAGAAAACACAGTTTACAAGGTACAAAGAGAAAGGAGTAATATAACAAGACAATATGACAATCAGTGTCTGTGTAACCAACTTGCCTGAGGGAGAGACAAGAGAATGAAAGGAAAAAGAAAAGCATAAAGTGGCTGCTGCATTGCAGAACCAGTGTTAAAAGTGTGGAATTCAAGCTATTTCAGGGCAGTGGGATTGTAACTGTCCCTCCAGGGTCAAGATGTTGAATATGAAAAATCTATGACAATATTAAGATACCTGACAGTTAGCAAATAAGTCTGGCATGATTCTATTAACAGTTTGAGCAAGATTGTTTCCACATCAGAGAAAATGGCTACCAGGATGATACAAGATTACAAGCACCCTTTGATAACGTATGAGACTAACTAATAAGCCAACAGAGATAATAGATAAGCAGACTATAACAGAATACTTGCCATGATTGACATATTCAGAAGAATCAATCTGAATGTCAGCACTACTTTGAGGATCAGAAGGTATGCCAATTGATGAGATGCTTTTCTGGGACTGAAGTGCACTCTGATCTATTTCAAATGCGCTGCTGCTCCAAAAATCTTCTGATCTGTTGTCTTTATTTGTTGCATGGCCTTTTGGATTTGGGAAGCATCCCAGACAACCTCTGCTCTGTTGCAAAGCAGGTTTAACCACAAGCTTGATTAACACAAATTATTAACTATAATTAGCCTATGAGCTTGGATTAAAAGAAGACGATGTTGTGACAAAGAATTGCAGGAACCAGCAGTTCTTTTATAAGTTTGTTTTTAAATTATAAACTCTCTATGATAACTATTTCCTGCACATATAGATAAAAAGAAACAACCTCTCCCTACAGAATTTTAGGGTAAGAAATATGGAAAATGATAAAGGGACCTGCTATATATTGGAATGAACAAAAAGTTCACATGGGCAGCAAGAGAGAATAATCAAGGGGTTATCAATTAAGATAGAATCAATAAGCAAAGATAGAACAAAAAGCCAACCCAGGCTTATGATAAGAGGCCAGGAATATAACATCAGGTTCACCTTTAAAACCTTCAGAGATGCTCAGAAACAACTTCTTTGTCTTTTATTTCTATTTTATCCACCAAAATCCATGATATTTAGCAGAAAGATACATCTTATAAAATGGTAAGAAGATGTCTTCAATTTGAGCAACAATAAATTTCCTGAAACTAATTTCTCCTAATACTGAAAAGGTCCCAGTAATTGGGGCCTTATCTGTTCCATGGCAGAAAGCAGAAGAACAAAAGCAAGCATGGCAAAACAGTAAAAATGAACAACAAATTTCTTCGTGGAGCATCTTCTCGATTGAGTTAACAAGCAGCACCTAGAATACTATGAAACCCTATAGGGACAGAGAAATTCTATGCTTCATATTACCAGCATCAGAGGAATACAAGAGTAACAAACTGTAAAGCCCCATCAAGTTTCCCTGATCTCCAGATCTCACACTTGCTTAGAAAGCAAGCAAGTACAAACAAAGATTCCCATATATAATTTAAATAATTACTAAAAACTAGAGAGAAAGATCTAAAACTAAATTACCCAGAAGAGGCAAAACAGTATAAAAACATCAAACTTTCAGTTTCATATAATTAGAGAAGTATAAAATCAGCAACACCCCATCAACCAAGTGAAGCAACCATTTCAATGCTTTCCTTTGAGGCAAAGGCAAGTGATCTTACATCCCAATTTCTAAGTTCATTTTCTTCCCTTAAATTGTTCCAAAACCAAAGACCCAAAACTCACCGAGGAATCTGAGCAAACTACATATTTATTGAAGGGATCTCCTCACGGTTTAGTCAAATTGGGAAGAACATACAAGTATATTGATGTGAAAAATTCAATCTTTTATAATTTTTCTTTTCTGGGACCAATGAAACAAGGAGAGAGAGAACAAATAAGTTACCCCATGCAAGCGAGAATCTGACAGAACCAAGGTGGAACATATCCACAGATATGCATTTATGGAAGTCCGAGCAGAGATCTGTCACCTAAAATTCTGAATCCAGGACGAAGATCACTCAGGAACCTGCATGCACAATTTCATTCTTTCTTCTTTTTTAAAATGAAAATTGAAAAAGCAGAGAATCTCTTATCAGAATTTAATAAAGCAAAATAGTACTAACAAATAATAAACGGGGGGACAAAAGCCTTTATTCTAGTTGTTTGGTTCTTTGAATTAAGATAATAAATCAATAGTAAAAGATAAATATTGGAACAGAATCAACAAATTCAGTAAGAAACCTCAAATTCTGCCAGTTTGGTTACACAAGCGAACCATGGAGTGATTCAGAAAAGAAGCCTCAAAGATGACAATGACATGCACGAAGGGAAATTTCAGTGCCCCTTCCTGAAATCAAGGGTTTATTTTCAAATGCTTAGATAAGATGAATGGAATTTTGTGCTCTAGAATGGGAAATAGAGACGGTAAGCCAACAACATTCTTTTCTTTTCTTCAATTTTTCTTTCAGAATGTTTACGAGAATCTTTAAATCCATAATTAATTAGTTAAAGGCATTTTTTTATATAAAAAGTTATGAAAATCATAAATTTTTATATATTTTTTAAATTTATTTATCGACTTCTTAACTACTATCTTAAAATATTCATTAAAATATTTTTAATAAGAAATTTTGCGTTTTACTTTTCAATTCATTTTCATGAGACAATTCTGTGTACCCCTATTAGACCAAAATCTACTTGATTATGATATTATATAAATAAAAAATAAAAAATGTAAAATAACGCTTCCTACTCATAGGTAGTCAAGCTTTAAAATGAAAGAAATTAAGGAGGAAAGTTTAAATGGTATATGTTTAATTTTTATTTAAGTTTCGTTTAAAATTTGAGTATTATATATAAAAAATTCACTAAAAAACTATATATGATAAAACATATCTATGATCTAAAAAGAATACATTCTCATTGTAAAGTATTTGAAGTTTTCGTTAAGAGAGAAATTAAAAAAATAAATGTTAGTAAAATATTTAAAATAAATAAAAGAAAAAGAGAACTCTCTCAATATATGAATACATGGTTTTGATGATGTCAAAAAATAATCAAACAAAGTTACTTTCAATATTACTTAACAAACATTTAAAGGTTAAGCATTACTTCAAGATTAATACAAGTTGTTTCAACAAACAAACATTATTTCAAGATTAATTCAAGATCAAACTTTTGCCTCAAAATAAAGTGTTTCCAAGATACAAGGTTTTGGTAATCGATTACTAAAAGACAATTTTGAAAAACAATTTTTTAAAAGAATTTTAAATTTGAATTTTGAATCATGTAATCGATTACCAGATGTTTGTAATTGATTACCAGCAACAACACTTCAGAAAAACACTTTGAAAAGTCATGACCCTTCAAAATATAATCGTGTAATCAATTAGGATCTTCAATTTGTATCATGCACTCTAAAGGGGTGAAATCTTTCTGTTCATCTCACAAAGTGAGTTATAATCAAGAGATTGGTTGTCTTTTGAATTGAGAGAATTCAAAGTCTGTAAAGGGGATTTAAAGAGATAGTGAAAAATCTCAAGTGAGTTGTTTGAGGACTAGACATAGACATGAGAAGTGGCTGAACCAGTATAAATCGAGTTTGCATTTTATGTTTAAAAAACATAAGACGTTACATTTATTATTGTACCAATGGTAAGGATCCTTTTAAATAAGTTCTGATATCATCTTATGGATGTGCATTTGGACCTAACTCAATTCTAAAAACTAACTAATCTCTCACTTATATATTCTATCTTGATTTTATCTTTAATCAAAGTGGGGTTTGGGTTTTTTCGAATATCAATCCCAATTTCATATGCTTGCCAACCATGTGAACTCCTTACGAAATGGTTTTCAGTGTAGATAAAGTTTTTGGCACGTCGAATAGCATTTATATAAGCATCATGAATGCTTCTATCAGTGATGTTATCTTTCCCACTAACAAGGCCTAATTCAGCCGCGTCTTCGGGATCTTGGGGGAAGCCAGAAGCAGCACCACCATCAATGGATCTGAACAACTGAACATTCCATGTCTCATTTTCATTTGTTGTTGCCACCGTGGATCGAGGGACAAAGTACTCATCAAGCTTGCTTGAAGAGAATAGGAGCTGATTCCCAACCTGCTTCTCCCACCTTTGTTGAAAATTGAGCAAAACATCCCAAGCAACAGACCCTTCTAACATGCAATGAATGTCATGTCATGGCTCTCTTGGACTACCTTTCTTGATGGAAGCACCAGAGAAATTTGGCTGATGGAAATCATCTTTATGCACTGTATCCAAAGTTGAAAATAGAGGATGTTCCTGAATATCATATCTCCCATCACAAAGATCAATGCCACCTACAAAACTTAATATTGTTCTCTTTTGTCCTTGTTGTCCCGTAGCAGCACCAGCAACTTGGCTGTCAACAACTAGTCTTTTGGTGATG
This sequence comes from Glycine soja, assembly GCF_004193775.1. Classification (NCBI taxonomy): domain Eukaryota; kingdom Viridiplantae; phylum Streptophyta; class Magnoliopsida; order Fabales; family Fabaceae; genus Glycine; species Glycine soja. The sequence goes on from NC_041005.1 coordinate 5,576,634, forward strand.
AGTGAACATTGTTGAAGTTTCAAAACCTTGCACTATGCTTTTCCCATCATCCGGGTTCCGTGGACACAAAACACAATTCACCTTTTTGTTTTTGAAGTAATCAGCAGTTTCTTGATCATGAGCTGCCATCAAGCCATTTTTCTTGAAATCTAGCACAGAGGTTCTGTCATCCCAAACAAGCATAAGAACCTTAACACCTTCCTCAGCTTTCATCTTGGGCAGTTCCCCAAGGGTGATTCTTGTTCTAGGCTTCATTGGGTCCCTAATCAAGGTTATTTCAGTGTACACAGACCAACCAGTTATATGTAAATAAAGTTCCTAGCACCCATAATGGCATTGTAAATATCCTCCCAACATTTCCTATATTACAAGGTTTTCCACTTGACAAGGAGATCCATGGCACAAAACCATCTAAGATTCTCGTCTAAAATCTGGAACCATCTGTCCACTAGGGCACGCAAAACTTGCTCAACTGGGACATAAGCTCTTCCAATTAGAGTTGCATCAATTGGATCTTTTTGTTTGACAGTGAATATAACATAGGAGATCAAATGGGCACAATATATGTGAAAGGTCTCATTCCATGTGGGATTGGAGGATTGATCATTTAACAGTTTAGTCCTTCCAACCCTTGCCTCATCTAAATCAACTGTTGCATAGAGACCCGTCTCGACAAACTGTGAAACATTATTACAAATTGAGATTTAGACTAATTAGCTAGAAGGAAATGTAATTAAGTATGGTGCTTAAAATAAAATGTCAAATAGCTTAAAGCAAAGTATGTCCAGAATATGAAGATACCTCGGGCTGGCATTAGCATTGACAGAGCAAACAACTCTTGAGTTGGGAAAGAAATCTCTTCCTCACGCTTCTACTTGTACCCTTGTTTACAAAATTTGAAACCAGACATGATCAAAAACGCAAATAAAACTTCAGATAATCCTCTTCACTAGAACAGATACTAGACTATATATTTGACACATACTGAAGTAGTTCATATTATGATGACGAATTTTTTAGAAATGAATTGTAACAACAAATTAATAAATATCAAACAACTATGCACGTACTTGGAATGCAAAGCTTATTGCTAAAGAAGCTTTAATCCATCTACATTAATTAAACCGGAAATAATTAAGTTGAGTTATTGTATATACAAGCATATAAGCATATAACTAGTTGAGTTTTTTTTTTTCAAAAAAAATTTAAAATTTATTGAATTTTAAAATAATTTAAATGTTAATTTATGATTGAATAATAATGTAAAATTATTTTATTAGCACATAGACATTAAACTTTTTTTTAATGGTTGAAATTAACTCTAAATTTTTTACAGACTAAATTCCACAAAGGAGGAATATAACCCGTAATTTCTGTTACAGATTGTTATTGAGTGTAAGTAAAGAGGAAGGAAAGGAAAATGACGAATATATACAATAAAAATACTAAATTTTCATTTTTTATTTGTGAGAAAAAAATAGGAAAAAGAATTTTTTTAAGACCTACAAGAAAAAAACTTACCTCCAAAGTGACATGAAATTGAGTGGTAGAAGATCTCTCTCTTTTTCATTTTTTTTCTAGTTTCATAAAAAATAATAGATTTTTGTAATATATCATATAAAGAATTCAAAAATACAGTAATAAATAATTTAATGTTAAGAAAAAATATTGAAGTAAAATTTTTATTTTTTAGACTAAATTTAATTTTTTAAAATTAGTATAAAAAAAATTCATGCCATTTTTCTTACTACTTCTATTAGGGAAAATTTTGTACTTTTTTCTTTCTTAATTATTTTCATACATTGAAATTACAGATTTTATTTTATTTTTATCCTCCTTATTTAATTTTTCCTTTTCACTTCTAATCTAAGCAGAGCATTAATATATATACTAGTCTGTAACTATATTGATAAAAGAATTGAACAGGAGAGGGAGTTTTTCAATTGAGGCACCTTGCAGCAGAGATTGAAATTCCACTCGTTAAGACTTGGTAATGTGTCGATCTCACGTATGATCACATCGAGCCTCCCGTGCAGCAAATGCCGCATTATGTTATTTACTATTAAGTTTGATCTCCCTTTCTGTTTTGTGGGAAAAAAGGAGTGCAATATATAATAAGCCAAGAGAAGAAGGATGCGACCATATCAACAGAATACATGCATGTTACAGATTTTATGAAATAGCTAAAATCAATGACACGCAACAATGCAAAAGAGAAATTAAAAATGTTCTTACATGGAAATGGAGGTTAAGGAGTGGAAAATGTAGACGATGGTACGGTCCTTAATCATAATGAAGGGCTCTTAATATAATGCATTTATATGCAGAGTATTGGAGATGATGGGTACTGAAAAGGAGGATATGATACATATTGTGTCTTAATTCTCAAGCAAGAGATATATACTGTGTATAAACATAACTTTGAAGAATAGAGATATTCTTTTGCGATTTCTCAACTTGGAATTAGTTCCCGCCTTAACATCCAAGGAATGAAGGAGGCTTAGGTTTCCATTGGACTATGATACACTATTCTAATGGGACCTGGATGGGTTGGAAACTTAGAATGTCTCAAACGTTGGATTTGGATGGATGTGTTGGAAATATATATTCCTAAGTCAAAAAGTATTTCAAGCATTGTAGCAAAAAGTTGACAACAGAGCATAACAGGCTGTGATTTTGCCATGCGTCTAACGTATTGAAACTCGAAAGGAGTCACAGTCACGAAAAGATCACACAAAATCTAGGCAGTGTCCTGCGTGAGAATGGGGAGCATCTGCAGCAAAACGATGTTAGTATTTACAAATGGCAACTAATGTTTGAATCATATTAATTGACTTGTAATTATTTTAACTTAATTAGTAGTTTTTTATTTAATTATATTAAATATTTGGAGGGAAAATTTTGTTATTTGTAATAGTCTCATGAACTTGGACATGATTGCTTTCCATTAAAAAAAAAAAAAAAAGAAGAACCACCCTGAATTCTCACGGAAATAATAACTTACCAGTAATTAAAAAGTAAGAACCAAAAAATAAGAAAGCTATGTGTAACTTGTAAGAGCATGCCATGTGAGAGCTTTTATAATGACCTTATAATACTTCACAGTTTTATCATCTTCATATTTCTTTTTTATTTACGACATTTTGTTTGGTTTGATTGAATTTGAACATAAAATTTAAAAATAAAAATACAAATAATTTGTTATTGGTTAAAAATCCAACTAAAACCACGTTGTTAAAATCACAATAATGGAAATATTTTATAATCGGTAAATAGTTAATTTATAATTATAAGTGCCTTTAAGTTTCTAGTATATACTTTTAATTTATACAGAGTGAACAAAAGACGAGCATGGCATAGAAAAAATTGATGCTCAATTTTGTAATCAATCATTAAAGACTTTGATAAATTAATTATTAGTTTTTAAATATTTTTTTTGTGAAAACAACTTGTTAGTTTTTATTTTTTACCAATTCATTGTTGTCCCAAGAAGTACGTATCGACAATTCTCAACATGATCGAGTAAGATGGGCTTAAAAAAGGTAAGTGCAAGCCCTAGAATATTGAAACTGTTTCTCAGATCTTAGATGAGGCCCCTCCTTCCTGCACCCAAAATCAAACCCCCATCCCATTAGCTAAGGCCAAGAACATTCTAATGTGTAGTTTTAAGACTCAAATTCCTGGTATTACAAGTAAGTTTCTGATGAAACCCCCAAATTATGGATCAATTTTTGGCATCTTTCAAAATTTAGGAATACGAAAAGGTGAAAAAAAAATATAAAATGGAATATGTTGCCACTATCAAAGCCCAAGTGATAAGTCAAGGAGGAAAGATTTATTTGATAAGAATCAAAATATTCAAATCAAGAACCAAAAGAGAACTTTTCTCACTTAACACAAACTAACTTCAAAATTAATCAAAAGTTCCTTACAAATGTGTTTAAGGTCTATTTATAATATCACTAATATTTAGTTTATCAACTTCAAATATAGCTACCTTAAGAGTCCCGTGTAGCAGCTGAGGCCTTTTGTTTTTATGCTATGATCTGTATCATAATAATCACACAGGGTAATCAAATTGAGTGAAATAAATTAAAATTCGAATTTTCACAAATTGTAGGAAACTTTTGAGGAATGGCTAAATAAAGCAGGGATGGCTTTGTTAAATGTGATGAAAATAATAAAGGGTCACATTTAAGTTGATAATGATGCATAGGGAGACATGGAAAGAGAATCTAGGGAGGGTTCTGTTTCAAGAAAGAGAAATGTGTTTTCAGAACATAAAACAAAATCCAGAATCAGTTCCCTTCTTGGCTTCTAAGGAGCACTTGCCTACTTGAAACGGAGAGTCCGTTTTGCCAAGGTAGGTGGCTTGTCCACGACCCAAGTAACCATTTTTTGCGTACGGAAGAATGCAGTTATTTGCGATTAATTGCAATTTCTTTCAATAATATACGGTCTTACTCAACTTAATTTTTTTAAAAAAGTAATATTTGTATTTAGTGGGTTACCTGTTTCACAAATATCTCTACAAACATATATATGAAATTAACCCTTCTAAGTAAAAGAGCTTAATTTATATGTAATTTGAGTGGAAAGATTTTTGTTAATTAATTAGAAATTATTTAATGTGCTTTTGAACATGTTATTATAAAATTAATAAGGATTAAATATGTTTTTTGTTCTTTAAAAATTTCGCAAAATTTACTTATTATCTTTTTAAAAAAATAGTATTTTTGTTCTTACATTTTTCTTCGTTAACATTATTGAAATATGATCATTAAAAAATAGCATAACTTATCACGTCATTAGCTAGCTTGATGTAGCAATCAAGTGTAAAGTTTTGCTTTTTTTTTTAACTACCATTTTAGGGCTTTTATCTTTTCATGAAATTCACTTTTAATTCTTCAACAACAATTTTTTTATTGGCTTTAGACCCTTGTCTTTTATGACCTGTTTGGAACAATGAAAAAAAATGAGGGAGTAAAAAAAAGTTTGAAATGTGAATTAGAGGAAAAGTAAAAGAAAAGAAAAAATTTAATTTTATTTCTAGCGGTCAACAGTCAACTGAGCAAATCTAGGAAGTTTTGCTTGGGCCTTATAAGCTTCCAAAATTGTTCCTTTCATTCTTCGATTCCTACACCAAAAAGCTTAAAACATCAAAATGAAATCCAAAACTAGCAAATTATCCTAATTCCATTTTTAGATTTCTATCTAAAAATGGCTTTAAATAAAAGAAAATTAAGATGATCACTTCTATATGTTCATGAAAATAGACTAAACTTTTTTTTCACTTTAAAAAAGATGTCCCTAAAAAGGTAAGCATAGAAGATGGTTATCAATTTTTAATGTAAAATAATTTTATATTATCATTTAATCATAAATTATTATATATGATAATTTCTATTCTAATTATTTTAAAAATTATATCAACAATAATTTTTTGTGACTTTACTACACTAACCATGTCATTAAACTCTTCAAATAAACTATTTCAATATCTAAAAATTTTAAACTGTTATTATTCTTCCTTGTAAAAAATTAAAGCTGTGATTAAAAAAATTGAAAAATTAATTTAGTAACAAATTATTTTTTTAAAAGATAAGTTTAGCATAACTGTTCACAAAAACAATAATTTTTTTTTTATGAATTTGATTGATGGCTAAAAATTTTAAATGACCAATAACGAACTGGGACTTTTCTCGAATATTAAAATGATAACATCCTACTCCAAATTTATTATTCTTGGCCCATATGCATTTTGTACGTCTCTACCGTCATTATCACATTATTTCAACAACAGTAAGTGAAATGGACTTCACATTAATAGAGGTTGAGACAAGATATATTTTTTTTTATAAATTTAAAATAAATAAAAAAACTAATGGAATTAAATTTCCATTTTTTAATAACATAGGGGAAAAAAGGGCCGGGCATTGAGGAAAAGTCCAAAATTTTGGCCCACCAATAAATTGACTGACCAATAGCTCCAATGATAAAGAGACATTTGGTTTTGTGTAAATAAATAGTCAACAATCATCAATAACCTTAGACTAGACCTATTCCTTTGCTAACTAACGCCAAAAAATGAAAATGACGAATTCAATTTCCATATTAATCACACTACCCTCACTCACGCTTCCGTTGCACATGATTATACCCATAAATGGTTCATTATGCCTTAAGCCACACGTATAGAGGAGGGTAAAAAGGGAAAAGCAAATAAACTCGTACAATTAATTTATGTCCTTTGACAGTACTCCAGTCTTAACGACTTTGAAAAAATAATCAGCTAATTGTTTTAGGGTTCCTTTTTTTTACCTTAAAAATCTATGCTTTTATCGAAAGGTCTTTTTTAAAAGCTATAATAATAATGTATTTTTTTAAGTTAAAAAACTCAAGAAAAAAACTGTTTTCCCTACTTTTCTTCATAAGTTAAAGAATAATATCTTTAAAATAATAAATCATAACTTTTTTTTTTATAATTTAAACAAAATGAATCTTTAATCATGTAATTAAGGAATATTGTAGCAAAAAAAATTGATTGTGACAAAACAAAATTATGTGAAAAATCAGCATTTTTTTTTATAAAGCATTTGTTAAAGTGTCGTTGCTAGCTAATTGACGATTTGATTTGTCTACAAAAGCTATTAAATTCAAAGGTTCATACCACATGGTTTATAAATAAAGATTGGCTTTTATATAACTCGGTTTTTTTACTTTTAGAATTAAAATTGAAGAAATAAAAAAAATGAGAGCATATAATGTGAAAACTCTTAATTATTGTAAGAAATCAAAATAATAAATGCACATATTTAAATTGTCAAGAATAAAATACATGTTTTTTTAAGTGATCACATTAACGTGATTAATAACTCACTTTTAATTTTAACTACTTATACATAATTATATAACTCAAATAATTAACATTTTTGTATCCTATGATAATTGTCATAAGACATATCTTATAAGAGATTGAGTTTGAATTTGATCGACCGATATAACATAAAACAAAAAGTATAACTCAAATATATTTCCTAAAGACATGGCCGGTTAAGAAAGTTACGAGAGCATTTCTTTTTATTAATTTTAACCATTCAATTATAATTTACTGGTTTATATTGATTTATAACTCATTTTTTTACAATAATCAATTGTCTTCAAAGTATATATAACTTTCATCTTAAATGTGAATCCTCCAATCCCATGGTTCAGAAAGTTTAATTCTATTGTTAATATTTAGAAGCCAGATGCCAATTTTTCTAATTTTTTTTTTATAATATATTATACAGAAGTTGAAAGTGATAGAAAAAGAGTGAGAAAGAAACATGTCATAAGACGAGTACTATAATATAAAAATAGAGAGAAAATTAAGCATTTATGTTGTAAAAGTTGTATATATGAAACTAGTATGGTACTCGTGCTATTGCACAAGGCTGCATTGATTTTTATATAAATTTTAAAATTATTTATTTATATAATATAATTCAAAAGGAATATTATTACATTTTTATAAATGTTTTGTAATATTATTTTGGCTAAACATAATTATTCTATATATAATAATAAAACAACCGAATAGTTTAATATAAAATATTGGATAGTTTTTATGCAAAATACTAAAGTAAGAAAAAAAATTAAAAGATAAGTAATTTTCAAGATAAAATACATGTTTAAGATAATAAAAAAACTAAGGAACTAAAATTAGTATAAAAAAAAGTTTAAGAACTAAAAATAAAAATCCTAAAAAAATTTTGGGATTAAAAAGACAATAAATCCATATTAATTTCTGTAAGACATAGTTGTAAAAATTAGGGATTAAAAACTAGTTTATTTATGATGATATTGAAGAAATAATTTAAAATTATTTTCCAATAAAAATATATTTATTATGTATTTATGTATACTTTTTTAAATTTCATATAAATTAATAGAATTATTTTATATTAAATTATTAAAAATAGAAACAAGATATTACTCTTCTAGTACATAAATTAATAGATATGTAAACTCTTTTTATTTATGGAATTATTAAAAAAATAGTTACATTTAATTTCACAATGCATACTTTTAAATAAAATATTAGTATTTGTTTATATAAATAATAATATATTTTACTCACTGCCACAGAACCAGGCACATTAGTATATTAATTTTTTTTAACACAATTTATACAGCTTAATTAGTTTTTTTAGTTTTATCATTATATATATATATATATATATATATATATATATATATATATATATATATATATATATATATATGTATGTATACATTACTATGCATATAAATAAAATATTATTCAGTAGTGTAAACACTATAGAATGTATTTAACGCAACTAGTATTCAAATGAAAGTTTCCCTCACATTGCTTTCACATTTTTGCCTTGGAACGCATGAAATGTCTGTCAAACGTGATACAAACGACTATCCAAACAGAGACTTGTTAAGAAGGTGAAAAAATGGTAAATTGGTTGACCGGGAAAACTTATCATCATGAAACTATACGTAGCAATTAACTAGCTAAACTTTCTATTTATTCTTATTCTTATAGTAATAAAAGTAGTAAATAGAATATAAGAAGTTTAGTTTAATCGTTTAAGCACTGTGGTGGGGATAAATGTTAAAAAAACAATAAAAGTTATTTGTTAAAGCATAAAAGCTTTAAACATGATATAGATAAATATAAATATATTATTTATAATGAATTTGACCGTGTTACTTTGTCTTAGACATGACAAAGAAGTCACATCTCCAATGATGTGAAATATTTATTTTCATCAAGTACGAATATGAATATAGATATTAAAAAAAAACTTTAAGAACCAAAATTAGCCTTTTTTAGAGAATGAAGAGATCAAATTGAAAGAAAAATATTTTAAAAGAATTAAAACTAATCATTTTAAATGTTAAAGGATGAAAAACAATAAATAAATAAATTATGAAGTCTAAAATCAAAACAAACTTATTCTATAAAGAAAAAATAATTATGTATGAACAGCATAAAAATTTACATAATTATTTTATTATAATTTATATAATAAATTTATTGATTTATAAAATAATTATTTTAAAATAATTTAAATAAATAATAATTTGTGATGATTAAAAACATTTTCCACTTAGATAGAATTCACGTGATGAGTAGGGACTTTTGATCGCTTTCACAGTTTCACGTAAACCGCTCCCCTTGCTAGCTCTAGACTTAATATGGAAGATGTCCGCAGGTTAGTCTTAGCTGAAAAGGTGAAATTACAGTCTTTTTTTGGGTTTATTTTTTTCACATTCCGTGTTGCAAAAGAAGCTAACCACTCTCTCCAAGTTTTTCAACGTGTGGATGGAAAGAAAATTGTAGAGAAAAAGAATGGAGCACAGCTTGTGATGCTGTAATATTTGTGGGCAGAAGGAGCCCTACCCGCTTCTCATCATTTATTTCAGTTGTTAAGAAGCCATGGATTGATTTATCAAACTTGTGCAGGTAGAAACTTTTATTGCATGTGTACTGTTTTCACTTCCACTTTCCGTCCATTCCTCACCGACAACCCATATAAATTTCGTTATGCAAACACTTTCACTTGCACACACTTGACGTTTGTACCTCAAATACCCCCTATTAATTCCCTTCACCCTCCCCCTCGTACTTCTCCAACTCTCTTCTTTTTTATTTTACACACTTCTCTCTCTCTCTCTCTAATCAACATTATTCACTAATTTCTCACGCGCCATTAACAAAGATATGGTACAAGCAAAGAAGTTCAGAGGAGTCAGGCAACGCCAGTGGGGCTCCTGGGTGTCAGAAATTCGCCACCCTTTACTGTAATCATCTCATTAACTAATGCAACTCACACAATGCTGCTTCTTTCATACATCATTGTTGCATTACATACACATATATATAAATTAACTTTTCCTTTTTTTTTTTATTTACTTTTGTTGGGTACATGCAGGAAGAGAAGGGTGTGGCTAGGGACATTTGAGACAGCTGAGGCAGCAGCAAGGGCATATGACCAAGCAGCCATTTTGATGAATGGTCAGAATGCAAAGACCAATTTCCCCACCTCAAAGAACCAAGCTGAAGCTGATCATGACAACAACAACACTTTCTTATCTCCAAAAGCTCTTTCAGAACTACTCAGCACAAAGCTGAGAAAGTACTGCAAAGACCCTGCTCCTTCCCTCACTTGCCTGAGGCTAGATGCTGATAATTCCCACATTGGAGTGTGGCAAAAAGGGGCAGGACCACATTCTGGCTCCAACTGGGTCATGAGGGTAGAGCTTGGAAAGAAACAAATTATAACCGAGGGTGAGTCAACGGGGTCACCCCAAAGTACTAATATTGGTGCTGTTGAAAATAATGAAGTAGAAGTAGAAGTAGAAGTAGAAGAAGAAGAAGAAGAGGATAGAGTGGCTTTGCAGATGATTGAAGAACTACTCAATTGGAACTAGAAGAAGAAATTAAAAAGGCGAATCTTAATCCCTGTCATATATAGTTCTTGAATAGTAATCCCTTTTTCATGCTATATATATATATCCTTTTCAATTCGTTTACTTTTGTGTTTTCTGTAAAAATATATGTTTGTCAAAGTGCTGATATCTATATATGTGATGATGGCCAGTTTGATAGTTACTTATATAATACACTTTTTTAAAAATATTGTGATTGGTGGTAATTAAGCATCAGAAGTTGGATCAAACTAGGAACAAGGAAAAGGAAATTTGTATGTCAACTTTTATTATTCCTTCCAAGTAAAGCAACGCCGGGGAAAGAATCAGCCACAGGTTACTTCCAAACCATATATATATATATATATATATTCCTGTAGACATGCATGGCTTAACAGGTTACTTCCCATTCATAATTGAAGCAATTATTGTAAGAATTCTACTTTCAAAACCGCAACATATATATCTCTCTTCTGAGTCCTGATCCTTCAGCACCGCCTATGTTTTTTCCTCTTTGAGCTTAGTAGATATATATGTCTGCCTCTTTCCTAAACCCATCATGTTACTGTACCCTGTATCTTATATTATCTGTAGGTGTTTATACTAAGTGATGAAATATAGATACAGCTGTATTATCAGACATTAATATGTAATATTTCTTTTTATCTTTTTTCTTTCTATCACAGTTCACATCGTCTCATATATTCATCTATTATATTATCTATTCAGCAAAAAAAAAAAATTATTTACACTTACCATCTTTATTCTTTTTCTTTTCTTCTCTAAGTTTTCGAACAGAATTCAGTGTTCATCAATTTTTTTTCATGATTTAACTATTTAAGTGTTAATAAAGCTTTTATATATAGAAGTATTTTTTATATCATCACTCATTATACTTCGGGTTTAATGTTTAGTGTACCCTGAATGTAGATAAATAGACAATTAGCGTGGTTTCTTCTACGAAGTTATTTTAAGAAGTGATGAAATAGTACTGTCCGATTGGATATTCGTTTTGAACGAACTTTTGGGTGTTGAACATATTTTTAGAAATGATAATAAGTGATTTTCGTCTTCAAAAATGAAATTCGTTGTCACTAATTAAAGTTTTTGAAAATATTAATAAAATTTCAAAAAGGCTCAGAAAGTATATTTTATTTATTACTTTAGTATTGTCATTGAAAGACTCTCGTTAGAATTAACATTTGTGCCAATACGGGATGCTATTTAGTTACGTGTATAGTCGTAACGATCCACACATGACACATGACATACTATAACTAATGATGTACACATAGATGACATGTAATGTTTAATTATTGTCATTTTGATCCTTAAGCCAACTATCACTTGTATAATGTTAACTGTTAGATAGGTGTTTCATATAAGTATAAACATTAATTTTAATAAAATTCTTTTAACAAGAACTAAAGTGACATATGAATTGCACTTTCAATTTTTTTTTTAATATTTTCAAGAACCTAAATGACAATGAATTATATATTGAAGATTAAAGTGTGATTGTTTATCCTTTTAGATACATACAATAAATTTATTGATTTTTATAATAATTATTTTAAAAACTATATCAATGATAATTTTTTATGATAATGTAAATTTGTTTTATTGACATCAAAAATGTATATTATCAAGTTGAAAAAAATAGACTTGATTATTATAGAAACTTAATACCTATTTTTCATAAAAAAGTAATAAAAATAAATTTAAATAATTTCTAATATATTATAAATTGTTAAAATATTCTAATATAATTTTCACCATATAGATAAATTATTGGCATCTAAATTATTTTTAATTTGGTCTATAGACTATAATTTTTTCTATATTCTTCTACTTTAAGCTATAAAGTCGCCCTCCATGTTATCTATTCCTTCTTGAGGTTCTCTATGTGTTCCCTACAGGTACACGAACTATCTAAACCTAGATTTTTTTTTTCTACAATAGATGTTATGTCAACTTTCTTTCAAACACATTTATTTCTAATGTTATCAAATATATCTAATTATCCCATGTAACATTCTCATATATATCAAATACATTAAATTTACTTCACCAAAAAAGTATACTTTAAATTTATTCTCTTGTTGATTTTTTACCTACGTACTAACACATAGTTTTATACAACACATTTGTACAGAAAATTTATTTCCTTCCTTGAGTGGTACCACTTTTGCACATATAACACTAGGAACGTACCCTCCTTGATTGATTTCATCTGCACCTTACTTAAATTTTGTATTTTATATTGCCATCAATTAATTTTCCTTCATTCTAAAATTTATAGAAGAGTCATAAACTATATTAACTAAAACTCAGATAAATAAATACTCCCTCCATTAGAAAATTATTATTATTTTAGTAAAAAAAAAGTATTTCAATTTATTTATTGATATAAAAAATTAACTTTTTCCTTCTTTTTCTTTAAGAAGTGCTTGTTGAAGGGAAATTTTGCACACACTATATGCACCATTGAATATGAGGAGGGGGGAAAGGCCAAAAAGGGAAGCGAGGCAGAACTGCATACAAATCATATATATATATATATATAATAGCAAGGTATGATGGTCCATAATCTAAGGCTACAAATATTTTCAAGTTTATATTTTATTAACTTATTATGAAAATAAAGTTAATAATAAAAAACTTACACACATAGAACTCACCAAGCGGAAATATACACACCAGGACAATCAGTTCTCAATCTCAATGTACTTTAAAACTTGGTATAGTTTGGTCGTTTTGCATGTTACTTTCCCCTGTCCAGCCCTTTCAAATAATAACTATTGCCTTTTTCTTCATCCATGGTAGATAAACTTCCCTCAAAATTGCTAAACCAAACCTCGGAGATAAGGAATGTTGAACACAATTGGATACCCTAAGCATAGGCATGCTGATGTATTTTATCATACATATATAGCTCTAATGTAGAGTGAAGAAGATTATTGCCGCAAAAATATCTACTCTTTAATTAACCGTGTATATGCTAGTATGAAAAAAAAAATTAAGGACTTGATATTCTGTGAGGACTAAGCTACGGCCTCATCTGATCTCAAAATATGACAATTAAATGAAAATTTCCACAAACAACATTAGGGATTTTACTAATTTAACTTGAAATCAATGATCACATTATCAAATTTGCATTGAGATAGGATATAGATGATGTGATCAAAAAAGAAAAGTGAAATAAAAAAAAAAGTTAAGGTAAAAATAGGTTGAATGGTAAATATTTTCCATTTGCAAACCTGTCCTCATGTCACTAGATTTAGAAGAAAAAAGATTAAGTCATTCACCTATACTTGATCTGTAATCACATGCATAGATTGTACATGTTTATGAATGAAAGTTCGTACGACAACAATAAAAATTCGACTATGAAAATAATAGAAAACTTTTCAACTATAAAATCGCATGCCAGACTCCATTTTTGTCTAAAGTAACTGTGAGACCGATTACATTATTGTATCTTAACTTCCAAGTTGAGCTATAATGGAATGGCTGTGGAGCTTTGCAAATTATGAGTATTGGTCACTCAACTTATGTTAGAACAAAGGAGAATGTGGATGAAAGTTTAAAAAAAAGAAAAAAAAAAAAAGACTTTAAATCCCACATCGTTCAGGATAAACACTTGAATATTATTTCACTCCCTATATATAGAGAGTTTTTTTCTTCATTTTTCTTTGCCCCAGTTGAAAAGCATTTCCTCAACTTTACTTTCTCCCTCTCATATTTATTTCACCCGATGCATTTCCGGCAAACTTCTCCCTCTTTCTTTCTGTCGCTCTAAAAATTTTGGTTGACTATAAGAGTGACTTTTTAAGTCATAATTTCGGTAATAGTGACTTTTCAAGTCATACTTTTCGGTTGACTATTAGAGTGACTTTTCAAGTCATATTTTCGGTTGGCTGTTAGAGTGACTTTTCAAGTCATATTTTCGGGTGGCTTTAGAGTGACTTTTCAAGTCATACAAGAGGGTGTAATTTTAGAAAAGGTCCCCTCAGTTCAGTGGGAATCTTATACAGTGATCTGGACTGTTTTATCTTGGGGATGTCGTGGTTGATAGTCTGCTTGCACAATTTTTTTGGCAGTGCCACGAAACGTCTTAAAGAAAGCGACATTGTCCGTGACTCAGCCAGTAATTTTTTCGGTTTACCATAAATTATTGTTACAACAACTTATATAAAATTGTCATTTAATTTTTAAAATGATCAAACCTTTATCATTTTAATCTATACTTATAATTTTAGAAACTAAAATAAATATTATTTAATAATGCCAATAGTTAACATGACAGTTATTTAATAACTTCACGTATCAAAACGATTTTTATATTTTCAAAGATTAAATTAATCGATGTTCATCATTTTGTTGAACACTAATTTGATTTGATATATTATATCACTTTTTTAAGTAACATGAATGGAAGCTACTGGCTAGCCAGCATCTAATTTCTGTGGCCTACATCTGGTAGAAGTTAGCAACGATAGATGACACGAATTCTACTATGTCATAAAGAAGAAATTGACATAAAGGAAGAGATGACACAAGTTGCTGGTTGATTAATAAATGCTCCATGCATCAAGGAGCAAAGTAGCAAGCGTACTGTTGTCATTAGTAGGATATAAGAACCTTTTTTATTATTTGGGGTTAAATTCCAAGGCACAAATGCGTTCAACACGACAAATAAAAATAAATAAATACTAATAAGTGTTCTGATGGTATTAGTAAAAAAATTAAAAGTAGAAATATTTTTATTAGAATATAAAAAAATTACATTATTTATAATATTTTTTTATATTTTTCTATGATTTGCAATTAATTTTGTTAAAAAAAATTTAACTAATAACTTAAAAATACCGATTATGAAGATGCTAAAAAATAGAAAGAAAGAGTTGAAGATGGCTTGAATAGTCATCATGCTACAGTGTATAGTAATGTCCTTAATTTATGGTTGTGGAAATGAAGATACACCTCACCTCAACAATGTGTTCATGCACTTTTGTGGGGAAATATCTTGAAAACACCGATTATGAAGATGCTAAAAAAAATAGGAAAAACAAAAGAAAGAAAAAGAGTTGAAGACGCCTTGAATAGTCATCATGCTATAGTGTATAGTAATGTCCTTAATTTATGGTTGTGGAAATGAAGATACACGTCACCTCAACAATGTGTTCATGTACTTTTGTGGGGGAACTCTTGAAGAATTAATTTCGCACAAGTTTAGTAGGTGACCGTACAACACAGTTTTGGAGGCCCCTTTCAATTTGCAAATTGAACAGGGATGATGTTTGTCAACTGAAAGTGGTGGCTTTTCTTCTCAAGAACACAAGCTGCCAAAACCACACATAGGCTTTCGCTAATTAATCTATTTTCCCATAAATAAGAGACTAATCAATACCGTTCTCTAATATGTGCTCATATAACTTTATAGTAGGCTTTGTCACCCATTGTTCAGTATTAATAAATTAATTTCCAATAGTTTTGTTTAATCTGGAATATTTCTTTAATCAAAAGTTGAAGATTAATCTTTTGGCATGTCATAGTTCATTTAAGAAATTAATTTATCTAAACATATATCTTTCAAATATACGAATCTAAAGATAAGATTTCTGACCATGTGCATGAATGTCAATCATATCACACAGTTAATTTCCAAGATAAATGAATCTACAAATAGAAGGAGGTTCCGCAGCAACCAGTTGTACTATGATATATATTTTTATAGATAAAATGTAAAGTTCTTATATTTGTATCAATATTTGTGCAGATACATTCAAATATGGTCGGACACAATATTAAAGTCAAGTCGAAATATAGAAGGAGCAAGTTAAACTAAAAATTTCTCAAGTAAATTTTCCTCCGGATGAAGGGCTCTAGATTCTAGAGTGTTTCTGAACTACAGAGCAAGAATCAAACACCTCTGATTCAGCTACAACGTGTGTCTGTGTTTTGATTCAAAGTGCCTACCTCTGTAAACGCTAATGTTACCCAACGATTATTGGAGACATTTTTTAACATAATAATTAGATAGTGTATGAATTTTATTAAGGTTAAATTAATGTGTAAGTTTCTATAATCTATCTCATCAAACTTTTAAATAGGTCCCTCTAATTTAAAATATTTATGTAAGTTCTTGTATTTTTAAAATAAACTTAATTATAACATACTAACAGTATAATTTTTTTTTACTCCATCATTCAATCATACATTATCATAAAAAGAAAGATTATTAGCTTTGGTAGGATTTACTTTAAAAAATCATATTTATGTTGATTTTTATTTGATTAGTTGTATAGAAAAATTTACACTACAATGCATCAAAATTATTATTATTAATTTTTTAAATTCGATCTTAGGCACTCCTTGTGCTAGTAGAGGCATCTTTCAATAAAAAAAATTGCTTATAAAAAAATCTTTTAAAACTTTGTAATTAAGTTCTTGAAAACTAACTGTTAAAAACATTAGATGATACTAATTGGCTTTTTCTGATGTTTATGTTGATTAGAGATCTGTCAGAGAAAGATAACTTAAGGATCTATGGCTTGTATTTCTTGCCAAGCTTTACATTTGGTCTACTATCTTTCCACAGCCCTACAAAGGTTTTGCACGTAAACATAGGAACACATATTATGGTTGTTTTGAATGGACACGCATTCTAATGTACATTTTGTGAGAAATTTCTATTTGAAGTTTTTGCATCAAAGGCCGTCTAAGAACACCTCAACCAACAAATAAACATACACTAATTGATGTCATTTCCAACTAATCTATTATTCTATCTTAAACTTAGTCTAAAAACTTTTGAGCCTTAACGATTCAAGAAAATATTTTTTAGCTTTGTTTCCTAATTTTATTTTTAATTACAAAAGTGTCACTTTATCTTTTTATTTTTTGAAGAAAAAAAAATTGTATAGAAAAGGCTAAAACTAGGGGTGTTTGTGGGCTGATTCGGATCAATTTTGATCAAATTCAAGATCCAACCCAATCAAATTTGATTGGTTTGGTTCGGTTAGATTTTCAGAATTTTTTGAAATCCAACCCAATTTATTCATGAACGATTTGGTTCGGTCCAGACTAACGCATTACCCATTTAAATTTGATTTTTTTTTTCTTAAAACTACTATTTTATATCATGATTAATTCAAATATCCAATACAATTAACACAATATTATCAAATGAAAGTAGTAAAATTGATTCATTTAATACCATCAACATAATATTCTAAAATAAACTAATACAAATTAAAACAAAATATTCTTCAACGAGATTTATTATAATAGTCTGAATCACAATTATTTCCTATAAGTTAATTTATTGCCGTAAGTTTTGTTGTAACCATATTTGCTACAACCAGATTTGTTACAATTAAATTTGCTGAAACAAATGAACAAAACATGATCTATTAATATCATAAACATAACATAAAAAATAAATATGAAAAAAAAGTGAAACAAATAACAATGTATCTGAAAGTAATCTTAAGAAGTTTCAACATGAATAGTCCTAACACTTAGAATTTCAATATTAGCCGCATTTAAAGTCAAACCAAACAACTCTAAAAAATTTGACTAGTTTTGACCGATTTGGTTCAATTTTGATCAGACATATTAATCTAAACCCATGACCCAACCCACACATGAATAATTTTGATCAGTTTCATTCGATTCTGATCCAAATATATAAATGATCAAACCTAAATTATTTATATGGATTTGGATTAATTTAAATTCACATATAAGATAACCTGTACCATGAATACCATTAGCTAAAATAGAAAAAAGAATTCAAAATCTAAACCACTTGGCACCGGCTACAAGCCATCTTTTCAATCCTTCAATGTGCATTGTTCATAATCTTTTATTTATGTTTGAAGCTTATAGTTAAAATAAAAAACAAACAAAAAAATATTTTTTTTATCAAATCAAGAAATCCCAAAATTTTCAATGTAAAAAATGTATTCATGACAACCAACCTTTTGACGTTGCCAGAAAATCTAAACCGCATGGTACCAACTATAGGTCATCTTTTCAGTCCTTCTATGTGCTCTGTCCACAATCTTCTAATTATGTTTGAGGCTTAGAGTTAAAATAAAAATATTTTCTTAAATCAAAGAATTCTTAAATTTTCGATGTAAAAATGTTGTATTAATGAGAACTAACCTTTTTTGCCTTTGCCAGAAAATCTAAACCATATTGCACCAACTATGAACCATCTTTTCAGTTCAACGAGCACTGTCTATAACTTTTATTTATGTTTGAGGCTTAGAGCCCAAAACAATAAATTGACTTGTGTATATTAATTTATTTAGTTTGGATAATTTTTGTTAACAAATATTTGTGAGAAAAAAATGAAAGTAGTAAAATAAGTCAAACTTCTCTCATAAATTAAAATCAACTTACGTACCTCAATTTTGTTAAAAGTTTCCTCTTTTAACCTTTTTTTTCTCCATAAAATGCATAAAAATTATTAACATATATTAAATTAAAGTATTATTGTAAAGACTAAGAAACAAATTCTAACTAAATCAAACATGTAAAATCAATGTAGCCATCACCTAATTAGAGATAAAATTAGACCTAAATTTAATGGATAATTACAAAAAAAAATCACAAAATTAGATATCAAATATAATGGATAATATCAATGTTGCCATCATCTAATTAGATACAACTATCGCATAACCTTTTACTAGAATTTGATAAATCCAACAATTGAGTTATGTGATATCTTGGTGATCATGATGTTAAATTTTAGATAAATCAAACATCCACAAATATACAATTTTATAGTTCAAAAATTAGAATAAAACATCATTCAGGTCCCTGAAAGTATATAATATTATCAAATTAATTTCTGAAAATAAGAAAATTCAAATCCCAAAAGTGTAATCTACCTATCACTTTAATCCAAAATTCAAAAGTTGAAAAATGAAAATGTTGAATGGTAAAATTATTTTTTTATCCTTATTATGAACTGCAGTAAAACGCAAATTGAAACATATATGTACCCTTGTCAAATATAAATGACTTTTTAATTTGTATGCCTCTTCCACCGACATACCACAGGCACCTCAGCTGCGAACTCATCATCTGCTTCAACTTATTGCCACACCCAAAAAGAGCCCACTTCTTATAAGTTGACAATATCTACTTCGCCAAGACATTTAATTCCACGAGCTTTAACAGTACTATAAGCCGAAGATCTCAATAATAACTTCACTATTGTTTGAAATAACTTATGAATGCTGCACACAAAGATCTCAACAATAGTTTCACCTTTGTTCAAAGTATGCTTAGAAAGCTCAAAAAAACATAATCTAATCACAATCACAATCATATACAAATAACCGCAGCACAACAAGACTACTACTATAACATACGGTCAATGTATCAAATGTAACTAGACTAGATACAGTCTTAAGCCCCAAAGGCAAAGGAATTCCCTGGCTTGGGAACAAACCTAGTTACAATCAAAGCAGCTAAAGTGAAGACACATTATAAGGCGTATACAACACAGGTTCACTGTAATATTATAGAATGGCAGAGTGGCCTTGTAGCCAAGAGCAAGCTCTCAATGGAATTATAACCTTTCAGATAGATACTTTGCCAGATAATCAACTGGCTTAGTTGAGTCAAAATTTCCACTCCTCTGATGTCGTTGCCTTATCTTTGTGCGAGCTAGGTAATCAACTGCAATCCAAGGAAAACTCAACATCACCGTACTTCCCAAACTATCAGCCTCTTGGTTCTCTGAGGATTTATCTTGCAGATCAAGGGATTTTTTCACCCATTCAGGATGATATGTCACTTGATACCAGGCCGAAGCTTTCTGCTCATACAACAAATTTTTTTCTTCCTCGCTTAATTCTCCAACATCCGAATTCAACTTCTCGAAAGTGTATCTAAATTCTTTTTTCAGGGCACTGTAAGAGTGCTTCAGCCTCTCCTTAAGCTCCCCTTGCTTCCTACTGTTGTATTTTGGCATGGACCAAATCTGTCCAGTAACAACTTCCTCTTCTCTTTTCACTTTGTATTGACCAATTAGCCCACTCAACTGGCCATCATATGAGCATTTTTGCTCCCACGCATCAGCAATAAAATCAGCAGATCCTGGAACCTCAAGATCTTTATCATATGGTATATCGCCAGTCACAAAGTTCAAATACGGAGCTTCAATATCTTCATCATAAGCATCTTTGATATGCCGGTAAAGTCTACCCAGGATTTTATTTGACCTGTAAGACTGGTGCCGCTCTTTCCCCATGAAATCAGGGTACAATTTTGGCTTCAGATGAGGAGGCATAGTGACAAGCTTCCCGGTCTTTGGAAAATCGACAGCAGTGGCTGCTAGCTCGGCCAAGTGTATGCATTTTTCATCCAAGGCACCATAGTCACTGGAATCAGCATGTACCACATGTGCATTGCAGATTGCACCCAAATGTTCATTTACCATGTTTCTGACAAAAAATTCTATGATGTCCTGCAGTGTGGAAGACAAAACAACTTTAAATTGCTGACTCATTTTCGCAATATATAGTCAACAAGAAAAATCACACCATATGTACAACAAGACAAATTAGAGGACAATGTGCAAGTCCCTATGATTGAATGTGACTGTAGAATTAGTTCCAGCACACTCAAAATTTTATGTTAGAGATCAGATGAAATATTTCCCAAATATGAAATGTTATTACTATACACAAGTCCCTGTAGTGAATATGTCATTTGAATTACTAATCAAATGCATGAGGCTATGAATAATTCATGTGAAAAACAACAATCATATTTTAATGTTCCCATGTATAGCACAAAGCACACAGCTAGCTAACTATGGAACTTCATAGAATGAAATTCAAAAAGCACATACTCGGGTCATCACTTGACGTGTCAGAAGTTTGCTTTCTTGAGGGGCATACTCCATAGGTATCCAGCTCCTCTTACTTGGTGGAATGAGATTTTCATCCCATGTGACAAAATATAGATCCCCATCAAGGTCACTTCCAGAAGCTTCATTTGTATGGGGTCTGTCACCCTTTTGAGGGAAAACAAGACAATCGTTTAAATGATGTAAATCGGGGGCATCAACTGCCTCCAAAACTCTTACATCTCCTGGATGAAGGCAAGGATTTTTGGCTATAACCACAAAACCTTTAACTACATGCAGGTTCTTTGTCTCTGAAAATCTTGACCCATGCTTTGAGAAACAATTTTCAAGAGAAGGTGTAGACACTTGAACAAAGCACTGCCCTTGTTCAAGCACACCCAACTCATCTAAGACACCCATCAACCATCGCCCAGATGATACAAAAATCCTGGACTTTTCTCTAAGTCCCCAAAGCTGCGCAGCACGTGTAGAAGTTAACATACCTCTAAGATGAGGTTCTGTTAGGGGACTGAAGCCACAACTTAACATTATTGCTGCAGCATTCCCATGCTCAGCACATGATTTGGTCAGAACATCAAAAGCGATATCTGCATCCACAAGCATTTGATTTAACTTCAAAAGCATTGCCTCCTGCATTTGCCAAAATATTTCATCAGGCACACCCAGTGCCGAAAGCAATGTTATAATCTGCCGATTAAGAAAACCAGGCTGAAACCTGGTCCACGCACAGATCTCCAAGATATTATGAGTAGATTGAAACTTGTTCATACTAGGCCTCAAAGAAAGTCTGACCCCATCCCCTTTAGCCGGCCAAGAGGCCACGACCCCTTTAAAACCAGCATATCTGATCTGGTAAGCAGAGGGTACATTGTCCAATTTCAACTTTTCTGCAACTTCCCTTGCAAGATCATGAGTGATAACACCAATACCATCAGAGAAAATGTAATTGTTCCTCTCAACATCGGGTAGCATGGAGTTAACTTCATTTGCAGCAACTTCAACTGTTGCATAAGTAGATGAGAAGCATTGTCCCATCCTAGCAGCACATTTTGCAACATTCCTCTGATTAAACTTGCCCATCCAATTTCGTATATCATCACATCTTATTTTGTCCTCAGCAAAAAACCAAGCAGATCTATCTCTAAGTTGATTGGATGAAAAGGCTAAAAATGAATATTTTCGGCCACAAAAGTAAAATCCCTCTTCCAAGATAGTTTTCACCCTTTTATATATTTTTGTCTTTTGAGAGAAAGAGTTTGATGTGATTTCCTTCACTATAGGAGCAACATAATAGTTAAGAGCATTCACATTAATTGTCTGCATGCCTTCATCCATAAAGGTGACTCTCAAGAAACAATCTGAAACTTCTCTGAATTTTCTGAGAACCCTGTTGGACAATTCAACTTCAGGTGGTATACAATAGGCTTTTGATGGAGTAACAACCAATCTTCTAACCTCAACAATATCATCCAACTGTTTAGAGATCTGATACAGTTTTGGATTTCTGAGCAACCATTCTTGGACTATTTTTAGCCTCTTAGTTGCATCAAATACTGGGCGCTTGTACGAACATAAATGCTTCAGGGCAGCCACATTAAGCTCCTTAGGTTGATTTCTCAGCAATTCAAAAAACCTATCCGACAACCTGTGCTGATTGAATATGCCTTTATGTACAATAGCATTGACCAAAAACATTATGTCAAAAGCAATGTCCTTCTGAAAATGTACATAGAAGAAAGCATCTGACATTGGCATGCCAAAATCAGGTTCATTCTGTGTCCTAAGTGTCTGTTTGAGTGGAAGTTCTTGTATTTGCACTCTTTGACCTTTTAGATAAAGCATGGCCTTCATCAATTTCGCACCATGGCGAGGTGGGATTGAAATTCTATAAAAATTGCATCGACCAATTGCCCCACTAGGAGTAAAATCAGTGGTTCTGATCCAAGGATCATCATCATCCAGCAAATCAAATGGTACTGATTCTTCAATGTCATCATCGGCAGTTCTGTACCAAACCCAAGGCGAAGAAGCTAGGTGTAATAAAACAACGAGATATGATGTATCATTATATCTCCTGATCTCATTAATGTCTCTAACCAGGAATCCCACCTGAAAATCACACTTTATAACTGCTTTTTTGTCTATCCCTTTGAATGAGAATGCAGTATCTCTACTGAAACAAAACCTGCACATGCCATCAAAGGGATCCACAAGAAATTTTACACCTTTATCAGGTCCTCTCCAAGAAACGAAAAACTCCCCTGGACTAACCAAAGTCCCAATTTCAACAAGTACATCAGACATCTTAAAAGGAGTTGTAGTTCTCCTCCTTTGGTTCAGGAAGTATGGATTTTTGGGCCCACAGCTGACCTTTAACGGTTGATTCTTCAAAAATAGATCACAACAACCTGAAGCATTCAGGGCTGCAGTCACAGATTCCGGAGATGCAAAATGCACAAAGGCATGGGGCTCCACCTTCTTGTAGTCTTCCGTTCTTCTAATCTTTGCAGTATCAATGATTTTAAATTCTGGATATGACTCTGGAGGGGTCCAAGAAGTCTTCAACCTACACCTGTACACAAGTCCAATTTTATCCTCCAAGTAATTCAGGAGATCACTTGCTTTGACCTCACTGCCAAATCCACCAATGCTAATCTGAGTAACCACTGAACCCTTTTCACTTCCTTCTAAGTCCATGTTCTTAGTAGTCTGTAAATTCTAAACCACACAAATTTGCAACATTAACCTTTTGAAATTGACAACATAAATCAATATTTGAGAATAGAGAAAAAAAATAAAGTACAGTGTGGGAAAGGGAAGCCTTCAATATTAGCCAAAAAAATACCCATCTAATGAAGATTCAGAGTGGGGGGTTTATGAGCATAAAGAGAAAGCTAGCCCAAGGTATCATCAGCTCTAGATTAACTTTGGTTACAAAAATATAATTAAAGATAACTCAATAAATCAGTCATCAAAAACAGCAAATTCAATGAGTATAGAAAGAACGAGATACAGGGAGAGACAGCTGCACATAGAGAGACAGATTTGAACTCTGAGCATGGTTTTTATATTTAGTAAATTATGAGAGAATTTCCACAAACTAATTGTTTTTTTTCAAAGAATTCTATCAATAAGAACCTTCTTCTTCAGAGACAGACAGAACATATCCTACCCTGCCCCTTCATTTTTTCGTTGCTCCAAAAATATGTGCACTAAGAAAACTAACGATACAGAAACAAAATGCACCAAGAACAGACCCCAAGGCTTCACTAAAACATGAGACAAATTTCCCACATATCAATTTATGGAGCAGCCGAAGAATGAAACAATTTGACACACAAATCAAGAAGAATATGATAATAAATCAGAGAAATATTATTCAGATTAAGATTGCTGCAAAACAAATACAAATCAGAGGCTTTAAGTATGTGTTTGGGTGAGCGTCTACACTTTTTGAATGCAAGGTTTTAAAAAACAGTCCAACATCAAGGTTTTTGGAGTCACTGCGGCTGGAATTTAAGTAGAATTCATAAGAACAAGGAAACTACGAGAACTAATTTCAAAACGGAAACCAAAAATAAATAAAAACTCCTAACAAAACAGAAATTTATCATTTGATTTCAAACTGGTTGACTCACTTTCTTGACTCAAGAGTTCATGCGAATTTACACGAGTTTATCGAGTTTACCTGAGTTCATCCCAAAAAAAAAAGGAGTTAAACAGCTAGTTAATTCGTTTTTACTACCTAGAATCATAAAGTCCAGAGAGCGTACGAGTTAACTCAAAAATTTGACAACAATGGCTTCCAAGCATTTTAGAATACCCACGATCCAAAACACAACCAAGTACTAAATCCAATGTCGAAAAATAAAAATCTTGGGGCAAAAGAAGAAGAAGCAGAACCCACTAAATGCGAAAAGCTTACCCAGTAACCAAACTAAAAACGCAGGATAGCGTTGTGATCAAATCATGAAAGTATCAGCAACCGCAGAGTCTCGCTCGCAATACCCTTTGATAAGAAATGGTTGAAAACTTAAGGTTCACATTACATTATAAGCATATAAGAATTAGAAAAGAGTAATAGAAAGTGATGTAGCTGTGTATGAGAGTGTGGAGGAATTGCGATTGAAGAGTGGAAGATAAAGTGAGAGAGAGTTGCAGCATGACGAGTCAAGTCAAGTCTGATTGATTCGGTTTGCGATGCCTTCTCCACGAAGTTTACATTTTACAATACACAAAGATAGTGTGACTGAGTGAATGAGTGTGCGTGTCCTTTGTCTTGTCGCTATTTGCTATCAAGTCGCTCTGTAATCAGTTTCGCCATTTTCATTTGTTAGGGCTGGAAAACAAAAATTAAACAGTTTTAAATCATTTGTTTCATGTGTGTACGAAAAATATCTGTTGGCAGATTTTCGTTCCTTAAAATAATCTTCCTATTTCGATAAATTAGTCATTATCTTTGGGTTCAAAAAAAAAAATCGCATGTAGGTTTGGATTGGTTTTGAGTAAAAAAAAAAGGAAAAATCATTAGATCCAAAAAGAAAAAAATAATAAGACAATTGGTGGCTTAGTTTGATTAGACTTGCTAAAGTGAGAATGAGATTTACAAAATTAGACCCCTTCACACCCAATCTAATTTATTGAACTAAATAATTAAATTTTTATTGACATAATTTTATATATTATTTTGGTCTTTTTTTTAACCTAGGTATTCAATAAAAGTTAAAGACTAATCCTCAAAATATTAAGAACATGGGTTGATCTCTTTTAATAGATACTTTTCATACATACGAATCAAAAATTAAATTTATGATGACATGTTTAAAAAGTAAAATTATACTATTTTGGTCTAAATAAGGTAACATTTTTTTATATATTTTAATTTTAAATATAAGTAAACTTTAACTAATTTTATTATATTAATAATATTATCTCTAAAATACTTTTCGTCTAATTGAAATTAAAATTTATCCACACAAATCTAAAATAAAATAACATTTCTTTTTATATATTTTAATTTTAAATATAAGTAAACTTTAACTAATTTTATTATATTAATGATGTTATCTCTAAAATATTTTTCGTTTAATAGAAATTAAAATTTATCCACATGAAGTTCTTATTTAATGTCTTATTCATAATTTTATAATTTTAAATAATTCATGTGGTAAAATTCGTTATTTTTCTTTCCTATAAACTAAACTACTCTAAAACAAAATATTGAACCATAGGTCTTCTTTTGGATGATTTTTTCTTTGAGTTTTGAAATTTTTAAAAATAACAATTAGTTTTTAATTTTAGTTTCAATAAAATTTCAAATTAATTTTTAAAATATAATTAGATTCATATTATATTAAAATTAGTTTAAAAATATTTTGGGTGATTGTAACGCAATAATAATGATGATAATGTATATAGCACAGTGATAGGTGCTAATAACAGAAGTTGATAACAATATAGTGATCATAGCAAATATGTATTCTTTTTTAAACTAAAAACAAAATTCACAAAAAAAAACTTAAAAATAAGTATAAAAATAATTTCAGCTCTATTTTTTCTCAAACAACCCATCAAGGAGCAAATGGTTGTCAGTTTTCAATTTCCATTTTAAAATGCATTCTGGAAACAAGAAAGGGGTGGACTGATTTGCTTTGTTATATAATTTTTAAATTGTTTTTACCCATTTTTATAAACAACAAAAGTTTTTATAGTTTGTTGTTTATAGATTTTAGTTACTAAAAATAATCGTACTTCAGGTTAGGGATCAGATTGGTTCAAGGGAGAGTGCCCAGTTGTCGTAACCAGGCTGGGGCGGACACCCCACTCGCATATTTCGTGCGAGATTTTTACCACTCCTCATATCCCATTAACTGCCTGAAGGATCATGACTTTTAAGAGCCAAAGCTTTTTCCTCTTATAGAAGCTAATTTAGCTCCTTTGTAATATCGTTCGATGTGGGACTATAACATAAATCCCCACACCGCCTATTACCACCCACTGCTTAAGACTTGATAGACAACACTTATTTCATTATACCACCTGCTCCAACCTCTTGGGAATCAAAGTTAAACATGATCCAATTTATGGGTGCAAATCAAGGTTCATTTTATTGTGCTTCAGAATTTTGCAATAACTTGGCTCAAATCCATGAGCCCAATTGTGTGTGTTTTCCTTTCATTTCAATTTCTTGCTTGTTGTCGCTTTGAAATGTAAACACGGTTCTATAAATGAAAATCCTTAGTCACTAGAAGGTAGCAAAATTGTGCCAGAAAATTTTCAATTATATTTAGAATTCCTTTTTGCATCACATAAACTTCATTGAATCAAGGTTGAGTTGGGTTTACTGCTCTGCGCTAAGCCATCAAGTTATTAGCATCGAGATTATTGTTTAATGGATTAGCATAGAATTATTGGATGCTATGTGATCCGTCAATTACAAACCCACAACATTCTGGTCCATTCACTAAAGTGCACTTTATGACTTGGGCATCAAGTGAATTTTGATCAATCCTAAGCATCGTGTAGTAATGGTAAGTTGGACCAAGAGAATATTCTAACAAGGCAACTAAAGGAACAGAATAGAATTATACTGCTATCACTTACATAAAACCGGTGAAACCTATGCATATTGCGTGTAGAACATTAAGTATATTCTTACTTCAGCATTAATATTCTAATTCCAGAACCTGAAGAATAGCATTTCTTTCCCTTTATTTACTTTTAATCTAATCCACTCAACTCCACTAATATCCTTGTGCAAAACTGAGTAACAGATCGATCATTAGTGTTGTTGCCATGAAGTTCTGGAAGATCCTGAAGAGCCAGATCGAGCAGACCCTGCCCGAGTGGCGTGACCAGTTCTTGTCCTACAAAGACTTAAAGAAACAGTTGAAGGTTATGTGTCCCAAAGATGCTCTAACTCCACCCTGTTTGGATGCTGACGAGCTTAACCACTTCCTTGGCCTCTTGGAGCTTGAGATAGATAAGTTTAACGGTTTCTTTGTGGACAAGGAAGAAGAATACATCATCAAATGGAAGGTAACTATATATATATATCACAATTTCCTTCCCTTTCTTTTTTCTGGTTTTATGAATTTAAGAGCAGTGGTTTGTATTTGTGTTGCAGGAGTTGCAAGACAGGGTTGCTAGAGCCATTGATTCAAACGCGGAGTTGATGTCACTAGGGAGGGAAATAGTGGATTTTCACGGGGAGATGGTTTTGTTAGAGAACTATACCGCACTCAACTACACAGGCATGTTCTAAGAGCTCATGCACTAATGATAATTGTTGACTAGTGTGTTTTCTTGAGGAGTGGTAGATCATACTTTTTAACACTGTCTTTCTATCACACTTTCTCAGTTTCTCTTAGTAGAAAAAAGAGTGTTAACAACACACTCTCTAATATACTTCTTACTAATGAATAAAATCTTCTAACAAATACAAAATCATAAATGAAACAAATTAAATAAGTAATGATTTTCAATAAATTTCAACCAATAACAAAGAATGTATTCAAAAAGCGTGTATCAAAATGTGTCATTAGCATTTCTTAGTTAAAGTTTCATTTAATGCAACCTATATGAATTTAATCCAACAATAGTAGAGAGTGAGTTAAAAAGAGAATATCGTGAATGTATTACTAGCATCTGTCATGTTTTCTTTCCTTTAAATATATTTACACACAGAGAGATAGAGTTATGAGATTATGAGGGGGGGGTTTGATGATGAATGTTTGTGCAGGTCTAGTGAAGATAATAAAGAAATATGATAAGCGAACCGGTGCACTGCTTCGCTTGCCTTTTATCCAAGAGGTGCTGAACCAGCCCTTCTTCAAAATTGATGTGCTTAACAAGCTTGTAAAGGAGTGCGAGGTGATACTGAGTATTCTTTTCACCAACGACTGGTCTTCAATTAGTGAGGATTTTGAGGAAGACGAGTGTGGCTCCATGTCTGGAAATGAAAACAAAGAGACGCTGATGCACGTTCCAAAAGAACTTGATGAAATTGAAAACATGGAGAACACGTTCACCAAACTAACTTTATCAGCACTGCGTAGCTTGGAAGAAATTAGGGGTAGAAGCTCAACTGTTAGCATTTTCTCATTGCCTCCTTTGCATAACTAGGCTTTGCGATTGCAAGAGGATTGAAAAATAAAATAACTGCACTAGCCAATGCAACCAGAATAACATAGATCTTCTCGTGTTTATCTTCAAATCTCGTGTACTTAATGTTTATTAGAAAAGAAATAAACATAGAATTTAGACATGATTTGTCATTTATACAAGAGGATCCATTTCCCTGTCTCAATGGTAGATTTTCATATGAATCAAAAGAAGGATATCAATGCATACTAATCTATATTACCTTCATATATGGCTATTTCTTACTAGTATTGTTTAGTTTCTTAGGTATCCCCGTATCTATTGGGATAACTACGTTTGTTTATTCTATTTTTGTTTTTTGTTTTCATCCTTCTTGTTATTCGTTGCTTTGACCCGAATCAACTTTCCTTCTTTGTCCAAGTATTTTCTTGTATCTTTCTTTCCCTATTTGGTTTTCTCTGCAGACTTTGTTTCCAAGCTTCCTTATCTATCGGCTGCTATTGTCATCTCACTAATCCCCTCTATCAAATTCTCAAGGGAACAACAAAAAGTTGAGTGTTGTGACAGCTAACCACAGTTCAGAATGGGGGCAAATATGTTACTACATATTTCTGTTTGTTGATTTATTCATTTTTAAACAACCACTATGGCACTATGTCTACAAGTGAACTAAGAATTTCCAAATATAAAATCAACATAGTGAAAGTATTTAAAGAGACACAATATACATGTGTGTGTGAGCCTCCATATGGCTACAAGGACTTTTTATCCTACTGATCATAAGTGCTCAAGAAGCCACCAACAAAGCCTGTTCCATTGCAATTCCCGCATAACATCTCCTTCCTGCCTCTATAAAGAGGGGGCAAAAAAGATTGTATAAGTCATGAAATCCAATATAGAAAACAAAGGTTTTTATTACACCGTTGCCAAAATTCCCTCTTTCAAGAAGTCTTGCATTAAGAATTGAAATAACAAAAAAAGTTTTATCTTATCCGATTATCCCACTAGGTGGTTGTAGACTTGTAGTATGAATTCAAGAAGTGTAATTTTTTTAGAATACAACTAGAATAGAAAGTAGGGTTTTCTGTATCAGATAGAACACATAAATAAAATTATACAATAGAATGGAATGGTTTGTTTAGGTACCCGCAAAGCCAGCACGTGTCACCGGCTTTAAACTGTCCATTGAAAATATCAACAGAGTTCACCCCACTGCCTTTGCATTGAGAGCATAGAACAGCTCCTGTTAATCAAACATGACACAACAAAACCAAAATTTCAAATTGTAGATACTTTCTGTCGTTTTTGTCTTCTTCATCGTACGATGTAGAAGGTGTTTGAATAAGAGACATTCACTTCTCATATAAGTATATAACCACTGCCTACTTCAACTTGACAAAGCATGACACTTATGTGTTTTGGTTAGATCAGCATGTGTTCAACACCAGTTTGAAATTCACATTGCTTTTAATTTTATTTTTGTGCATTGAAAAGTTTAAAACCTCCGTTCAACGTCAAATCAACCTCCTTTCTGTAAAACCTCCAAACACAACCTTAACGTATCTAAAAGTGATGAAGAACAAAACCTCGTGATTAACACAAATACAAAAGGCATAGTCCAAAATCAATAATTTGCTTATACAGTTGCCGAAAAAGGAACAAGAAAAATTACTTTGCATCTACTAGCCACGTAAAATCAGAAGACAATTATCATTTCCATCACAATCAGCACAAATCACACTATTCGGTTTTGTATTTCGGTTGGTGTTTTGGTTGCCTTTTGCAGCCTACATGAATAGAAACAGATAACTACGTTAGCTAATACAAACACAACTACCTACCTCAAGAAAGACTTTTTTTTTAGGATAAGGAAGACACATTTTAAACTAGTTATGAGCATGTAAAAATGTACCTTTGCAATGACAAAGCGATATTTGGTAGCAATAGGGCCTTGAAACACATAATTGACTCCAATATGCTTTGGGTTTGTATTACTTTCTTTACCAATACCTAAGCATTATAAAGTTTGAAAACAAAGATAGCTTAGCACCAAACCACGAATATAATAAGATAGCACAACATACAAACACAGGCACACACAAGGCAGCACGTCAACCTGGTGCTGGTGTAGTTCTGGGAGAACTTAGGCACAGGACAGGGAACATTGGAAGATTTAAAGTATAATTAGACTATAATTTGTATAAGTTGGCTGAGTAATGAGAAATTGAAGTGGTGAGGATTAGATAATCTGGTGTGGTGTTCCACACTCAAATTGAGGGACGGAATAATGGATTGAGATATTAATCAGATTTTTTTCTATGGTAAGAACGAGGGTCATTTTTTAAAAAAAATTATGTCCAAGGCATTTTGTTATCTGGCATCATTTTCTGTCCCATAGGGCCCGCTTTGAATGCGATATGGTATCAAGCTTTAAAATTTGAAGCCCAGTTACCTTTAAATTTACAAGGGCATTCGACGGAAACTAACCAATAAACTGTTTAATTTCCCTATGAATATAGGGGCACTGCTACGCGCACCCACCAATTTTGCAAATTTTCCATTTTGTCCTTTCATAAAAGGATCCATATGAGACTTAAAGATCAACTTATCCGTATGAACTCTGATCCGTCCGTATAAGGCTTACAGATCAAGATCAGGTGATCCGTATAAGTCCAATCTAAAACTTTCAAGTTAGTAGCACAACGCTCTAACGAATTAAGCTAATAGATCAATTATGTTATAAAATAAATAATATTGTTATATATAACAGTAAACTTTCTTATATATATTTAATGCACATGTAAATTTAAATAATAAATTTTGTGACAATTAGTTTTGATATAACTCATACGAATTATTTAATCTGTTAATTTTTTATAAATAAAAAATATTTACTATTAAAAATTTTAATATGTTAATAAATTAAAAAAAAACATATTTTTGAAAAAAAAATTAAAAAAAACACTTACGGATTGCATGATCCGTATGAGTCATATGAATTAACTCATACGAATTACGTAATCCGTACAAGTCATACGAATTATGTATGGATTACATAATTCGTAAGAGGCATACGAATTATGTAATCTGTATAAGTTAATTTGTATAACTCATACGGATTACATGATCTGTAAGTGTTGTTTTTTTAATTTTTTTTCAAAAATATGTTTTTAATAGTAAATATTTTTTATTTATAAAAAAATATACAGATTAAATAATTTCTATGAGTTATATCAAAATTAATTGTCACAAAATTTATTATTTAAATTTACATGTGCATTAGATATACATTAGAAATTTTAGTGTTATGTATAACAATATTATTTATTTATAACATAATTGGCCTATTAGCTTAGTTGGTTAGAGTGTTGCGTTAATTCGTATCATTTTATGAAAGGGTAAAATGGAAAATTTGCCGCATTACAGTGCCCTGGATATAGAAGGCAAAACGGATTATCTGGACCAATGTGAGCCGACCCGATATGAGTTGGATGCTATAATGAACCCAGTCAAAAAAGCCCAAACCTAATTTGTACCTAAATGAAGTTTAAATCTAGTAAAAATCTGGTTTTTGTAGGCTTTCATTAGATGATGATTAGGTTAGACTAAAAAAACTAACTGCATTTAATTTGAGCTAAAAAAATATAAGTTCAAATCTTATATTTTATCGGACGAATTTAGATTGACCTAACTAATTCGGCTCATTTTGTCACCTGTCTATGATGTCTTGTGCAAATTTATTTCAACATAAACAATAGATGAAATGTATTTTTTATTCTATATTTTGGTTTAATATGATTTTAAAGATTAATTTTTTTTAGTTCGTCACTTCAAATATATCTATTTGATCCAAATGCTCTTTCTGTTAGTGCGCGCATCCATAACTCCTCTTACATTTTTATATAATTTTGTTGTTATAATTTTAAAAATATAAATTAAATAATTGAAATAATAATAAAATAACAGACTTAATATTATATATTTGCCTAAAATTTTAATTTAATTCTTAATTTTATTTTTAATTTCTTTGTTATTTATTGTTTTCATGTATTATTTGAACTATAATATAATTAGTAACTCAATAAAAATATCTAACTCAGTCGGTTAAGAAAAATGTATGAATTATTGTAATTTTTTTGGTATTTGTTTTTAATTTCTATGGATAAAAAATAACTTAATATATAATTTCTTTAAAAATATATAAGTAAATAAAAATTCTAAAAAAAGACGTGGTGGGTTGTCTATAGGTTTCCCTACACTACTCAATAAGTATGGCGATGAGTAATAAAATTTTAAAGTTAGTTCTTTAATTATGAATCTGCCCCATCTTTTTGTGGGACAATAAGGGGTATGGTCAAATCCATCCCTAACTCGTCATGTTATCATGCCTAGTTGTATTTCATATCTGATAAGTGTTATGCATGCATACGTTATTTGTATATTGAAATCACATAGGAATTATTTAACTTTCTTCTCTTTTATTGCTTATTTTGTGTTAAAACAACAAAACTTAACTTCTTCTTAGTTTTTATCTAGAATATGCTAAAGTTAATGATTTTATACTAAGTTTGGTTGTATTTTTGTAGAGATGTAACAGAGGTATAGAAGAGGATTGAAGAATTGAAGTAACATGCTCAATGCGGCATCCTTGCTTAGCGAGTCAGAACCGCTCAACCCAAGCAAGTCCACTCAGTGCAATAAGCTACATTGGAAAATAGTTGTCACGTGCAAGCGTGCTAAGTGTGCATCCTGCAATTTAGTGTGTGGCCACTTAATCTAGTTGGACATGTGCACTCAACGCAAGCATCGTGCTAAGCATACAAAAAAGTTTTGATTGGCCAATCAAGTGGTGAAGATATTTAAAAATAACGAAACATTAATTCATTCTGAAGAAACCACAAAACAAATAAGGAAGTTGAGGAAAGTAAAGAAGCCATAGTCATTGTTGAAGGAAATTCAATTTTCGAAGCTTTAGCTGATCCATTTCACTCAAATTCTCTTCCATTTTCTTCTATTTCATTCCACCTTTTATACTTGTAAGCTTTTCATGACAGTAAGAGGCTAAAACCACCTATTTGTTGGAAACTCTGCAAACCAAACTCTTTTTGATGTAATGATTCTAAACTATCTATTTAATATGATATTGATATTATTATTCTTTTCTATGCTTATTTACATGTTTGTGGTTTGATCATCCATTTTCATGTAAAGTTTTAGGATTTAGGCATTGGAAAATGTTTATATGCTAAAAACTTAGGAAAGACATCTAGGTGATATATGTCTAGGGATAGAGTTATATTATTTAATCTTTTTATGCATCTCTATTGTAATGCAAATTATTTAATATAATTTTTAAGGGATTAAGAGTGATATTAAGTTATTTAGACTCTTTCACTTGAAGGATCATGGTTAGAGTAGGTTAGTAGATGTAAGTAATAATCATATTCATGTTAAATAGAGAAAAATCAATTATGATTCTATCAAGAGTAGTTATAGTAAGTTGAGCCTCCAATACGTTGGATAACTCATCATCAACGTCATCTCACAACTCTAAGCGTTTGTTTTCTTACTCTTTCATGTTCCTTGCTTTGTAGTTAATTTACATTAATTCATATTTATAATTAATCAATGAATAAGATTCAATTTGATCCACAAATTACTTAAACATTAGGTATATATAACGTTTAGTACAAGCAAAATTTTTGTGGACTCAATACTTAGTCTTATCATTTTATTTCTATTTGTACGAATTGATATGCTTGCAAAGGAGTCAATAATATCATTCATGAATAGCATTTTACTTAAGATAAAATTGCATTTTCTGACATTTGGGATTCAATAACCTTGTATTTGCATTATTTTATTTCATTGTGGAACTAGCCACATAGAAGAAAGAAGTATAATGACCTCAAAGATTGAAACTAGAAGCATAAAGACACATGAAGAATAGAAGAAAAGTAGTGCCTAGCAAAAATGGTCACAACCATGATATTTTGTGTACGGGAAGATTTCTTTTAACTCGCCCATAATTTTCTTGATAGTAAAGATTACACTCATAAATGATACCAGACATTGTTATCTTATCATTTTGCATTTTAATTGTAATTTAGGCCCGAAACTTTTTATCATATTGTGTTTTTCAATAACATTTTACACTTAGGACTAAGCATTTTAGCTTTGATTAGCATACACCTTGAAGACATATTTGAGAGTCATCTTCAACTTTTTTTAAAGTTGTTATGCTTTCTTTTATTTTTTGTTTGCTTTTATGATTACAAGTATAATCTCTTCATTTTATGATAGAGGCTTAGTCATTGTATTGATGCTTAATTTAAGTATTTTTATGTTATGTTGACTTTTCTTCTATTATTTTTAATTATGCGACATGTTTGACCATCATTTTTCATAATTATAGACGCTTAAGAAAAACTTAAGAGATGAACCCAATTATTAAACCTATAAGAAAGGGCCTAAAAATTAAATCACAAAATAAGTTTAATCCTTCCATAATCAAATGAATTAACACAAAACTTTACAATATACACCATAAACAATAAATATACATTCTACCAAATAATAATATACAAATTTATAAACATTTAATATGAAAAAAAACAAGGCGGTGGCGGCTTTCTATAAAATGGCCTCGTGCCCTTGAACCCTATCGTCACTCGCTCATCCACTGGAGGTTTCGCTCTCTCAGTTTCTTTTCCCCAAATTGTTTTTCATCTAACAATTTACTTTGCAGAACCCTAACCCTAGCCCCTTCGCCTACCTTGTAACCTTCCTTTCGATCCTTCATCTCGCAGGTATTTCCATCTTCCAAAACCCTAGATTCCCTTCCTCTCATTCTCTCTCTAGGGCAAAACCCTAGCTCAATTTATCGGCTCTGTTTCCATAATACTTTGTTTCATGTTCTGATTTAGTTGATTCGGTGATTTGCAGACAATGGGTGAAACTAAGGACGAAGCATACGAGGAAGAGCTTCTCGATTACGAGGAGGAAGACGACAAGGCCCCCGACTCCGCCGGAGCTAAAGTCAACGGCGAAGCTACCAAGAAGTATGTGCACGATGTGTTGTTGTGTCAAGACATAATAAATCTACGATTTTGTAATGTTACTAATTTTTTTTTGTTTTTATCTTGCAGGGGCTATGTTGGAATTCACAGTTCGGGATTTAGGGACTTCCTTCTGAAGCCAGAGCTTCTTCGGGCTATTGTGGACTCGGGATTTGAGCATCCATCTGAAGGCAAACTATCTATTTATCTGAATCTTTTATTTAATTTGCAGTTGTTGCTCTTGGCCGTGGTTGCTGTTTGTGATGATTTTGAGGATTTTAGATTTGTAATGGTTATTGTAATTATTGTTTTGAAATATTTACTGGGTTTTTTCATCTGTAGTGAAATTGTTTGACGCCCTTTGTTTTCCGTTACCATACTTTGAAAATTTTGGATTTTGTGGGGTTTCAACTTTCAACAGAAGAGTTTGATACATGTTACATGTCTGTCTATCGTATCATCCTTATGTGATTTTCTAATTTTTATTTTTCAGGTAATACTTGTATCACAATCTTGTTTTGGAGAACTAAATTGCTTTGGTAACGCTTGAAAGCGTCAGAAAAAGGTTTATTTTACTTACACTCGGTTCCTTGGGCCCTGTTTTATTTGCTTCATCACCAGTGCAAC
This sequence comes from Glycine soja, assembly GCF_004193775.1. Taxonomy (NCBI): domain Eukaryota; kingdom Viridiplantae; phylum Streptophyta; class Magnoliopsida; order Fabales; family Fabaceae; genus Glycine; species Glycine soja. The sequence goes on from NC_041005.1 coordinate 5,613,771, forward strand.
ATGAGTGCATACCTCAAGCAATTCTCGGGATGGATGTAATTTGTCAAGCAAAATCTGGGATGGGAAAGACTGCTGTTTTTGTTCTGTCGACTCTGCAGCAGATTGATCCTGTTCCTGGCCAAGTTTCTGCACTTGTTCTTTGTCATACAAGAGAATTAGCATACCAGGTACTCATGGGCGACTTGATACATTAAAGTTATGTATATTTGTATTCTAGTTGGTTCTGATTTAAGATTTGCAACATCTTTCATGCAGATATGCCATGAGTTCGAGAGGTTTAGCACCTACTTGCCAGATCTCAAGGTTGCTGTCTTTTATGGTGGGGTCAACATCAAAGTTCACAAGGATCTGCTGAAAAATGAGTGCCCTCATATTGTTGTTGGAACACCGGGAAGAATACTGGCATTGACCAGGGATAAGGACCTTTCTTTAAAGAATGTTAGACATTTCATATTGGATGAATGCGACAAGATGCTGGAATCATTGGGTATGTTTCATTGCTAAATAGTCACTACTGATTTGAATTTTACTTTTGATTTTTTTATAGTATGGTTTTAACTGTTCCTATCATGCCTCTGCAGATATGAGGAAAGATGTTCAAGACATTTTCAAGATGACTCCCCATGATAAGCAAGTTATGATGTTCTCAGCAACACTCAGCAAGGAAATTCGCCCAGTCTGCAAGAAATTTATGCAAGATGTAATGTCTCATGGCCAGTACTACTTGAAATTAGAAGTCTCTTTTTCATACTGCTCAAAATCTCTGAGAGTTATCTAGATATTTAGAATGCTGTGGTATCATCAATTTTTTTTCTTCTGATTGGGGTTTTGCTTGTATAGTGCCCTTTTATTCATACTTTTACTGAAACACCCAGCTGGTAGGGTGGAGTGTGAGGTGGGCTGGTGGCTGGAGAGATTGGGCTAGAAAGAAGCTTTGGATGGGATGCTTAAGTATTGGTCCTGTTTGTGGCTGTATGTATTTTTTTGTTCTCCTTTGGTTGATGTTGGAAGTTTGTTTCATCTCTAATAACATGGTGTGTGTCAGGTATGGGCTTTTTGCTAGGTTTGGTATTCATTTTCTTTAATTAGGGGGAAGGGTGTGAGGGCATTTTGGGTTTGTTTCTGCCATTTTTCTTAGGGCGTGAGTGTCAAGTGTCATGGCACTTGCTTGGCGTGACTAAAAAAAAGTTTCTGCAAGGAGACAAAACAGATGGACAAGAACTGTCGTTCAAGGGATCTGCATCCATCATTCATTTCGTTGTGGATTCCATTAGCTTGAGGAAGGACCCTAATATGATTTACTGTGAAATTTGTTCCTTTCAGCCTATGGAAATTTATGTTGATGATGAGGCCAAGTTGACACTTCACGGGCTTGTGCAGGTGGGTTTTTTTGCAATTTTTTAACTAAAGTTTCCTTCCTTCAAGATAATTTGTGATATGTATGGCTGGCTAACATTGTTGACTGACATGGCAGCACTACATCAAATTGAAAGAGGAGGAAAAGAATCGGAAGTTGAATGATCTTCTTGATGCACTGGACTTTAATCAAGTTGTGATCTTCGTGAAAAGTGTTAGCAGAGCAGCTGAGCTGGACAAACTACTTGTGGAGTGCAACTTTCCATCTATATGCATTCACTCTGGCATGTCCCAGGAAGAAAGGTTTGTTTTATAGATGTCAACGGATCATGAGGAACACAGTTTCCAGTCTTTTTTTCTATTGATGATTCAATTTTTTTTCTTGACTTATTTTGTTATGTTATTCGGTCTAAACTTCCAATCTAATAATATTAACTTTTATTGGAAAAATTATGTATATTTCATGTGGGATATGATGTGGTTTTAACGATACTTGAAATGGGTCTTGCTTTTTGCCGTGGACCTTAAATAAAAGGTAACAATGAACAGCATCTCTTTTCATTAAGAGGGTAACGTGTGTGTGCAGAGAAGTGTTGATGTTACCTTGCCCTAATCTTATGCATAGGACATGCCACTTTCTGCATTCAGTGTGTATGGATTGTATTTTGAGTGATTGAGAGAGGGAGGAGACTCTGTTAGGACCCGGGCCTGTGTATTCTTTGATGAGATTTTATATGCATTAAGAAAATAGCACATTTGTGTAATACTACGAAAGATTGATGAGTCTGTAAGTTGTGATTTTCTGAATGGAATTATTGGAGTAGCCGGATGAATTTGTCAATTATCACCATTAAAATGTCATACAAGGTGCTGCTTACTTGTTTTTTATTCTGATTGCACCGTTTATATATATTGCAGTGATGTGATTTGCGAATGATCATTACTTATGTATTTTGTAGGTTAAAGCGCTATAAAGGTTTCAAGGAGGGGCATACAAGGATTCTTGTTGCAACAGATTTGGTTGGAAGAGGGATTGATATTGAACGTGTCAACATTGTTATAAACTATGACATGCCTGATTCCGCAGACACATACTTGCACAGGGTCTGCTATTAGTTTCCTCTCAGTTAGTTTTTTTCTGTCAATAAAACCTAGTATAGGGTGGGCTGACTAATTTTGGAGGGATTGTGCACAGGTTGGTCGAGCTGGAAGATTTGGCACCAAAGGCCTTGCAATCACATTTGTTTCTTGTTCTACTGATGTCGATGTTCTCAACAATGTAGGGAATTAATTTTGTTAACTTTTTTTTAATGTTATACCCATTTGCATTTCTAATTTGTGTTTGATGGATTTCACAGGTTCAGTCTAGGTTTGAGGTGGATATAAAGCAGCTTCCTGAGCAGATTGATACCTCTACCTATAGTACGTATTTTTTCATCCATTAATACCTCTACCTATAGTTCATATAGAGTTTAATTAGTTGACTGAAAATTATAATTTAGAATTTTAATTTTGTTTCCAATTCTTCCAAAATTGAAATTGAATTAGAACTATAAATTCTATGTTTGTATTGTGTGCTTAGGACATATAATTGAATTTTAAATTGATTGAATACTGATGCATTATTAAAATTGATTATAGTCCTTATTAAAAAATGCATTTAATTATCAAATAACTGTTTAGAAATTATTTTTGTGCATTTCTATTGCTGAGTCTCATAATATTAGTTGAGCGCATAATTAGCAGTTTTTTTGGAGTGTTACATATAGGCTTAACCTGGTTTTGAAATGGCTTCCTATGATATTTATTGTGACATCACGATTGTTATTTTGAATTGGCTTCTAAGCATAAAAATTTATATCAATGTTTGCACTTGATTCATTGTTCTTCTTTGCAACTATTTATTTCTGAATTGCATGTGATGTATGTTTCATGTATATATGAAAACAATAATTTATTTTTAGTACTATGAAATACCGACATTTCTCGTCCATTAAAATTTTACTATTTTGCCGTCGTAAATCTATACCAATTTGTGTAAAGAATCTATATGCCAATTTCTGCATCTTCTGTTTTTTTTTTACTGTCGTGAGATTCTTTTCCTTCTCAGTGGTTTTTTTATCTCTTCTTTTTATAATATAATTCAGTTTACTGATACGCGAAACATTCTTCTGACTTCATCTCCTTTACATTTTGTGCAGTGCCATCGTAGATTTTTTTGGGAGCAATGTTAGATGCTTGGTGGCATGAGTAATAGTGACGCATGGTAATTTGAACGGTGCAGCTGGATGATTAACCGGTGCTGATAGACACCAGAGTCTGTCTACAGACTGCCATTTTACCATTGGATATTTATCGGTATTATTAGATAGCAGCAGTGTAATGGCTTATGCATTTATGTGGTTTCACTTACTGTATCCTGTGTGGCAGCTACGCTGTTTTCATGAACGTCATGTTTTGAGTTAGTCTTACTGCGACTTTGATACTTGATACTTCTGTTGAATTCGATACGTGGTCTTCGATTTAAATTTCATAGTTTTTACTTCTCAGTCTATTCTTTCATTTAGCTATGAATTAATTTTGGCTTAAATATTTTTTTCCTGTAATTTAGTATTTTTTATATTTGTTTTTGGAAAATGCTTTAAAAATGAAAAACAAAATATGTATTATTTATACAAGGGTGAAAATGAAAAAAATCTTAAAATGTAGGGATGAAAAAATGTATTTAAGCCATCAATTTGCAGCCAATTAGAAGAAAAAAAAAATGACTCTAAGCTAGATCAATTCATAGTTAAATGGGTTCTATTCTATGATCTCTATTTACAAGCCTTGGCACTCCGGCGTTCAATTATGGTTGTCGCTAGTAGTAGTAGTACGCATTGTCTGTAACTTCTTTGCAATAGAATCAATCTCATTGTAGGCTAAGACAACTGCGAAGCGCTGACCTCTTATAATTGATTGATAGCAGTGGCACTTCTTCACTTAGTTTGCCAAATAAATCCAAGCAAGAATGGAGTGCTGGAAAAGCATAAGGCTAAAGAAGCAGTTATAAGATGTTAGCGAATTGATGAATTTTTATTTGTTTTTAGATAACAAAATTATATTATGTATTTCTTATTATACAAAGGCTAAAGAAGCATCTATGAAATGTTTTTATTGATTTAAAACTCGGGGCGGGGGAAAATTTTACAAGATTAAATAAATCAGGATTTCTTAAAATTTGATACTTTTCCAAAACTATCCTTATTCAATTTTGAGGAAAAAATGGTAAAAATACCATGGATGTGTTTTTTTTTTATATAGAACTTCACTCTTTTATAACGGAGCTATCAACTGCAAAGTTTGTAATAGTGTAACTCACGTCTAAGTTCATCATTCGCATACAAAAGATATTTGATTAAAAATGAATTTCTAATAAACTAATTTTGAGAAATATATTTTAAGAATTTAACATTAAAATTTATATTCAGAAAGAGTTTCAAATGTTAGGTAAAAATACAATTATTAAATTAATAAATAAAATATTTTTTTTCTTTTTCTTTTTCACCACAAGAATTGCAACCTAAACATTATTAAAAAGGGTGAGAATTCGATTAAAAAGGGACAAAATTCAATAGCTAGTGGGATACCGATTAGATAGATAAAATTATAGACTCCGCAGTTTTGCCTAGCAGCTATAGCTACATGCGTGCATGGTGGGAATTTGCTAATTACATTTACAACACGATGGTGAATGGTGTAAAGATATGAAAGAGAGGAGAGAGAAGCTAATGTTTAAAAATAGTGGTGAAATATTGTTTAATAAGCCAAAAGCCAGCATGAAATTTTGTTTTTCCTAGCATGGATGTAAAGAGAAGAATCCTTAAGTATATATTATAGTCCCCTCTTTCTCTGGAGCAAAAATAAACGATCACCAGACATACCTAACATTTGCACAACGTATAATGGATTAGTGAAAGAAAGGGAGAAGAGCCTTTTTCTTTTAACAATTTCTTTGTATTTAGAACAAAATATTTTTAACACTTCAACGACATAACTATAGTAATAAGCGTCTAGAAACAGGATACCAAGTCATGTCATACTACATGGACCATTTGAACCCATTTCTTCACAATCCTGCACATGAAAACCTCCATAGGACGGACATTTGAGTCTAACAAATTTACATTTTCCTTGCCGGTTGTAAAATTGGTCACGCAACTCTTCTTCTAAGGCAACATTTGGAATACCTATCTTGTTTTCAAGGACAAGGAAAGAGACACCAGTCAAAGACTCACCAGAGAACAGAGCACGGACCCAACATACACTGAGTGTGCACTTGTACTCCCTGAATTGGTGTTATTGTTTTTTTATCTCCTAGTTTTTATAATTTGACGTTGCTGTTTTTAATTTTTTAGTTGTCTTCCGTTTCTCTCTTATTGACTAGTTTTTCTTTATATTTTGTTCTTTTTACGCTTTATTCGGTTGGATATTTTATTTTATCTTATATTTTTTGCTTAAATAACTTGTGAGAATCCAATCGATTAAAATAATGTCATGTCATCACTCAACCGATATCAATAGTAGAGATTTATAATAAAACTTTTAATATACCAAAAATCTAAAATAAAAAATTTTATCATGTACTTAAAATAAAAATTAAATATATATTAAAGACCTCAAACATATTTAACCTTATATTTTTTTCATATATGTATGATAATAAATGTTATTTAAAAAAAAATGTCCCCACTGACTCTGGTCTTAGGTTCGCCACTTGAACACAGCTTCCAACTCTTTTAGACTCGACAAATGTTTCCTTTCCTTGTCATGCATCAACCAAGTGGACCACTGCATCTACCTGAATCAAAGAAGGATGATGCTTACTCTAGATTCTCTAAAAGTAACTTCTTAAAAGTCATGATTCACGTACCAAAGTCCGGACATGCTTAATGCTTGAGAATAATAATGCAAGCAGCAATTTAAAAACCAAAAAAAAAGAAGCTGACTTCTAAGAATTCTAGATCTTGCTCTGTTGGTTGAGCAGAGATAAAAAAAAAAGGTATACTATTATCAGTCATAATTATGAAGACATTAGTATTTATATATTCCTTAATTTAAGTATATATTATGCTCAACAAGATAGACTCCATAAGAAAAATTGTATCAGCAGAAGTTTTTTTTTAACAGCTGTATCAGCAAAAGATATGTCTGATAAAATGCTATTAGCAACCTTCTAATGAGAAATGGCGCTATCAGAGAATTAGCGTGTATAATTTATGCCTCCCGTGAATCGGATAAACATTATGAAGGCATATATCCTTTAACTAAGCTCTACCATCTAAGCTACATCCCCATGTTAACATGAAATAAATAAATGAGACTTTTAGAAAGTGTAAACTTCAAATGTAAAATAAACCATGGTCACACCACGAATAGTAATCAAGTTCTAACATGATGAAATGACATGTAATTTTGTGAAAATCACGCATTTTTTCATGCCAAAATAAATCTTAACTTCTGAGCTCGTGCGTTTGCTTCCGGTACCATTGGTCCAAATAATAAATTAGTACTAAGTAAAAAAAAAAATCAATGCATGTTGAATTAAAATATAAGTAAATTTTAATTAATTTTTTATTTATTTAATGATAATATCTTTAAAATATTTTTCATTTAATTAGAATTTTATTTTTAACAATCTTTTTCTCTCCTATGCAATTAATGTAAATAGTACTTTAAGAAATAAGTTAACTTTTTTTATGGAGACTATTAAAATGAAATGATCTTGATTAATTTTCTTGATATGTATGAGTTAATCTTTTCTTCTTATATTTCAATCCAGAGGAAAAATTTGCTTTTGATAGCCAGCAATATCCAAGATATTATTGTTAATAAAATTTGGAAATAAGTTTTACCTTGTGTATAGCAATGCAAGAACAAGCTTATTAACTACAACTTGTACATGTTCAGTGAATTTTAATTTGCATCCAAGTCAAGGAATTGACTCAGAATAGTCCTGAAAAAGGATGATCGAGGTGAGATTCAGCATTTTTAAACCAAAATATGCTGGTCATTACTTCAAGGTGAGGAAGGCCTTATTATTTAATTAGCAAAACAAAATCGTAATATAAGTACCTTATACAACAAAATAGAAGAGTAAATTAACAACATCACCAGTGAATCTCTTATTATTAAAGCAAAAAAATTCTACAATTTTTTTTTCATTTTTTTACATGCAAATTCCACTAAAAAATTCACGTAAATCACATAACATTAATATTATTAAAGATATTATTAAAGAAATTTAAATTAATTATTGTCTTATTGATATTAAAAATGCATATAAGGTGAAAAACAATGAATAATAAAGGCATGACTCAATACACCCCAAGTTTTGTATCGAATTAATCCCCTTATACTATTATATAATATTATTTGTTACATCTTATCTTAATGGATGAAGTCACACATATAAACATAGAAAGCTTTTATGTGTTGCTTCGTAATCTTGCATTTGCAGTTGCTACTTAATATTTTTAATATTCATTTTCAAGGTTGTCTTTAAAAGTTGAACCATTTTAGATTTTTGCCAATTAGTATTTTTGACTATATTCAGCATATAATCGTAATATAAATCTTTTACAGATCAATATTTTAATGTATTATCTTTTACAAAATTTACTACATAATTATAAGACATAAAATATTCTAGAGGATAATTATAAGACTATATCTTGTGAAAGATGTACGGCACTATTGCAGGAAGATATTACGTGGTTTCAGAAGTCTAGATTCAAACGAATGACTTTTTAAGACAAAAATATATACCAGATACTTTTATGCCATTACTACCCCAGAGAATAAGGAAGGAAATTAAGTTTCTGATAAAGAAAAACTAGAATCTAAGGTCTCTCTACTATAAATTCATAATTGTGCACATTATAATATGTGTGTCCAGATTAAATTAATCTGAATATATATAGAAACTTCCTTCATATTTTGCCTTAATATTTTTGTGTACGGACTTTACATAATATGTATATGTATTGATAACATTAATGAATAAAAAAATACAAAGAAAACGTAGAAAGAATTATTGAAAATTATTAAGTTTTAACAATGGAGAAATTTATTTTTATGTAATTAAATATAGCGCATTAAATTCAAGTATCATTCATCCAAAAAAACTGTGTTTTTCTTTTTTTAAGTAAAATTTCAGGTAAGAGAAATCCTATTAAAAATAGTAAGTTAAATTCTCCCGTACATATTATTTAACAATAAAATAAAACTAATAAATATTTGCATATGTTACGTTAAAAAGAAAAAGAAAAAAAAAACAGTGCATTAACTTTTTCCTATTCCCACTTCTCTGACTAACGAGGGCTGCGTCCAAGTGAGATTGACCCAACTCATGATATGATATAACAGTCCAACAGCACTTTACATTAGAAAGTCTTGTAATAATTCAGACTTCACGATGGATTTGATTGTGAAGAAACAGGTAAATTTTTTTTTTTAAAAAAAAAATATGCTGGTGTTATATTTCTGTCACACTACTTTAATTTAAGGTAAATATAAAGATATTGATTAAAAAATTAAGAGAATACAAAATGTCCATGACTATTTCTATAGATTTTTTTATGATTTTTATAATAAATATTTTTTTTAATTCCTTAATCAATAACCTAAAAATATTAGTTAACAAGATTTTTCATTTTTTTTTAATTTTATTTGATTTTCATTCACTCTATTAAACCAGTCTGAGATGGAGTGTCCGGATAGATGAATTATGATACACCAAGGAAAGGAGAGATGAATTATAAAGTAATTCTTTAACAAAAAACTTTATACTAAGTTACGTTGTTTTTTATTTTGCAGATCTCTTCCGATTGTCCTATTATGTGATTTTTTCACAAGCCCCGAGTCCTCAATAACAAGGATTATTTTAAAATTATTATAATAAATTATTCAATAAAAACTTAATCATGCAAATTATTGATATTAAATCAATAAAATATGATTTTAACTTTTAACATTTAATTATTAAAAAATAAATTCTTATTCCATCTTATACTTTTGAATAAGTTTCTATTACTTTTTTTTTTATCAAAAAATAAATTATATTATTTATTTTGAAGATGGAAGGATATGATTTTATTATTTATTTTTATGTCACTATAATTTTATTCTAAATCTTTTTTCTTTTAAAAATTAATTAATTTTAAATTCTTACTATAACAGAGGAATTTAGTTGTAGTGTATTTATATAAAGTAGAAATTTAGTGTAATGTTTTACAAATAAATGGAGATTTCTGTATTGAGACAAAATCTATAAGAATTAATAAGAATATTTTTTGTCAATTTTATATAAAAAAATAGAATTTAAGTTTAAATGTAACATCTTTTTGTTTTTGCCCATAAAAAAACTTATCATATTTTTTATCCTTGGTTTTCGTGCTTCCTAAACAAATTGTTAGTGTGTGCATTTCACATTATATAGCAACTTAGCATTGTTTTTGAGGATTATTCGAATTTGTTATTCTCTAGCTTCGGAATTAAAAAGATAAAACAATCTAAACCCCATGAGGTCATATGAGTAGTAGTAGTTCTAACAAAGTTGAGCAGATAGTTTGCCACTATATTACAAATAAAATAATTACAATCGAATCACAAAATCCAAAATGTATATTATAATATGTCAAAATTCAAATGTGAATATGAATCACACTGTTAGAATTATCCTCCGAATCCATGAATAGACATTCTAAGCATCTTCTTGTGGATATTCTTAATTGCCAAGCTTTCTAATTTCTTTGTCGCTATTGTCTCCCGTGTGCCAATCTACATATAGTTATTGAACCAGGATTTCGCTCTTTAGAGTAAGCAATTTATTTTAGAAGATAGAATTAAATGAGTGATTTTAGTTATGGATGAGAAAATTAATGATTTATACTTTAATATATTTATGAATATATATATATATATATATATATATATATATATATATATATATAGTATTAAAAAGTGTTATAAAGCATTTAACTGTTAGAAGATATAAAGCAATGAATGGCGGAAAATTACATAAGCAATTGATTCGTATTCGAACTTGGACAGGTTGAACAGATGAGATCTCATTCTTCGTTTAGAGCTTTCTTAGTATTGTTACTACTCTAAATTCATTTTTTATAATATTGTATTGTGTGATTAAAAAATTGTATAGTATGTAGTTTATAAACATATAATGATAAAACTAGAGAACCATTGTCTGTATTAACCATCCTAACCAAGTTTTAACCAAGTTTTAGTTAGTAGTGTCATCCTAATAAATTTGTGTTATAGTTAGTTAGAGGTGGTTAGTTATAGAGTGTATACTTTATATTCTGTTTTTGTATTCTTTTTTTTTTTAATAATAATTCAAAATTCTCTGTAATCAAGCATTCTCTTAATTTTCCTTCACAAGCTATCTCTTCCTCTTCTTTATGACATTTCTTTACCGTTTCTATAGTGTGTGCGATATTTAGAAATATAAAAAATATTATTTATATTTAAATAAGAATATAATTTTATGCGTAAAATTGAAAATAAGGAAATACATTCATAAATCATAATAGTTGTCTATTATTGTTCAATGTCTTTTTTTTAATCTTTTTTTATGATGTACGAACTATGTTTTGTAGGTTGGGAACTCGAGTTCTGCTTAACTCAAACATTTTTAATAAAATTGAAATTTTGCTTATAAAAATAAGAATTTTTATCTTTTTCTAATCTAAGAACCTCAATGTAATCATTTTATATCTGAATTAAACTTAATCTAATTACATGAAATAAAATACTTTTAAGTTTTAAGATCTATTTTTTTTATTTATAAAACAAAATTGAAATTAAGTATACAAGGTAAAATTTAATTTCTCATTGCTTAAACTAATTAACGTTGATCTCTCCACAATCCGCATAAAGATGCCCACTATCACAAAGTTTAGTTGATAGATAAATGAGGCTAAATAATCATTTCTTTTCATAAATGTTCATAAATGTGCAGAAGAATGATAAATTTGTTTTAAAAAATAAAAATTTAAATTTTAGTTTTCAAAAGTAAAAAAAAGAGTAACATCTATCCGTTAATTTTCGTCCATTATTTTTAATATAAAAATTTATGTAATATAAATGGACGAAAATATCACAAAAATGATTGTCAACATGATTATTGAATAGATTAGACTAAAATGTCAATAAGTTTTTATTGGACTAATTTGTCATACTTCACATTTCATTTCATTTAAGGATAAAATATAATCTAATTTTAATCTTTTTTTCTTTTTTTTTTATCGTTGTAAGCATAAAATTACAATAAACACTTTAAAAAACATGAAAATAGGTATAAGTTAGAACAAACATAATAATAAGCATAATATTGATTAATAAGTATAATAACGAAATATTGACAATAATTTTTGTGACATTTTTGTCCTTTTGTGTTATATAAGATTTTTTATTAATAATAATGAACAGAAATTAACAGATGAATAAATTTATTATATTTTTTTTATTTCAAAAATTAAAAACTGAATTTTATTTTCCAGGAACAAATTTATTAATATTATATATATTGAAAGATGAAAATCCCTATTTAGCCAAGGACTAATTACTCGAAATTTACCTAGCTATGGAAATAAGTTATTGAGAACTGTGATTCCTTGTGACCCCAAGACACGTTATTAGGGGGGAAAGTGTTATTTAACAGTGCAGGTGTCTAAACTATGTCACTTGGCATCACCCTGGCAACTATGTTAACAGGTTGACCTGGATAGGGAAAAGTTAAACATTAGGTGCTGCCCTTGCTCGGCTCCCTTTCTTCTCTATCTAAGGAACCTCAATGGAATCAAATGGCACTTGCTCTTGCCTTGCATTTGCATGCAAAAGCACTAAAGATCCTCTTTGCAAGTTTTCAAAATCTGGTTAAAAAAATTAATGTAGAAGAAAAATATTTACAAATTTAAGGTCGTAAATATAAAAAAATAAAAAATTTACGACTTCAAAGTCATAAATATAAAAAAAAAACTTTACAACTTTAAAGTTAAATTAAAAATAAAAATAATTATTATAATTTTAGTTAAAAATAATAAAAAAAAGATGCATAAGTAATAATACTATGACTTATCTTAAAATAAATAATAATTTATCCAACATGTAAATTCGAAAGAAAATTATATCCAAACGGTATTAAAGGGAGGTAAATGATGATGCATTGCAAATTTGCAATTAATGAGTGCAATTAAGAAGCTACGTGTCACACTTGAGTTGAACTCAATATTTGCGCCAAAGAACTCGAAATGGCCAACACGTTCGCCATCTTTGAGGGTTTTGATGACAAAATCATTCAGTCAACAATGGCTTTCCACAAACTTATGACTTGGACGACTTGAGTTTGTTTGTGCATTCTTGTCATATCATATCCCGTGCTTTTACACCTCATTATGTTTTGGTTCATTAGTTTAAGTTAGCTACTTTGCAGTTTTTTCCTTGAGAATTTGCATTTGTATCATATTTTATATTTATATAATGAAAATAGGATAAAATAATTACTGTGATGAACAAAATAAAGAGACTTACTGTTATACAAATATTATAGATTGCTTTTTATCATTTGTTCAAACTTGAAATTAACTAATATATTGAGCGAGTTGTTTAATAGCTTATGCCATTATGTACACGCCATAAATATTTAAAAATTCAGCTGTGCCCGCGTATGCGTTGCTAGTTGCTACCGACACCTATGGATACCCACCAAATTATTTTATACAAAATTTAAAGATAATAATACAATTAATCAATAAATAATTGGTTCAGTCCAACTTTTTTTTTTTTTTTTTGTAGAATAGGAACCTCTTGTTCATCTGTCCAATATTTAAGATAAGTTTCAAGCTCACTTCTTGATTATATGCACTAACAACAATTGCTATAAAAAATGAAGATTTCAATCATTTCATTGATTAAAGAAAACCCTAAGACGCAAACAATTATTAAGGAAAGATTTTGGGTATGATACGATCAAATAAAAATTTAAATTTTTTAATTAGATAAATCCAAATATAGTCTTCACAAAAATATTGCCATGGATAGATATGTAAAATAATTCTTTCTTTTCGTTTTTGGATTCTGACTGTGCTCTAACTTACCTATACCTTGAACGGAATACATTGTGACTTGCAATGAACCCCTATAACTATCCATTGTTAACAATATTTGAACTTCGACAAAAGTTTCAAGTTCTATTGTCCAAAGTCTAATTTTCATATGCAAAAAAAAAAAAAAATCGTTTTATTTGATTCCGATTTTTTTTTTTTATAAAAATAAGTGTGGGAACAAATTTGGGATGTAACTATCTGAACCTGTCT